>NC_050456.1:70050534-70650534 GCF_903995425.1 Onychomys torridus | reverse complement strand
TTGTGAGAATGCTATTTCATTGCTCTAGAGTACCTACAAGTGAAATTTCTATGGTCATTTGGTTACAAACAGCCACCCAAAGCCATAGGATCAACTTAAATTCCCACCAGGATTATGGCACCAGCCTCTCATACTTGGTATGGTGAGCTTTTTCTGTGTCCCAAATGTCTCATGATGTTGGGAACCTGTGGTGTGCTATGGGCTCTTCACATTTTTCACTCAGTGGAGAGTTTTCTTACCCTCCCCGCCCCACACACACCCACATTTTGTTTTAAGAAGGGTTTCACTCTGTCTTAAATAGGCTGGCCTCAAGATCACATTCTTTCACGACGATCTGGGCAGCGGTATGGCATGCCTTTAATCCCAGCAGTTGGGTGGCAGAGGCAGGCTGACCTCTGTAAGTTCCGGGCCAGCCTGGTCTACAGAGTAAGTTCCAGGACAGCCAGGGCAACACAGAGAAACTCTGTCTAAAAAAAAAAAAAAAAAAAAAAAAAAAAAAAAAAAACACGAAACAAACAAAGCAAAAAACCAGACTCCTCCTATCTCCACATTCTAAGTGCTAGGATTTCAGACCTGCACCACCACACCTGGCTTTCCCATTAAAAATCAGGTTCTCTTTCTAATACTTTGCATATTTCTAGATATGAGGTCTTCAAGTATATGCCTTATAAGCCATGTTTTCAATCTCCAGCTGGTCCTTTTGTTTTCTTGATGATGCCACTTGATGAACAAATGGGCATTTGTTTCATTTTGTTTCTTAGGATTTTTAAGATTGATTTTTATGTGCATGAGTGTTTTGCCTGTGTGCATGTATGTGTATGTACACTTGCTGTGTGCCGATGGGTGGTTGTAAGCCACCATGTGGTGCTGGGAACCAAACCCAAATCTCCTGCAAGAACAGCAAATGTTCTCAACCATTTAGCATCTCTCTAGGCCCTTGTTTCTTGACAAGAAATTTCTCACTTTCTGTAAAGGCCCAGAACCAGCAGGGTGGCCCACACTTCTGTTCCTGCATCAAAGGCAAGACATTCCCCCAAACTATTCATTTTTTGTAAGGGATATACACACACACATACACAGAAAAGAAAAATTTCAAATCATCCCTATTTGTCTTATGTGTAATTATGTACATGGGGGTGGGGGGTGCAGGTACCAGGAAAGTTCAGGAGAGGGGCTTGGACTCCTTGGAGCTGTGGATACAGGCATTTGTAAGCTATCTAATGTAGGCACCAAGCTATGGCCTTTGCCAGAGCAATATATTCAGCTCTTAACTGCTGAACCCTCTCCAGCCCCCTGGAGTTTTTGAGACATAATTGTGTATGCAGAAGCATATGTAAATGTATACAAATTATACACAAACTGGAAACATTTTTATAACGCGGGCCCACCCATCTGTCTCCCATCTGTCTTCCTCTCCTCTCCCATCCCTCCCATCCCCCCACCCCACCCCCGTCTCCTAGGGGTGACCACTGTCCTTGGCTTCTGCAAACAACGTGGGTCAGTGTTAAATGCAGCCAAACTTTACTGACAGTGCCTCTCTCTCTCTCTCTCTCTCTCTCTCTCTCTCTCTCTCTCTCTCTCTGTGTGTGTGTGTGTGTGTGTGTGTGTGTGTGTGTGTGTGTGTGTTGGGTAAATTAGGCAAGCGAGAGTCTTCCAGGAGGTTGTGTGGCACTGTGGTCTGTCCCTTCTCATGGAAACACACTGTAGCTTCCTTGTCTGCTGTGCTGACAGTAGCCTAACAGATGTGTCTTCTGCAGGGTGGGGCTCTTCAAGGCTCTGTGTGCACCCTTGATCTAGGAAATAACATGCACTTATCCAGCCGGGGAGTGTCCTTGGCGGCTGTGGCTGGGCTGTAGGTGACAGCAGACTTGTGTAGGACACAGACTGTGAGCATGGTGAAAGGCAGAAGTGGATGTCACTGGCTTAGGGCTCAGCTCACCCTCCAGCCTGTGTAGAAACAAGGGTGAGGCCTACACAGATGCAGCATGACCGTGGGTCCTCTTCAGACTTGGCCTTAAACATCCTGCCGCCTGCCCCTTGAGAATGTGCTGCTCTTTACACGCCATCTAGACCCAGGTATTTTGTAAGTGCAGCAGGAGGTGATAGAGACAGGGACCTCTCTCCATAACTGCCCAGAATGAGGGGATGCTCCTGAAGTCTCCTCTGCCCTGAAGGGTGCTCTGGCCCAGCACAGGGCCACCCTCAGCGGACGCTGGCTCACCAGATGAGAGTCAAGAATTCCAAAGGCACTTGCTTAGTTAAGGCCTTTCTCCCTTCCCGGCTGCAGACTTGCAGTTTTCTAGAAATTACCAGCAACCCCGTTTACAGTCAAAGGACTTGTCCAAACCCAATGTGAACATCTAGCAGCTCACAGTCTTCAGACTATAACCCCACTCAAACACCTCTACAGATAGCCACCCTGTGTTATCATTGGCCAAAGAGAGGAAAAAGTTTTAGCAACTCCTTCATATGTAACTTCAGAGCCACCAAAGTGGCCACACACTGCAAGACACTAAAGTATGCCTCCCGTGTGTGTGTCTTTTCTGAGTACCTCTTTCAATCCTCCTACTTAAAATCTGGTTTAATGGGGGAAAAAAATTTCATACAGTATTTTCTGATCATATATCCTCCCTCCCTGAACTTCTCCCAGATCCCCCACCCCCCCCCCCTATTCTATGCCCTGTTATCCTTCGATGCTTCATCTTATCGCTCCACTTTAGACACTATTATTATCTATAAAGTGCGACAGTCATCCTCTGGGGCTGCCCAGAATACAGACCCTTCAAGTTGAAGTCTGTCTCCTTTGACCCACCCTGGCCAGGAGTTACCGGCCACCTGGGGGCCTTTGGGGGTGAAAAACTAGCCCAGGAGACTCTAGCCTGGGAGACAATTAGAAACTTGATGTTGGGGGGCAGATGCTGGAGCAAGTGGTGGGGGGCTATCCTGGTTATCCCCAGGGCAATGGATAGATGGGAAGCAGTCAGCCTTGTGTTGGTGAGTGTAAGCGGTTTAGTTTACAAAGTTATTGACACAAATCGACATTAAACTCCATGTAGCTGAAATTTACACATGGACACTCTTGTTCCCACTATTTTATATTAATCATGATGTTGAAAGTTGTGTTTCTAGTAAAAACTCAAAGACTATCTACTTATTAATTTGTCTATTTGAAACAGGGTTTCTTATGGAACTCTGGAACTCGCTTTCCTAGAACTCATTCTGTAGGCCAGGCTGGCCTCGAACTCGGAGATTGCCGGCCTGAAACTAAAGCCAAAAGGGTATATATAAAAATACACATGGGGGGGGAGGGAGTTGGGGATTTAGCTCAGTGGTAGAGTGCTTGCCTAGCAAATGCAAGGCCCTGGGTTCGGTCCTCAGCTGCGGCAAGAAAACAAAACAAAACAAAAATATCAATTTATTAATGGGCACTATGGGAAAACAGACTCTCAGACACAGGGTAAGGTAGATCCATTGCAGAGTCCTTCCCTTTTGCCCAGGAAAGATGGGGATTGACACAGGCTGGCCTGACTCGGTCTCTACCACTCAAGAGAGCTCGACCCTGTTTGTCTCCCCCGTTAAGTGGTCCTGTAGGCAGATAGGAAGCCACAAAGCTATTGGTAGAACGAAGTCCCACAGAGCCTGCCTCTGCCTCCTGAGTGCTGGGATTAAAGGCGTGCCACACCACCGCCTCCCCGGCTGCAAAGACCCTTTTATCCTTCCTCTGTGTTAAGCTCAGAGAAGCCACCATACAGACCACTGGGGTTGGGGTAGAAAATGAAAGTTTACTGAGGGACAAGCTCCCAGGCTGTCTCACCAAAGGAGAGAGCAGCAATCTAAGCAGGGAGATAAGATCCCGGTAAGACAAGGATCCTGAAGTGCAAAGATCTCGTCCTCTCAGGGAATTTTTTTTTTCCTGTCTTGGATGGAATAGGGTCCCCAGGCTGCGCCTGCCTCAAGGGGGATGTGCCTGTCACAACCAGTCCAGTTTATGGGTAGCAGATGTCCTTTGGCCAGTGGTGCATGACCTTTTAGGGAAAAAAATGAGTAAGACCGGTTATCTAATAAACAAGCCCCGCCCACCCCTCCCAGTCACGGGGTTTCTGAGAAACGCTGCAGTTCGGTTTCTGTTTCCCGATGGCCATCTTGGCTGGCTTGTGTTCAGGGTGATCACAGCTGTTTCATCATCTTAAGGGCCTGATTTGTCACCTGACACCTTAAGCAGTTGTTTCCCCTTTAGAACACACCCAGGGATATAAGAACCACAATAAACTTGTTACTCACAGGTCAAGGGAACCACAGCACACAGGGGAAACCATGTTTTAACCTGGACTTTGGAGTCCTTGGTAAGAAACAGTGTAAGGACTAAAAGGAAACAACCTGTTGCTTGCTCCGAGAGATAATTATATAGACATAAAAACTAATAGCCCGCAGGGAAGTCTTGATGAAACTGCTCATCTGCTGCCTTTGCTCACTGGATACTGGGTAAACAACCGCCTCCCTCACCCTCACCCCCCCTCCCCGCCCCCTGTGGGCCCTCCTCCTTCAAACACTCATGTCCTACACAGAAGCAAGCCATATTTCCAGATGAGTGTCTGCAGCAGGCTTCATCCGGACCCTTTCCCTGACTGTTGTGGGGAGGGGGTACCAGAGTCCCTGCTGAGAAAGGACGATCTGGCAAGCCTCATGGGAGAAGGCGGGGTTAGGTTAGCTGTGGGGCAAAGCCCTCAGAGCCATCTGGTTAGACAAACTATCCCTGTTGACAAAGCCAACTCCATGTCTTTGCTGGTTAAAAAAAAAAAAAAAAAAAAAACACCAAAAACCAAACAAACAAAAACAAAAAACAACAACAACAAAAAACCCCAAGGACAACAGGTTGTTGCCACCAGGAAAAACATTTTAACCCCAAAACTCCCAGCTCCCCTCAGGATTCGGAAAAGACCTCTGGGAAACACTGATGTGAAGTATTGCTTCTAGGATCTGGAACAGGGCATTGTGAAAGCTGGCAGCTGGCACACACACGCTGTGCCCTTAGGCTCCTGGGTGCTTTGTAACCTTTAGCTCTACTTCTTCATCCTGCCAATCTGAAGGGAAAGGAGAATGGGGAGGTTTGGGGATAGCAATTGACACCAATTCTGAGCAAACATTCTCTACATGACTAACATGTACCAAGCGGGGTGGGGGGTTCTAGCAGAGAGGACAAAAAAAAAAAAATTGCAATGAAGGCAGAGGTCAAATTTTCCGCCCTAAAACCTCTACTTTATGTATAGACACACAAAGTGGGGGTGGTGTTCAAGCAACCTAGACAACTGTTAACAAGCCACCTTCATAGGTGTCCATCTACGGCAAAGCCAAGAGGGTGATACTACAGTCAGATCCCCTGGAACTGAAGTTACAGATGATTGTGAGCCACTGTGGGTGCTGGAATAGAGCCTGGCTCTCTGGTGAGAGAAGGGAGAGAGGGAGAGGGTTGTTTTTCCTCTGAAGGGAACTTTAACGTAAGATGACATCAGGAGCTTGGGTGGGTCCCAAACTAACAGTGATAAAGATTTTTTACTTTGAAAAAAAAAGGCCTCTAAGAGTTGTTTGATCTAATACAAGCATCTCCTGCATACATCCACCAGAATATGGGCTCTACTGAAGAGGACCCAAAGTTATCACACAGGAACACTTGATTACTCAGATCTGAATGTTCCTCCACCCTCCACAGTTACAGATAAGGAGGAAGTTCCCATGAGGACCTGGCTCACACAACTGAAGCCAGCCCACTAGTCAAATGAGACCCCATGTAAATCTGCCTGCTGGTGGGGCAGCCCAGAAAGACTGATGCACCAGAGGTATCACTGGGATTTTGACTATCTTAAATTCAAGGCAGTGGTTGGAAGACATTGGAGCCCAAATCTTGTGGGTCTACAATCCAAGAAATTTCATTTATCCCCAGACCAAAACAAAAACAAAAAACAAAAAAACACAAAAACAAAAACAAAAACAAAAAATAAAAAACAAAACAAAACAAAAAAAACAAAAAAAAAAACCTTCTCTCTTCTCAAAATTGGTATTTGGTTTCATTATAACAGACCTAAAACAATTCATGAAACTGTTTTCCTAGTCCCTAATAACATATCTTGCTATATGGTACTCCAAAGCTTGTCACATTTAAACACCCAATCATCACCTTTTGGGCCAATGGGTTCATGTCACTCCATCGGGTCCTGTCAAGACTTCCTTGCAGGAGGGGTGGTCAAGACCGAAACACAGGAGTCAGCTCCCTCCATCCTTTTCCCGCTGAAGTTCCTTCCACCCTGCCCTATCTGCTTCTGCTTTTCCATAAAGGCCCAACCTGAGAGATAAAACTGAGGAAGGCAATAACATAAGTGTATTTATTGGGGATTTGTAGAAGCCATTTATAGTCAGTTCTCCCATTTACTAAACATGAATAAACACATTGTTGATAAAACATGTGGCACATCCTTTAGCATTTGGCTAAGGCTGGCTATTGTGGGGAGAGGCATGTTGGAGGATATTCAATTACACTGTGAGCCCCGAGTTTGCATTTGCATTAATTAAATACACTTAACCTTGGGTCAGGAGGCAGTGTCAGTAACTAGTTGACAGAAAGTAATCATAGAACATCAGAAGGCATCTGAGAGAGACACACACAGGAAGTATTAGGGGTGGGGTTTGGAGCCGAACAGCCTTTTCTGGTTTGGCCAAGTGGAAGCGCAGGTCTTCCTGGACACCAGCCCAGCTAATTGCTATGCAGCTTCTCTGAGCTCACATATTTTCACCCCAGCCTTTGAATCTAGAGTCTTATTCATAAATAGAGTAGAAAGTTAGTAAAAGCTACCTTTAGCAGCAGCAATAGGGCTGGTGCCTGCAGGAACAATCCTGCCGGGCCATGGCCGGAGTAGACAGGCTGCTGCTAGAGAAGCAGGCCAGTAACTGCTGAGTGGCAGTTGCTGGTTCAAATAGCAGTAGATTAAGGAGCAGCCACTGTGCCAAAGTTAAAACAGAGACAGGCAGCAACATTGTATTTGCTGATAAGTCAGACTTTGGCCAAGCGGGTCTTCCAAGGCACCTAATGATTGTTCTTAAAGCTGGTTAAGGACTAGCCCAGACCTTCTGGGCAATGGGGATTTAGAAGTTGCTCAGACCTGAGACAGGCCTGACCCTCTCCTCATCCCAGCCCTCATTCTGTCACCAAGAAAACACTGGCCTACCTGGGAGCATCAGACACTGCCCCTGGAGCTCATATTACCCTGCAGTCCTAGCACCACTGCGATACTTGGCTTTGGCCCAGGGTCTTCCCAGGTGATTAGAGGAACTGGCTTACGTAGGCTCCTGTATGGCAGGTACATGGTAGGTGCATGGCTATGGGGCCCACCTGGTGAAACGGTCCTTCCTCCTCCTACCTGAAAGACTCAAGAGCAGCCAGCATCCTTCAAGATCAGACTCGGATCAGATAGGACTCTAGGCATTCTGAAAGGGAGAGCCTACGGCGGGGGTAGCAGGGGTGGGGTGGGGTGGGGGTGGGGGGTGTCTTTCTGTATGCTGTGAATATCTATTGTTCCCATTGGTTAATAAATAAGCTGCTCTGGCCTATGGCTAGTCAGCTTAGAGGCAGGCCGGAAATCCAAGGAGAGAGACAGGAAAGAGAAAAGCAGAGTCTGGAGAGACGCCAGCCTGCCACCCAATGAGCAACATGCAGACCAGAGCAACATGCAGACCAACAAAGCCACATAACACGTGGCAAAACATAGATGAATAGAAATGGGTTAATTTCAGATATAAGAGCTGGCAAGCAAGAGGCCTGCCATAGGCCGTACAGTTTGTAAATAATATTAAGCCTCTGAGTGATTATTTTATAAGCTACTATGGGACCACGGGACAGGGTGGGGTAGGACCGGAGAAAACTTACAGCTACAAGAGCCTCTCCCATCTACTTACTCCCCCCTCCCCAAGAGATTCCCAACTGCAGTCCTGGGTCCCTTTAGGTACTCCATGGCCCTGGGGTGGGTGCTTCTCAGTAGACACACAAGTGGTCCAGCTCTATGGACCTCCAGGAGGCCTCTTGGGATGGGACCCAGGGATAGGACTGCTCCATGGAGTCCTCAGAAAGGGCCACATCTGGCAGTGCCTTTAGGCCACAGATGACCAGATAGGAAATATGTGATGTCATAGACATTCTCTGAACCCCAATGTCTGCCCTCCTTCAAGCAGTTCAGTCTGGGCCTAGGGTCTCCCAACAAAAAGTACTGATGTGGGAGTGGTCTCAGACAAGGCAAGGAGTTACTGGGTCAGGGTAACAGGGCACAAGGGACACAGAGCAGACAAGCACTCAGAGCGGCAAGAATAGAGACCTGAATGCTGGGGTGGATGCCTAGACAGCAGGATGCCGTATAGCACAGAAAGCCTTCCGGGAAGAGATGGCTCTGTTACCCTAGCTGCCATGTCCCTCAGTCTCTACTGCCACCAGGTAGGGCTCAGAGGGATCAGCATAGATAGGAAAGTCCCAGCCCCACCACTTTTGCCCCGCAGCCATGGTAGGCAGGGACAGAGGGAGTCAGAGTAGCGAAGACCTTAGCAGAAAGAGTGACAAGGGGAAGGAACCAGAGTTCACAGGGGATGGTGACCTGGGCCTGGCTCAGGGTGAGAGCCTCTCCTCCGGAAATAGGTAGAAGGCCTCGGAACAGGTGTTCTCTAAGTGCCTCAGGCTCAAGCTGACACTTGGCTCGATACAGCCCCTTTTGAGTTCGAGGTAAGGGAGCAGTATGGTCACAGCCCTGAAGCCACTCACTCCCAGTGCCCACTGCTGCTGCACCAAACCATAGCTCCCTGCCTCTGGAATGCAGATGTGCAACACGGAAAGGCCGGGATCTGGCAAAACAGTCCCCTCCCCAACACCTCAAACTTCAGAGCACCCCACAGAGAGACCATGTGTGGGGGGGAGGTGAGAAGCATGGTAGGGGCAGGAAGGATGGAGGGAGGGAAGAAGGGAGGGGCAGAGAGGAGAGGAGGCAGGCGAAGACAAATGAGGAAGATAGGAAAGAGAAAGGGGCAACAAGAGCCCGTGACATGACCTTGAGCAAGACCTTGGTCTCTGAGCCTCAGGGTCCCTATAGGAGGGGAGGTGGCCTTGAGGCCTATAGGCCTCAAGCCTGCCAGGGCCTTGCCCTCAGTGTAGGGGAAAGACTGACCCAGGACTCACAGCATCCCTCTTGCCACTCTAGATCCACTGCTTCTCAACCTTCCTAATGCTGCAACCCTTAGAATACAGTTCATGTTGAGGTGGCCCCCCACAGCCAGAAATTATTTTTGTTATTACTGCATAACTCATTTTGCTACTGTTAGGAATCATAACGTAAATATCTGATATGTAACTCCTGGGAAAGGGTCACTTAGCCCCCAGGTTGAGAACTGTTGTTCTAATCCTCACAGCCTACACAGGACACGTTTTGTTTTTTGTTTTTTTTGAGACAAGGTTTCCCTGTGTAGCCTTTGCTGTCCTGGAACTTGCTCTGTAGACCATGCTAGCTTCGAACTCACAGAGATCCCCTTATCTCTGCTGGGATTAAAGGCATGCGCCACCACTGCCCAGCTAGGACACCCTTTTTTCATCTGTTCATGATAATAGGACCAAGGAATCCTGTGAATGCCTCAGAGGGGATGGCTCTCTCTATCCCTGACATCAAGCCAAGGCCTGAGCACACAGGTACTGGGAGTATGTTCTCTCCACAAGAATTTAATTGGGAGATCCCCAAGCCTTCAAGCTAAAGGGGCTATGAGCTTGACCTGACTCTACCTCTAACTCACAACAAACAGGACACCAGGGATAAAGGGCAGTGTTGGGCTATGAAGGTAAGGGCTGACCCATGGTCTGAGAAGGAGGCAGAGAGTAAATTTCACATCTATCCAGAGACCTCACACACATCCAAACTTCTCTTTCTCCCTTAGCTCCCTTAGCACAGACTTACCAGTAAGAATCCAGGGGCCTGAGGCACAACCCAGGGACTCGAGGTAGAAGGAGCCCAACAGAGGCCCTTGAGTCAACAGATGGCAAGTACTCAGTGTCAAGAAGGATGGGATGGGCCCCTAACAGGATGGGTAGGGCAAGGAACCTCCAATGGGATGCAAGGGCTGGGGAGCCTTGTGGCTCCATAGGCAGGGATAATGGACACAAATGGCCAACTAAAATACTGGCCCAACAACCTCAGGCAGGTCCTCCTTGCTTTAAGGTACCAAGTGATCTTAGAAGGGGAGTTGTGGGTGTCCAGCTCCCACTTTTTGAAGGGTCCTTAGGTATAGGAGAGGGAGGTAAGAAAATATCAGCTAGAAAGAGACCTAGAGCTAGAAAGAGACCTAGCCCATGAGAAGAAAGAAACACAGGATAGTTTCGGGAAGGCCTGGATCAATACCCAACAGCCCCATCCTTAACTGAAAAGGGCTTTTTATAACATGCCAAGGGGAGAGGCAAAAGACCTCCCCCTTGCAAGGTCAAAGCACACCATTGAGACAAGTGTAGACCCTTCCAAACACCTGGTAAACACGAACGTGGTCAAATCATCCCATTATGCAGCCCTGCTGGGTAAACAAAGCTCAGATTCTCTGACCCTGAGTAATTTGGGCTTCCACAGGGAGTGGAATTGAGTCCAACTTGGAAAGGAGGGAGACCTTCTCCAGGGTGCAGGGATGGGGAGGCCAAACGGACTCATGGACAAGGGGCATGGGACATGCAAGGCTGCCATGAGCTGCTGTTTTGCAGAGGGAAACCACTGATTTTAGCAGAACTGGTGGTCAGTATTTTTGGAAGAATGAGCTGGATCAAGCTGATGACTTGGAGCCTCTGAGGCCCAGGGCTGTCCAAGGAGTCTCAGATCATCACTCTGGTGAATCCAGCCACAATGCCGTGAATCACAAGTTAATCATAAATGGCAATGGGGCAAAAGAGTGATCGGAGCTCTGAGCATCTAAGGGGGTTCCTGAAAACAGTCCCAGAAACAAAAGACTCATCTAGTCTATCATTTTCAGTTGGGAAACTGAGGCTGGGGGGCGGAGCAGGAATGTCCCTTCCCGGATCCAGACTGCCCCAGGTGAATCAGCTACCCTTGGGTGGAGAGCCCAAAATGCAGTATTCTGTAGCTCCTCAAAGCCTGCCTGCACACTCCCTACCACTGGATGTTCTGAGTCCTCCAGGTCTCAGCCTCAGCCGAGGCTGTGTATTGATGAAATTATTAAGGCCACTCCACGTAGTTAAAAGAGAGGTTTATTTTGTGGGGTAACTTACAAATGAAGGGATAGGTGGCAGGGTCTGGGAAAAAGGTATGGCACAGTCTGGCCATGTTCCCTGGAGAACTCTGCTCAGTCTGCCTCCAGCGTCCAGGGTCCTGGAACCAAGAGAAGCCTCTCTTCTTGATCCTGGGTCTTCAATGGGGGTTGGAACTTCCAGGCCAAGGCTGGAATGGCTACCCACTACAGCTGTGTCTGGATTTGTAGAGAACCTTTAGGGCTGGAGCCTGACTCCAGCCAGATGTCCATGCTAGATCTTCCTTCACCTGCTCTAGACCACAAGGGACACCAAGATGTGGCCTGTCTAGCAAATTGACCTGGGGAATGTTAATGGGAGCACCCCAGAGAAGGGAAGCTTAGAGCCCTTGGGTAGATGGAGCAGGTGAGAACCTTCGAGGAGCCTGGAGCATGTCCTTAGCTGGGGCTGGAAGCCCATAGAGGAGAAGAGGGAGAAGTACTCAGAAGTAAGTGCTCCAGCAACCAGAGCTAAGTGCTCCAACAACCAGATGACAGTCTAGTGAGCTGCAGAGGCCTGTGAACAGCACCAATCTAAACACCTGGAGATGAGGTGCTGCAGAAACACATGGGCTGAGATGTTAGAGTCAGAGCCCAGTGCCCACAAGGCCACAGACATGGCCCCTACCTACAGAAAGACTCAGATTAAGGAGACAACTGTATCCAGGGACCTATATGGTCCTAGACAGTGATGCTGAATCCCACACAGGACGTCGCTGTCAAATCCCTGCTGTGTGTCTTACTTTGGAAGGAGAGAAATTCAGGCAGCCATGTGGGATTGTGAGGTGGAGGAATGTGGAGTCCACTTTGCTCCCCAAGTCAGGGAAGTCTGTTCCAACTCCTTTCTCAGCACACACAATACATCATGAATGATGAGAGGGGTGAGATGGTCTGTAGGACTGGGCCTTCAGCTGGAAGGTGCTGACATGGTTCACACAGGGCAGAGGAGGTTCTTCAGTTCTGGACCAGGTTTTGATGTGGGATGGAGAGAACTGTACAAGACCCTGGAGGGAGAGGGCCAGTGGCCGGGGATAGGCTTTGTAGGAGCTGGACAGGAGGGCTGACACCAACTGAGGGACTTATGCCCATGAGGGAAAGGTTGACCTCAGTAAATGGTACTTACCTGGGTCACAGGACATCAAAGACCCAGAAGGTCCCAGTTCCACACCCATCCTGCCACCAGCAGAGGAGCCTCAGGGTCTGAAGAGTTCATCCCTCCACCCATGGGAGAACGGCACAGCACTACAAGGTAGGAGAACCCAGCTGTCTAGGCTCAGCTCCCCATGAGCAAACCCCCACCTCAGTGTGGGGGTGTGGGGGTGTGTGGCATGATAGGTGCTCCAGTCCTCTTCCAGTCACATGTTGGGTACATGAGCTGCTGAGTTCAAGGTCCAGAGAAGGGAGAAACATGAATGGAACAAAAAGACCTTTTCCCCTGGGTCACACAGAAACTTCAAAGGCCAAAGCACAGAGAAGCCTGGGTAATGGTCAGGGCAGAGACAGAAACCAGTTACAAAGTGACATCCCAGCTAAAATGAATCCTATGGCCTTTGAGGACCCCAAACCTCAGGCTCTAGGTTTTATGGGAGCCTCGAGGTAGGTGAGATCCAAGGTCTAGATCACTAGGTTCACTGTATGAGAATCATAGGCACTGGGCTCTCGAAAAAGCTGGCTCATGCACCAGGGATGGGTCCCAATCCCACTGGCTGAGGAGATTTCAAGACAGCCTAATATTGCTCCTGTTGCATGGTTATCAGTGATCATTCTACTACAGATCTACACTGGAAAAGAGCAAGCCAGTAAGCAGCACCCCTCCACGGCCTCTGCATCAGCTCCTGCCTTGAGGATCCTTCCCTGTTTGAGTTCCTGTCCTGACTTCCTTTGATGATGAACAGTAATGTAGAAGTATAAGCTGAAATAAACCCTTTTCTCTCCAAGTTGCTTTTGGTTATGGTGTTTCATCATGGCAATAGGAACCCTGATTAGGCCAGAAATCTACCCTGTTTCTGGAAAACAAGAGCACTGAGATGCAGACTCACCTATAGGAATATATAACCAGGAAATACTGGTGCACCAGGATGCCAGCATTTCAGCTTAGGTAATTTACAAATACCAGTATTAGAAGTCACACCCTTAAAGGAGAGACGGGGACAGTGAGCTAGCACAAGTCCACAGGGCAGAATTTCAGGTGGTAAGCACAGGCATTCTGGAAAGGCAACTGTGTGGAGACTGAATGGGAATCACTGGTGGTGGGGGAGGGGAGGGGGGTGGCTGAAAGGAAAGATGAGACAATTTAGGTGAGAAGAGAAGAAGTGGAGGTTTCCAGATCTGAGATGGTATTTGCATATGTAACTAAATGTCGTCCGAAGTTATAGAAGCTTGTACCAAAAGTGTGATATCTTGTCTAAATTATGCCTCAGTAAACTTGACGCCCAAGAAACAGCCCACATAGATCTAAACAGTTCAGCAGAAGGAACCATTTGCAAAGCAGCATGCACAGTGTAGTCAGAATGGGTTGGTAGTGGCATATTATACGAGAGACAGAGATAGAAGAAAATGCTCCTAGATGTGTGAACAGTTCCCACTAAAGGACATTGATGAAATTAGATACATATTTGTGGACCAAAGTTCCAGGAGAGAAGCTGTACCTTTGTCTGAGCCCTTGGTGAGGGGGATTAACTCTTTATATCCTTAATGATTGTGGAGCACTTAAAATATTCCAAGTCCAGAGCCAAATTCTCTGGGGACAACTTTAGCCCTTATAATAGCCATTCATTGTCCCCATTGTACCTAACCTAACATCTTTGTGACCATTAGGCAAAGCCTTTGGAATATACCAATGCTGGCTCCCACCAACCTAAAGGGGAGCCATCAGTTAGCACCTGAGGCCTACAGTAAAGGCACCCCTCAGCACTGACCCTTCCACTGCATGTCTTCACCCATACATTTTGAAGTGCCTTGCTTTATGGCTTTCTTTGTTCCACTGCTACAAAAACCTCATCAAATTGCTACTGTGTAGAAACACAAAATTTTAGGTAACCTTGTCTAGTTATCTAGCCATAGCTCCACAATAAACTGCCATCCTCTTTCAGGTGAGAGGAGTGAATTTTGTGCCCACATTTTTCTCACTAAGTTTGAGTGGTTTTTGTTTCAGTTTTAATTTAGTGGCAACCAGCTGTCACCTCTCTCTGTGTCTCTATCTCTCTCTGTGTCTCTCTCTATCTCTCTCTGTCTCTCTGTCACTCTCTGTCTCTCTGTCTCTCTCTGTCTCTCTCTGTCTCTCTCTGTCTCTCTCTCTCTCTCTCTCTGTGTGTGTGTGTGTGTGTGTGTGTGTGTGTGTGTGTGTGTGTGTATGTGAAGCGTCAGTCAGGATAGAAACCAATCTAAGGGAAGCCGTTTACTCAGAGGTTAGCAGATGCCTGAAGATCAGGTACCTACTTCCCCTATTGCTTTCAAACATTTGCTAGGACTCTGACTCATTGCAAGGGGCGGGGCCAGGTCCCTATTGGGTCAGAAGCAACAGTCTCTCCTTCTCTCTTCAGATTTAAGTCACTTCCTAAGCTTACCAGCTACCAACACATCTCACCATGTGGGGTTAGTATCCCTCAGCCCTGACATGGGCTGAGAACTGGGCTCCCAGTGCAAGCCTGCCAAGAACTGACTGACATCAGCCAACTCTAACCTTTTCTGCCTACCCCATCTCTCCCTAGGAACAGTGATCGGTGCTGCCATAGGAGGAGGTATGTGTCTTGCACCTGCTGTGAGGAGGTGGGGCTTTGTGCTGTGAGGTGAGTTCCACTCCAGCTCCTGACTTCTGCTGGATTATGGAGCTGCCTGGGTCTACCCAGGGCCAGAACTATGCTCCCTCCAGGGATGAGCTTAAGGTTTTCTGCCCCACTTTTCTTCCAAGCCTTATATATGGTAAGCAGCAAGTGGAGAATTTGTTGAGCTGGGGGAGGGGCAGATACTTAAATGAGCAAAAGTAGTTCATTTTATCCCCCACAAACCTGAGAGTCAGGAAAGTGTACTGATTTCTCCAGTGTCACACAGCTTGGCAAGACTATGTCTGTTTCAGATCCTCCACTGACCTCTTTGCCTCCATCTGGCTGCCTGCCCTATCCTTGTCCTTCTCCTCCTCCTCCTCCTCCTCCTCCTCCTCCTCCTCCTCCTTCTCCTCCTTCTCCTCCTCCTCCTTCTCCTCCTCCTCCTTCTCCTCCTACTTTCTCTTCCTCCTCCTCCTCTTCTTCTTTTTAAAAAATTTATGTATTTATTATGTATACAGTGTTCTGTGTGCATATATACCTGCATGCCAGAAGAGAACACCAGATCTAATTATATATGGTTGTAGTCACCATGTGGTTGCCTAGAACTGAACTTGGGACCTCTCAAAGAGCATCCAGTGCTCTTAAACCCTGAGTCATCTCTCCAGTACCCTATCCTTCTTCTTTACCTTGAGAACCTTTTCCTTGCTGCTTAGAATAGAGAGATCGCAGAAGCAGTGAAGGAATTCTTGAGTGGCTATTTCCCCTGAGCCCACATCACCCAGCTCCTCTCCCCACAGTTGTGGCTGTGGCAGCTACACCCATAGTACTGGGTGCCATTGGCTTCACTGGGACTGGAATAGCTGCCTCATCCATAGCAGCCAACATGATGTCATCAGCAGCAATCGCCAATGGGGGTGGAGTTGCAGCAGGAAGCCTGGTAGCCACACTACAGTCAGTGGGTAAGTGTTAGTCCAGGCAAGATGTCTGGAGACCCAGCCAAGGAAGGCATCTCCCTTCCTCTCCCTACAGTACAACCTTTTATATGACCTATGTCTGTACTATATGGTTCATTGTGAGTGAGGTTGGGGGTTGCTGCAGGGATGAGGGGCACTGGATGGCAGAAGCAGGAAGGAGCCTGGGTCCAAGATGCATGCTCCCTGGGCTCTGAATCTTCACTACCTGGGTGTCCTTCAACAGTGTGTCCCCCTGTGTACTGCAATATAGAGGGTGTTTATCTCTGGAGAGCTCTCCCTCCTCTATCTAGCTTACCCATATCTGTCTTCCCCTTCTGGTCTGACACTTTGAATATCATTGTATAAGGAGAACCCTAGAGTTCAGACAAAAAGGCGGTGGGACATCTCTAAGCTTTAGGCAACTGACTATCACTATATTGTCTCCTTCCCAGGGGTTGCTGGACTCTCTGCATCAACCAACATCATCCTGGGCACAGTTGGGGCAGCTGTTGGTGGATCCTTGCTTTGAACGTAGGAGAGAACACCTCTACCAGCTGGACCGAAAGCCTTTAAGGAATGTCCAGGAGACAGTGTACCCCAAGATGAGCCTCCAAATCTCCCATTGAAGTCACAGAAAAATGAAAAATAAAGGTTCTATCCTGGGGTGCCAATCTTTTCTTGTGGTGGCTTTTTGAAGGGAGGTGTGCACTGGGAGTTCCAAGTCTTCCGTTTCCCCAACCAGACTCAGGCTGGAGATCAAAGGGAGGGGACAGGTTGTCCAGCACACAGTCAGTAGGTAGAAGGCTTTACATGGTCCCTGCCCTAGTGGAGATGGTCTGTATGGCATGGGGGCTTTTTGAGTCTTTATGGACCTCAGTTGTTCCTTATTAAAGGTTAGGCTGACAGAGATTCCTCTCCTGAGCAAAGGTGAGAGGTAGCCAAGAACATTGACCCCAGAACTCCTGGTCCCTCCTCATCAATACTTCTGGATGTGCAGGGCTGTGAGCAACACAGACTTAAGCCACAGTACTGTTGAAAGGCCAACATGAACCACCAGGGAATGCACTGGGCTAAGCTAATGCACTGGGGAAATGTACCTGGGGAAAGAGATAGCATCAACAAGGGTCAGCACCATACAGTATCCATAAAACTGAGGGGAGGCTGAAATACTTCCCTTATGTCCTGGGACCCTGAACACACCCTCACACAAGGCTGGTATTCATCACCCATGTGATGGGTGCATAATGCAGTGCTGGACAGAGTCCATACTGATACACGAAGGGCTTTGAGGCAGGAGGATACCGGCATTCATGAAACAATTATGACACAGGACACTGTTCACTGCGGTGACAGGTACCAAGCACATTTGTAGAACACAGGCAGAATTCTGATGTCATGAAAAGATCTGGAAAAAATGAGACATGGATAGGCATGCAGAAGTCTATCAGGGGAGCACACAGAGGGAGATTGGGTTGTTTGAGGGCATCTGTTAGGACTGGTCTGATGGCTTGGACTGCATCAGTCACTTTCAGGCAATCAAAAGGAGCCTCTGTTGGGTTATTGTCTGGCAGCAGGCTGTCTTACAGAAACAGGTGTGGGGCTGGTCCAGGAGAAGTGATTGACAATGCATCATTCCAGCATTGGATACCCACCTCTCTGGGGTCCCCCTCAAGAAGGCCTCAAGAGAGTATGTGATGTTAGGAATAGGCCCTGGCAAAAGTCTGTTTGTGAGCCTCCTGATTAGCACAGCTGTAGTGGCCAACCAACAGAAACAGGATCAAGTCTGTTAGACAGAGGCCAATGGCCTCTAACAGGACCCTAATTCCTGAGCTAGCACACTCCCCCTTTGAAGTCATTTACATAGGACAGGATGCCCTTGTCCCCTCTTCCTTTCTGGTGTCTCTGACTTCTCCCTCTGGGACCCCTTAATAGGTCTCTCTGAGTACTGCCAGCAATGTCCAGGTCAATCACTTGTTTTGCATTTTTTCCCACATGGTCATAGTTACTGTTAACCTTTTGAGCAGTCTCCAATAACTGGGACCCATTTGTATCTGAAAACCCTTCTAAATTTGGAAGATTCTTTCTACTGCCTGGGGCTGACTGCATAGGAAAACCAGTACTGGTTGCTCCCTGCCTTTCTGGCCCCTCTGGGTCTGTGACAGTTAACATCAGGTGACAGTCAAGAAGTGCTCTGAGACCCAGTAGGTGATGCCTGGAACTCGGGTAATACCTCTCTCGCCTTAGACACATTGGGAAGTTGTCTAGCAGCTGCCTGCCATCAATCCTTGGGAAAAGGACCTGAGAAAAATTATTCAGAGTCTCCTTACCTTGGGCAGGGGTGGAGTCCCAGTCAGGTCAGGCAAGAGAGAAAACCCACTCTATGGGGGCTTCACTGTATGGCAGTGATCCTCTGCCAGGCCCAAGCCTGATCTGTTCCTCCCTTCAGCCATGAAGAGGGTGTCCAGGAGCTGTGGCCTGTCATCCCAGGTCAGCTGGTGGATATTAAACAACTCTCAAGGAGAATAATGAGGGCCTGAGGATTCTCAGGAAAGGGTGGGTTGTGTTATTCCATTACAGAAATCACTACTTGTAAAGGAGACATGGATTATAAAAGGGAGAAGAGGAATCTTTGGGTCTTGGGTCACTGTGGGGGAATGTGTCTACCTTGGAGCAAGGAGGAGGGCTGTCTCTGCCCCCAGGAAAATCCCTAATGGAGCCTCCATAGCTAGAACCCCTCTGCCTGTGTGGCGGAGAGTGGGGGGCCAAGGTAGAAGACACTACCACTTCCCTCTACCCAGTGTGACCAGTGAACTATGTTCCCCTTGCCAACCACGAGCCAGGGTGGGGCTGGGGATACAAAGAGGGAAAATTGTCTCCTCTAGTGGAGCTGCAGGACTGAGAGAATACATAGAGGTCTGGGTTTCTCTGGTGACCTAGCTGAAACAAAGGGTTTGACAGCAGGCCAGCAGGAATGATCACTGGATATATGCTGGGGAGGTGGACGAATACAAACCAGGCTCTGGCTTTGAGATGAGTGCCTCAAAGCAGGATGCCATGCTGAAACTCCTCTTAGGGACTGAGCCAAGCCCCACCTGGCTGGGATCTGGAAGTCCTTTAGGTCAACTCCTCACTTAGAGAGGGCCCAAGGAGGAGGTGACCTGCTCAGAGTGAAGGGATCAGAGGCAGGGCAAAAGGGCAGCTTCTGTTTTCACATTCACATTCACTCCACCTGAGCACTCACCTACACCATGTGTCTCTGTGGCAAGATGGTAGAGAGAGGTGAGCCGAACCCACCCAGGCCCAGGGAGCAGAGAGGTCCCTGTTCAACCTTTCCCATGCAAACAGCACATGACGTGAAGAGAATGATAAGCTAGGCAGCAGCAATTGATTTTATTTCTTATTTCCAATTAGGCATTTGGCGTTGGCAGACTGTCCATGGGGTTAATTGATCCCTCTCTGGGGTTGGCCAAGCTGGGAGGTGTCACCTCCACTTCCCTGTCCCCTTCTCTGGGCAGAGAAGGCCTCCAAGTCTCAGATGCTCATCACACTGGTCACCAGAGCAGATCCTGCAGAGCCCAAGAGGAATTTGGATGACATGGAGAGTCCTGCCGCTCCTGGGGATTAAAGAAAGGAGGAGAATAAGAGGTGGGACGAAACTGGGGGGTCAGACAGTGTCACAGTTGCCAGGGTCATTCAGGATGGCCAGAAGCCTAGAATCCACAGAATCCTCTCTCTTTCCAAAGTCTCCAGGACCTGTGTCTAGCAGAGTTCTTTTGAAAGGAGTACTTCCATGAAAAAACTCTAGGGAAATCAACCCACCTGGGTACATCACCGTCCAGAAGGAAGAAGGCTGAACTTGAGGTGGACATTTGAACCCTAGTTCAGCTGGTCAGGGATTCTCCCCCTTCTCCTCCACCTCCCCTGCTAAAACCCAGCAGAAGCTAAAGCAAGAACTGAGAAGCTGGACTATGTCTGGCTCTCATCCTTTTCCTCTCGCCCTGACACTTACCCACTGACTGCAGAGTGGCCACCAGGCTACCAGATGCAACTCCGCCTCCATTAGCAATAGCTGACAAGGACATCATCTTGGCAGCTAGGGAGGAGGCAGCGATTCCTGTCCCAGTGAAGCCCACAGCACTCAGCACGGGAGGCACTGCAGCTACAGTCATGGCTGTGGGAAGAGGGGCTTTTCAGGTGGGTTTGGGGAAAGGGACTCCCATCACACTGGGTCAAACCTCAGGGACCTGCTGGGGCCCGGAGAAGGAGAGAATAAGTAGAGCAGGCTAGACCAGGGCTTTCCCTCTTCCCTCTAAGTCCTCCTGGGAGAAACCCAGACAGCAAAGGTGTAATGTGAGGCAAGAGGCAGGCTCTGAACCAGAGAGCCACAAGCCAGGGAGCATAGGAGGAGAGTAGATGTGGGTCACTGAAGATGGAGTCCTGGGCTGGCTCTGATTGGTACAAGACCTTCATCAGGAAAGGTGCTGTTGGGGCCTCAGTGTCTGTCTGGGTCTAATGCTGGGCTAAGAGGGTGGCCCAAAGTAAGTGTTTACAGAGGATCACTTCCTGCCCAGGAGGCAGGAAAAGCACTGGCACAACTGCTGAGGCTGAAGGAGACAGCCCAGAGTCCTGCTGTGTGCATGTCAGTCATGTCAAGAGGCAGCAAGCTGATGGTGCCTGCATAGCATGTCCAGTACATTCCAACTCTCTGCTTCTCTCAGCCATACAGCACCCTGGAAATCTCTAACTGAGCTCCACAAGCTCGTTTTTTCAAGGAAACAAGTAGGAGCTCAGAGGAGTTTAAATATATCCACCAGGCCACAAAGGTGAGTATTTTCATACAAGGTGGTGGGTACCTGCTGAAGATGTGGCCTCTTTGACTCTACCCCACACTCCCTCTTTGCTTCAGTTCCTTCTATCTGGCCACTTCCTTCATCCCACCTCCACCCTTACCCCACCCCCTCCAGGGAAGCCTACTGGGACAGGATGGGCTGCTTCCTGACTTCCTGCACACAGGAAGGGCTAGGAGTGGACTGGCACCCCTTCCTTGAAGATACTTACCTCCCCCAAGCACAGCAACAGCAGCCTTGGCTAGAAAGAAAAGAAAATCCTGTGTGAGGACTGCCACTGTCCCACACCCCACCCAGCTCCCAGGAAGGAATGAGCCCCATCTGTCTTTCCCTGAGAGAGAGGACCCAAGTGCATGTGTCTGCCCTGAGCAGGCCCTGGCAGCTGCTCTCTGGAGAAGGCAAACAGCTCAGATGGATTTTGCTCTGTTCTTTCATATTTGCTGCTTGCTGTTTGCCTGCCCTGGGGAAGGAAGTCTGATGCTATACTTTCTTATGTCTGCCATACAAGAAAGGTAGATTCAAACAAAAGAAAACTACTAGAGTCTGGGGATACTGACTGGTAGTAGAGTGACTGCCTTGGCCTCCATGAAAAAAGAAAAAAGGAACACTATTCTTGTGGGTGTTGCTAGAAGACATGTGGGTAGCCTCTCTCAGTGAACATACATACTGGCATTGTAATTTAGGACTCCATCATGGACTGAGGCATAGCAGCAGACAGGCAGTCACATGATGCTTTTGAAACCTCTAAACCTGAACTCAGTGACACACCTCCTCCAACAAGGCCACACCTCTGAAATGTTCCCAAAATATTTCCACCAACTAGGGAGCAAACAGTGAAATAGAAGAGCCTTTGGGTTCCTTTCTCATTCAAACCGTGATAGCTACCATGGTGGGTTCTTCCCTTCAGGATAGGGCTGCTAATGGCTTAGAAGAGGGGCAGTGTTTGCCAGTGTGGGGTATCACACACTCTCCTTGGCCACACAGGAGGCAGTGAAACTCCAGGGTAGAGAGAGCTGCTGCATGGGAGGGTCTACTTGCAGCCAATCAAGCACCTGTGAAACAAACATGGTATCTGAACACTACTTGAGACACATGCTTTGATAAACTGAGGCTCCTCATCACTATTCCCTCCTCCAGGAAGCCTACTCAGAGCCTCGTTAACAGCACTCACTACTTTAGCTGTTGAGGTAGCATGCTGAGCCATTTTTAGGTACATATGGGCTCAGCTCAAAACATCAGAGCTCCCAGGCAGCATGCAGGATCCTGGTCTCTGGCAGCCACATGGGCCACAACTGGAAACTCTAAGCCTGGCTTTGAGAGGAGTTCAAAAGCAACCTAGAGAGCTTAGCCAGCTCTCCAGTGGCCTGGGGGTCATGGCAGGCTTGAATAAGGTAGGTACTGAGTGGCCAGGAGGGCTGTCAGGAGGGGATGTGGACCTAGGGAGTCAAGTACTTGGTTAGAAGGCATTTGCTGCTCACTCGTACTGGTAAGAAGGGGAGGCAGTTACCAGGCTGTCTGGCCTATGACATGAAGGCCCTCCAATAAAGGGGTGCTATCTGACTGGTACCCAGAATGCTGGGTTCAACAGATGGCCTCAGAGCTAGCCAAGCCTTCTGAGGGTTGTTTAGAACTTCAGGCCTGGGCCTCTTCCCACCATCACCTCCACACCTTCGAATTTCCTTTCTGTTTACTGTTCGAAGCAGAAGGAAAAGCCCAACAATTCCTCCTCCCCAGGCTTTGGAACAATAGTTCCACTGGTCAATGAGGAATAATATTGACAGGCATGTGACTCGCACCAATTCCAAAACTCAGCAGTCTGGCAGAAAGATGATCACAAGCTTAAGGGCGATCATCCTGGGCTACATACACACTGCCTCCTGAGCTAGCCTGGACTATAGAGTGAGCCCGGTCTCCAAAAAGGGAGGCAACAATGTTATCTTCCTCTGAGGCCATTCAAGGAACTTACCCACATAATAGGCTAGCCATGGAGGCCTGAACAAAAGCAATAAAATTACTCAATAAAAATCTACTGATTTTATATTTTCTACTCCTCTGGATTCCCTAACCCTCTGCCTTTCTGACAAGTAGAAAATAAAGCAAGCTGTGGCTTGCCACAGTTCTCCCAAGGAGGAGTGTCTGATATGCAGGGCTAGTTACCTCCAATGGGGCAAACAGCCAAGACAGAGGCAGGGCACCCCGACAGGATGGTGCCACCCTTCAGTACTCCCAACGCAGATCCAAGCACAGATGCTCCAGAGCCCAGGGCAGTCTGGGCTAGTAGGTTGAGCCCTGGTGGGAGAAGGTCACAAGTTCAGGGAGTGGTCTGATGAATATCCTCATGAAATGCCTGCTGTGGAGTCTAGAGAAACCCCTGAGTGTGTCTGCCCTGGGGACAGAAAGGAAAGAGCAGCACTAGCTGCAGGGAGAGAGTGTGTGTGCATTTAGAAATCCAGGTCTTCTAGGTGGTTCTGGGATCACTGGCGCACTCTTAGGAGCCTCATTCTTAGTGTGAGAAGAGTAAGGAACAGACCAATGTTGTCCATTGTGAGCTAAGAGCCATGCAAATGATAAAAACTGTCTGAAGAAGCACACACACACACACACACACACACACACACACACACACACACAAAGTTGACACCGAAGGCTGAATTTAGGGGATCCAAGAGAGGATATCTGTGAGGAGAATAAATAAAGGAAACACTTGGGAGACTACACAACCTGGATGAAGGACTGAAGTGAAGAACTTTGTTCAAATTGACAACCTGACTTGTAGACCCAGAGGGACACACAGTGAGAGAGAAAAAAAAAAAAGGCAAACTCTGGTGATTAATACAGGGGATATGAAAACAAAATAGAGGACGACCCAGCCCCAGACCCTAGGAGCTGTCATCTCACAGGAGGACCTTAAGAAACATGTAGGTCTGAGTTTTTGGAACTCAAAGCCCAGGACCATACCAGGGGTTTGTCTCCTCAGGGCTCTCTCAGACATAAGGCCATGATGGAAGTGTGACAGTGGGCAGGATGTTGTACCCACCATAACTATCCCCTCGCCGCCCACCCTTGTCCCTTCATGGGCACTCACCCTGTGAGCCAGCTAGAATGGCACCAGAGACTGCCCCTCCAGCTTTGCCCATGGCTGCTGAAGCTGTTATCCCTGAGACCAGGGAAGCCACCAGTGTGCCTGTTCCAAACAAAGCCATGGAGCTCAGCAGAGGTTCCAAACAGGACCAAACCTGTGAAAAGAAGTGGGTCTTTGAGTGGGAGGATGGGGACCCAGAGGTGGATTTCCACCAAGCGGTTGAAAACCCTGAGGGGCTCGGGGTGGACTGAGCAGTTGCTCAGAGTTGGTGATAACAGGGGGCCTGACTCCAGTGTTGGGTGCAAAATCCTGCCCCTGTTGAAGAGATGGGAAATCAGGAACCATTTCAGACAGTGCAAGTTTTTTGTTCCAGGGCAGAAGACTCAGTGTCAAAGACTTTAGGCAGAAACCAGCCAGGTCCAGTCTTACAAATGACAGGCTCTAACTATGCTAGTCCTAACACTTGGAGCTCACCTCACCTACTCTCTAGCCTGCAAGGCAGGCTGGGCCTCAAGTCCCTTCCTTCTAGGTATACGCCTTTGATGACAGGTACCTCTATGAGAACAAAAGGAAGATCAGAGAGGCACTCTACACTGGCCTCCCTTCAGACTCCGTGGGCCTCTGCCACCTAAGGTTAGGGGTTTCGGGAAGGAGCTGTCTCTCCCCTGGCCTTACCCAGTGAAGATTTCCTCGGGATGCTACACAGACCAACAACAATAACCCCACCCTTCCACCCACCCCTGTTGGATCTTGGATGTGTTTCTGGAAATCCCGTTCTTTTCAGAGTGGAAAATCCACTGGGGTTGAAGACATACCTAGACTTGCAAGGCAGCCAGTGAGTTGTTTCCCTTCCCCTTCTTCTCTCTCCTGAAAATTCACACTGGTTGAAGACACAACCCACCGGGTGGTCCAAGGCAGCCAATGGGAGAGAGTTTGTTTTTTTCCTGTTCTTTCTGGTCCTGAAAAAAACCACTGTGGTTGAAGACACACCCAGTCATGGAAGGCAGCCAATGAGAAAGCTTTTGTTTTCCCTGCTCTCTCAAGGTCTTCCTGGATTGGAAAGAATATCCTATTATTCTTTAATTCAGTTTTTCTGAGTGTTACTGTGTTTGCAATGTTTTGTAACATGTTATTTCTTTGCCAGGGTTCATTTTAGCTCCCACCCATGACAGTGATGCAGTATAAACGTGAAGTGATAAAATTGATCCTGTGAAGATTTACTAATAAATTTGCTTAGGAAATATTAAGTTACACTAAGTGAATTTAACTAAAGGAGTGTTGCTTCCAACGTGACTAGAAGGTATGTGGTATATAACCGGTTTTGTTGTAGAGTGTGGAAAAGGAAAGCTTGTACCATGGTTGAAGTTTAGGGTTGCTGAGAAAGCATCTGCTATTGTTTACCAAGATCGACACCCCTCCCCCAATCAGTCTCCATTCCCAGAACAACAGGAGACAGCCTTGACTCACAGGCAGCCATTAGTTCCATCCTCACATCAAAGGACAGGCCTCCTAAGGGCAGCTCCAGGGAGCATTGCAAGGCTGCAGCTAGCATTGAGTCCTGGTCTGCCATCAAGTCCCCTGACCTCTTACCAGGAGAGGCTTAATTCTGCAGGTGGGGAAGATGGACTTGGGTAGAAAACCTTCGAAAAGAACAACACTGGTGTACTTAAGCAAGTCTGGCAATATCTTTGCTGCACAAACCTCCCTTCTGCTCAAGTGCCCAGACTTGCAGTTTCCTGTCTCAGTTTAACAACATCCTGCCCACTGTCACACTTCCATCATGGCCTTATGTCTGAGAGAGCCCTGAGGAGACAAACCCCTGGTATGGTCCTGGGCTTTGAGTTCCAAAAAAACTCAGACCTACATGTTTCTTAAGGTCCTCCTGTGAGATGACAGCTCCTGGGGTCTGGGGCTGGGTCGTCCTCTATTTTGTTTTCATATCCCCTGTATTAATCACCAGAGTTTGCCTTTTTTTTTTTTCTCTCTCACTGTGTGTCCCTCTGGGTCTACAAGTCAGGTTGTCAATTTGAACAAAGTTCTTCACTTCAGTCCTTCATCCAGGTTGTGTAGTCTCCCAAGTGTTATCTTTATTTATTCTCCTCACAGATATCCTCTCTTGGATCCCCTAAATTCAGCCTTCGGTGTCAACTTTGTGTGTGTGTGTGTGTGTGTGTGTGTGTGTGTGTGTGTGTGCTTCTTCAGACAGTTTTTAATCATTTGCATGGCTCTTAGCTCACAATGGACAACATTGGTCTGTTCCTTACTCTTCTCACACTAAGAATGAGGCTCCTAAGTGTTCGCCAGTGATCCCAGAACCACCTAGAAGACCTGTGAAAGACCATTGTAAGAGAAATAAGGAGACCCCCACACACACCAGCTCTGCTAATTGTAGATTCAGTGGAAAATACTGCACTCTGCCCCCACGCCAGAATGCCCATCATGCTGTGCTAACAGGATACTTGCAGGATAACCGCCTGCGGTTGTGCTTGCAAGATAAATTGCTTGAGAAGAATGCTTGCCAAATAACCCCTTGCTAGATAAGCTTGGAATTCCTTTACTCACCCAGGCTCTGAGAAAGACCACAGAGACATCTGGCATCCAGAAGTCTGCACTCTGGATGACCCCGCTCCCCTGCCCTGATGGAACCACCTCATAAAAGGCCTGCCAGCCTTAGACTCGGGGTCACCAGCTACTTCTCGCACTGGTGTCCCACGAGCTGCTGCTAATAAAGCTTCTTTTGTGACCCGATATCGGAGTGAAGCTCTCTGTTTGGACGCCGACCCTAAACACCTGGCCACACACTCTCTCCCTGCAGCTAGTGGTGCTCTTTCCTTTCTGTCCCCAGGGCAGACACACTCAGGGGTTTCTCTAGACTCCACAGCAGGCATTTCATGAGGATATTCATCAGACCACTCCCTGAACTGTGACCTTCTCCCACCAGGGCTCAACCTACTAGCCCAGGCTGCCCTGGGCTCTGGAGCATCTGTGCTTGGATCTGCGTTGGGAGTACTGAAGGGTGGCACCATCCTGTCGGGGTGCCCTGCCTCTGTCTTGGCTGTTTGCCCCATTGGAGGTAACTGGCCCTGCATATCAGACACTCCTCCTTGGGAGAACTGTGACAAGCCACAGCTTGCTTTATTTTCTGCTTGTCAGAAAGGCAGAGGGTTAGGGAATCCAGAGGAGTAGAAAATATAAAATCAGTAGATTTTTATTGAGTAATTTTATTGCTTTTGTTCAGGCCTCCATGGCTAGCCTATTATGTGGGTAAGTTCCTTGAATTGTTGTAATGGCCTCAGAAGAAGATAACATTGTTGCCTCCCTTTTTGGAGACCGGGCTCACTCTATAGTCCAGGCTAGCTCAGGAGGCAGTGTGTATGTAGCCCAGGATGATCGCCCTTAAGCTTGTGATCATCTTTCTGCTAGACTGCTGAGTTTTGGAATTGGTGCGAGTCACATGCCTGTCAATATTATTCCTCATTGACCAGTGGAACTATTGTTCCAAAGCCTGGGGAGGAGGAATTGTTGGGCTTTTCCTTCTGCTTCGAACAGTAAACAGAAAGGAAATTCGAAGGTGTGGAGGTGATGGTGGGAAGAGGCCCAGGCCTGAAGTTCTAAACAACCTTCAGAAGGCTTGGCTAGCTCTGAGGCCATCTGTTGAACCCAGCATTCTGGGTACCAGTCAGATAGCACCCCTTTATTGGAGGGCCTTCATGTCATAGGCCAGACAGCCTGGTAACTACCTCCCCTTCTTGCCAGTACGAGTGAGTAGCAAATGCCTTCTAACCAAGTACTTGACTCCCTAGGTCCACATCCCCTCCTGACAGCCCTCCTGGCCACTCAGTACCTACCTTATTCAAGCCTGCCATGACCCCCAGGCCACTGGAGAGCTGGCTAAGCTCTCTAGGTTGCTTTTGAACTCCTCTCAAAGCCAGGCTTAGAGTTTCCAGTTGTGGCCCATGTAGCTGCCAGAGTCCAGGATCCTGCATGCTGCCTGGGAGCTCTGATGTTTTGAGCTGAGCCCATATGTACCTAAAAATGGCTCAGCATGCTACCTCAACAGCTAGAGTAATGAGTGCTGTTAAGGAGGCTCTGAGTAGGCTTCCTGGAGGAGGGAATAGTGATGAGGAGCCTCAGTTTATCAAAGCATGTGTCTCAAGCAGTGTTCAGATACCATGTTTGTTTCACAGGTGCTTGATTGTGTAGTGGATAGCCATCCCAGCATTGGCCTGGAAGTTCCAACTCCCATTGAGGCTTCAGTAATGATCACTCCCACAAGGCGGGGCAGAGGAGGGAACCAAAGACCCAGGATCAAGAGGAGGTCGCGCTCTTGGTTCGGAGACGGTGGACACAGGAGGTAGACCGAGCAGAGTTCTCCAGAGAACACCGCCAGACTGTGCTATACCTTTGCCAGACCCTGCAACCTACCCCTTCATTTGTAAGTTACCCTACAAAATAAAACTCCCTTTTAACTACATGGAGTGGCCGTAATAATTTCACCAATATGATTGGCTGCAAGTAGACCCACCCATGCAGCAGCTCTCTCTACCCTGGAGTTTCACTGCCTCCTGTGTGGCCAAGGAGAGTGTGTGATACCCCACACTGGCAAACACTGCCCCTCTTCTAAGTCATTAGCAGCCCTATCCTGAAGGGAAGAACCCACCATGGTAGCTATCACGGTTTGAATGAGAAAGGAACCCAAAGGCTCTTCTATTTCACTGTTTGCTCCCTAGTTGGTGGAAATATTTTGGGAACATTTCAGAGGTGTGGCCTTGTTGGAGGAGGTGTGTCACTGAGTTCAGGTTTAGAGGTTTCAAAAGCATCATGTGACTGCCTGTCTGCTGCTATGCCTCAGTCCATGATGGAGTCCTAAATTACAATGCCAGTATGTATGTTCACTGAGAGAGGCTACCCACATGTCTTCTAGCAACACCCACAAGAATAGTGTTCCTTTTTTCTTTTTTCATGGAGGCCAAGGCAGTCACTCTACTACCAGTCAGTATCCCCAGACTCTAGTAGTTTTCTTTTGTTTGAATCTACCTTTCTTGTATGGCAGACATAATAAAGTATAGCATCAGACTTCCTTCCCCAGGGCAGGCAAACAGCAAGCAGCAAATATGAAAGAACAGAGCAAAATCCATCTGAGCTGTTTGCCTTCTCCAGAGAGCAGCTGCCAGGGCCTGCTCAGGGCAGACACATGCACTTGGGTCCTCTCTCTCAGGGAAAGACAGATGGGGCTCATTCCTTCCTGGGAGCTGGGTGGGGTGTGGGACAGTGGCAGTCCTCACACAGGATTTTCTTTTCTTTCTAGCCAAGGCTGCTGTTGCTGTGCTTGGGGGAGGTAAGTATCTTCAAGGAAGGGGTGCCAGTCCACTCCTAGCCCTTCCTGTGTGCAGGAAGTCAGGAAGCAGCCCATCCTGTCCCAGTAGGCTTCCCTGGAGGGGGTGGGGTAAGGGTGGAGGTGGGATGAAGGAAGTGGCCAGACAGAAGGAACTGAAGCAAAGAGGGAGTGTGGGGTAGAGTCAAAGAGGCCACATCTTTAGCAGGTACCCACCACCTTGTATGAAAATACTCACCTTTGTGGCCTGGTGGATATATTTAAACTCCTCTGAGCTCCTACTTGTTTCCTTGAAAAAACGAGCTTGTGGAGCTCAGTTAGAGATTTCCAGGGTGCTGTATGGCTGAGAGAAGCAGAGAGTTGGAATGTACTGGACATGCTATGCAGGCACCATCAGCTTGCTGCCTCTTGACATGACTGACATGCACACAGCAGGACTCTGGGCTGTCTCCTTCAGCCTCAGCAGTTGTGCCAGTGCTTTTCCTGCCTCCTGGGCAGGAAGTGATCCTCTGTAAACACTTACTTTGGGCCACCCTCTTAGCCCAGCATTAGACCCAGACAGACACTGAGGCCCCAACAGCACCTTTCCTGATGAAGGTCTTGCTACCAATCAGAGCCAGCCCAGGACTCCATCTTCAGTGACCCACATCTACTCTCCTCCTATGCTCCCTGGCTTGTGGCTCTCTGGTTCAGAGCCTGCCTCTTGCCTCACATTACACCTTTGCTGTCTGGGTTTCTCCCAGGAGGACTTAGAGGGAAGAGGGAAAGCCCTGGTCTAGCCTGCTCTACTTATTCTCTCCTTCTCCGGGCCCCAGCAGGTCCCTGAGGTTTGACCCAGTGTGATGGGAGTCCCTTTCCCCAAACCCACCTGAAAAGCCCCTCTTCCCACAGCCATGACTGTAGCTGCAGTGCCTCCCGTGCTGAGTGCTGTGGGCTTCACTGGGACAGGAATCGCTGCCTCCTCCCTAGCTGCCAAGATGATGTCCTTGTCAGCTATTGCTAATGGAGGCGGAGTTGCATCTGGTAGCCTGGTGGCCACTCTGCAGTCAGTGGGTAAGTGTCAGGGCGAGAGGAAAAGGATGAGAGCCAGACATAGTCCAGCTTCTCAGTTCTTGCTTTAGCTTCTGCTGGGTTTTAGCAGGGGAGGTGGAGGAGAAGGGGGAGAATCCCTGACCAGCTGAACTAGGGTTCAAATGTCCACCTCAAGTTCAGCCTTCTTCCTTCTGGACGGTGATGTACCCAGGTGGGTTGATTTCCCTAGAGTTTTTTCATGGAAGTACTCCTTTCAAAAGAACTCTGCTAGACACAGGTCCTGGAGACTTTGGAAAGAGAGAGGATTCTGTGGATTCTAGGCTTCTGGCCATCCTGAATGACCCTGGCAACTGTGACACTGTCTGACCCCCCAGTTTCGTCCCACCTCTTATTCTCCTCCTTTCTTTAATCCCCAGGAGCGGCAGGACTCTCCATGTCATCCAAATTCCTCTTGGGCTCTGCAGGATCTGCTCTGGTGACCAGTGTGATGAGCATCTGAGACTTGGAGGCCTTCTCTGCCCAGAGAAGGGGACAGGGAAGTGGAGGTGACACCTCCCAGCTTGGCCAACCCCAGAGAGGGATCAATTAACCCCATGGACAGTCTGCCAACGCCAAATGCCTAATTGGAAATAAGAAATAAAATCAATTGCTGCTGCCTAGCTTATCATTCTCTTCACGTCATGTGCTGTTTGCATGGGAAAGGTTGAACAGGGACCTCTCTGCTCCCTGGGCCTGGGTGGGTTCGGCTCACCTCTCTCTACCATCTTGCCACAGAGACACATGGTGTAGGTGAGTGCTCAGGTGGAGTGAATGTGAATGTGAAAACAGAAGCTGCCCTTTTGCCCTGCCTCTGATCCCTTCACTCTGAGCAGGTCACCTCCTCCTTGGGCCCTCTCTAAGTGAGGAGTTGACCTAAAGGACTTCCAGATCCCAGCCAGGTGGGGCTTGGCTCAGTCCCTAAGAGGAGTTTCAGCATGGCATCCTGCTTTGAGGCACTCATCTCAAAGCCAGAGCCTGGTTTGTATTCGTCCACCTCCCCAGCATATATCCAGTGATCATTCCTGCTGGCCTGCTGTCAAACCCTTTGTTTCAGCTAGGTCACCAGAGAAACCCAGACCTCTATGTATTCTCTCAGTCCTGCAGCTCCACTAGAGGAGACAATTTTCCCTCTTTGTATCCCCAGCCCCACCCTGGCTCGCGGTTGGCAAGGGGAACATAGTTCACTGGTCACACTGGGTAGAGGGAAGTGGTAGTGTCTTCTACCTTGGCCCCCCACTCTCCGCCACACAGGCAGAGGGGTTCTAGCTATGGAGGCTCCATTAGGGATTTTCCTGGGGGCAGAGACAGCCCTCCTCCTTGCTCCAAGGTAGACACATTCCCCCACAGTGACCCAAGACCCAAAGATTCCCCTTCTACCTTTTATAATCCATGTCTCTGAGGAAAAAAATTAGAGATATATTTTACAATTGCAAATTGCTGACTTTGCTTCTGTAAACTTGCTTGCGTTAGACACTGACCCATCCCCTCCCTGGAAATAAGTAAAAAGTTTCAGAGCCCAGCCGTCAGCCTTGGGACAAGGTCTGCAATTATAGATTAAAATAATAATAAGTCTCTGTGTAAAATAATTCCCCTAATGGGACCCAAGATAAGGACCATCTGGCGAGTCCAGCAGACTAGGTCAAATGTCAGCCAATCACAAGCCTGTAACTATGCCAACTCCCCTCCAGAGTAACCGCTTCCCCTAGACCTCCCCTGAGCCAACCAGTTTAGGACGAGTGTTACAAAATTTCCCGCGTAACAAAATGATTGCTGAAATATATGATGATTTTTAAATTGGGCCAAACCCGGGGCACCTGGTATCTTATGCTAATTTTGTAGTTTCTGCCTTTAAAAATGCTTGTAACCACTGCTCAGGGCTCTCTGACTGACCAGGACAGAGAGCCCACTTGCGCCAGTGCTGAATACATTCCTCTTGCGTGTTGCATCTGCTGGTTTGGAATCTTGGTTTCTGGGGGAGCCCTCTCATAGACGAAAGTATCCCAGGGGTCATGGGTCTTTCAGTCTCCTTTACAAGTAGTGATCTCTGTAATGGAATAACACAACCCACCCTTTCCTGAGAATCCTCAGGCCTTCATTAGTCTCCTTGAGAGTTGTTTAATATCCACCAGCTGACCTGGGATGACAGGCCACAGCTCCTGGACACCCTCTTCATGGCTGATGGGAGGGACAGATCAGGCTTGGGCCTGGCAGAGGATCACTGCCATACAGTGAAGCCCCCATAGAGTGGGTTTTCTCTTTTGCCTGACCTGACTGGGACTCCACCCCTGCCCAAGGTAAGGAGACTCTGAATAATTTTTCTCAGGTCCTTTTCCCAAGGATTGATGGCAGGCAGCTGCTAGACAACTTCCCAATGTGTCTAAGGCGAGAGAGGTATTACCCGAGTCCCAGGCATCACCTACTGGGTCTCAGAGCACTTCTTGACTGTCACCTGATGTTAACTGTCACAGACCCAGAGGGGCCAGAAAGGCAGGGAGCAACCAGTACTGGTTTTCCTATGCAGTCAGCCCCAGGCAGTAGAAAGAATCTTCCAAATTTAGAAGGACTAGCAGATACAAATGGGTCCCAGTTATTGGAGACTGCTCAAAAAGTTAACAGTAACTATGACCATGTGGGAAAAAATGCAAAACAAGTGATTGACCTGGACATTGCTGGCAGTACTCAGAGAGACCTATTAAGGGGTCCCAGAGGGAGATGTCAGAGACACCAGAAAGGAAGAGGGGACAAGGGCATCCTGTCCTATGTAAATGACTTCAAAGGGGGAGTGTGCTAGCTCAGGAATTAGGGTCCTGTTAGAGGCCATTGGCCTCTCTGTCTAACAGACTTGATCCTGTTTCTGTTGGTTGGCCACTACAGCTGTGCTAATCAGGAGGCTCACAAACAGACTTTTGCCAGGGCCTATTCCTAACATCACATACTCTCTTGAGGCCTTCTTGAGGGGGGACCCCAGAAAGGTGGGTATCCAATGCTGGAATGATGCATTGTCAATCACTTCTCCTGGACCAGCCCCACACCTGTTTCTGTAAGACAGCCTGCTGCCAGACAATAACCCAACAGAGGCTCCTTTTGATTGCCTGGAAGTGACTGATGCAGTCCAAGCCATCAGACCAGTCCTAACAGATGCCCTCAAACAACCCAATCTCCCTCTGTGTGCTCCCCTGATAGACTTCTGCATGCCTATCCATGTCTCATTTTTTCCAGATCTTTTCATGACATCAAAATTCTGCCTGTGTTCTACAAATGTGCTCAGTACCTGTCACCGCAGTGAACAGTGTCCTGTGTCATAATTGTTTCATAAATGTCAGTATCCTCCTGCCTCAAAGCCCTTCGTGTATCAGTATGGACTCTGTCCAGCACTGCATTATGCACCCATCACATGGGTGATGAATACCAGCCTTGTGTGAGGGTGTGTTCAGGGTCCCAGGACATAAGGGAAGTATTTCAGCCTCCCCTCAGTTTTATGGATACTGTATGGTGCTGACCCTTGTTGATGCTATCTCTTTCCCCAGGTACATTTCCCCAGTGCATTAGCTTAGCCCAGTGCATTCCCTGGTGGTTCATGTCGGCCTTTCAACAGTACCGTGGCTTAAGTCTGTGTTGCTCACAGCCCTGCACATCCAGAAGTATTGATGAGGAGGGACCAGGAGTTCTGGGGTCAGTGTTCTTGGCTACCTCTCACCTTTGCTCAGGAGAGGAATCTCTGTCAGCCCAACCTTTAATAAGGAACAACTGAGGTCCATAAAAACTCAAAAAGCCCCCATGCCACACAGACCATCTCCACTAGGGCAGGGACCATGTAAAGCCTTCTACCTACTGACTGTGTGCTGGACAACCTGACCCCTCCCTTTGATCTCCAGCCTGAGTCTGGTTGGGGAAACGGAAGACTTGGAACTCCCAGTGCACACCTCCCTTCAAAAAGCCACCACAAGAAAAGATCGGCACCCCAGAATAGAACCTTTATTTTTCATTTTTCTGTGACTTCAATGGGAGATTTGGAGGCTCATCTTGGGGTACACTGTCTCCTGGACATTCCTTAAAGGTTTTGGATTCAGCTGGTCGAGGTGTTGTTTCCTAAGTTCAAAGCAAGGCTCCTATGACTGCTCCAACTGTGCCCAGGATGATGTTGGTTGATGCAGAGAGTCCAACAACCCCTGGGAAGGAGACAATACAGTGATAGTCAGTTGCCTAAAGCTTAGAGATGTCCCACCGCCTTTTTGTCTGAACTCTAGGGTTCTGCTTATACAATGATATTCAAAGTGTCAGACCATAAGGAGAAGACAGATATGGGTAATCTGAGATAGAGGAGGGAGAGCTCTCCAGAGAGGAACACCCTCTATATTGCAGTACACAGGGGGACATACTGTAGAAGGACACCCAAGTAGGGAAGATTCAGAGCCCAGTAAGCATGCATCTTGGATCGGGGCTCCTTCCTGCTTCTGCCTCTCACCCCTGCACCAATCCCCAAATTCACTTACAGTGAACCAGATAGTAGGGACAGAACTAGAAGACGTAGGTCATATAAAAGGGTGTACTGTAGGGAGACGAAGGGACATGCCTTCCTTGTCTGCGTCTCCAGACATCTTGCCTGGACTGACACTTACCCACTGACTGTAGTGTGGCTACCAGGCTTCCTGCTGCAACTCCACCCCCATTGGCGATTGCTGCCGCTGACATCATCTTGGCTGCTAGGGATGCTGCTGCTATTCCTGTCCCAGTGAAGCCCATGGCACCCAGGGCTAAGGGCGCAGCACTCACAGCCACAACTGTGGGAAGAGGAGCTGGGTGATGTGGGCTCAGGGGAAAGATTCACTCAAGCATTCTTTGACTGTTGGCCGGGGTCTATCTATTCTAAACAGCATGGAAAGAGGTCACAAGATAAAGGATAGGGCAAGGAGCCAGGTGAAGCAAAATGGTCAGTGGAGGCTCTCAACAGTCATTGTCTTACCAAGCTCTGTGGCACTGGAGAAGTCACCATCTTTCACTGGGCCTCAGCCTTGTGACAGGTTAATTAACTACTGCAGATTTAACAGATGCTTCCCCTACCCTCCTCCTTCAATAAATTCTCAACTTGCTGTTCATCATATATAAGGCCTGGAGGAGAAACTAGATGGAAACCTTAAGCCCACTATCGGAATGAGTGAGCACAGTTCTGCTCCCTGCTCTTCACCCAGGCTGTTCCAGAATCCAGCAGAAGGCAGGGGCTGGGGTGCAGCCCACCTGAAAGCATGAAACACCTCCAGCCTCACAGTGGGTGCAAGAAACTTACCTCCTCCTATGGCAGCAGCGACAGCTTCTGCAAGGGAGAGATGGGGTGGGTAGAAAAGGTTAGAGTTGGTTGATATTAGTGAGTCCTTGGCAGATTTGGGTCAGGGATCCAGTTCCCAGCCCATGCCAGGGCTGAGGGCTACTAACCCATCTTGGTGAGATGTCTTGGTAGCTGGTAACCTTAGGAAGTGACTTAAATCTAAGGAGAGAAGGAGAGACTGTTGCTTTTGTACTAATAGGGACAAGCCCCACCCCTGCAAAGAGTCAGCGTCCTGCTGAGTGTGGCGCGGGGGAGCGGGGGTGGGGTGGGGTGTGGGGGGTGGGGGGGGGGGGGGGGGGGGTTTGAAAGCAATAGGGGAAGAAGGAACCCCCCTCCACTCATCTACTTACCTCTGAGTAAATGTCCGTTAGACAGGTTTCAAACCTGACTGATGGTTAACACACACACACACACACACACACACACCCCTCTGCCTTACACATTACATCTTATCTCCAACCTACAGCAGTCAGAGTAGCTTTACAGGAATGGGGAGGTAGGAAGCAGTGTGTGAGGGTCAGGGGTGATGTTACTGAGGCCGTCATTTTGGAGACCAATTTTGCCCCTCTGATCAGATTGTCGGCCAGTCTGAGACTTGTGATGTCCAATGTTTGTGCCTCTCTCCTTATGTTCCCTCATATTCTTGCCCCATTCCATGGATGTTTGGGCTCAGACTTTGAAATGCAAAGTTCACTTAGTGTCTTGTGGTGTCAACTTTGTGTTCCTCAAAGGGGCTTGGAGAGGTTAACATAAGACAAATAAGCCAGTCACAGTGTGTATATATCAAGCTAATAGCAAAACATACACATTTTATAAGATGGAACACAAATGTGTTCTGTGGTTTTGCTTTGTTTTGTTTGAGATTGGGTTTCTCTCTGTAGCACTTGCTGTCCAGAAACTTGCTCTCCATACTAGGCTGGCTTCGAACTAGAAATGTACCCACCTTTGTCTTTCTAGTGCTGGGTTAAAGACATGCACCTCCATGCCTTGCTTCAAATGTGTTTTTCTAATACAAAATATTAAAGTGGTGGGTGAATGAAAAATAGACATAACAACGAAAGGACATGACTGCTCCTGGGTATGGTGGAGGAGCGTTTATTACATAAAATGGTGAGAGTGTGGTCAGAGGTATGCATATCTGGGAGAATCCAGAGTGGTCATGACCAGGCTGAGCTGGGCCCTGAGGGAGAAGGGGAGGGGAACCAGATGCAGCAGCCATGAGATCAAAGATACAAAAGGGGTGAGTAACCAAAATGTCTGGATTATACAGGGAAGAGCCTCTAGGAAAAGGGCAGCCCAGTCCCTGGGCTGGAGAATTCAAGGTAGAGAGCAAAGTATGCTAGCCATAGCCTGTAATGTACAGGGACTGAAAGATTCTGGGAGAGCCTGGCTGCCAAGTCTGCTTTGATATGCTAAGTAGGCACGACAGCCATTTGTCTTGGGTATGAGACCTAATACTATACAACCTGTTGGTTAAAGATGAGCTGGAGGACAGGCTTTCAGGATGCTGTCTTTTATGGTTTCAATAGCCTTTGGAAAACGTCACAACATACACTGTAGGAACTGGTTTCTCTGCATTGTTGTTGAGGCCGAGAACTTCAGCCTTCCCCAGTGAGAAACTCTCAGCACTCAGAGATAAAGGAAAAGCTTAAGCAGTGTGCAGCTGTGGCCTCTAGCTATTGCTTACAAAGGCACAGACCAGAACAGAAATGACTAGTGGTTTATAGAGGGTTAGACATTGTCATAACCTTAGGGTGTTCTTTTTATCTCTACCCCAAGGAGATTTTTCCAGACTTAAGCAAACTTTATGGAAGCTGAGATATGCATGTTTCTGGTCAAGTCAATTATATCTTTAACATACAGATTGTGCTGTCTAAATGGATATTGGTGATGGTCACGTCCAAGAAAGAGAAGATGTGCACTTTTTAGAAAAACAGGAAGGGCCAGGCATGTTTACAAAGCAGTCAGCAGTTCCATGTTAGTTTTGCTGTTGCAGAGAGACAGCTTCCTGCTCTGTTTTCTTTATTTTTATTGAAAGGACTCTAGCCAGCCTGGGCCTGGCAAACATGGCTCCGCCAGCCCTTGCCCTTTACCCTCATTCCCTCTGCTAAAAACAGTTAGATTACATTTCTAAGGCTAGCCACCAAGGTCTATTCCCTCATTTGGCCACTTCTGCCTCCTGAGGCTGATCATCAAGGTCCAGCTATCAAAGAGTTGAAGTCCAGCAATCAAAAGCCCCCTTTGGCTCACATAATTTCATGTCCAATTAAAGTTAGACATGTATCTTCAGCCTAAAATGGGGTTTCCCCTTTTACCTTTCTAAACTGCCATTTGCCTCTGGGCCAAGTCTCCTCTCTATCCAGAGGCAGTCCTCCTCTTCCCCAGACAAATCCCCCACAGCCTCCACATTTTCCTCCCCTTTTTCTGTGCCTGTCTTGTCTCTTACTTCCTGTTCTTTGTCTCTCTGGGCAAATAAATCTTTGTGCTGAAAACTTGGTCTTGGGGTGTCCTAAGCCAATACCATTCCCTACATTTCTTTATTCATTCTCTCTCTCTCTCTCTCCCTCTCCCTCTCTCTCTCCCTCTCCCTCTCCCTCTCCCTCCCTCCCTCTCTTTCTCTCTCTCTCCCTCCCCTTTTCTCTTTCTTGATTGGTCTTTTTGAGACAGGGTTTCTCTGAGTAACTCTGGCTGTCTAGGAACTCTGGTCTGTAGACCATGCTGGCCTATGAACTCTGAGATCCACCTGCCTCGGCTTCCTGAGTGCTAGGATTAAAGGCGTGTGCCACCTCGCCCGGTTCCCGTTCTGTTTTCTTCTTCCTATGTATCCTAATATTTTCCATGGAAGCTTGTTATTTATATTTAATATTAAAGTCTATTTTATCGTGGTCTAAAACTTGTGTTCAAGACTGGCAGCTCTATTGACCAGCCATGTGCAGTAGGGAGGCACTGCCGAACTGGAGAACACAGCACTTACAGTACAGGCTTAGCTGTGTTGTAAATCAGGTAAGAAAATGCTTCAAGGCTCCAGGTATTTAGTAGGTACTCAAAAACGTGCGGCTGCTGCTGTACCCAAACTAGATCAAGATTATGCGGACACTTGCGCCCCCTAGCTTCTGGGAAGGAGCTCCAAGTGATAAACTAGAAGAGACTCGGGGCCAAGGTGGGTACCACAGCCCATCCCTTTTCGCTCCCGCCCAAGTCCTGAGACAGTGCCAATCAGACAGCTGCTTCCGCATGGAGGCGGCACTTCCTTCGGCAGCGCGCACGCGTGCGCGAAGTCCCGCCCCGGAACTGCAGTTCCAGCCGCTGCTGCAGTTCCGGGTCAGGCTGGCGCAGGCGGCCCGGTGTGTGAGGGATCTCTGTCGGTGAGTACTCTTGCTGAGTGCGGTGCGGAGCGATTCCGTGGACCTCTGCGGACGCGCTCCCGGTGTCCCCGCGGCATAGTGGTTCCCGGGTGGCCCCACCGCCCTGGTTCCCGAGTGGCTCATGCCTGAGGGTCAGTAACCACGCATCAAGGCCCAGCAACCTCCCTTGAAGAGCTCTTGCGATCGTAGTGCTCGAGGGGCTGACTCTTGCAGGCGGGCCCGTTTAGTGACATTCCCTTCCGCTTGTCAAGGTGGGACCGAAGTGCGGTGGTCGTGTTGTAGTCGGTGCCTGGGACCGCTGGGTGAGCCTTGCCTGCGTGCGAGTCAGCGTGCTTCTCTACACAGGCGCCATGCTAAGCGGGTTTTGACATGCGTCACCATGTCGTATTCATTTGACGGCCTAGTGGGATAAATATCTCATTATCTCTAAGTTGTAGATGAAGAAACTGAGCCACAGAGATGTTCACCAAAGATAGAGGTAGCAAGTGGAGGATCCGGATATGAATCGAGTTTTATCTTATGCTTCCCACAGCCTGTTCTTTCTTATTTAAAGAGAGTCATTTGTGGAGCCACTTCAACTCAAATGAGTCATGCATGTATAACCCCTTACTCCCTCTAAAGACAGGGCCTCATGTAGCCAAGGCAGGCTTTGAGCTCCTGATCCTCCTATCTCCGATTTCGGAAGGCAGGGTACCCACTGGGCATGATTTTGTGCAGTGCTGGGGATGGAACCCAGGACTTCATTCATGCTAGGCAAACACTGTGAGCTACATCTCTAGCTAGCTGTAGATTACTTAAAATGTCATTGGAAAGCTGCATGGGATGGAAATGGCATTTGCCTTGTTCTAATAGGGAAGAGAGCTTAGTGTACTCATAATAAAGCACACTCTATCTGCTAAATATAGAAATGAAAAAAACATCCCAGATTCTTTTTTTTTTTTTCCCTCTGTGTAGCTTTCCGCCTTTGCTGGATCTCACTCTGTAGACCAGGCTGGCCTTGAACTCACAGAGATCCTCCTGCCTCTGCCTCCTGAGTGCTGGGATTAAAGGCGTGCGCCACCACCGCCACCGCCACCGCCACCGCCACCGCCACCGCCACCGCCACCCAGCTACATTCCAGATTCTTAATCCATCTTAAAAATTGCTTGTGTAGGTCATTCTGTCACCTCTGTTGATAATCTCAATTGTTTGTATACAGTGTAAAGGTAGATATTATCATGCCCCTCTCTTTAAAGGGTTAAAACACTAAATTCTGAGAAGAGTAGGTAGTATTGTTGAAGGTTGCATATAAATTAAGTGTTGGAGCTCATGTATCTTTACTGCATGGCCTGTACTTCCCTCTGCTCCAAGCTGAGCTACCTATTCTGTGGGTGTGTTTCATTTTGTGGCTGGGAGCATCTTCTCCATGTGTGTTAAACCCTCTTCAGGTCCTCGGTTGTTCCTGGGGTCATACGTTTTAGGTTCATTGTAAAGTGTGTGTTGTCATAGAAGCTTTGCTTCACGGTTGCTCACCTGAAAGAACATTTCTTTTCAGCAGCCATGAAGCTAAAGGAGACAAAGCCAAAGCCAAAGCCACCGAGCCGTGGTACATTTCAGACAAAGGGCATCAAAGTTGTGGGGAAATGGAAGCAGGTGAAGATCGACCCAAACCTGTTTGCAGATGGACAGATGGACGATTTAGTGTGCTTTGAGGAACTGACCGATTACCGTTTAGTCTCCCCTGCCAAAAATCCCTCTGGTCTCTTCTCAAATGAGGAGCCCAAGAAGAGAAAGGCCGAAGCTGTTTCAGAAGAGGAGGAGGAGGAGAGGGAGGAGGAGAAGGAGGAAGGAGAGTCTAGCTCCCCAAAGAAAAAGCTCAAGTTGAAGAAACGTGAAGGGGCAGTAGTGGCTGCTGAAGGAAGTACTGCCCAGGATGAAGTCAAAGATTCTGAGCCAGAGACTCAGGAATATGTCACTGTTTGTTCTGATCAAAAGGTAGGAGAAACAGCATCAGAAAGCTTGGCACGGGCTGTTCCCAAAAAGAAGAAAAACAAAGGGAAAAAAAAGTTAGACCCTTCCCAGGGCACTGCCCCTAAAGTGCCCAAAAAAGCAAAGACATGGATGCCTGAGGTGCATGACCAAAAGGCAGATGTATCAGCCTGGAGGGACCTGTTTGTGCCCAAGGCCGTTCTCCGAGCACTCAGCTTTCTAGGCTTCTCTGCACCCACCCCGATCCAAGCTCTGACGTTGGCCCCTGCCATCCGTGACAAACTGGACATCCTTGGAGCTGCTGAGACAGGTAAGGAATGTTTTGTCTGTCCGAGGCAGGAGAGCTTTTGGATCTAGGCTTTGGTTGCTCGTAGGCTGGAAAACTGGAGGAGGGGAATGTTGAGAACATGACCACAAAAACCATGTTGAATGACTGCTGAGAGCATCCACCTCTGGGCTGACATCTGCCCTGCCTGACTTTGGTACCCTTCCTTTATCTCTGTAGGCACTACTTAATGCCTTGCAGCAGGTTGAGAGTGTTCTCTTCCAGCTCTGCTGAGGAGTTTCTTAAAATCAAGAATGGATGTTAGCTTTTTTTTTAAACAAATGTTCTGATATGTATTTAGGCATATGAGTTTTTGTTTTTAGTCCGTTGATAACAGTAAATTATATTGATTTTCAGAAATGAAAACTAAACATTCCAGAGAAACAGTGAACTTGATCACAATGTGCTGTTTATATAATGTTCTTGTCTGGTGTTAGAGTTGACAGTAACACTGGCCTCAATAACTTACGAAATGTTTTCTTGTCAATTATCTGAAATAGTTTTAAATAATTGATGTTTTTTCAATCTTAAATATTGTTAGAATTCATCTGGGATTGCTCTTTCCCTTCAAGACAGGTTTTTATTTTTAAGTACAGATTTTAATTTTAAAACGTGAAGAGTTTTTTGTTTGTTTGTTTGTTTGCACTTAAAATTCAATCCAGTTTTTGGTTCCATGTAGCTGACAGTGTGTTATCAGGTTCATAAGTATTTTATATATTAAAACATTCTTGTTAATTCTCTTAAGTGAACTGGCTCCTTTCCATTATGAAATAACTATCTGGATCCTACAGGAGTTCTTTGTTCTAACATCTACTTTCATATGCTATTCATTCTGATGTTAGTATGGTCTGTCCTTTTTCATACTTTTCTGTAGATATACTTTGGACAAACTTTTTTTTTAAATTTAATATGCGAGTAGTGCATAATTTTTGTTTTTTTAACTGAGTTATTCAGGCCATTTATACTTAATGTGGTTATGGAAAACAGTTGAGTTTAAATCTGTTGTTTTGACTTTTCCTAGTTGTCCAGATGTTCTTTATTGTTACCTTACTTGAGATTTAAAAAAAAAATTTGGTGATATTACAGATTAAATATTTCTTTGAAATATTTAAGACTGTTTTAAATTTTGGATTTTTAAAATTAATATTTGCTTCTACATAGTGGAATATCCTAGGGATAGGATCCAAGTCTATGTATGAAATTCACTTATACTTCATACACTCCTTAAACATATAGCCTGTAGGTCATGTTGGCAACTCAGAATGTTTAAAACTTTTTAGTATTTGGGAATTCAAATTTTGGGGTTGGGGTACTCAACTTGTATTTGGATGTTTTTGAGAGCAAACAAGTAAAAACTCTGATGGTACATACCTTTAAGAAGCAGGAGGGTCTGTGAGTTTGAGGTCAGCCTGGTCTACAGAGCAAGTTCCAAGTCAGCCAGGGTTGGACCCTCGTCTCAAAACAAAACAACAGAAAACAAGATGTTTGTGTCCGCAAAGCACTTCTGATACAACAGGTGCTGTGAAGTTTTACCAAACCAATCTCTTCTCCACCTCAACTCCAGTCATATGTCCTTTTCCGCAGTTCAGTTCTGACTGCCTGGGGCTAGAGTCCCTCCACAGCAAGCTCAGGTCCAGTCTCGCAAGACTGTTTCCTCACTGGACCCTTACTCCTGATGTATTTGTTCAAATTAAGGATCGAGTGATAGCTCCTCAGTTTAACACTTTTCTAAATAGCCCCTGGAATTTAGGGAGACATGTTTACTGGCTTAAAGGGTGAACCTTGGGAACAGCTTGATTGAAGAGATTCATAAGGCAAAATGTTTAAGTCAGTAAGAGGACAGAGGGCCTCCATGTGCCCATGTGGGCACACCACCTTTTATGAGTTCTCTTTCTCCTGGGAAGCTCTTGAAAGCCCATCATTTGTAGTGTTCTTAGGGAGCTTCCTCCCATTATGTAGGCATACGCCTTGGTCATTGGAGATTGAAGTCATCTTTGGTCACTCTCTCTAGTGGTCAGGAGGGAATGTGTGTGAAGTTCCCACCCTGCGGCCACTGGCTCCATCCTGAAGTTTTCTAGAGACAATTAGTCTCTAGCTCACAATCATCTTGTTTATTTACAAAAGACTCTGTTACTCTTGAGGCTTTTACCAGGAATGAAAGATGCAGATTAAATATTATAACAAAAGTTATGGTTGTCAGAAGTTCTGTGCCTGGAGCTGGGAATGAGACCAAATGCACATTCATTATTGCATTGTCTCCTCTCATTTTACTAGCCACAGGCCTTTGTTGTGTCTTAGTGTTTGCTTTGGGCTCACAGTCTGTTAAGGGTTGTACACATACATTTATCACGGTGTTCCTTTAAGTGATACAGTGCCTAGTGTGTGATACAAGAACCTCTCACAGGCTTCTGTCCACCTCTCCCTCCTTTGTACTTTTTGTTGTGTATTTTTATATCTGTCTATGTTGGAAATCAGAACGATGCTTTAACTGTTCTGTTGTTAGCAGTTATATTTTAAAGAGATTTGAAAAGAAATAGTTCTTTCTGTTTCTGTAATTTCTGGTGCACTTCATTCCCTGTGTAGATGGAGATTTTCATTGGCCATCATCCTTTCTTCTGCATGGAAGACTTCAGTTAGCATTCTTTATAGCCGATCTGCCTGTGAATCAGTTCAGCTTTTGTAAGACTGAAGCAGCCTTTGTTTTGTATTCGTTTTAAAGTTTTGTTTTTTTTCTGGGTAGTTCTGAATTGTCAGTTTTATTTTTCTCAGACTGTCAAATACAGATGCTGCTATGATATATTTCGGCTGTCTTTGTCTTTGATAAAAATCTATGGTTTTTCTTAATTTTTTTTAAGCTTTTGCTTCTAATGTTTGGCTTCTTTGGTATGGTTAGTTTTTACTTAGAGCTGGTCATTTCCTTTGAAAACTATTCATGAAAGTTTTTTTTTAAACATTTATTTATGTATGTGTGTACATTCATGTATAGGTTTGTACAATCCGAGGCCTGTGTATAGAGGTCAGAGGAGAACTTATGGGTCTCGAGATCGACCTCAGATCCTCAGGCATAGTGGCAAGTGTCTTTATCCATTTAACCATCTCACCAGCCCATGAGAGTTCTTTGCAGGTTCAGATTCTCTTTTTTTCTTTCAAAGACCATGATTGATATGTCCTGGGACATTCTTGTTTGTGCACTTCAGTATCCAGAAAGGATATCTTTCAGGTCCCCTAGTAGATCCCCAAACACAGATGAGATGATGCTGAACTCTGTACTTTTTTTCCTGCACATTTATATAGATTATGAATGCCTTTTATATTTCGAGCATTTATGCACTGTGCTCATACTTTCTGCAGATTGAAATATAACAGCAAAGCTAACATTAATTTCTTCACAGTTTCATGGAAAGAATATTCATTCTTATTGTAGATCTTAGTAACCAATTCATAATATTTTTCTTCCCCAAGTTGAGACTTTCCAGTTTTCAATCAAAGAACACCACCTTAAAGCTTCTCTTTAGCATATCGGAGCTGCTCTGGGAGAGCTCATCTCAGGTGCTAGGACAGTGAGTAAAGTAGGAACCACCTGACATAAGCTGAACTTAAGCAGGAGCTTGCAGTCTGATAACTGAGATAGATCTCTGAGTGACTAACAGGTGGGTAACATATATGGTGTGAAGACACCGGACAGAAGGAAGACTCAAGTCTTGTGTAGATGGAGCCAGACACTGTGAGAGTTCCCCTACTGCTTGGAATGATAAACAGCTTGAAATTTATGGACTTACCAGTTTAATAATTTTTGGATGATAATTGACCATGAGTAACTGAAATGCAGAAAGTAAAATGACAGTTAAGGAGAAAAGCTGTACTTCAAATTTTCAGGTTGTAGTGTGCTGTTTGTTTTGACCTCTTGGATGATGTGGGCTCCAAATGCCTTCAGAGGTCAGTTTTAAAACACGCAGGCAAGCTGGGTGGTGGTGGCGCAGGCAAGCTGGGTGGTGGTGGCGCACGCCTTTAATCCCAGCACTCGGGAGGCAGAGGCAGGCGGATCTCTGTGAGTTCGAGGCCAGCCTGTCTTCAGAGCGAGTTCCAGGAAAGGCGCAAAGCTACACAGAGAAACCCTGTCTCGAAAAACCAAATAAATAAATAAATAGATAGATAGATAGATAGATAGATAGATAAATAAGCAAACACACACACACGCGCGCGCGCTTAGAGACAAACTTGTTAAGAGTTCTGAAAAGAACCATTTACTTAATTCCTTCACTGAAGAAGGTTGAAGTAATGTACAGATTTCCCCACAATGAGACAGACTCACCCTTTTTTCTTTTATGGTACCATCACTGGGGTGTTTGTTCTTTGTCACTGGTGACTTCAGGTCTAGTGCTAGCATACTGTACCTTTCCTTGTTTTGTCTCACACACCCAGCTGCCATGCGCTGCAGGAACCTGTGTGGAGTGGTGGTGCTTTGGGTTAGTCAGGCTGACACTTGGCTCTTTCAGGTTCCCTTGTTTCTGTGCAAAGGCGGGAACTGCAGACAGTGACGTGCTGCATCATGATTCCTGTCCTTTTTGCTTTACTTCTAAGGAAGCGGGAAAACTCTTGCTTTTGCCATCCCGATGATTCATACAGTGCTGCAGTGGCATAAGATGAGGGCTCCGCCCATCCCTAATAGCGCTGGAGTACCACCGAGGGAGACCAGGAGAGCAGCTGCTTCCGATCTTGGATCACCTCGCAAGGACGGAACTGAGTCTGGAGTGTTACCCGATGAGGCCAGAACTGAGAATGAAGCTCAGCCTGGTGAAGCTGAGGCTGAGGACAAAGCCAAGACTAGTGCCTCTGCCTCAGCCCAGGCACTGCTCTCCTGTGATGGTGACGATGCTGGTGAAGGGCCTTCTTCCTTGGTTGAGGAAAAGCTTATCGTCAAGCAAACTGAGGACAGAGAAGAGAAGCTTGATGAAGAGCAGGCTGGAAGGTTAAAACAGGGCCTATGTGACCAAATTGCTGTCTATAAAGTACACCCAAGGCGCCCTCTGCTGGGACTGGTCCTGACTCCCACTCGAGAGCTGGCTGTCCAGGTCAGACAGCACATTGATGCTGTGGCCAGGTTTACAGGTGAGATTCAGTTGCACTTAATACATGTTTCTAAGCAAGTTTCTAAATGCCAGCTGGCAACAGTGAGAGCTGTGGCTCCTGTCCTCTAGGGGCTTTCTCATTTGCTGGAGAAGTAAGTCCTTTAGAAATTGATTCCCTCAAGGGGACCAGATATCTAAAATGTTTGTGAATGATCTAACCTTTTAATAACAAGTTTCCCCATTGCCTTGAGGTAAAAGCTTAATTCTGTACCTTTTGGGAAGGGCTTTCACAGTATGGTGTTTATGCTAACAAAATCCACAGCTGAGCTCTAAGTCAGTGCTGAGCACCTCAGCTGTGTCATCCTGTGTGCTCACTCCTTCCCTTGGTCTAGAAGCAGTCCTCCTCCAGAAGAGCTCGGTCACTAATGGAAGGGCGTGTCACACAAAATATCCTCCCAGCACTGTAGGGACCTCTGCTCATGGCCAGAGCTGTGGAGGCGAGTGCGGCTGGGCTCAAATCCAGCCATTTTCTTGTAGTTAGAAAGGAGAATAGAAGGGAATAATAGCAAAGTAGACAGGATCCAGACCCAAACCAAGGCTACTTGGTGAGCAGTCGAGCAGTCGAGCAGTCAGGCCAGGCCAACCTTTTTAGCACTCCCTTGGTGCAGAAAGCCGTGCTGGTGACCATGTGCTAATCCAGAGGGTGAGCAGCCAGATGGAGAAACGGTGTCTATATGTTTTCTGTCCCGCAGGGATTAAAACAGCAATTTTAGTTGGTGGAATGTCCACGCAGAAACAGCAGAGGATGCTGAATCGCCATCCAGAGATTGTGATTGCCACCCCTGGTCGGCTCTGGGAGCTAGTTAAAGAAAAACATCCTCATTTGAGCAACCTTCGGCAGCTCAGGTGAGGGGTGGCCCCTCTCCCTTCTCTCTTACGCTTTCGGAAATGAGCCTGAGGTGTGTGGTATGTGCAGGATGGTGTGTGTGCTTTCTCTCTCTCTGTTTTTGTTTTTTGTTTTTTTGTTTTTTGTTTTTTGTTTTTTTTGAGACAGGGTTTCTCTGTAGCTTTGGAGCCTGTCCTGGACTAGCCCTGTAAACCAGGCTGGCCTCAAACTCACAGAGGTCCACCTGCCTCTGCCTCCCAAGTGCTGGGATTACAGGCGTGCGCCACCACCGCCCAGCACAGTGCTTTCTCACTACCACAGAACACAGTGGCCATCCAGGCCCTATCCTTGAAAACCAAGCATGCCTGAGAGAAGTTGGTTGGTGCCCTAGTGGTGATGGTAGGGTGCTGTGTGTGTGTGTGTGTGTGTGTGTGTGTGTGTGTGTTTGTGAATGACAGTCTGTGGTTGGGGTGGGAGCGGGGTGTTCTGTAGAGCTGTTTCTTCCCTTCAGTTGCACTAACCAGTGATGTGGGCCTGTCTGTATCTGCAGGTGCCTGGTGATAGATGAGGCTGATCGGATGGTTGAGAAAGGCCATTTTGCTGAGCTCTCTCAGCTTCTAGAGCTGCTAAATGACTCCCAGTACAACCCCAGTCGACAAACTCTTGTTTTTTCTGCCACACTGACCCTGGTACACCAAGCTCCTGCTCGAATCCTTCATAAGAAGCACGTGAAGAAAATAGATAAAACCGCCAAACTTGACCTTCTCATGCAGAAGATTGGCATGCGGGGCAAGCCAAAGGTCATCGACCTCACAAGGAATGAGGGTACAGTGGAAACGCTGACAGAGACCAAGATCCACTGTGAGACGGATGAGAAAGACTTGTATCTCTACTATTTCCTCATGCAGCACCCAGGCCGAAGCTTGGTGTTTGCCAACAGTATCTCCTGCATCAAACGCCTCTCTGGACTCCTCAAGGTCCTGGACATCATGCCACTGACTCTGCATGCCTGCATGCACCAGAAACAGAGGCTCAGAAACCTGGAGCAGTTTGCCCGTCTGGAGGAGTAAGTGAAGCATGTCTGCAGAGGCCTGGCTTTGAGCCATGAGCCACTGTACCGAGGGGGCCAGGGAGCTAGGGACCCTGCTCTCTGTCACAGGTGCCTTAGCAGCAGAAGACAGGCTAGCTCTCCTTCTTTTCTTCTTTTTTCCTCTTTCCCTTAATTTTATTTCTGTATTTGGCAATGTCATGAATTCATTGTGTTTGTTTGCTATTAATGTTCTTGGAGACTTCTGGTAACTCCTTAGACAACAGATGAAGTCCTGGGCATCCAGTTACTTGTGACATCCTTGAGATTATGATTGAGAGCACAGACTATAACCAGAGTATCTGAGAGCAAATCCTGAACCCTTCACTTCCTTGCTGGTCAAGTGAGTCAGGGTCTCTGTGCTCCATTGTCTCCTCCGTGGGGTAATGGGTGCTGATGGGATCGTAGAAGAAGAAAGTGACTGGTGATTAAAGGGGAAGTGTTGGGAATGTTGCCTGGTGTGACCTTGGATAATCACCTACTACTGCCTATTACCTTGGTTCTTCTCACTCTGGGTGATAGAGTGCTGTCTAGAAAGGTTCACCAGCTTGCCCAAGGTTTCACAATGTGGAAGTGACAGGGCTGGGTTCTCAGATGGATCTGTCAGACTCCAGAGCCCATGCCACACCTCCTCATGTTTGTCCATCTGCCTGTGGACCAACTCTGATGCAGGGAGCAGGTACAGGTTGTCTGTCTAGGGAAGAGTAAGGCAACCTATCAGAATGGAAGAGAGTAAGTGAGAAGGTATTAGGAGACAAAGACACTGACTCAGAGTGTATGCGGCTTCATTTCATTCACTGACAGAATGCAGCATGTGCTGAGATTGTAAGACTCAGGCTTTGAGTCCTGATTCCACAACAGAATAGGCATATTCACACTATGGAAAGTGAATATCTCAGCCTCAGCTTAATTGTAGAAGGGAGGTAATAGTATTACCTTGTAGGGCTGTAGTGTGGAGTGCTTAGTGTATGCTGAGCTGATTAATAATTGTTATTTATAATTATGGTTGTGCTTTGTTTCCATTTACAGCTGTGTTCTCTTGGCAACAGATGTGGCAGCTCGGGGTCTGGATATTCCTAAAGTTCAGCATGTCATCCATTACCAGGTATGGCTCTTAGCATTAAGGCCCTGCCCCCTTTCTGCTCCCTACAGTGAATGGGAAAGTGTTAAAGCAAAGGTTGGAGCAGAGGGGAGAGGTATTACTCCTCAGGCTTCCTGCACTGTGTTCCCACTAGCATCTAGTGCCCTCTGTTAACTGCTTTTCAAACAGTGAACATCGTATCAAATAGCCTTTCTCTTCAAGCTACTTGCATCTACAGATTCAAGTGTTAGCCCCTCCCACCCCCTTACCCTCCAATGGAATGATTAAGCATATATCTTAGTCTGCTTTTTGTTCTCTGTGACAGAATACCTAAGACAGGGTAATTTGTAAAGAGGGTGTGCCTATTGATTCTGGGGGCTGGAAAGTTTGAGGGCATACCACTAATGTCTGCTCTGCTCTGCTTTTGGTGGGAGCCTTGAGGTGGAAGGGGATGCAGGTGGTAAGTGCAGTGGTACACGTGGGGGAGACAGCCTTGGGTAACATCTCATGGTAACCAATCCAGGCCCTGGAGAGCAAGAACTCACTCCATTCCTCTTTCCCCTCGACAAACACCTCCCACTAGGCCCCTTCCAGTGCTGCTGCACTTGTTATACTGAAGAAGTAAGCTTCAGCGTGAATTTGGGTAGAGACAGACGACAGTAGCGTGCTTTTGTTTTTATAATTTAATGTTTATTGAAAATAGATTTTTTAATACAGTATATTCCTTTTTTTCATGTAATATATTCTAATCATGGTTCCCCTCATCTAAGTCATGCCAGATCCTCCCCATCTTCTCACCTACCCACATCAATACCTTTTCTTTCTCTCTCTCATTACAAAATAGGCCACAAAACAAACAAACAAACAAAAAACAGAATAGGACAATAACGAACAGAAAAAAGGAGCCAAAGATAAAACATAAGAAACTCATATTGATGCAGAGACACACATCATCACATACACAAATCTCATAAAAACACAAAATCACAAACCATAGTATATAAACAAAAGACCTGTAAAGAAAAAAGAAAATAGATGCCCAGGCAGGCAAAGCATTATGAGACCAAACCCCTCCAAAAATACCATTGAGCTCACTTTGTGTTGGCCACCTACTTCTGGGCACAGGGTCTGCCATTAAGTGTGGTTTGCATAACCATTGAGATTCTGTTGGAGAAAACTAATTTTTCCTTTGCCCGTGGTTGTCAATTAGAGATAGCTTCTGGCTTATGGGTGGGGGCTTGTGTCCACTCCTCTCAGCACTGGGACCCCATCTGCCTTAGACCTGTGTAGGCCCTACGAAAACAGCTTCATTCCCTGAGTTCATGTATCTGTGAGTCCTGTTGTGTCTAGAGGGTCTCTTTTCCTTGGTGTCTTCAATCCCTACCGGCCCTATAATCTTTCTAACTTTCCTCTTCCACAAAGTTCCCTGAGCCCTGAGGGGAGGGATTTACTGGAGACATCCCATTTAAGACTAAGTGTTCTGAGGTCTCACTCTCTGCACATTGTCCAGTTGTGGGTCTCTGTATTTGTTCTCATCCACTGCAAGAGGAAGCTTCTCTGATGATGGCTGAACAAGACACTGATCTATGAAGATAGAAGAATTTTTATTTGTACGTTCCCTTAGCAGAACAGTGGTATTCCTCTCGGTCTGTGACCTATCTAATAACAGATTCTTATCCGCCCAAGCAGTATCAGGCATGAGTTTCATCTCATGGGGTGAGCCCTAATTCTGATCAGATATTGATTGGTTACTCCCACAACTTTTGTGCCACTATTTACCAGCACATTATATAGTTGGGTCATCATTGTAGATTGAAGGGTTTATATCTGGGTTGCTATTTACCTTTCTGGTAACATGCAGAATACCTTTCAGTACCAGGAACACTAGTTCATATAAACACTAGTCTATAGGGGTGAAGATTTTAGGTTGGCACCAGCTCAACTTTTCCATGTTCAGTGAGTTTTGTAGGTGTTGTCTTCAACAGTAGGGTCGTACTGTCAGTTTGAGGAGAGCAACAATTAGCCTTAGCAGTAGCCTGGGTTGTTTGGGGATTTTATATAGGGCCCTTACAGCAATAAGTTAAATGGCTATTTTGGTGTGCAGTACAAGAGTGGTGTAGTTAAGACCTCTCTTGGCTAAATCCCAGCTGTGTGACCTTCAATGAATTATTTCGTCTCTATCCCTTGGATTTCTCATTTTGTGAATGGCAGAGTAGTATGTCTCTGGGTTAGGTAGGCACATATGTAAAGAGCTTGGGTCACTAAATTGGAAACACTGACTACCTGTTCAGGACCAATAGTAGCAGTGACAGTAGTGATTGTGAATAGCAAACAGCAGCAGGTAGTTGTAGCTGGGAGCATGGGCTCCAGATCCTTCTGCCAGGAATTGAACACCACTGATGCTTTGGGGTTGGCAGCTTCGGGCAGGTACTTGGGCACCATTCATTGCAGTGCCATTTTCTGTAAGCTGGAAGCAGCGACCACATCTGCCCGTTAGGGTTGTTATAGCTGAGTGGGTAGTGAAGCACCTGCCCAGTGTAAGAGTGGAAAGCCTGGCATCTATTAGGATGGTTTTTATAGGTGGAGTTTTTCATCGGGACCGCTGGCTCTCCAATAACCACACACTTAATTATAAGTGCTCAGGCATTTTACTAACTAGCTCTTACAACTTAAATTCACCCATATTTTTTATGTACACTCTACCACACAGCAGTGCCTTTTTCAGCACAGCATGTTCATCTTGCTTCTCTCCAAGTCTCCTGGCGACTCCGCCCTCCTTCCCTGTGCTCTTTTTGTGCAAGTCCCGCTTAACCGCTATCTGCCCAGCTATTGGCGAGTCAGCTCTTTATTAACCAGTGAGAGTAATACTTATCTACAGTGTACAAAAAAGATTGTTCCAAGGCAGTTTTTTTTTTATTATTTTTCATCTTTAATTCTTTTGCTTTGAAAAATGTTTTGGGAATACCAATTTCAGATTAGCACATCTCTGGAACAGAGGGATTGGGTCAGTTGTAGAAGATACCAGAACCACATAGTACAGAGTATAGTCCCAGCCCCTAAGAAGTACTGCATCCTGTGGAGAAGTAAGATATGACTACCACTGTAACATAGACAGAAAATTATCACATGTAATATAGTTTGAGAGGGTGCTGAGTGCTTTCCAGAAGATGCTACCGTTCCAGGATGGAGAGGTTGGGAGATAAGGACTGTGTAGGGAGGTATGTTTGGTGTATGTCTTAGTTAGGATTCTGCTGCTGTGATAAACCCCATGACCAAAAGCAACTTAGGGAGGAGAGGGTTTGATTTACTTTACAGCTTACAGTCCACCATGATGGGAAGTCAGGGCAGGAACGTGGAGGCAGGAACTGAAGCTGAGGCCATGAAGAAGTGCTGCTGACTGGCTTGTTTCTCCTGGCTTGCTCAGATTGCTTGTTTAGACCACCCAAGACCACCTGTCCACATCAGCCATTAATCAAGAACATGCCCTACAGACTTGTCCACTGGACAGTTGATGTGATGGCAGCATTTCCTCACTTGAGGTTCACTCTTCCCACATGACTCTAACTTGTATCAAATTGAGAAGAACTAACATAGAACTAACTCAGCCTGTAGTGAGAAGAGGATTTTGTTGGGATATGCGTAGGTGAATAGTTGCAGAGGTCAGCAGAGGAAGTTAGCAGCAGGTGGCTGAAGGCCAAGAGTATCACGGTCAGGAGCTGGCTCTTCATTCTGTAAGATGAAGAGTGGCAAGCTTCATTTCCAGAATCACGGTAAACGGTTTATAGTGGACACTGAGCCACTGCACTTCATTAGTGGTGGTCACCACAGGAGTCAGAGAGGCAGGGCTGCCAGTATTCATGCCGTGCTGTTTGTGGACAATATACCTGCTATAGGTTGACCTGGGCTTAGCATGGCCTTTGAATCCTGGCTCCCACACACATTTAGTTGAGTAACCTAGGGGAAGTGGGTGGACCACTCTGTATTTAGTTTCCTGGTTTATAATATGTGGATCATGACAAGTATGAAGTATTTCATATGACTAGGATAATTCTACCTTCAATTCATTTCCTTTCTCTCTTTCTCTCTCTCTTCCTCTCTCTCTCTCTCTCTCTCTCTGTCTCTCTCTCTCTTTCTCTTTCTTTCTTTCTTTCTTTCTTTCTTTCTTTCTTTCTTTCTTTCTTTTTGTTGTTGTTTTGTTTTGTTTTGTTTTCAGACAGGGTTTCTCTGTATAATAGCTCTGGCTGTCTTAGAACTCTGTCTGTAGACCAAGCTGGCCTTAAACTCACAGAGATCCATCTGCCTCTTCCTCCCAAGTGCTGGGACTAAAGGCAAAGGCATGTGCCTGGCCTTCATCACATTTCTCTTGCTGTGATAAAATAGTATGGCCAACGCAGTGTATAGAAGAGAGGGTTCACTCGGCTCATGGTCCCAGAGTGATAAGAGTCCGTAGTGAGGGGTAGAACTGACTGACAGATGGGAGGTGGGTGGAACAGTAGACGAGAGAGCAGCTGCAATGTGAAGCAGGGAGAGTACACTGGAAATAGTACATGGCTTCTGAAGCCTCAACGCCTGCCACCAGTGACACACTTCCCCAGCAAGGTAATAATTCCTAAGCCTCAAAAAAATGGGGCTACCAATTGGGGACCAAGTATTCAGGTATCAAGTACCTACCAAGTAGGAAACATCTCATTCAAACCACCACATACAAAGTGGTTTTTGGTTGGTTGGCTGTGGGAGCCCACAGAGGTTTCCTAGGGAGATATGAGCTTGCTTTACGAAGCAAGGCTGCATAAGGGGATGAGGATTGCCCACGTGCATGGTTACCAGGTGTTTGGAAGTCTGCGCTTGGCTGTGCTAGGGGGAGGTCTTTTGCTCCACCCCTTGGCATTCCTATAAAAAGCCCTTTAGAAGAGAGACAAGGGGCCAGTGGATAAGGATCCAGGCCTTCCCGAGTCTATCCTGTGTTTCTAGCTGTTTTTCTCTCCCCTCTATATTTCTATCTAAATCTCTTAGCCCTCACTCTTCAAGAGTACCCTGGGGGGAAAGTGGGAGTGTGTCCCCCATAGTTGGCCTCAAGCAGTCACTCAGTAACTGTGCGTTATAAATGTTCCGTTATCAGTCACCCATGCCGGGCTGTGGCATTTCAAAGCTGAGACTAAAGTAGACTGAATGGTCTTGATCACAAGGGAAGTGGGAGTAGAGAGGACGAAAGACTTCCAGATTGATTGTGAAGAGCTGAACCAGTGTGGAGGCCGTGGGAGGGCAGAGCCTGTAGTGGATTGTCTGTGTCTCTGGAAGTAGGGCTAAGTTAGTTCACAGTGCTAGAGAGGTTTCTGTCCCGCAGAGAGCAGAGCCAGTTTGGGATATGGTCCTGAGGGAAAGAGCAGTGTTGGGCAGTGTCTGTGTGCTGATCCTAGTTGTTGCTTTGGCAGGTGCCCCGCACCTCAGAGATCTATATCCACCGAAGTGGTCGGACTGCTCGCGCCACCAGTGAAGGCCTCAGCTTGATGCTGATTGGGCCTGAAGATGTGATCAACTTCAAGAAGATTTACAAAACTCTCAAGAAAGACGAGGACATCCCACTGTTTCCAGTGCAGTCAAAGTACATGGATGTGGTCAAGGTAAAGAAGTTAAACTCCACTCACGGGGTAAAAAATGGTACTGCCACCTCACAGAGCACCTTACTCAGACCAGAAGCCTTACCCCAGAGAACTGAGAAGTGGTTCTGCCCATGGCTGAATGGTGGTGTAAAAAGGCCAGACGTGCCAGACCTGGGAGAAAAGCAGAAAAGGATAATGACCGAAGAAGTGTCTTTTCTCCCTTGTCCACTTTGATATGTGTTCCTGAAGTCTCCAGCTTCTTCCCCTCAGCTAGACAGTGCAGTGAGCACAGCCATATAGACCTCTGTCAGAGAGCTGTGAACAGCAAGGGGAATGCTGAAGGTTTGGTATGTCCCTGTAGCAGAGACAGTGGGGCTTGCTTTCTATGTTTATATTAACTCAGGAGCATTCACTGTGAAGGTGTGTACTGGGCCACAGGATATCAGGGGTAGTTTTCCCTAGACGCTCACCAGTGTGTGTATAAGCCAAGCACGCAGCACGGTGAGGTTTACATGGAGCACTGAGGCTGAAGGCATGTGTTTATGATGTGGGAGAAGAGCTTTCATCTTCCTGCAGAGGTGAGGAAGGGTGAAGAGAGGATGGAGTTGTAGGCATTGAGGAAGTGGGAACAAGGGACAGTTCAAGGGCCTGTGGCCACTCTGGCATGAAAGGAATGTTAGCTGTGTGAGGATTTATGATGGGGCTGGTGGGAGGTGGGGACACAGAGAATTCCTATTAAGGAGCCTGGGAGCCACCCCATTTTCATGGTTTCTTATTTCCCCTGCACATTCTCTCCCATGTCAGGGCGAAGGGGGCGTTATATCACTGCATTCTGACCCCCAACCCAGGAGAAGAGTTGAGGAGACCAAGTGTGACGCCTGGGGAGACAAGTTCACTCTGGCCACCTATAAGTTGGCAGCCTGGGACAGTCCTCTAAGGAGGTACAAGCAGGCGTTTGTGATTGTGTGTGTAATGATGACCTGGGCTGTTATCAGGAGCCTGGGCAAGGGTTTCAGTAGGAGCTGAGTTGTGTCTCACTGGTTACTGATCACAGAGCAGTTTCAAAATGGCTTCAGTGAAGTTTCGCTTGCTGAGAGGTCCGGGCCCTCTATCAGATGAGTATTTTGTGCTCCTGTCCTCTCAGGAGCGGATCCGTCTAGCCCGGCAGGTTGAAAAGGCTGAATACCGGAACTTCCAGGCTTGTCTGCACAACTCATGGATGGAGCAGGCAGCGGCAGCCCTCGAGATTGAGCTAGAAGAAGACATGTACAAAGGTATGCCCGGGACAGGTGGGGATGGGAGGCTGCGTCCAGCCGGTTTTCCCTTTAACTTTTACCTGGTTGGAAGCATCCTCCCTTCTGTGATCCATCAGAAGCATCAAGATGCCCTTTTCTTGTCTCATGCTTGCGCATCCCGTGTGGGCCAAGTGCCCTGAGCCTTTCTTACGTGTCTGACTCTCTCCTGTGGACAGCCCAGGGAGTCCACAACCAGGAGCAGACACAAACAGAATGTCCTTCTTAATGCAGCCTGTTCTCTTACTGTGTGATTAACCTTTCTGCTACCTCTTTCTTCATCTATAAGACAGGTAATGGACTTCCTACCTCCAGCTTAAGGCTGAGTAAAGAAGGCTAAATTGGGTACAGCTGTGCCCTAAAAACAGGCGGTCTATGACACTGTTATGTGTCGTTGTAGTTAGTGCCGCATCTGCCTTCAGCAGCAGAGCACCTGCATGTCCCCCTTAACTTCCCAGTTTCTTGGCATGAATCGAGTGGGAACTATTGTTCTTTTACATGCAGGGATAAAGGCTTATAGAGAGAAGAAAGTTGTACATCAGAACAGCTCTACCACCAGGCATTACCTAAGCCCTCCTCTGTGGGCCAGAAGCCAAGGAAGGGATCAGGCTGCGTGGCCTTGCATAGGAGAGCTGAGAACTGCATCTGGGGCACTCCTTCTTCCCCACCAGCAGCTCGGCTCAGCTGAGGTGTTCACTTCTCAGTACCCAACCGTCAGGTTCAGAGGCAGACTGCTGCTCTGTGTGGGAGCCAGGAGTTTGCCAACAGTGCACTCCCCCTTGTAGCTCTCTAATTGAGATGTGAGTCCCTGGCTTTCCTTTCTGAGGTCAGGCTTGGGTAGGGACTTGGGCTGTGTCTACCTCTGCGTGCAGTCACAGCAGTGGTTGGGGAAGTACTGAAGAATCGGGCCGTGGAGAAGTGTTCACTGTCTCCTGTGGAGTTGGTGGTCGCCACACTCGAGGTGGCAGCGTGTAGCTACAGTGGTAGGACAGCAGACTTGAGCCAGATGGGAGTTCCGATCTCTGACAGTTTGCTCTGCACCGGTTATGTGACTCCGCTAAGCCTGAGTTCCCTTATCCCTCAATTGAGAACTCTGACTTTACTGGTCCCTGGACAGTGAAGGACGGTGGTCCATCACATCCCTCCTAAACAGAAGTTAACCGTTTATGGTTCTGAACTGTCAAGCGCCACAGCTTATACTAAGTGGTTCTGCATCAACATGATCTTATATTTGTGTCTCTCAAGGAGGAAAAGCTGACCAGCAAGAAGAGCGTCGGCGACAGAAGCAGATGAAGATCCTGAAGCAGGAGCTACGCCATCTGCTCTCCCAGCCACTCTTCCAAGAGAACCTGAAGACCAGGTACCCGACACAGTCTGGCAGGCCGCCTCAGCCTGTGGTGGCCCCCAGGATTGGCGAGTCTGCACTGAGCTGCCTCTCCAGACAGAAGAGGAGGAGGAAGAAGCCAAAAGAGCATCGGGCACCACCACAGCCAAGTCCAAGCTCAACAAGCTAACTGCCCTCCCCTCAGCCAGTGTAGTGACTGCTCAGTGACGTCCACTCTCCACTTGTCTGTGGAAGCCTCCCTGACCTTACGCTTCAGTCCACCCTCCCCCTGGGGAAACCTGCCACTCTTCATCTTTAGCAGGAAAGACCTCATGCACACGTGTATTGTGGAGTTAAGTGTGGTAGCCAGCAGCTGTCTCTGTAGCCAGTGTTTATGGGCTTCTTATGTACACCTTGGTTTCCAAATTAAAAACAAGTGGGAGCCAGAGAGTCATCCTGAGGGTGTTGTGTGTTTTTACCATTAACTTTGAGATTTCCTTGGGCCAACATAGTACTGTTTCCTTCATAGGGGAAATGAGTCACTCTATTACAATACTGCCAGGTCAGCATACGTCCCTGTCCTCCACAGCAGTATATAATCCAGCTCCTTTTCTGTGTGACACTACTATCTGCTGTCTTACCTAAGCCACCCTGGAAGGTGGACAGGGAAGAGCTTGCTGTCCTTGGCCCACCCCAAGGTCACAAGGGTATCAATCAGTTGCAAATCTGTATGGTCAAGAGAGACCGACCACAGGATCTGGCCCAAGCTCCTGGTTGCAATTCCATGTATTGTTTTTTGTCCTAGCTTTTTTGTAAAACCGATTTCTCAGCCTGAACTGCTCTGTGTCGCTCCTGGAGTTTGGCTGTGTGTTCTCTGTGAGGAAAGCTCACAGTGCTGGCCACAGTTGAGCTGGCAGAGCTCCAGGGGTATAGGCCTCCAGTCTATACTATAGGAACAGTTGTCCTGCTGTCCAGCTCCAGGTCAGTCTGGCTGATTAACTACCACTGTCAGACCTGGGGGAAGTACAGCTCAGCTTGAATTTTGAGACAGATGTTCACAGGCATGGTTCAGATGTTTGGCTTGAGGAGTCTTTTGGATTTTAGTACACAGGCATGCCCGAATATCCTAATACCTAAGAAACATAGCCTCTCTTAACTCTTAGCAAGGTGAGAGGTGGCCATGGGACTTTCTTTTAGCCTTGAGCCTAAACTAGATTCTGGTGTCACTTTTCACTGAATGCCCGACACTAAGATACTTTATAACCCCCTGAGCCCAGGGCCTCATGTGCTAGGCAAGTAAGTACTCTACCACTAGGTTATATATATAAAACACTTAGTGGTTAGATTTAGCTATTGCCACCCAACAGCCAGATGAGATGTTGATAACTCAGGGCATCTTCCTTCTGAGTGAGTTCTACTATTTTGATGTTAGGACACAGCAACATTTCCAGGTAGGTGCCCTTCTTGTGACCCTACTGTCTACTTCTCACCTGGCTGGGAGGAGGACAAGGCAAACATCAAGAGATCACCCAGGGGCCTCCACTTTCCAGATGATGCTATGAGATGTCAGTGGAGTTGATAAGTTGGCTCAAGGCCCCTGCATGCACACCCTTGATAAGATGGAGCCAGTGTTCAAGCCCACCTGTGTCTACCTAGTGTGCTGAGGCTTTGGTCAAGTGTGCACAGCTTCCTGCATCCTGCCAGTGTAGTCCACTCATGAGTGGACTGGGAAGATGGTGATGTTCTTCATTACATAACCAGTACCCAACATTAAGAAGCCAAGCTGAAAGTTGTTTATAGAAACTGTTTAATGCTAGGAAGGTGTTTTCATCTGAAGGAAGCTGTAGGGTTTGGCCTTGGGCATTCACTGAACCCCAGGCCCCATTGTCCCAGGCTGGCTGTATACTTGGCTCTTGACCTGTTGCATTGTTCCCCTGGCTCAAACTTGAGGAAGCCATTCACATCTGAGGCGTGCTTCTATTTGCAAAGCTCAGGTGAAATGGCTTGGCCGAGGTCACACAGTTGGGAACTGAACTCGGGCAGCTGGCCCCAGCAGAGGTTCATCTGTTCTAGGAAGACAGCCAGAGCGGGTACACTGCTCTGTCACTATCCCTACTAGTTGTCCCCTCTGGGAAAGTGAGGAATGCACAAGCATTTGCAAAGATGAGATCTTGAAGCACCTGTGCTTCCAGTGTTTGGTCTAGAAAGAGGTGGCTGTACGAGGTGCAGGAATCATTCAGAAAGTGGGCGCGCTGGCCTGACTGTTGCTGTAGCCTAGCCAAGAAATTGCTATGGGCAGCCAGGTTTTAGCATGTTCCCAAGCCTCCCTATTGCCCTGTCTCTAGACCCATCTGACCTTGGAACAGCCCGGGTGGGCATCCTGTGTTCATACTATTCAGCCTGGAAGTGAAGAACTGTTTGGCTGAAGATAGTCACAGAAATAGGTGCCCACTCTCCTGGGGTACTTGTCATAGACCTCAGCACTCTTACCCAGATCAGGGTGGAACAATTAACAAAAGATGAAGGCCAGATTTATATTCCTGTGCCAGTGATAGACTTACTTAGCTGGAGCCTTTGAATCTAAATGTGGCCTTGGTTCCCTCACTGCCTAGACATCTGGGTGCTTTTGGCTTACACCAAGCAAAAGAAAAGAAACAGATCTGAGATTTGTGTGAGACTCGGGATCCTGCCGTCCTTTGTGCAGACTCAGCAGACCCTCACAGTAGCACCAGCAGTCTTAATCCCTGCAGAATAACATGAGGGGGAGCCTTGTACCCAAGGAAGGATACCAGTGGGTGGTTCCACGGCTGTCCTACAGAGGAAGGCAGGGCCAGCAAGCGCCTCAGCCCAGCCGGAGGCTGATCTTCGCACGGTGTCCTCAGGTGGACTCCTGAAGGTCTTGAGACACAGCAGGGTGAATAAGGGGGCTCTTAAGGGGAATGTGCAGACGAAGAGGCCACTGCCAGCACTGGAAATGTCCCTGCTGCCAACTCCTATGGCTCGTCCGTTCTTTCCTGCCTAACTGCCTGTGGAGCTGGGCTGGGAAAACTAGAGAGCCTTTCCAGTCTGTGCTCCCCTGGTTCCATGCTGCACACACCCTACCCAGCTGACAACCTAGACCCTACTTCTGCATTCCCTGGGGATGATGGGCAGCTGCAGCTCCCTGGTCCTAGATATGAACACACTGACTCGGGTCCAGGCCCTCATCTTTGTCAAGCTCCATCCAGGTGGGGTTGACAGCAGAACCCTGAAGGGCCTGTCCTCCAAAGTCAGGAGTTCGGGTCCTGAGGTAGAAGGACCTTACCTTACAACCTGAGCTCCATGCTGAAGGCTAAAGTCCTTTTCTGGACTTTGGGAATAAAATTCTTTCTTTCTCCCTTCTCTCTCCTCCCTCTCCCCTCGCCCCCTCAATAAATGGGAAAGCACAGCCATCATGAATGAAACTACACACAAGCCCCTCACATTCAGACAGTTGTCTACCATTACCCACCCAACAAAGCAGGGCTGGACTCTTCATAGGTCTGGTAAGTCACCTGAATATAAAATATGACAGCTGACCTGAGCTTTTCTTCCCTATGAAGGCCACTGCCCCGGTGAGGACAAACCAGATACATACAAACCACTTTCATACAGCGGCATGTCAACACTGCCAGGAACCTCTTCCAGATAAATAGGTCCAATGAGGTTCTTACAGTAAACGGATACATAGACTGGGTTCCTGGCTTTCTGGTCCAGAGTTAGCAAGCATTACATCATCTATCAAAATAAATACTAAAATTCCTATTAAGTCATGACAGTCCATAGTGGGCACAGGTCTCAGTTGAGTGGCTTTACCCAAAAGGCTGTATGTTTTCTAGTTGTCTAAGTCAATTAAAAAATCGCCAAGGCAGAATGTTCCATTCAGAATGCAGTCCATTAGGCGATAGGCTCCGGCATGGCCTAAGATTAATCAGTGTTTTTCAGCTGCATAAAGGATGTTGTAGTGGGATGTTTTATAGAGCAGATAAACGGAAGGGATGGCAGCCTCAGGGAACACGTGGTGATTCAGAGCCGTGTCCATCTCATCCACATACTCCACCTGCAGAGCAATGTTCAGTGCCTGCGACAGAGCTGTGATCTGGACGTGGTCACACTCCATGGCCATGGGCTCCACTTCCTGCAATGCCAAGATGAAACACTTAGGAGGGAGGCTTGGGGAGGAGGGTGAGTGAGTGCAGCCCTGGCTGTCAGGATCATGGTCACCTGTGCTGGGGTGCTCTTCCCAAGCACATGTGGGTGAGGTGCTGATAACCCACCTGTCACAAACACAACACAGCCACAGACTCCTGAGCTTGCAGAAAGTGAACCTGAACCATTTTTATTCCAGACCCTTTAAGGAATGTACAAAAGGGGAGGAATCTTTAAGGCTAGCATCAAAACTTAGAACTAAAAAACCTTGCCACCAAAGGCTTCCAAGTATAAAGTGCTTGCAGAGGCTACAGCCTGTGGATGGGTCCTGATGCTGCAGAGACAACAGAGAGGCAGAGATGGTGGCAGGTACCTCAAAGAGGGCAGCTGTTCTTGTGCCTACAGGTAGTTGCCATCCAACTTAGGGCCCAGTACTTCCTAATAAAAAAAAAAAAAAAAAAAAAAGAAAAAAAGAAAAAAAAATTCCAGATAGCTATGTGAAAATTGTCCACTTCTTTACATGTGGGTCCCTCATTCAGATAAATACATCTAAATGAAACCCCATCTTAGGGCTAATGTGACAGGAGTCCCAAGTCCTGAGATTCCAGATAGATTCCCTGGGAATACAAGCAGCAGCTTGCTCAAGCCTCAGAGCTCAGGCCACTCCCGGAAGATGTCTCCAGGTGCTAACTTTACTAGTTGGCATTGCAAGGATGTTCCTCTGGGCAGAAACAGCGTGAGAGACAGACAAGCAAAGCCCAGGCTGGGGGCTACATCCCCAAGGAGGGTCCTAGGGACCTACGTGAGTACAGAAGTCTTTGATGTCCATCTCCTCATCAATGAAATGTCGGAAGAAGTCAGCTCGGTTCCTAATGAAGGCCGATGTTAGCAGGCGCAAGAACTGCACAATCCGGTCCGAGGAGTTCTGGTCATTGAACACCTTCAGCAGGCTGGACACGGAGCCGTCCTTCTCTACCAGCTCTACCACACTGTAAAACTTCACGCTGCCACCGTCAGACTAGGCCCCAGCAAGCACCTGTCCCCCCACCCCCATCCCATGGAACCCCCTCAGCTCATTTTGAGATTGCAAGAGTATTAATATTGAAGCCCAAAGGCACATCTAGGGGCCTGGCATTGAGTCCCCTCCCATCATACATTCAAAATGGCAGGAAGCTGACAGTCCTTCAGACCGAGGTCCCCTGTTCCCCATATTCCCACAAGCAGGAAAAGACCCTGCCCTGCCCCAGCCCATGTGGAAGACCTTGGTCCTCAGCCAGTGTGGCTCAGGTGAACTCACAGCCTTAAAGAAGTTTCTGAACTTGTGTTCCTCAAAGCCGGCAGCCAGAAGGTCATTTGGGGTCTGTAGCACACGCTCTTTGAACCTAGAGGAGAGGAGACCTGATGGGCATAGGGGGAACACAGGGTGTTGCTGTGACAGGCAACTTGCCCGTCCATGCCAGCCTCTCAGAAGTCCCTGTGGTGTTTCAGAGCACTCCACATGGACCCATGCTGACCCGATGCCTTCCCTGCTGTAGATGAGGAAACTGAGGTAATGACATCATAATCCCCAGATAAGGTGGTTCTCTTTCAAAGGCTTCCTATCCCTGTGGGTCCTTCTCATGTCTGCCCTGGTCATGTCCAGCTCTCTCTCTTTTCGCCTCCTCGCTTACGCTAATCAACTGTCACTTAAAGAATTAGCACCCCTTACTAAAACCCAAATAGTGTAAAGGTACAATGAAATAAAGCATATTGAAAGCCAAGAACAAGGCGGGGAAGAGGGCCCAGTGCTAAGAACACATTCTTGCAGAGGATCCAGATTTGATTCCCAGCACAAGCTCACAACCATCCATAACTCCAGTTCCAGGAGATTCCATGCCCTCTTCTGACCTCTTCTGGCACCAAGGACACATGTGGGACACATACATCCATGCAGGCAAAACACTCATGCAATAAAACAAACAAGTCTAATTTTAAAAATAAAAGTTTCCTATTTAGTACTCACTGTGCTTCTAGGTGGCTGGCTGGGTGATGTCACGTAAAGGAGGTGAGAATGCCATGGACCCCATCATGCGCTTCTGCCCCTCAGATCCCTGCTCTGGTTGCTTACGTGGGATAGCTAGAGATCAGCTCTAAGGCAGCTTGCTCACCAATCAGGTCTCCCAGCACTGTGGCTTCTGTTCCCACTCTGATGCTTAGCCCCTCCCTGCCATGGGTCACAGGGCCCTTGTGGGCATGGAGAGGAGTCTGTCCTGGCCACCATGGAAAGCAGCTCTTCATTAACCTCAGGACCAGCCTGGTGCTGGGCTGCACTACTATCAGGATCAAGGGCCAGCCAAATGGCTTGGTAAAAGTGGCTGCCTTACAATGCAGTGGAAGGAAAGAGAAGACCATGTGCACTCACTGTCACACAAAAGACACGACCAAGGCCAGCAGGGACAAGCTTCCTCCTTCTGTCTTTCTGTCTTTTTTCTTCCTTCCTTCCTTCCTTCCTTCCTTCCTTCCTTCCTTCCTTCCTTTCTCCTCCCTCCCTCCCTCCCTCCCTCCCTCCCTTCCTTCCTCCTCCTCCTCCTCATGTTGGTGTTTGAAAAGGGTCTTACTATATGCTCCCACATCTTTTTTTCTTTCTGCAGTAAATATCAAGTGCCCACCCAGTGTTGGTGAGCCATGCCTTCAGGCAGTACTGAGGAAAATACCAGACAAGTTACTGGCACCTTCCTCAGCCTCTGGGCTACTATCAATACCATCCCAGTGGGCAACTAGATTTCCAGGCATGCCATGCCTCTTCCAGGCATCTCTCAGCCCCCCTGCTACAGCCTGGTCCAGGGCAGATCCAGCACAGTGAAGTAGAGGAGTCTACACACGGGTCCCACTCACTTGAGGATCTCTCTGCTCTTGCCCAGCAAAGACTCCAGGTAGGCATATCCCAAGGCCCTGTAGAAGCAGTTCCCATCTCCTTTGGTCTTTCGGATTGAGGTAAATCTTTTGCTGAGTTCCTAAGGGGGAGAAGAGGACGCACAAACCTCAGCAGCAGCGACGGCATTGGTGTGGGTCAGCCATAGCTCCCCCACTTCTGTGCCCCCCCCCCCATCCCACAAATACACTGACTGGGATGTGAGACACAGAGGATGTCAGTCAGCCCCTGGCACTAGTCAGGGAAGGTGACAGAGTTAGATGTGGTGACAGTATGAGGACATGAGCCAGGGTGCCCTGGGTCAGAGACATCCACCCCAGACTTCTCTCAGGGAAAGGGTTCCTAGAGAAGCTGGCAGCTGAATGTGGTGTGTGCAGAACACTGAACAGCCTCAGCAGTCCTCGAATGTTTCTCAACGGTGTCAGGAGTGGCATGCTATCCACTCTTGGCCCTGCTCCCAGCATCCCTCTGAAATGGCCTAGAGTCTCTCTCTGTCTTGTGGGACAGTAGTCAGGGTTTTGCCAGTACAGCCTGGTTTTCAAGGGACTGGGAAACCCCAGGAACAAGAAGGCATAGGGCTTATCTGGATCACCTGAAGCAAGCAACCCTCTTTCTCAGCTCCTGAGAGGCTAAGGGAACACAGAGTTGACTGTCCTCAACCTTGAGTCCTACTGGATGTCCTTCCTATGGTCACATGCAGATCTTAGGACACCAGTGTCACCCTGAGCTGCTGACTGCCTCCTGGCCCAGAGTAAGAAATGGCCCCGGCACTATCTACAAGGTCCATGGGAGGGGTCTGGAAGACTGCACAGCAATGTCATCAAAGACCAAGCCCATCTGCCAAGTGTACCACAGCGTGGGGCCTCGCTCCTCCATCCTTTCTAGCCCTGAGAGTGACCCCTGAAGCCTCCCAGTGATGTCCCCTAGTACAGCAGGGATGAGCTCAGACCCAGCTCAGCAGTTCAGGAGCTATGTGGCCTCATTTCAGTTTGCTCAGTTGTCAAGTGAGAACAGAAATACTTGCCACAGAGAATCATAAAAAAGACTCAAGTGAGAAATCCAACACTCAGAACGGTGTTTGGCTTTAAAATGTATGGTTTTCCCATAAAGACAGGATTTCTTTGAGGTAAAGACCCAATGTCAGAATGGTGTAAGTGTTTCAGTTTGTCCAGGAGCGTGGCTCAAGCTCCATGCCTTCCAAAAGTTGTCGCCTTTTTTTTTTACCCCCAACCTCCAGCCCATTTGCTAAGGCTCTCTCATCTCTCTACCCTCTGCCCTACCTGGATTTTCCTCTGGTAAATCCTATTTTCAGGATGATCCCGAAGAATGGATAGAATGTCACATTTTTCTGATATTAGGTTGAAAGATGTTTCACTCTGAAAGAGAAAGAAGAAACATTCTAAGCTGGCTTCAAAAACACTAGCAGGGCTCTTGGAACTGATAGCCTCTGAACAACCAGTTCCACGACCCAGAACATGTCGTTCCCCCGCTTGGAAGGAATGTGTGAGCATGTGACCAGCATCCTAGGGACCTGCCTAGATTGTCTGGTCCCAGGACAGGGGCAATCAGGCCTGGCACCATCATGAAGTATCTTGGCTATAGAGAACTGACCTCATAATTTGCTAACAGATACATTTTTTAATATTTAATACTTCAGACTTAATAAATCTCTATGTTGGAATATGCTCCCGCCCTATTCATTCATTCATTCATTCACTTATTCATTCTTTCCTTTACTTACTCCCCCGACCCCAATTCCTGAACATGCATCCTGTGTCAAGCTTGGTGTCCCATGCCAATATAGAGGTATTGCCATCCCTACACAAAAGCCAGTAATACCACAGGGTAAAGGTTAGCTGTGAGATGACTCCATGTGGCACTGGAGGGTGTGTGCTAAGGGCTGGGGATGGGGTAATGATCTGAGTTTACACAAGGTCTGGGGCAAGAGGGATGGTCTTGCCACCAGCCACCCAGGAATGGAGCTCTCCACAGAGTGAAATAAAAAGTGCTGGGCTGGTGAGATGGTTCAGAGTGCTGACCACCGGAGACTGATCCCAGGAGCCCACACGGTAGGAGGAAAGAGCTAACTCTCACAAGTTGTCCTGACTTGTGCCAATGGAGTGTGTGCATGTGCACACACGCGAGTGCACACACACATTGTTCTTTAAAGTGCTGTTTCACCCACAGAAAGAGTTCCCAGCTTAAAAACAGGGCTGAGGATGTGGCTCAGGAGATAAAGCACCTGCCTTGTAAGCATGAGGACCAGAGTTCAGATCCCCAGAATACACGTCCAGGCTAAATGGGCAATCAGCCTGTAATCCCAGCTCTCAGGAGGTTGGTACAGGGGATCTTTGGGACAAGCTGACTATCTAGATGACCCAAGCCTGACTATTCTAGGGCTTCTGGGAAAGGTTTGGTTTGGGATAAAAAGAGCAGAGAGATGCTGATACAATGTCTACTTTACAGCAGTCAATCTGTGACCAGAGGTTGAAAGCCAACTTAAGGAGGATGGTTTGAGGAACCACTGCTACCTTAAGCCCTACAATGTGTGAAATGGTGACAGGTCCCATTTTCTTAGCACCGACTATGTGCCAAGCTCTGGAACAGAGGCTCATATATTTCCATTATCTCAATTATCACAGCACTCCTGTGAGGTGGCCATTATTATACTCACGGCACTGCCAAGGTCAGGTGGTTTGAGCTAGGAAGTGATTAATACAGATCAGTATGAAGTTCAAACGCACCAAAGTGCTAGGGAGGCACAGCCCAGACTCCAGAGCTCAAAGGACTCATCTGCCAAACCACAAAGGAATGTCCTGTCCAGGGCAGTGTTGGACCATCCTACCCAGAGGCTAGGTCAAACCTTTCACTTCTGCCACCCTCCAGAAACACTCCTCCCGAAGTTCCTGTTGGGAGTTCAGTGTCTCCAAGAGCCTTGCCAGTCTGTGGGGCTTATTGCAGGGTATCAAGGAACAGTTTCCTAAGTGACACTAGGCACAACCATTAGAAGGTATCATCAACAGGCTGAGGCTGTGGCTTAACAGCGGAGCACTTGCCTGGCACATGTGCAAGGCCCTGGTTCATCCCCTGGCACATGTTCAAGGCCCTGGGATCATCCCTCCATGGCACATGTGCAAGGCCCTGGGTTCATCCCCTGGCACATGTTCAAGGGCCTGGGTTCATCCCCTGGCACATTTGCAAGGCCCTGGGTTCATCCCCTGGCACATGTGCAAGGCCCTGGGTTCATCCCCCCATGGCACATGTGCAAGGCCCTGGGTTCATCCCCCCATGGCACATGTGCAAGGCCCTGGGATCATCCCTCCATGGCACATGTGCAAGGCCCTGGGTTCATCCCCTGGCACATGTTCAAGGGCCTGGGTTCATCCCCTGGCACATGTGCAAGGCCCTGGGTTCATCCCCTGGCACATGTGCAAGGCCCTGGGTTCATCCCCCCATGGCACATGTGCAAGGCCCTGGGTTCATCCCCCCATGGCACATGTGCAAGGCCCTGGGTTCATCCCCCCATGGCACATGTGCAAGGCCCTGGGTTCATCCTCCCATGGCACATGTGCAAGGCCCTGGGTTCATCCCCCCATGGCACATGTGCAAGGCCCTGGGTTCATCCTCCCATGGCACATGTGCAAGGCCCTGGGTTCATCCTCCCATGGCACATGTGCAAGGCCCTGGGTTCATCCCCAGCTCTGCAAAACACACAAAAAACAAAACAAGAAAGCAAATCCCACCACCACAGGGGTGAGTCAGCCTCTCCTCCACCTCCTTCAAGCCTTCTACCCGTGCCAAAAAGATACCAGCTTCTTCCTTATGGTCTTCCTTTCCAGTTCCTAGTCTCCCTTTCAAAGATCCATGGACATCTGGCTTCCAGATTGAAATGGCTCCATTTCATTCCCAGGTTGTTGGGTTTTTTTGTTTGTTTGTTTTGTTTTCTAACTAAGATTTCTCTGTGTCATTCACATGGTTTAAAAAAAACCTTAGGCCAAGCTAACTTTGTTGACTTCCTGGGAATATAACTATAACTATATTTCTAAATCATGGAAGAGGGACATCATTTGTGTGACACACAATTGCTGGTGTGCAGTTAATTCTGCTCACACTGTGCTGAAGAGGCAAATCCCCCTTGGGGAGGATCAGTCTGAACAGCCCTCTTCACCCCTTGTATGCATGGCAAGGTGACCCACAGGCTGCTGGCAAGCAGCCACATGCTCTGCTCAGCCAAACTCCTCCTTGCTCCATTGCTAACTCATTCCTATCTTGCTACTTACCCCATGACTATTCGTTTATAAAAGTAGTTTTACAGATGGTTGACTTAAAATAGTGCATGGGCTTGCTGAACAACAGGCTACAGAGCAGAACGCCCCAACTGTATTAAATGAACTTGCACTCAATTTTGGCCCCAAACAAAACTCAGAAATGAATATATCAGGGGCACAGGGACCCCAGAAGGATGCCTAGTCAGCCATATTTACTTGGCAGTTTTTAAGAAGGCATCAGTGGAGGAGAGGGAAAGGGACTCCGTTCATGCTCACAAAGAGGAACCCTGAGGGGTGGCATGACACCAGGGAAGGCTTCCCAGGGCCTGCATTTGCCTAGCATATTAGGTAAACTCGCTGCCATCGACAAATTTACACAAGCTATTTGAAGCAGTCACTCTAATAACAAGACACTGATCAGTGGAGCCAGCTGTGCTCTGTTGAGCTGCACCCTTGCCTCAGCCTCAGTGGGAGATTTTTTTTTTCCAAGTGTATCTCATTCGTCCCTAATCGCTGTTGTGTCCCCCAACCCCGTCCCTCACTCATTCCCCAACCCTCAAAGGTCTGCCTGCTATGGCTTTTGAAATGTATGTGTCTTTAAAGAGTGTGGTGGGAAAACGTACATAGCATGAAACATGCCGTTTTAGCCATTCTGATGTACACGGTTCTGTGGCCTTCAGTACCTGCCACTCTCCCTCACCCCCATCTTTGGAAATCACTCCTCTACTTTCTGTCTTTACAGATGAGATATAGTTGTCTATTTTTTTTTTTTATAAATAGACATTGAAAAAACAGGTGGTGGTGCACACCTTTAATCCCAGCACTCGGGAGGCAGAGGCAGGTGGAACTCTGTGAGTTTGAGGCCAGCCTGGGCTACAGAGTGAGTTCCAGGAAAGGCACCAAAGCTACACAGAGAAACTCTGTTTCATAAAACAAAACAAAACAAAACAACCCAGACATTTAAAAAATACATATTTACATATATATTATGCTACAGATACTATGGGATTTTTTTCCCCCATTCAATACTAGTTAAAAAACGCCATGGCTAGGTATGGTGGCACATGCCTGTAGTCCTAGCATCTAGGAGGCTGAGGCAGGGGGATGGTGAAATTGAGGCTAGTATAGGCTACACTGTGAGAATGTCTCAGGAAGGGGGGGGGGGCGGCTAGAAGAGGAGGCGGGGAAGAAGGGGAGGGAGGGAAGAAAGGAAGGTAGGTAGATGGGCCTTGGGTCGGCTTCTAGTTCCCCCAAGTGTATACACGGGCGCCCTAGTGACAAGCAGTTTTCCACCCTGGCACTTCCAGTCCCTAAAACAGAATGACCCAAGTCTCCACCAAACTCACCAGCATTCCTGGGTGAGACAAGCCTCAGCTACAGGAAGACCCTAAGGGCAGTATCAGTTTACTAGTCCAGGAATCTGGAACAAAGCTCCGGTTTTGACCTTGGCTGAACTGGTGTTTGCTTTTAAAACCTGGCTGGAGAATTCCAGGTTGTTATGGAGAAAAGAGAAACAGACAGGGTGTACCTGACTGTCCTGTCAGACCTAACGAGGACACAGGAAAGACCTTTAATTGCTGGTTTGCAAATAGATGCTAATTAATTAAGCTGGGCAGGCAGCGCCCAGGCTTGCTGTCTCAGCACCACAGGTGAGGCACGTTTCACTGACCAACTCCACAGCCAGGCCTCAGCTCACTTCTCTGCCTACAAACCCCATCTACCAGCCAGCCATCCTGTTAGTGCATCTGAGCATGCTCACATCCCCAGGCCACGCCCACACCCCAGGCCACACCCGCCTCCCAGGTCTATCTGAGCATCTTGGGCAGGATTGACTCACCAACCAGGCCCCGAAGCCACCACTTACCACACAGCCTGACCTCTAGACACCCAGAAGAGCAGGAAACTCCAGCTTCACCTGCCAGCAGCAGGTTCAGAACCTCAATCTCTCCTCTAGAATGCTCATGTTTTGCCAGAGGCCACCCAGGCTTGAACCCTGGCCCTACTCGATGGCCTGGAGTCCCCATGACACTAGAAGGAGAGTACTTTTAAATGTCTACTTGGGGGCTGGGAAGGTGGCTGAGTGGGTAATGAACGTACTGCTTAAGGGCCTGAGTTTTGTGACCCAGCACCCATATAAAAAGCCACGCACCTGTGACCTCATCAATGGGAGCAGTATTTAGAGACACTCAGATCTCCAGTGTTTGATGGCTGGCCAGTATAGCTGTTGGTGAGCTCCAGGTTCAGTGAGGAGACCCTGTCTCAAAAACTAGAGGGGCTGGGGAGAGGTTTCAGGGAGCAAAGTACTTGCTACACACAAGTCAGCAGTGGAATTCCCGTCCCTAGAACCCACTTAAAATCTGGGCAGCGTGGCAGCTGCCTGTGACCTCAGCACTCAGGAGGCAGAGATGGGGGTCCCTGGAGCAAGCTGGCTAGCTAGACTACCTGGAATCGGCAGACTCCAGGCCCAGCAAGAGACCCTCCCTAGATAAACAGCGATTGAGGAAACCGCCCAGTGTCAACTTCTAGCATCCACAGGCATGAACACTTATGTGCATGCCAATCCATGTAAACATGTGCCCACACACTTGTGAAGCAGGTTCATATGCACACCACACACACACACACACACACACACACACACACACACACACACACACACACACGTTAAGAGAATAAAAAGAAAACATAGGAAGGCATCTGATGTCAGTCTCTGGCCTCCACACACATGGACAAGGTTGGTACACTCTGCCATCATGAACACACACACACACACAGGCATACATCACACACATATACCCAAAAAGTCTCTTTCACTCTCTCTATAGATGAATATAGATATGGATACACATATATTGATATATCTACATACATCCATATATATATATATATATGGATATGGATACAACTGTGGAGTGTCCAAAAGTCCATTATTGATGAGGAGTTAAGCACTGAAACCTCAGTGGAGGGATACCTGTCTCCCTGAAGGATTTGTTCCTGCTCCAACACCTAAGGACAATCCTGGTGTCCGACCACTTTACCTTTTTGCACTTGGCAATGAGGAGTCCAGCCTCCTCCATCTGGAGTTGAGCTGTGGACAGGCCGTGCTTTCTGGGGGCTTCTGGACTCTGCTGCCCCGCAGGCTGCTTTCCTCCATTCCTAAAGGCTGCCTGGGGGTGGGGACATGGGTCAGTGGGTGGGGGCGCTGTCTGAGTTTGATCCTTGGGACCCATGGGATGGAAGTAGAGAACTGACTCCTGCAAGTTGCCCTCTGACTTCCACACACATTCTGTGGCATGTCTGTACTCCCCTCCCCGACTCCACACACAGATAAATACATGTTAAAGGCTGTCTGGCTTCCATGATGAATGACTCCTTTCTCACCTTTCTTCCCATGGTCCCCTTACTGAGGCCTGGACCTCCTCACCCTTGTAAGGACCCTGGTGGTGACTACACTGCACCTTACTTGATAACTAAGGCTCTCACTTCAGCCCCATAATTGAGTCACACTTCGGAACCTCTCTTGCCATGGTAATATATCCATAGGTACTAGGGAACAGGCTACGCTAATCTTTGGTGACAATTACTCAGCTTACTACATGGCTCTTCTCTGTGGGGCCCCAACCCCTTATCTTAGTAGCTAGCTGTTTTCTGAGCTCCTGAAGCAGGGCTCTGTCTCCCTCAGATAGTGTGAACTTCTGTAACATCCTTCAGCGGCCACCCACCTGATCTTAGCTCGTGCCTCTCCTCTCCCTAAGACTCCAACCTCACACAGCTGGCAACTTCTCAGACATCTAAACAGCGCCTCTAACTCATTTACCCCCTGATTGCTCAGTAGCTCATCTGTCCACCCCCTGGCTTCTCTCGGCCCTAGGGTACCCCTTCAACTAGACAGTATACCCCCAAATCCAGGAGTCCTCTTCTACTGTCTTACTCTGCTCCACTGGTTCCTGGGTCTAGCCTGAGAGCCCTCGCCATCTCCCACAAGGAGGATGCAATACACTGTGCCCAGTGGCCTCCAGGCTTCCACTCCTAAATGGCCCCACATTCTCCATGGGCAGACAGCACAGGTTGCTTCACAGGTGGGGCCTTTCCTCAGCATTCTCTGCTAGGCTTAGGTGTTTGTACCCTCCATGCTGCTAAGTTTAACTGCCGATGTCACTGTATCCAAAGGCAACATTCTGCCTTCACGGATTGAACCAACACCATGATCATGGATTGTATCCAGTGTTGGCTCAGTTTCTCTAGCCCCCTTTCTATCAAGCGATGCCTTCCCTCATGGTAAGAAAGCAAGAAGCTCCTGGCCTGAGGCTGGCACCTCATCTTAGGACTTCCCAGCCTCTCGAGCTCTGAGCCTGCTAAAGCCGTTTGATCTAAATCACCCAGTGAGAACCCATTCCAGCAACACCCAAGCTAAGACGGAGCCAGGAACCAGGAGCAGGAGCTGCTGTAACGGATACCTGAAGACATGAAGGCTTCGGGGCAGGGGAGTGGGTATTGCTGGGACACTTCCCAGATGAATGCTGGAGAAGCCGGCGCAGCTGGGAACAGACCGTGAAGGGCGATTCTGGTGTGAGTAAGACAAGGCGGAGAGCAGAAAGGGAAGCGGGAGTCTTCCGAGACTTTGTATGAGAAGGCTGGCCGGAACTGGCACGGAAAAGACCATGAGGATGCAGCCTCGGGTGGAAGGGAGGCACGAAGTACTGCAGACTGCTGGAAGGAAGGGCCATCTCCTCAACTGGCAAAGAACTTGACTGCAGGGTGTCCTTGCCCCAGGGCTAAATGGGAAAACAGAACTTATGAACAATGACTTAGCTGGGCAGTGGTGGCACACGCCTTTAATCCCAGCACTCGGGAGGCAGAGGCAGGCGGATCTCTGTGAGTTTGAGGCCAGCCTGGGCTACAGAATGAGTTCCAGGAAAGGCGCAAAGCTACACAGAGAAATCCTGTCTTGAAAACAAAAACCAAACAAACAAAGAACAATGACCTAGAAAGGACATGGGACAGCAGAACCTGGCATCCTTAGGGCTGTGGTGTGGCTTCTTGGAACTTCATCTACTAAAATGTGAGAGGGGGAAAGTAATGTAAAGATGGAATGTGTAAGTAAAGAGAATGAAAGTTTTGGGAAACTCACAGCCTGACTGTGTAAAAGAATGAAGCGCCATCTGCACACTGAGAGTATGGTCCAGCGGTTAGCCACCCGCTGAAGAGATTAGAAATTAGGACAGAAAGAAGCTAGGTGTCACTCAGGGAGACAGGGGGTAGAAGACACCCCCAAACACAGCAGAGGTCTTGGAGGCTGGCTATGCCTAGAGGATACATTTCCAGGAATTTCCAAAGAATGCCATGAGGATGTAGTATGGCTATCGTGAGCTGCTGCCTAGGTTGGGCCCAGTGAATCCCAGGAGTGGGCAGTTTCAGCAGCGTACAGAGGCAGCACAGAGTCAAAGATTATTCTGGAATCAGAGGACCTAATTTGGTTGCTGACTTACTCCTTTTGTCTGGCTGACTTCCCACTCTGGGGATGGGAATGTCTGCCTTAGGCCTGCCCACCATGACACTTGGGTGCCTGGCCCTCAGCTGTCAGGATCTGTCAGGACACTGGCCTGGGTCTCACTTCCACCTGGCTCACCTGTCACAGTCCTGGCCTCTGGACATTTGAGTTTGGCTGTCATAAGGTAAGACTCCAGGAACTGCTGGTATAGAATGAATGCATCTTGTATACGCAAAGAACAGGAGATGGGAGTGTGTGCGTGGTTAGAAAGCTAAGGTTTGAATGTCTTCTCTAAACCAAGCTGCAATTTAACTGCCAATGTGACAGTTTTTCAGAGGTCACAAGGTCCGGGGACTCCCTGCTCATGAAAGGCTTAGTGCAGTCATCCCAGGGAGGGGTTTTCTCTATCATGTTATGACAAAGTAAGAAGACGTGTGGGCCCTCACCAGAGACCAGCGCCTTGATGATGGCCTAACCAGCCACCTGCAGAAGCAGAAGCCAATAAATGTCTGGTCATTATAAATCACCCGGTCTATGACATTGCTGTGGCAGTATGGCACCTCCTCAAACCCTCCACTGGCTTGCTTGCTCAATCTTTGACAACTCCCATCTGGTCCTTGTGCACCAAGGGGCTCCAGCCACAGTGGCTGTCTTGTCCCTCCAACAGGACACACACTTCTACCTCAGTGCCTCCGTACTTTGGTCTTTTTTTGTCCCAGTGTTCCTCTGCCTCTTTCCATGACTTGGGAGATGCCACCTTGGCAGAGAAGCCTCCCTCCCCTCCCCCACCATCCTATCGCCTTATCTTGCTTGTTCAGGCCATGATCTGACAGGTGGGTTCACTGGCTCCCTCCGCCCAAATGCCAGCTCCACAAAGGTAGGGACTTGTCCTCTGTCACTGCTGGCTCTCCACTTTCTGGGACGCTGGAACATTGGAACGTATTCCAAAACAGATCCTGAGTGCTACAAGCTGAGCTGTTGAGGCCCTACCTCCAGACCTCAGCATGCAACTTTATTTTAGAATATGGTCATCACTGATGTAATTAGTTAAGATGAGGTCACAATGAAGAAGGGTGGGTCACCAGTTCCATGACTGATTTCCTTATTAAAAGAGGAGTATAAACATATGCACGGGAGAGAACCATCTGTAGATGAGTTCCAATGTCACAAGTCAAGCTACTACTGGAAGCTTGGGGAAGCCAGTTGCCCAAACATCTTCAGAGGGAGTGTGCCCTTGCCTACACCTTCACCTGGGTCTTCAGCCTCCAGACTTTCCAGAAAACAAGTCCCTGTGGTTCTATCCCGCTGAAGGGCTTTACTGCAGTAACCCTGGTGAGCACATTGAATGAGTAAGCCTGCCTCTCACTCCAGCTGGCCACCCACAACCCAGCATCAGAGAGAGCCAGAAACCATTTCATATTCATCAAAAATGTAACAGTTCCCTCATGTGCAGACGACCCAAACTCCACAGCCCAGCATGCAAAGCTCTGCACGGAACACTCAGATCTCATCCAATTTTCCAGACGCACTACCCTGGGCTTCTCTAGCCTCCCTGCATCTAAATCAGCTGCTTCCTCTTCCCAGAATGCCCACTTCTGACCACGTCCCAAGGCCTGTAAGCCAATTGCCCTGCTACCTGGAATGTACTCTTCCCCCAATCCTTCCTATACAGCTTCCAGCACCTGGCTTTGCCCACAAGCAGAATGTGTCATGTTCCCAAGGTAAATGTTGAACTCTCGAGCCACGTCAGTAATTCACTGGCTGTGACCTGGCCTGCAGGCATGAACTCCAGGAGAGGGCAGGTATCATGTGTCTCTTACCACTGCCCCAACCTAGGCGGAGGATGCCTGCCAGTGGTGGCTCGTTGAATGTGCACTAGAAGAATGCAGACGGGAACTTGTGGTCATGCTTATGCTTGACACTCACTCTTACCCCCAAGAGTAAAAGCACTTACAGTGAGGGTGAACCCTTTGGTATCTGCAGCCCTAACTCCTGAGGACCTCACGTCTTCTGCCTGGGATACACCTTCAAGCTCAGCCCAGTGATTTTGACATGGAAATAGCAGAAGATGCTGTCATTCCTAAGACAGTCTCTTCTATTCACCACCCACACCAGGCACCCTCGACCAACATTTAAAAGCATTAAAATAAATCAACCATGGTCCCCAGGATGTAGCAAGGTGCCCGACACACAAAGGGTATATAATGACAACTGCCATGTAAACAGTCACTAGTTCTGACCTCATGGCTCCTAGACAAATGTCCTATTTGGTGCGTCTTAACTATTATCTTTCTCTCCAAGGTACCTTAACTCCCCAGAGGAGAGTTGCTTTGGCTCCCAGCTGCTGGTCTCCTGGGTTCAGGGCAGATCCAGTTACACAGTAAGGGATAGACATTGAGGTCCCAGCCCCTACTGCCCTGGGGTGCTGTAGCTACCCCCAATGGTGCCCAGACGCCATTCGGCCTCCAGCTTCTGCATGGCTAGAACTGATTTCAATAGCTCCACTCCCTGGCAGGTGATGCAGAAATATCCGGGCCACTTTCCAGGAGCAGCAGAGCAGGTGAATGCTTGGGTACCAAGAACAAGCAGGGAACTAGTGTTTCTAGTCCCTCCCCGTTTCTGGGCACATCCCAGCAGGAGGATGGCTTGTAAGATGCCCTGGCTGCCCATGGACACTCAACACAGGTTTGACTCAGACCCTAGCCCTGCAGCATCCCAAAGCAGTGACCCAAATGTGGGATGAAGGGTAGGCACAAAGAACCAGGCTCCTAAACTACCCATCTTCTGGATTCCAAATGCCCTAGTTGAATACCACCTCCCTACACACACACACACACACACTAAAACAAACAAACCAAAAACAAACAAACAAACAAAAAACCCAAACAGGCTCCCCAGAGCAGCCATTGGGACAGCCCAGACTGGAAGTGAGAGACTGGGGTGTAGTTCAGAAGTTGGGTCTTATCTAACATGCATTTAGCCTTGGTTTCAAAATCCAGCATCACTAAACAAAACAAAAAGAGCAGTTGAGCCCAGAGCTATGCGATCCCAAGCTGACCAGCACTAATAATGGTCAGGCTCCAGAGAGCCCTTTGCTGGAAATTGAGAAGTATAGGGCAGCCACCATACTTAATCCCCTGTAGGAGACCTGACCCCATGGCAACCTGGAGGGTGGGCTGATGCAACACAGAACTCTGGACCAGAGGCTTGGGTTCAAGTCCTAGCTGTTCCACCATCACAATCCCTATCAGCTTTCTCTCTATCTAGCCTCAGTTTCCGCACCTGCCCAAGTTCAGGGTTTAAGCAGGTTTGACCAGCCCAGCCTCTCCTGGGCTTGATCTGCTCAGATGGCAGTTTCTTCTAGATTGTTTTCCCTGGACTTGTAACTCATTCCTCACTACTGGGGCGGGGGGGACCTCTTCATGTGGTCCTGACTCCACAGACCTGTTGCCATCAGGAGACTGAGCTTACATCCAAGTGGCCCTAAGACTTGACCGGGTGGCCAGACTGGGGATGACAGGCTGGGGCAGAGTCGGTCTGTAGTGACTAAGTCCGCGATGGGTGGGCTGTAAGCTGTCCACCGGAGTGCTACTTAACAAAGAGCAGGGACCACAACCCCGGAGGGGCCCCATCCAGCTCCAGCCAGGCACAAGCCTCGGGACTTCCAGGACTTCGCCCGGGACCACCTGGAGTGGACCCGAGGCAGCAGGGCTCGGTCCGGGCTGGATCTCCTGGCTGCAGGTTCCCAAAGGGACAGCGCAGCACACCGCGGGCTCAGCGTCCCGAGAATGGAAAGGGCTGAGCCTCGCGCCCGACCGCGCGCACGCACACGAGCCCTGGCGGCGCCCCCTCCCCGTCCCGCGACCACTAACCATAGTGACCGGAGCCTCCGGGCCACGTCCCGCCCCAGCAAGGAGCGAGCGGGTGCCACGGGAGACGCTGGGCGACTCCGCCGTTGGGTCGGGCGGCGCGGGCCTCGCGGGTGTGGGGCGAGCGCAGAATACACCCGACCGCTCCTCAGACCGGAGCGCAGACCTCCACTGTGTCCCAGCAAGACGCACTCCCCGCGATTGACGTTGGAAGCCGGCAATCAGAAGCCGGGACGCAGGACGTCACAGAAAGTGGGTGGGACTCCACGCACCTTCAGCCTATGCTTTGGGACTCATTTGACAGGAGGCCGCCCTCCTTTTAAAGACACAGAGTGCTTTTAACTGGCAAAGGAGTTTAGCCCAATCAGGAAAGCCGGTCCTGGTTTGTAAAGACAGAAGGACTTCTAACTAAAACTGGAAATTGAAGTCTGGAAGATTAGATGGCCCTCATTAATTAATCAACGAGTTCACATAAGTATAGTGCGCTCAAGATCAGAACACATGTGCTCAGGAAGCGCGGATCTGGTGACATTAAGTTACCTGCCTGCGCCTGTCTAGTTACTAAATAATATTTTACCTGTTTCCAACTCATGAATCAGTGGGTTGACAGCCATCCAGGTAATGTTTGTTGAATGAATGAATGTTCAGGATGGTTGAGTGTGGCTCTGGAGCTGTGGGGCTGTGTAGAAGACGCAAGACTGAACCAGGTGTAGGTGACTCATCCTGTATAAAAGCCCATTATTACTGAACATCATACAAGAATAGTCATCATTTGTAGATTTATTTGCCAGCCCTTGAGCCCTGGAGGAGCTACTGTAGGTGTTGTGTAGAGAAGGGTGCTTCTGTACACAGCACATAACCATTTTAGAAGGTCCTGGCACTTAGGTGTTTCTACTTTACTGTGGTGTAACTGTGATAATGTTAGCTGGAAATGGTTTTGCTCTTTTCTTGGGCTGGTGACAGGTGGTCTCACACCCTCATAATACTGGACAGCCAAATTTAGTGGCAGCTCCAGTCAGCCCCACCAGAAGCAACAATAAACACACCCTAGTGTTCCATAGTGCAAAGCTAGGATGATCGGTACATTTGGTGTGATGTATGCATAATGTGTTTTTCATTTTATGATGTGAGTGTGTATGTGTGTGTGTTTCAACACATACACACAGAAACAAACAAACAAAAACTAGCCTGGAGTCCCAGCTACCAAAAAGGCTAAGGCAATAGGATCATCTGAGCCCAGGGGTTCAAAGCCACCTTGGGCAACCATGGGGCCTGTCCTCAAAGCAAAGCAAACAAGTAGCAGAAACCCTGCAAAAGTAAAGAAGAGCATGAAGTAGCAGGGCAGAGAGTAGGCTATGGCTCCACACCATGCCATAGTTTCTCTACAGTGCTTCTTGTTTGTTTGTTTGTTGTTTTTTTTCCCATCAGTGAACTCAATCTAGAGAAATGACAGGAGCAGCCTGGGCTAGGAGTGGCCCCTGCTGGGACTACCTACTTCTGCTCTCTGCCTCTACCTAGCCTCTTCTTGTGAGACAAGTTCTTGCCATGTAGCCCTGGCCATCTGTGAACTCTGAATTCTCCTGCCTCTACTGCCTGATTGCTGAGATTACAAGTATGCCTTGGGTGCCCAGGCAGGATCCCGGACTCTCTGACTCCTCATTTGGGGCTTGATCCAGGCTGAGTTTTGCATCCTTGGTGGAAGAATGGCTGAGCCAGGAGTGGTCCCACGGGTGTGGTGTGAGGCGTGGTGAGGACTTTCTGCAAGCTGAGGCCTTGAGCTAGGCTGCACCCCATCTCCAAACCTCGGCACCTACAAACAAAGCCAGCCTCAGTCTAAGGAAAGAGCCACGAGGAACCCTGACCCCTTGGCTTCTGACTCTGTCATTTATCACTGTGTGTCTTTAGGCAACTCCTAGGTCTTCTTTGGTCCTTTCTTTTCTCACTCAGTTAGAGGTATTCTGAGTGGTTAAGAAGACCTTTTAAGGGGCTGAGGATATAGCTCAGAAGATGGAGTACTTACTCAGCTCATGAAGTCCTGGGTTTGATCCCCAGCACCACATACAGTGGGTGTAAACTCAGCACTCAGGGTAAAAGCAGGAAGGTTGGAAGGTGAAGGCCATCCTGGGTTTAACTAGTTTAAGACCAACCTGGGAAATATGAGACCCTGTCTCAAAAGAAAAAGTTGGTTTTTTTGTTTTTTGTTGTTTGTTTGTTTTGTTTTTAAATACATACTTAGTAGTGAAGTCTGTAACAATCCCTCCATGAAATGGCTTGTGGGGGAGAGGAGGCTTGTCTCCCACTGGGGAAGTGGAGGCCTCCCCCTTGTACTCATCAGGCTTCATCCTGAACCCTGAAAAGGTGATTAGGGGAAGAAAAGCTTCGGAAAGCTCCACTCAGCTCCAAAGCTGATCATTGGGTGGCCCCGTGCAGGGACAAATAGTCCTCTCTTCCTGCATCTTCTACCTGGAGTTCAGGTAACTCTGGAGAAGCCAGGTATGGCAGCTTGGGTAGCTGTGGGCAGCTGTGGCCTCACAGGGTGAGGCCTCCCATGAGGACCCTGAACCTCTGTGTGCAGCCTGTGAGACTAGGCTGTGCTGCCCAGATGGGTCTCTTTGTCTGCTCTGTCTCAGGCTGCTCAAGGCAAACGGTTCTTCCAGGCCACACTCCTGCAGGCTCCACTATCCAAAGCTACTATCCTTCAGTCTATCTGCTCTCTGAAGCCTTCCGGGACTGCACTGGGGGTTGGTAGTGAGGTCCTCTGAACTCCCAGGCCGGGACCTGACCTTCCCCTATGGTGGCATGCCCTGCTGCTGTGATTGGAGGGACAGGAGAACATGGTAATTATGCCAGTAGGCAGTGGCATCAGGCACACTCATGACGCCATTCTCTAGGCATTGCTTCCTGAACAGGTCAGCCTTCACTGGGCTTGGTTTCTCAGCTATAAGTGGCTGGGTTGTGAAAGCATTTGGGAAGTGTGGGCTTGGCGTGATGGCCTCTGGGCCACAGTCTTACTCATTCTTGTGTGCATAAACAGAACACAACAGACAGTGAGGCCTGACACATGCTGCCCTCCACCAGCCATGGGGATCGAGCCACGGCAGGCACACCCCAAAGAGGTCTGTGTGGTGTGCCTGTACAAGGCTGTTGGTGTCTCTCACAATCAACACAAGGAGGCTGTGCCGAAAGTAACCAGAACAATATGGGCCCCTGCCAGGGTGCACCCTCCTTTTTGTGTTTTTTTGACTGAACAAACACTCCCCTCCTTGCCAACTGCAGATTGGGTGAGTTATAGGACCCTCAGCACTAACCATGGGCCTATGTGAGCTTTAGGCTTCTGTTGCCCAGTGTCAACACTGTCTTTCTCCTACCGTGAGCTGGAAAGGATTTTGAGGTCTAGATTCTGGGACTGTTCTTCAGCTGGGAAAGAAGATCTAGAACCCCTTGGCCTTCAACTCCACCCCCGCCCCACCCCACCCCAATCCCTAACCCATCACCTCCCTCCCTCCCTCCCTCCCTCCCTCTCTCCCTCAGGGAGCAGAGGCTTGCCTCACATCTGCCAGGCCACATTTGGGGGAAAGACCTGGAACAATAGGATTGGGGATTGGAGATGGTAGAGATCAAGCTAGCAGCAAGGGAGAACTTTCTGGAATCAAGGAAAGGCAGAAGTAGGTGTCTTGGGAGAGGAAGCTCCTCACTGGCTCAGAGGAAAGGCCCGTGCTGTCTGAGGGACAAAGCTGCTTGGTCCCTTCCCTCAGGACACAGCGCACTTGTCTCTTTCCTCAGAAAGCCATGCATGTGTGGGCAGGGGCTACAGAAATGTTCCTGCTTTTCTGCACTGAGGAAATTGCATGGGCCCACACAATCCCAACAGGTCGAAGGTGGAGAGGGAGCCTCACAAATGGAGAAATTCAATTTTTCAGCAGGCCAAGAGAGGGCGACACATGGTGTCCTCTTGAGCAGGAGAAACCAAAAGGAAGAGGTCATCCTGTGCCCTCTAAAGGTCCCAGACACCCAACTGTACAAGCTCTGCCCTGGCTGGTGGCACACACTTTTCATCCCAGCATTTGGAGATAGAGACAGGCCGATCTCTGTGAGTTTATGACCAGCCTGGTCTACAAAGTGAGTTCCAGGACAGCCAGGGCTATGTAGAGAGACCCTGATTAAAATAATAGTGATAATAATAATAATAATAATAATAGTAACAACAACAATAAACAAACAAACAAATAAATAAAATAAAGGAGGGTTGGAGATGTAGCTCAATGCAGAGCACTGGCCTAGCATAGCAAGGCCCTGGATTCAGTCCCCAAGTGCCACTAGAAAAGGTGTTTGGATGATAAATAATTGTCCAAATTGGCTTCACACCTGGCCACAGCTCCCTTTGTGGTTTTAAGTAGACCTGCAGGCTTGGAAACATAACTCATGGGTCAGTTTTCTATCCAAGCACCCATCTATGGCTCCCTAGGGTCAACTCTGTAAAGAAGCACTTCTTGAATTCCGATAGTGGCATACTCTCTTGGGCTGGCCAGGGACAGCTTTGGCTTCTATATAAGAGGAACATCTGAAGTTGTTTCTGGAAAGCTGAGGCACTTCTGTGCCTGCTCCAAGTCCATCCATTCTCCTTGTGGAGACAGAGAGCCTAGATTCTAAAGGAAGCTCCTGGGTGGGAGCCTCGAGAAGGTCATGCGGCCTCTGCCCTTCCCTCTCCCGGTCCTCTTCCATATTCACACCCTTACTAAGATCCTCCTCTAGGGGTGGCCTGACCACTTGGCCTGATCCATGGAGTACAACTGTTGTCCAGTGCCATTCTGCAATACTATATTACCCACCTGCTTTGCCCACTTCTCCAGCTAATCTCATAGGACAGCATGTCTGGAGATTCCTCACAGCAATTGGCTAAAATCAACTAGATGCCAAGGTGGCTGCCCAGAGGATGGCCAATAGACTTGAGACATCATTGTCATCCACTTTCCTCTAAACGACATACCCACCAGCTTCACATCATTTTACAATAACCATGCAGCCACCAATAGGACCACATAAGGAAAGGAAGTAGGCGGTGTGGACTTCCAGAGAGTCTGGTGAATTTTGCCATTTTATTTCTGCTGCCAGTAAACTGAATTTCCTAGAAAAAGAAAATCCACACCTGTATTGAACATTCTACAAGGCTGATGATGAGATGTTTTGAACATCTGTGATCCTTGAGGATGGAATGTTATAGGTTGGGAGCCAAGTTATCCTGGGCTATCTTTAGCCCCCTAAACATTCTTTTGCCTACCCTGTATCTTATCTAAATATCCTTGTGACCATTAGGTAAATCCTTCTGGAATGTGCAAACAGGCTCCTGGCTTCTACCAACCCAAAGGCCCAAGGACAGCAAGCCTCAGACAGCATGTTAGCCTATAGCAAAGGTTCCCCTGCTTTATTGTAGCCATCTACCAGATGTTTCTACCAATGGATTTGAAAAGTGTCTTGACTTAGGACTTCCTTTGTTCCGTTAATATAAAAACTCCACAAAACCGTTGCCACATGGGGACACGATCTCTGGCTGGTGACCTGAATCTGCCTTCCTGGGCCGTGTTCCCTTAGATTTGACTTCAGAATCAAGTTCCTCTTCCTCCGTTTGAGGTGACAGTTATGTTTTTGTGTCATTCTGGTCGTGATCTGCCAAGGCCCTCTTATTTCTTTGCTCTTTGGTCGCTGATCTAAGCCTTTGACTTCTTCACTCCTTTTGGAGAACTGGCCTCCCAAACCTGCCCGGAGTATGTGGCATTTGCCTTGTTGGGGACACTAAGAGTTAGAATCAAGAACATACTCAGAAGAACTTATTTCTGTCTTTTAAATCAATTTTCTTTTTCTGATTATAAAAGGTAAATATGCTTATTATAGACACTTCAGACAAGATATAAAAGTATACAGAACAAAAGACAAAATATGAATCAACCCTACCACCCATACTGAATCACTGTTTCCAAGGCAACATAGACTTTCCTCCCACTTTTAACTTTTATTTTATTTTTTATGAGTGTTTATATCTCTGTGTGTAAATGTCCATGGAGGCCAGAAGAGGGTATCAGATCCCTTGAAAGCTGGAGTTACAGGTGTCTGGGAACCACCTGATGTGTGTGCTAGGAGAAGAACTCTGGTCTTTACAATTGGGCAGCAAGTACTCTTAACCATTGAGCTATCTCTCCAGCTCTCTCCTACTTTAAAGAAATAGAATTCTTTGTGTGTGTGTGTGTGTGTGTGTGTGTGTGTGTGTGTGTGTGTGTGTACATCTTAGTGTATGTGTATGACTTGTATACAGGAGCCCACAGAAGTCATAAGGTATTGGATCCTCTGGAATTGGAGTTATAGTATAGATGATTGTGAGCTGCTAAGAGGGTACTAGGAATTGAACTGTGGTCCTCTGCAAGAGCAGTTAAGGGCTCTTACCCACTGATCCATCACTCTTGCCCAACTTCTCTCCCATTTTTCTTTATTTCCTATGCTGTATTTCCTTGAAGACATAATTCATGTCTATCAGGGAGACTGGCTCATGAAGGTGACTCTTGGTTTGGAGTGCAGTATTCGAATCAGTGTGCAGGTACATCAGTCAGCTATTGCTGTACAACAAGCAACCACACGCACACTCACTGGCTTACACTCTAAGATTTATTGGTCATGCATGGGCGTGTAAGATGACTGAGGACCAAATGGTTTAGGTGGATGCAAGTGTCAGGTTCTCTTGTGCCTGCTCCATTCAGCTCTCATCCTCCTGGAGCCCAGAGTCTCCCTGAAGCATGTTCTGATCATATGGTCAAGCTCATGCGTTCTAAACTGCACCTCACAATCATATATTAATTCTCTGCAAGAGTCAGAATCCCCTAACATCTTGTTGGACAAATGGAATTGGCTCACTCCTTCTCTAAACCCAGACATATTGCTAAAAGAAAAGGTTAAGAGATTTTTATGTCCCAAATCAGAAGAGCCCTCTGGTGTGGGACAGAAAAAAAAACCAGTATTTTTATTTAAAGCAGGTTGATTATAAATGTGATCTCTTTCTAAAGAATAAAAGGGGATATGATATAGATATAATGGGAAGAAAAGGTAGATTAAGGAACTTCTAAAGAGCAACAACTTGTTTAAAATGTTTTACATTGGTATAGATTTTAGTCTATTGACACAAACTTAAAGTTAATTTTGTTATACTGTGTGTATATTTCTACTCTTGTTTAAGGTATTATGCTTGTATAGCTCATTTAATATTGAAATGGATAATTAAAAATAGATTAATAACTGGTCATCTATGATAATCATACTCATAGCCATGTTAGTTAAGTCTTCTAGGTATACACAGAGATATTTCAGATAGACAGGTAATCTTCAAATACTTCAAAGACCTTCAGAATATGGCATTTAAAATATTTTTAAAATTTAGACTTTCTAGACAGTGAGACATGTCTGCTCCTGGCAACACCGATTTACTTCAGAGAGGAGGATGGGCATTGAAGACACTTCATATGGAGTTTATCTTCACCTTGGCAAAAATAGCCATTTGAGCAAGAAACTGTTCTTGCCTGGACTGCTTGATCAACTGGACATGCAGGACCCATAGAAAGGTGACCACTGAACTTTGCTTGACAAAATGGCCCTTCAGGTTCCTGCTTCGCAGAGGAAACTGCCAGACATTCTACAGGACACTGAAAAAAATGACCAAGAGACTCTAGCCCTGTGGGCTGAAGACAGATGCCCCAACTTTACAAAGGAACATTAGGTGACTGTCCAGACTGCCAGCTGTCTCTGTCTACCCTACAAGACTCCCAAAAGTTGCTTGCATCCTTCTCCCGGTTCTCAGGTAATATTATATCCTTCTGAGGTCTTTGATATGGTTGAAGACTAGATAGTTATAATTTCCTCAGCTATGATAGAAGATAAGTTAGATATAAAACCTTAGACTCACAAATATAAGATAGGATATCTTCTTTAATATTGTAACTGTAATTCTTGCTTGATAATTATTTTGTTATCTGAAATTTTACTATATAAAAGTTAAAACCTTGCTTTTTGAAAAAAGAAAAGGGGAAGTGCTGTGGGATGTTCTGTATGTCAAATGTGTTGCTCTGATTGGTTAAAATAAATAAAGTGCTGATTGGCCAGTAACCAGGCAGGAAGGATAGGGTAGGTGGGACAAGGAGGAGGAGAATTGTGGGAAGTGGAAGGCTGGGTGGGGAGAGACAAGCCAGCCGCCACCATGACAAGGAAGATGTAAGGCAATGATAAGCTACGAACCATGTGGCAAAGTATAGATTAATAGAAATGGGTTAATTTAAGATAGAAGAACTAGATAGCAAGAAGCCTGCCATGGCCATACAGTTTGTAAACAATATAAGTTTCTGTGTGTTTACTTGGTTGGGTCTGAGCGTCTATGGGCCTGGCAGGTGAGAGAGATTTGTCCTGACTGTGGGCCAGGCAGGAAAACTCTAGCTACAGACAAAGGCAGTCACATTGTCAACCCAAATTCTGAGGTAGAAATGCAGACTGTCTACCAGGGAGCTCTGGCCAAAGTATGGATTTACATGGCCACAGCAGGATAGCAACCCGGGGCCAATAATTCAGTCTATCATGTGAGGTGGGTCTAATTGTAACCCAGCACAAGGGGCTTGCATGTTGGTACACGCAAAGTGAAAACCATGCCAAGAACTAACAATGTCCAGAAAGATGCATTGCTTGTAATGGGTTCACAGAGGACAGGAGTTATTTCTGAAGCAATGCTGGGGAGCTGATACATATCCATATAGAAAAATACTTGGGGGATGGGCCGCTGAGGAGCACATTCCTGTGCTCGCTCAGTCTGAGTCCATAATGTAAGGAGAAAAGATGACAGACACATTTCAGCAAACACTTAGCTCAAGATCATGTGACGATAAAAGTGTTTATTACAAATTGAAGTGGGCACTCTCAAGAGAGAGAGGGCAACAGCTAGAGACTGCTGTGCCAACCTGCATGGTTAAGCAGGCTCTATAACCATTTTCTAAGTTTTGTGGAACACACAGCTTCCTGATTGACAGGTGATTGACAGGACCATTGGGATTAACTTTAAATGGGGAGGGAATAGTTCTTTGTTTTTATCAGAAAGCCTATGGGTCGATAGTAATCTTATGGATTTTTATGAACTGTTTAGAATGCTGTGTCTCCATCCAGAGCCAGAGATATGACTCCGGTTCCATTCTTTTTCTTTTTCTAATTACTTTTTATTTTGGTGGGAGCACATGTGTGTAACATGGCACATATGTAGAGGTCAGAGCACAACATACAGGAGTCAGTTCTCTTTGTCCACTATGTGGGTCCAGGAGAAAAAACTCAGGTCTCCAGGTTCTAGTTTGCTTTCCGATGCTGTGATAAACACCATGGCCAAATGTAGCTGGAGTTTTCTCCAGTCCTGCCTGGCCCACAGTCAGGACAAATCTCTCTCACCTGCCAGTCCTGCAGCTGCTCAAACCCAACCAAGTAAACACACAGAGACTTATATTGCTTACAAACTGTATGGCCGTGGCAGGCTTCTTGTTATCTAGTCCCTATATCTTAAATTAACCCATTTCTATAAATCTGTACCTTGCCACATGGCTCGTGGCTTACCAGTATCTTACATGTTGCTACTCGTCATGGCAGCTGGCAGCATTTCCTGCCTCAGCCTTCCACTTCCCAGAATTCTCCTCTCTGCTTGTCCCGCCTACACTTCCTGCCTGGCTACTGGCCAATCAGCATTTTATTTACGCAAAATGATATCCATAGCAACCAAAAGCAACCTGGGGAGGAAATGGATTATTTGGCTGACACTTCCACGTCACAGTCCACCACTGATGGAAGTCAGGGCAGGAACTGAAGCAGACTAACAGGAACGCTGCTCACCGGTTTCCCCCTAAGTTCAAGTTCAGCTATCTTTCTTAAACAACCCTCAGCCACCTGCATAAGGATGGTACCTCTCACAGTGGCCCTCCTACATCAATTAACAATCAAGAAAATGCCTCCAAAGACAAGCCCACAGGCCAATCTGATAGAGGCAATTCTTCATTTGAGGGTCCTTCTTCCCAGCTTCAACTGTGTCAAGCTGACAACTGAGATTAGCCATCACAGTGCCTTTACCTATCCAGCCATCCTGCTGGTCCCTCAGACCCCATTCACTGCTCCACAACTTCAACTCCTGGTTTTTTCAAGCTGCTGAAAGGGAGGGGTCCATACTCAATGACCTTCAGTTCTGCTGATACCTGACCAGCACTAGGACCTGGTATCAAATTGCTTTCTAGAGAATTGATGTAAACAGAACCACTGGGTCAGAGAGCATATCTCAGAAGCATTTACATGGTAGCTTAATTTGTATTTTTGATGGACAAAAATTATAGGGCTGGAATATTTTGCATTTATAGGCCATTATTAATTACTTTTGTGATTTGCTTGACTATGAACTATCCATGCCAATTTTATTTTATTTATTTTTATTAAGTTTGGGGTCCTGGACTGAATGAAAAATCGAAGGAGAGCGAGAGCTAGGCACCAGCGTCCGCCTTTCTATGCTTCCATACAGCAGACACATGGTGACCGGCGACCTCATACTTCTTCCTTTCCATGATGGCTTGTAGTGCCTCAGTGCGTCCACATAGACCCATCCTCCCATAAGTTGCTTTGGTGAGTATTTTGTCAAGAAACGAGAAAAGTAACTAACCCTGCTCACTGCAGCCCAAGTCTAAACCTTGCACTTAGCCTGGCATTGGTGGTCTCCTTGATAGCAGTTTGCCCCTTCTCAGGCAGCCATGATGGTCTTGGCCCTTTAACCCCCATGAAGTCTCTGCCCCCGTGTCTTGGCCACTCTTCTTCCTCCAACTTCCTCCTTCTGAAATTCACTCAAGAGGATGACCCCCTCCTTGCTTTGATGCTCAGCCTCTTCCACTGTTCCCCTTCCTTTTCCTCTGACCCCGCCTCCTCAGCTTCACCTGTTACAGATCTCCCCACCCACGTTCTGCCCATGGGAGCCTGCTACCCACTGGTGACAGCCCACCGCCATTCACCACCCACCACTGTTCACAGTTTTCCCCCAGCTGCTCTTCAGCACCCACACGCACCCACCAACAGGCCTGTGAAGCAAGCATCGTGGCTGGAGTACTCATGGCAGTGAGTGTCTCCCTGGAAACCCATGACCCCTGCTCTGAAGGAGGAGCATCAGGTTCCATGTGGGGGGGGGGGCGGTGACATCTCCCCATCCAACTCTAGGGTAGAAAAGTCAGCTCAGAGAGGGGCCTTGCTCTGCCAGGTCTCCTGAAGGCCGATGTATTCCAAGCTGTGAATGTGTGTGCCCACTCAGGGTGGGCAGCTTCTGGGGACCCATGATCAGAGCATCCACAAACCTAGACCCTTGCTAGCTCCCAGGCTGCTGTGGCTCAGGCACGCTCCCATGTATCTGGTGACTTGCCGGACTCCTTCATATTCCCTGTGACTCTGAAATTCCTAACAGTCAAATTGTTAGGAGCACATTGCACCAGGAGGCCAGAAAGGACAGACCGTGCACATAGGGAGGTCCTGCTCTGATGCCATCCCCAGTTGCCACCAACTCTCCCTTAGCCTGTCACAGGCACTTCTGACAGTCTCCCAGTGTGTGTAACAGTATCTATCTATTTTCCAGCAAGAACCTTACCTGCTCTCTCATTGCTCCAGTTCCCAGAAGCTTCCTATGACTTGCCCTCCCTCCCCTCCCCTCCTCTCCTCACCCTGCCCTTCCCTCCTCCTCTGAAGAGCAATGGAGAGAAAATGAGGCAGAGTGAGGGGCTTATTGTGATGCCTGGGGCCTCAGTCAGACCTCCAGCACACATGGGAGCTCTCTGAGGACTGGATGCTGGGAAATGGTCCTGGAGATCACATCTTGCTGTCGTGGGACTTCCCTCAAGGGTGTGCTGAGCCTCTGGTCTTTGAGAGAGACTGTGTCCTGACCAGCATCCTTGGGCTCCAAGAGTCATAGCAAGCTCATTCTCAGTCTCTATTTTGTCCATATAAATTCCAGGAAAGGAAAATAAATCTCTCACCTGCTGCTGCTTTGGCCCTGACACCCCTTCCCAGGGGCCACAGCGGCAGCAGGGAAGTGTGAGGGGGATCTACAAAGGATATGGCATCAACACCACCAGGCAAGTGAGTAAACAGAGGCTCAGAGAGGTCAAGTGTCTTGTAAGAAGTTGCACAGCTTGGCAGTGGCAGAAATAAATGACCAGGAGTCTAGATTCCTGTGTGGTCTCCTGAATGTGACTGTTTGCCTCTGCTCACTGATTCTTTCAAAAAGCCACACCTGACTGCACTCAGTCCATCTCTGAGGGACATTCATATCTCTTGTCCCATCTCCAGCTATGTCTAGCACCATGCTGGGTGCATTTGGGTGCCTGGATGGATTTGTGTTGGTTGAGTGACTAATGGAGACCCACAGGCTTTATGGAAGATGTTTGAGATGCCTGGGCACCACCACACTATTTCTTATACTGGAAAGAGGATGAAATGAACACACAGCAGCCATTTAGACAGATGCACCTTACTCATAAATTACAGCATTTGGTTATAATGTGGAATCCCAGGGGCTGCCAATGACATGAGCTTCAACAGGAATGGCTGCCCCGGAGCCAAGCCACACAGCACCTGTGAGAAGGCCTTCTTCACCAGGCAGGGCTTGCTCACTGCTGCCGCTGTTACTGGGCACTCAAGATGGGTCTGTCCCCTCTACATTCTGGGCTCAGAATTCTGGGCTTGAGTGTGTCTCTTGAGCCTGTACTAAAAGTGGCAGACAAGACAGGTCCTTCAGAGTGCTGCTGAGCACTGGATCCTACTACACCTAAAACACAGTGCGCACCAGACTCTCCTGGTAGAGCCAAGCACTTCACAACCTCAAATTCACTACAAAGTGACAGCAATCCACACGTCATGGTTTCGATGCAAGAAGAGTCAAGCATCCAGAGACTGCGGGTGGAGTGGGGTGTGACTATGTTAACAGAAGGCACGAACATATCTTTCAGAGTTGATGAAATGTTCTTGAATTAAATGGTATAATTCTGACTACACTGGCAGCATTAAGGATATACTTTAGAGAAGTACATTTTTGTGGTGTGTGGATTGTATCTCAAAAAGCCTAAAAAAGTAAATCCAAGCTCTGTCCTTGGCTGAAGCCAACCTGATAACATTTTTCACTGCTGGAGTGATAGTAGCTCAGTGGGAGGCAGTGAGGAGAGGCAGCCCAGGGTGCTTGGCTGAGCCCCTGAGGGGGAGTCAAGGCTCTTCCAGTCACTAGTGCCCAACTCTAATGCATTCACATGTGTACACCTGTGTGTCCTCCTGTGTGCAAGGCGATGCTGTGTGCTCATTGGCAGGCAGGTGTGTCTGTATGCCTCACATTGTAGCTTCCAGCACATGGATATGTATCAAATATCAAAGCTGCATTTGATAGCAAATATCCCTTCTGGAAAGGGAAACTGGCCTCCAACAGCTGTCTCTGCCACCTCTCGCTGTGACATTCTTCTGCAACTGGCACAGTCGGATCTATGGGCTCTGGGATGAGAGAGTGGGGGTCATCTGAACTCAGCAAATGCTCTGTGGTATCCACCCAGCCTGGTCCTGCCCCAGAGGAGCTCCGTATCACTATGGATTGAGTGAGTGGACACTCGAGGCCCCGGGATGTGCAGGACAGGGTCAGAGCTACAGCTGAGGTCCGGACACGCTGGATACAGGGCTATGTGAGGCACACCACCAGCCAAACCAAACCCAAGGATGTGAATAGGAAGACGCAGAGCATACAAAGCATAACATCCCTTCTTTGATGATATTAATTTGCAAATGAGAAGAATAGCATGTTCTGAGATTCTCCCTAAAACCTAGTAACAAGTCATACTTTCATGCAATGTTCTTAAGTCACCAGTCAGGAGTGAGGAGGAGCCATAAGGAACTAAACAATCAGACTTTGGGTAAAGACAAATATAACCCTGAGTACTGTGGGGAAGTGTCCACTGTGGACACAGGATGCGCTCCAAAGAAAAGGTATCAGGGGGTGCAGTTCCAGATCACTATCACTAGAGGGCAGAGACTCTGCAACTATCCCACTGATGTCCTGGTCTAGAACCAACCAACCTGCCAGTCTTCCTTCTGGTTCCTGGTGGCAGTGTAGCCGGCCAGGTTCTCCCATGTGCAACCTCCACACCCTGGCAACAATCCTCTTTACTGTGATATGACCAGAAAGAAGAAACTGGGGGAGCAGTGTTTTTAAGCACTTCTTTTGAGGCAGTTGCTTCTTGGCATCTCCCAAGACCCCTCATTCCTAGTGTGTGTTGTTCCCATTTGACATACAAGGAAACTGAGGCCCATGGATGATACAGATGAGCCACATAGACAGTCAGTGATTGGACTTGGATCTAGGGAGACAGCCTCACCCAGGATCTCCCCAAGTGCAGAGGAAAAGGATCTCTAACTCTTTGGTCCAAAGGGAGTGGTCCAGGCTTCAGATATCACATACAGGCATAATAGTCCTGTGACTCTTTACTAGAGACTCCAGGCTCTGGGGAATAGTCTGTTTTATCCCATCAAAGAGCTCCTGGTGCTTCTAGGCATCCTGGATGGCTCTAAAGAGCTTGCCATAGTGTTCCATCATGATGTCCACCAGGGCTGCCTGGGATTCTTCCCATCTCTGCAGCCCATGGAGACAGTGCTAAGTGACATAGGTGGATGGCCCACTCAGTGGCTATGCTGACAAAGTGGGAATTCTGCATAAAGCCTCAGAGCTAGGTGGAGCTAGACAGTTAGGCCAGGTCTCCTCCAGAACAGTAGGGAAGAACCAATGGTTCTCTGCCCTTCACCACCCACCTCCCGTATTCTCAACAGAAGTCCGGGCACAGGAAAGGCCACTTGGTGGCTGAGGACACATTGGGAACTGATGCAATACAAAGCAGGAAACTTAGGGAACCTGAAAGAAGGGCACAGGAATGTCCTGTTGGAGGGAGCAGATTCAGCAGGTCCTGTGTCTGCTGAGACCAATGACCTTGGCTCAGTACTCAAGGCGCAGTTCCATATCTTCCACCAGTCCCTAAAGCTCCAGCACAGAAGCTTGCCACCCTGAGCCTCTCATGCAGGGCAATAACCGCAGCATCCTATCCAACCACATCTGCCTGCCAGTGCCATTCCTCTGCCGAGCCTCACCAGAGGTCATCTGTGACACCTTGTCACCTCCAGGGCAGAGCTGGGCTTTCAGAGGCCCTTCCCCACCTCAGAACCTTCACTGTAGCATGAACATAGTGACTATGAAATCAGATGGGAGTTTGAGCCTGAGCCCATCGCTGCCAGCCTGGCTGGATGATCTTGGGCAAGGTCCTTACCCTCTCTGTGCTGCAGAGCTTGTGGGGGAGATTTGAGAAAGCCTGAATATTATATGTGTATCAGTTTTGTTTCTGTCGCCATGATAAAACACTGGCAAAGAACCAGGTCACAGTCCATCACATGTCAAAGTCAAGACAACAGGAACATAGAACAGTCACGGCAGATCTGTAATCAAAAGCTCGGAGAACTGAGCGCAGGCATGCTTCCTTCTTTGCCTACTCACTTGAACTCAGCTAGTTTTCTCTACTCCAAATATATAGTCCAGAATCTCCTGCCTAGTGAATGATGCTGCCCACGGTGGGCTGGGTCTTCCCACATCAGTTAAAGCAATCTAGACAACTCCCCACAGAGATGGCTACAGGCCAACCTGACCTAGACAATTCATCAACTGAAGTCCTCTTCCCAGGTGACTCTAGGTTGTAACAAGTTGACAGTAACAATTCTTATTTTTGATGATGTTGGAAAAAATGATATAAATATGTATTTTGTGTGCATCTATTTGGATCTCTCTCTCTCTCTCTCTCTCTCTCTCTCTCTCTCGTGTGTGTGTGTGTGTGTGTGTGTGTGTGTGTGTGTGTGTGTGTGTGTGTGTTTGGTTACCCTTCCCCTTTCCACATATCTATTACCCCCTTACTGCATAGAAAGAGAAATCAAGAGCCTGAGACTTTGCCAGAGGTTGTAAGAATTGTCCCCAGACAGCCTAACCCAGGCACCTGGGCTCTTTTCCTCTACAGTTATCATGGTATCATCAGCCTTTGTGTGTCCCCACTCAGAGCCAAGCAGCCGGGTGCTCAGACAGACACATGCAGTGTCTCATGGCTGGCCAGGACCATACTTGGGAGCCCAGCACAGCACGAGGCTCAGTCTTGACTCCCCAGGGAGCACCTAAGCCAGACATTATTCCAATAGGTGGGTCAGGGCTCAAGGGCCAAGGGCTGGATAAGGTCTGGCTTATATCCACAGTGGCTGAGGTACGATCTCTGGGGGACCACTAAGCACGCCAGATGAGCCATTGTGGATTCTGGTTTCTTATTCACATAAACCTGAAAAAGGGAGGGGAAAACCCTTGAGAGGTGCAAGTGACGGAGATAGATCTTTGCTTTGGAAATCTGCTCACAGCGAGGATGTGGTGGCTCCCACCTATATCCTAGGACTTGAGAGGATGAGGCAGGGTGATGGTAGGAGCCCAAGGGTAGCCTAGGTTAACTACGACAGTGAGAGAGGATGATCTTGGGCTATAGTGTGAGCTGTCTCAATAAGAAAGAAAGGAACAAGGAAAAAAGCAGAGGCAGAGAGAAGGAAGGAAGAAAGAGAGAGAGAGAGAGATATGAGGGGAAGGGAGGGAGGGAAGAAGCAAGCTGTGTTCCTAGGGAGGCTATCACTTGTGGCTTTAGAAGGGTGAGGCTTCAGGGTTTCCACTTCACAGGGTTGGACCTACCAACAGCCACTTGCAACCCAATTCATGGTGGGGACCCTCAGCCCCCAGAGCTTGCGGCTGGGCCAGGTTCTGGGGCCGAAGCAGAGAGCTGAGGATGAAGGATTGTGCCCTCATGCCCCTTCAACTGCCCCGCGTCTCCAGTTACTTTAGGATTCAGTTCTTTCCTTGACCTTGACTTCCTTGGGACAGTTTTGCCCTGTGATAGCACTAGGGCAGGACTTGGACAGGACAGGACCAGAACCAGGGCAGGAGGGCCAGGGATGAGGCAGGGGCATGGCATGGCAGGGTCAGGGCACAGCAGGGGCAAAGCAGGGCACAGCAGGGGCAGGGCAGAGCAGGCAGGGAAGGGTCAAATCAGGGGCAAAGCAGAGTCAAGGACATGGCATGGCAGGGCCAGGGAATGGCAGGGCACAGCAGGGGCATGGCAGAGGCAGGACAGGGTAGGGCAGAACCAGGCCAGGGCAGGGCAGGGCCAGGTCAGGGGATGGCAGAGGCATGGCAGGATCAGGCCAGGCCAGGGGCAAGGGCATGACATGGCAGGGCACAGCAGAGGCAGGTCAAGGCACTATAGGAGCATGGGTCCAGCAGGTCATGGCAGGGACAGGGTAGGGCCAGGACAGGGTCAAGGCAGCTTATACCTGGCTAGTAGCTGGCTAAGCTTCTGCCACAGCACCTGCAGGTCCACCTCCCATCTTTGCTTTGCCAAGGCCAATTCCCTGAGCTGCATATGTGGCTATCCATAGTGTGCCTCACCACCCCCAGGCAACGCAGGAGCCAAGCAGGGGCCAGATAGCCCTAAGTAGAGCAATGATGTTGGCTGCTTCCTCTCTGGGTCCTCCTGGCAGTCCTTGGAAGTCTGGGCTAGCATGTCTCCTTCATAGAAGGGAAACAGAAGCTCAGAGATGGGCAGTGACCAGCCCAAGATCACACAGCAGGGCTGGATCTGGACTCAGGGCTCACTGCTTCTAAGACCAGGATGTTTGAGGTGCACATAGCTCAGGAATGGCTGGGAGTGCCACTCTGTAACAGCATCTCTGTTCTTCCTCCTCTGTATGCATGCTAACATGTGTCAGCACCCACGAACCTCCAGAAGAGTCTCAGGGTGAGAGCAAATTTGTTCAGAGAGCAGCCAGGTCCATTGTCTGTCCTTAGCCCGTCACCCAAACATTGTTCATCCATTGCTCTGTGAGACTAGGGAGCCTGGGAGAGATCAGAATAAAGCCACCTGGAACCAGCTCATGGCCAAGCCTGGAAGACAGTGCCATACAGACAGTTTCCATACAGTCTTGCTAATGGTGCCTTGGCCACAGGCCCTGTGCTGTGTTCCCGTTATGCAGTGTGACCTATCTTGGCCATCTACTGGGCCACCCTGGGCAGCAGGGGCAGCAGAAAGGGAACATGAATGCATGCTGCTCAACTCCTCCGGCACCAAGGATCCGATGGACTCAAGAGCACCAGGAGGAGGAAGTGGCCCAGGGGACTCACACAGCTCTGGGTTGTGACATTGCAGTGCTGGATGAACCAGCCCTTCATATCCACTCTATACAGTGCTGAGCTTACAGGCACAGATGCATGCCCATTCCTGACTCCCTACATCACCACGGAGGGTACCCTGCAGTGGAAGCTGATTATTGATGGTCTTCTAGCCTTCCCTACTTGTTCCTTGGTTCAGCTTCCAGGAGAAGAGGAGAAGGAGGCTAGGGTGCTGTATATCATGCAGTCATGGGGAGGGTGGTTCAAATGCTCACCTGAAGTGAGGTCCCAAATCCTTCTGGCCTGTGCTCTCTCTTCCACTTTGCACACCAGGGTTTCAGTGGCTAAAGCTTGGTCATTCCCCAGAAGTACCCTGATTTCAGACTCAGGGTGCAGCATAATCCAGGACAGGGAGGGGGCAGCAGGAGGGCTCAAGACCTACTGTGGGGCTTCAGAAGCTGTGCAATTGCAAGGATTTGGGCCTGGTGCCGTCCTGGCTCATGCTACTCCATGAAGGCCTCCACTTACGTCTGTGATATGAGCGTCACAGCCTCTGGGGGAAGCTATGGCTCCGAGAAGGCAGGCAAAGGGGAGGCAAGAGCTTGGGCTGGGCCAGGAGAGAGAAGATGAAGGAGCAGAAGCAGGGACTGAGGCAGTTGTAGAGACTGGGGCCTGGTCGGGACAGCACCCTGTGTTGGAGGGAGGCCAGTGACTGATGGTGGAGGCATTAAGCTGGTGGCAGGAGCTGAGGGTGTCAGCTGCAACAGAAAGGGACCAGAGTGCTGTAGGAACAGAGAGATGGGATGGAAGGTGCTAAGGAAGGCAGAGAAGCCATTAAGCTAACAAATCAGCTGAGAGACCACAGGGGTCTAGGGTAGGCCTCAAGAAGCAGGCAATGGAAACTAAGGAGGATAGCCCAAAATGTGCCCCTGGCCTGTAACCAGCATTTTCTTCATTTTCAAAACTAAGAGAACATATCCAAGTGGCTGATGGCCCTGGGTCCACCCTGTGGCTTAACAAAATATAATAAAACCACCTGCATCACTACTCTTTGCTTTGGGTCCTGGGTAAGAGGACGGTCATTGAACACAGCACTATGCATAGTAACATCACTGTACGCAGTCTGATGAGAGAAGCCATCTAAGTGACTACCGGGTGGGTAATGCATACCACGCAGATACATTGAACAAAGGGAAGATTTGAATCTGGGCCTGAATAGAATAGAGGTTTCACCATGTGACCTAGGAGAAGGATGTACATTTAAACTGTGTGAATTGTGAACTCCTAAGGATTTCCATTGAACACATGAATAGCCAGACCATAGGGTGGGTTACTGGTTACACCGCCATTATGGAGATTATGCTGGCCCATATACACAAAGCCGTGACACCTACTCATCATCATGGCCAGTGGAATTAAAACACGTCTGAAACTAGGAGATTCGAGATAAAAAGAAGCTGCTGGTGCGGGCACACACCCACATCCACCACTGTGGTGGTTCCATGGTGAAGGTGGGAGCCTTGTCTAGAATGCTTTTCAGCCACACTAGGGAAAAGCCAGTGCTATTTGGGTGCACTCCCCTGGTTTTACCCTTTCCATTAGAACAGACCCCAAAAAGTCCACAAGAGGGCGTCTGCATGCTTCTCCAGACCCCTGGGGATACCCAGCCCAGGACCGCCATCCCCTCCTCTGAGCTGGGAAGAAGGTCCCTAGCCCTGGGAAATGTGCTGCTTGCAGCTGGGATGAACATCCAACCCTGGGTGGCTTTTACCGGCTCGCTGGGTGGCCCAGACCCAGGCCTCTTTTTTATTATCACTTTTAGGGCTCTCAGTGTATTCTAAAATCCTAATTGTGGGGAGAGACAAGCGAGGAGGTCAAGAGGGAGATGTGGCGAGGAAGGAGGGAGAGCAGGGTGCTCTGGAAGCCAAGGAGGGAGAGAGCCAAGAAAGGAGACCAGTTCTTGTCATTGTTCCCAAAGTCCTGAGGCTGTGGATACCTCTCTGTGCTTCCCACAGGGCCAGGGATTCCTCACGTATGACAAAGGTCACAGACCAGTCAATCTGAGATAGAGAAGTCCCCCTGGGTTTACCTGAACGCATTGGGTCCTTCAACAACAGAGCCCTTTTTCCTGGCTGGCTTCCAAGATTCAGCCTGAAAGATTGAGGGGAGTCACTGATGTTGGAGAATGGAGCCCTCAATGATGAGACAACAGGTGGTGGGCAAAGCCACTGAGAACAGTCCCTGTCTATAGTGGGCAGGGCAAAGGACCAGAGCTCTGTCAACATGATGGAGAATTTTGGACTGTCTTCCTAGAGCCTCTAGATTGGACCTCCAGCCGTGATCTTGGACTTAGAAGGCCCTGAGAAGCAAACAGCACTAAGCCCTCACAGACTTTGGACCTTGCAGCTCACTCAACTGATGTATGAAGAACACTGTGAGACATGCTAAGAATTTAGGGGCTAGAACTTCGGGTCTCCAGGGACTCAGTTCTTGCATAAGAAGCAAGTTCAAGGTGATTTTCAAGGCTATCATCTAACTGGTCTCAATTCCAAACATCCCAGCGCCAGGAGAAATTCAGATTTGGCTAAAATCTTGAGGCTTCCTAAGAGAGGTGGGGGACAGGAGACCACCCACATATCCAGCTGAGCACACAAGGCTCTGGAAGCTGTATGCTCAGGGCCTCCATTCCTTGAACAGAATTCATCCTAGGGATATCCTTGGCTGGTGTACTTTGGGATTGGGATCCTGGGATCCCTGGATGGGATTCCCAGGACTGGACATGACCATGCATCACGCATTAGCTCACAGTTCCTGTCCAACCTGCACTTCTTATTGTAGCTATGAAGTTGCCTGTGTCCCTGACCTAGGAGCATGATACTGGGCCCCAAGGTCAAGGGGCTAGCTGGCTCTTTGGAGCAGTCTGACTCCCTGGAGTCTGCTGTAGCAGCTGATAGACCTCTGACTGGTTGAGAATGGAGAGCTATGCACACTGTAGGCAGTTTACAGATGCTGCCCTCAGCCCATCCCCACTCTCCATATGGTCTGGGACAAACTATAGGCCTGCATCAAGATTCCATGGATGGGCTGGAGAGATGGCTCAGTGGTTAAGAGCACCAACTGCTCTTCCAGAGGTCCTGAGTTCAATTCCCAGCGCCTTCTTCTGTATACAAAATAGATAAATAATTTTTTTTTTAAAGATTCCATGGATATGAAGGAGCCATGAGACCAAGGCACAGGTGATGAACATCTGCCACATGTTGGGAGCTGACCCTTGCTCTGTCCCCTCATGGGCCAATCCAGAGAGGGGCTTGAGTGTCTTCTGAATGGCCAGCGAGCATAGCAGACATTAGATGTACTGTTCTTGTCCCCTCACCTTGACCACTGGGTACACACCTGCAGGCTTCTACGTGTCAGTCTTTGCCTGCCTGTCTGAAGTATCAGAGGGAAGACACAGTCCCCAAACTCAGGTCTCAGCCACAAGCGACAATGCTGATGCCAGCTGGGGACACTTATGTGAGTTCACCTGAGGCCAGGCTCTGGGCTGACTTTCCCTGTCTCACCTTCCTACTCTTAAGTATTTCATGGGATCTTGCTGTGGTTCCGACATGGTTTGTCCCTGGTGGCCTCATGTGTCTGGGATGAGTTCTGTGGTAAGAGTAATAGTGAGGTAGTGTACCCTTTAAGGGGCAGAGCCTAGCTGGAAGTGGCTAAGTCATTAGTTCTGCCCCAAGAGATTAGCATGGTTCTCATGGGATCCCTGATGAGTTTTTTTTTTTTTTTTTTAAGTAAGCTACTGGAAGAGAATGAACCTAACCCTTGAAGCCCGCCCCGCTTTGGCTTTCCATCTGGCATGTACTTTCTCCCTCTGGCATGCACTCCCACCATGAAGAGGCCCAACTGAGTGTCTTCACTAAAGGCTAGCCTCTGGGGCTATCCAATCTGGGACAGTCAGCTGATAACTGTGTGAGTTAAGTGGACTTCTTTACAAACGACTCAGCCCAAGATGTCTTGCTCTAGCAATGGAAAGAGACTAATACAGGTCTCCTCCTACACACAGGGCCCATATCTCAGGGTCTATTTCTGGGAGAGCTCACTAAGATGCTGCCTGACATCTCACTGTCATGGCTTCATCTAAGGAACAGGGGAATATCCTCCTCCTAGGGCCTCCTTCCACATGCTGTTGGGGATTGTTAGAGGTGGCACAGGAGTATGGGTGAGCCCTGTGGCTGCCATCAAGCTGCTGTCCTTCCTTCCTGGGAACAGAACTAGAAAGCCATTTCCAGCCTATCTGAAGTAGCCTCTGTGAAGTGAGGGGTCATGAAATATTAGTTTAACTGGGCAAAGATGTGTTACACTTGTTTATGCTGTGGAATAGTGCTTTAACTGTGTAAAGGTGTGTTGCGTTTCTTATGCTGCATTTGTTTAATGATGTAAGGATGTGTGTTTGACTATGGAAAGATAGGTTACATTTGTTTCACCTTGCCTGCCTAAGGCACCTGATGGGTCTAATAAAAGAACTGAACAGCCAATAGCGAGACAGAGAAAGGATAGGTGGGGCTGCTGGGCAGAGAGAATAAATAGGAGGAGGACTCTAGGCTCGAGAGAAGGGAAGAAGAAAGGACAGGGAGAAAGAGAGGAAGGTGCCCAGGGCCAGAAGCCAGGCATCCACCAGCCAGATGGAAAAAGAAGAAGCAGTGGAATTAAGATGCACAGGGGGAAGAAAAGTAAAAAGCCCCGAGGTGAAAGGTAGATAAAGAGAAACAGGGTTTAAGTTAAAAGAGCTATCTAGAAACTAGCCTAAGCTAGGCCAAGCATTCAAAACTAGTAAGAAATCTCTGTGTCACGAATTGAGAGCTGGTTGGTGGCCCAAAAGAAAAAGCCTGCTATAGTGAGGGTTGGTGAGAAAATGTCTTCTCCACTCTTGACTCTTCCAGCTTAACAGACAGCTACATCACAGCCCAGGGATTCCCACATCTGTCAATGGCAGAGGCATCCACAAGAGCAGCCTGGGCTCTGAATCCCTGGAAGGAGGGCCATTGATTAGTCAAGGAGAGACAGTGTGTGGAAACTTTCGAGAGTTAAACCTCCCACAGCGTTGGCACCATAGTGTGTCTTGGAGTCCATTTGTCCCCGTGGCCAATCTCGATGAGTTCAGAAGTCCTGATCTTTGCTTCTGCCTCTACCATTCACTCTGAGTATTGTCAGCAGCCTGAGCACTGAACAGGTAAACTGAGGCCTAGAGTCACATGACTAGGAGGTGACTCCAAAGTCAGTTTACTGTCCACAAAAGGACTCCAGGTCTTCCCAAGTCAGCCCTCTGGGTTCCTAGTGTGCCACACCACTGCCAATGGCTAGGACCTGCTTCTGGGCCTGTCTCTATAATCCTAGGGCATTTTGGGGGGCTGAAGCTAGGCTACTGGGGAGATATTCTGGCCAGTCTCCTTACTCCCCAGCTTCCTTTTTTTTTTTTCCAATCCCCACCATTAGGCCATAGTTTTTGTCCCCAGGAAAGCCTCCCAGTACCCTAACCCGAGAACTAAGCCACTATCAGGTCCCAGAGAACCCCAGGATGAGGCCCACTCGGTACCTGTGGCTCCGTCCAGCACTTCTCACCCCACCCCTACCCTAAACCTCTCCAGCCCAGAGGCTGGGCTTCCTTCCCCAGCTTCTGAGTCCTATCTAATCCAGCCATTCCAGCCATGCATTCTCTTGGTGTCGCTCTTGCCCCTGAGCTCCTCTCTCGGTCCCCCTGCTCTCTCTCCTTCTCTCCCGCTTCTCTTCCTCTCTCACTCTCCCCGTCCCTCTTCTCTCTTGGCCCTGTTCAGTCTGGACCCTTGCAGATGCCTCTGGCTGTGTTCTCCCTCACATCTACAACAAAAGCCCCTCCTCATCCATCCCTAGGATGTCATTCAGCCACCCCAACTGTCTGTGTTGCAGAGACTCAGGCTTCTGGACCCACCTGTTGTATAACTAGGGTCACAGCAGTTTCCTGTGACCCTAAGAGATCCTCGTACATCAGTCAGGGGCCCTGAAAATAGGATTTCAAATGAAAAATACTGGCTACCCAGGTAGGTGGGATTTCAGACAAGCAATGCAACTTCAGGGATATATTTATGCTGCAAATAGTGCTTACCTGGAATTAAAATGTAACAAGGCATTCTGTACCTTTTCTGATGGTCCTCCATCAGATTCAGTAGGCACAAGCAACAGAAGTTACTGGAAAGACCGGTTAGTGAGCAGGGCCCAGGGTACTGAGAGAGGGTGGTATCACCCCAGTGCCAGAGTTGTTGAGTACCTACTGAGAATCTGCTCAACTGGAGCTACAGCCAGGATAGGCCTATCCACTGACCCAGCTCAAAGCAGAAGAGGAACTAGAGAGAAACAGCCTGGCATGACCTCATCACCCTGACCAGTGGCCCCTGTTGGTTGAATCCAGAGAGCAGGAAGCCTGGGGATGCCTTGGGCAGCATTAGGAGAGGCGGAGCCTGGGCCTGGCAGCTTCTGGGGACTAGCACAGTCTAGAAGAGTAAGCTGGCTTGCTTAATCCTCCTTGGGTTCTGCCCCCTGATACTTATAGAAGTCTGACCCTTCCAGGCCAGGTGCAGACCATGAGTCTCAGATGTCACATACAATCTGAGATCCGCTGGTGTGTCTGCCTATCAAGAGGCCCAGAGTCAAGGCCCATAGATATTGCCAGATGCCAGAGAACCTCCAGTCCCTCCAAGGTCTTGCTTGAGTCACCTAAGCTGATCTAGTTCTCTGCTTTTGTCCCAAAGTTTCCCCTGAGATTTTTCACATCCCCTCAGGGCCTGTCTCCTCCCACTGAAGCCCCTGCTGTCTCCACACAGACTGTCCCCACCTCACAAGTCCCCAAACCTTTATCTAACAGATCCCAGCAGAGAGACGACTCCCCTGCCTCTGAGCCCAGAAGAACCTTGTACTAGGCAGCAGAAAGTAAAGAAGAGATTCATTCTTCTCAGTTTCCTCCTTGCCTCTCAAGCCCGAAGAACCTTGTACTAGGCAGCAGAAAGTAAAGAAGAGATTCATTCTTCTCAGTTTCCTCCTTGCCTCTCAAGCCCGAAGAACCTTGTACTAGGCAGCAGAAAGTAAAGAAGAGATTCATTCTTCTCAGTTTCCTCCTTGCCTCTCAAGCCCGGTGTGGTTGCACAGCCCTGACCCAGCATTCTCAACAGCCTCCTAGGGATGCAGCCCAAGTCTGGCCATGACTTCACTGCCCACATGGCCTCTCAGGTCTAATTTGCCTCCCTTCTCCCACCTTCTGGCTACACCCAACCCCAAGAGGCATCCAGGAACTCCATCCACGGTGCAGCAATGGGAACAGCCTAGAGCCAGCCCACAAGCTGGAATCACCCACCTGTGCCAAGAATTATCCGGCAAGATTAGGACAGCCTGTGAGAAACCATCCAGTCATTTCCCTAGCCTTTCCCTGGTCCCTCCACACCCCTCCTCTCTATCTCCCTCAGTTCCATCATCCCTTCTCCCTGCCCCCCCCCCCTTCCTTCTCCCTCCTAGTGGGCCCCTCTCCTCCCCTCCTTCCCCTTCCTTGTCCCCATTCCTCCTTCCATTTGCCTCCGCTCTCTGTGGGGTTGGGTAGGAACAACACTCCAGCAGCTGACACTGCTTCTGGCTCCCAGTAGGGCTCGTGACATTTGACTTATGCTTTGAGGATAAAAATAATAATAGCTACATTCATTGGGTGCTAGCCTCAAGTAGTCATTGCCCTGGATGGCCTCATTGGGCCCATGGGCAATAAGGGGCAGGTGGGTGGGGCAAGGGTGCAGGTTCAGAGGAAGTCATTACATTGACCCAGAGGCCTCCAAGGCCCCTGCAATCAGCTGGAATCTGCTTCTGTCAGCAGCCTTTTCTTCCAGGCACAATAGTTCCTGTGCCCAACAGATCCCTAGGTCAGAAACCAGGCCACTGGACACTGGGGCCAAGAGATGATCCAGGGCATGTGGCACAACAGGTAATTGATCCTGCTGGAGCAGGAGAGACACTAAAGATAGGCCAGGGCCCCGAGGGCAGGACATAGAACAAGCAGCCAACTGGGCAGCCAGGAAGGTCCCGGAACAGGCCCTGCACCAATCAGCGTCAGCTCTGCTCCCTGGATCCTGTCTAACAGCTCTCTTGTAGTTCAGGACAGCCATCCTCTTAAGTATGCCCCAGCTGTCATCATGCCAGGACTTGTGTGCCTGGTCACATGCTATGCAGGGCCAGGCCAGGCACTATGACAGTGCAGTTTGGAGAGGAGGTTGAGTTGTGTGGTATCAAGAAAAGTGTGAGGGAAAGGAGGGTGGGAAGGTGGAGAGACAGACACCGAATCCCATCAGCTGGTTGAGCTGGAAACAGTCAGGGAGGCAGAGCCTCTGTGGCACCTGAGCCTAGGCTGTCAAGTGCACGTATCACCTCTGCCCTGGGGAGGGGAAGCAACACAAGTCCTCTTTCCAACCATAGGTCCTCAAACTTGAACTGGGTCATGCTCAAGACCACGTGTGCACAAGTGGGCAAGAATGCCAGGATGTAGGGGTACAGGGCACATGCAATGCCAACTGAGCCTCCTCGCTCAGTGATCATTGTGGATTGAGGAACAATAACCTGCCATCCCAGTGTTCAAAAGTAATATTCTAATCAACTTACCCTGACCTTTAGTTTCCATTTTCCAAATGGTCAGGGAGCCTTGATTCTCTTGCTGTCATACTTAGAATGTTAATTGTTGTGAATGTGGGCACAGCAGCAGGTGGCTGCTCAGCTGTTCTCTGAGGCCCCGAGTTCAGGATCAATTCTGGTTTTGTTCTGTGGCACTGGGGATGGAGGATGGTGGGCAAGCCCTCTACTATACAGTTGCTTGTTTAGTCCTGAAAGGTATAGCCCAGGCTGGCTTTGAATTCATAATCCTCCTGCCTCATCCTCTGTAGCATTTATCTACAAGTCTGCACCGCCATGTTCCCCATAGTTTACATTCTGAAATGTTGAATGTGGACCTTCTCTCAATCCTCAGGACTCCTGATGGGGGAAGGTCTGAGGAGAGTCACACAGAACTTTCCTGAAAGGCTAAGCTTGGCATCTGAGTTAGGCCGGGGTACTTCCTGTTGTGTCGGGGGCTTCACATCCTATGTTGCTCTAAGTTTGTACATTCTACGTGGGCGTGCAGCTGACCACCCATGCATGCCCCAAGCCCCACACCCCCACACTAGGAGAGAGAGATAGAGAGCTGATATTTTTAGAAAACAAGGGGCTTGGTCAGAGGCTTCCTATTTCACTTAGCTTGTCCCTTCACCTCCTCTCCTGTACACTAGAGGCTCCGGCTAGCTTTTTGTTTTCTCCTGAAGAGTGGAAAGTCCGTGCTCGAGGTATGTCAGCCAGGCTTGCTCAGCACTCATAGTCATGTGTCTAATGGGGCTTGGGCCCAGCAAGGCTGAGTCCTATTTGGGTCCCCCTCCTATTCTGAGGAGGACCCCCACCTACATGATGACCACTGCTAGTTAGCTGTTTGGTCCTTCCATGTTGCTCTCATGCCTCTGGTAACCTTTAGAGCTGATTTACAAGCCTTTCCACAAGTGTCCTAGTTATGTGACATCACGGGGCTGGAGAATGCAAGCACTCAGCACTAATCCTTTTTCTAAAGGGTAAGCATGTACACACATATATTATACATGTATAGTATAATAATAAATCATGTGAATATTATACACACATATGTATAAACATATATGGAATGCTTAAGGACATTATATATGTAAAATTTTAAATCTTGCACTCTTCCTATAAGCTGTGGGTACTATCATTTCCCCCCTTTTTGTAAATTAGGAAACCAAGGCTCAGAGAGCTGTTGAAGGTCACACAGCTAGCCAGAACTGAATCTGGCAGGTAACTTCAGGGTTGTGTCTCTGAAGCACTGGGATCCACAGGGACACCAACAACCATCACCTCACAGATGAAATCTATGCTGGAAATGGCCCCAAGACTGACTGTGGGACACAAGGTCCAATGACATTGACACCCAGATTGTCTGGACTTAAATGTAGCCCACTGTCATCCACAACATGGACACCCCCAAGTGTTTCTGGGTCACCTGGGAGGGCAGCTTCCAACCTCCCAGATGTGGAAGTGTAGACCATTTGGGCCTTGCTGTGTGGTCAGGGTCCTTCCCATTTGCTCAAGTCTGGTCTCTGAATCTGTGGCACAGTGAGATTATCTAAGAGTATTAGAAGAACCCAGCAGAGGACTAGAACCCGGGCTCCCACCAGGGCTGGGTATTCCTCTGACTTTACAGTGTCCCTTCCTCAGAAAAAGGGTGTGCTTTCTTGTGGAATGGAGGCTACATGTCTGGGGCTCCTCATGGCTGGGTCTGGAAGGTCCTCAGAGGGCCTGCATTCCTCTCCTGTGACTTTAGGATGGCAGCCTCTCCCTCATAGCACCAGAAGGCATCCAAAATGGAAGCATCTTGTTCCATCCCTGATGGGAGAATGTCTTTCTGTATGCTGCAAATATGTATTGCTCTGACTGGTTGATAAATAAAGCCATTTGGCCTATAGCAAGACAGTTTAGAGGCAGGTGGGAAATTCAAAGGGAGGGACAGGGAGAAGGCAGAGAGAAATGCCATCCATCCATCCAAGGAGCAACATGTAATAGGACGCAGGTAAAGTCACAGAAAACATGGCAAAACATAGATGAATAGAAATGGGCTAATTTAAGATATAAGAGCTAGCTAGCAGGAAGCCTGCCATGGCCATAGTTTAAAAATAATATAAACCTCTGTGTGTTTACTTGGATCCAAGTGGCTGTAAGACTAGTGGGTGAGAGAGCTTTGTCCTGACCTCGGGCCAGGCAGGACACAGAAAAACTTTCAGCTACACATCACTTTCCATGTGCAGAGAAAAGGATACAGCCCACCCTTGGGACATCAAAATCTTTGACTCTTCCCTAGGTTCCAAGCCCAACTTCATACCCACGACCCAGCATCTGCAGCCCAGCAAGCCCAGAGCCTTCCACAGCAGGTCATGTCTGTCTGTCTCACTCTACGGTGGGTGCTGCTGCATCTCTGGCCCCTCTGGCTCCCTGGGGCACAAGATTGAGGGTGGAAACTGAAACCCACAGCAGCTGCCCTACAGGCTGGCTGTCCCTGCAGAGATGCCAATGAGTGAAAGCTGCATGTTCAGAACTTGCTAGATCTCTACCTTCCTGTACTCCCCTCCTCCAGCTGAGTTATACAGGAGCGGCAGAGGATGTTCCCATGTAGCTAAGCAGTGACAGCAGGAGCTGCTGTGTCCAGCAGGACCAGTAGGGTCCCACACAGCCTACCTAGTCCCAGGGGAAGGAGCTGGGTCTGCATATTCTGCTGCTGCTTGGGGTCTTCCCTCCAGCTGGTGAGCAATAACAGGCTCCCAGCTCTGCTGGAACGTATTTGTGTGTGTGTGTGTGGGGGAAACCTGTTCCCAGCAGCTAGCTCAGGCCTGTGGGCTGCTTGTGGTTTAATTTTGTCCTTGAGTTCCCCAGGGTGGCTCAGGCATCGTGAGATAAACCTCTGAGGGGGCCAAGTGACTTGGCCAGCTGAAAGGACCAGCAGCCCCTGGAATAACTCAGTCCCAGGCTCCCTGACGGTCTTAGCCCTCTGCTCCCTGAGCAGTGGGAGATGATTTCTCTTCGGCAGGTGGCTGTGGGAAGAAGAAATGCGTGCAGACCGTTGCCTGCTCAGCCCTGGAGGCACCTTGAGCTCTGAGATCTTGCTGAATCCCCCAAAAGTCAAGGGGATCATCTCACCTCTACTCTCAGAAGACAAGGCTGGGGTTATCTGCCACCAGGGCCCATGTTGGAAACTGGGAATGCAGTGGGCTTTTTCTGCAGCAGGGTGGTCCTGTCTAAGGCTAGTCTAGTGCACTCCTGAGCAGCTGGGGTGGGGGGCATCATAGTGTTACTTTGGCAGACCGTCAACGGGGAAAGTGGGTTCCCTCTCTGGAGTTCACCTTGACCTCTGAGGACCCTGGTGCTCCCTCCTTTGGCCCCTCTCACTGTGCCCCTCCTCCCTCCCAGCACTGATCTCTTTCCTGATCTCCCTTCTAAACATGCCTAGAGCCAGGCTCAGGCTCTTGTTTGTTTCTCTTCGACTCAGTTATATGAAACCAAAATAAATTTCTATCGAGGTAGCAAGGGCCGAGGCCAGGACATCGGACGACAGGGTGCTTAATTTAGCTGTGATGTTCCACTCTGGGGCCGACGTCATCTTTGAGCCTTGGCACAGTCACAACCCAGTTCTCATGGCCCCTGGCTGGCTCTCCCCCCCCCCAACCCCCCCGCACGTTGGCCTTCCATCCTTCCTGGAACAGGGGTCCTAGCCAAAAAAGGGGGGGTGGTTTCAAATTTCATCACTTCTTTGGGTCCTGCAGGCGCAATCCCACATTTTCCTTGGGAGTCCTGGGGCTTTCCTCCTCCTACAGGCTGACTTGCCTATGGTTTCTGCATCTGTTCCCATTCCACCGCTTTGTGTCCTCTGAAAGATGGTTGCTAGAGCTACTCCTAGATCTTACTTGATGTTGGGGACCATGGAATGCTCCAGAAATTGCTAGTCCAGGCCATCAGATGCTCATTATGATTACTCATCAGGGACACACAGTTCAAAATGGCTACAACACCATTAATGCCCACAGAAATGGCTAATACTCAGCGCCAGGAAAGCCCACAGGCTGGACCAGGGAGTGACGAACTAGTACCAACACTCAAGGGCCCAAGTCAGCTCAACTTGAGAGCCCTGGGTTGGGAGCTGAGAGAGGCAGTACTCAGGCCCGGCTCCAGCGTACTCCTTCCTGTTGGGCTATACTTCCTGTCTTCCATATTGAGGCAGGTACTCAAACCTGCCCTTGTCACAGCACTGTCTCTGCTGTAGGACACAGGCATCTGATCCCACGGGCCAGTTTTCAGTGTGTGCATGGTTATGCCCTTCTTTACCGAGTGAGCTCAGAGGTGTCACAGCACCTTGCTGGGTCTCAACTGGGAACCAAGGACTCTGGGTATCACATCCAAGAGCCCATCCAGTTGGAGAGGTTACAACACCCCCTGAGACCAGGGAGCTTCAGCTCTGCCGAGAACTGTGACACAATTGAGAAAGACATCCTACCGTGAACAGGCAAAGAAAATGAAGTTGAATCCTGATTATTGTTAGTCTTTTTGAGACAGGCTTTTGCAGCCTGCACCTTTACCTGCTAGTGCATCTTGATGGCCCACCCAATGCATTGTACATACATAATGAAACTCTCAAAAGCAGAGAAGAAAATACTTCCAAGTTTGAAGCTGACTTTTCAGTGGATAGTTGAAGTTGGTCCTGCATATTAGCAGCCCCAGGCCCCAGAGATATGAAAATACCATCTCATTCCACCCCATGATTTTGTTTTGTTTTGGATTCTTGTTATGGGTTTTGTTGTTGTTGTTTGGTTTTGTTTTTTAGATCCGGTCTCACTTTGTAGCCCTGGCAGTCCTGGAACTCACTCTGTAGATGTCTGGTCTTGAACCCATAAAGATCCACCTGCCCCTGCCTCTGGGGTGCTAGGATTAAAGGTGCACCATCACACCTGGCCCATCTCATGATTTTAAGGATCAGGAGGGGGTGAAAGGTCAGCCTAGGTGGTTTATCTCTGGCATTTGTGATCCTTGACATGGAGGCCATATATGGGTATGTTTCTAGAACAACCCAGGCGAGAGCTAGAGAGGAGGGAGATGCAGCACCTGGTGGGGATGGAGGAAGGCCCACTTTTAAAACAGGTCCTCACTCTCTGCGGCCATCATCTTCCCTGTCCACTCTCTTCTCCCTCAGTGGTTCTTCTGCCTAGACCCCTGGTTGTGGCAGGCAGGGACAGCCTCACAACATAACTACAAATTGTCCCCTGTCTAGCTTTGGAGGTCTCTAGACGTCACTTCCTCTGCTTGCTATTGCTAAGTACATGGCTAAGGACACCAGAGATCCAAAGGAAAAGAGGAAATAACCTTCTCTCTTAGAATACCTATTGCAGAAATGGAGATACTCTTTCCCAGACCTGGGGGTAGTAGGTCCCTTCTGTGGCTGACCCTATCCACGGTGGCCTGATGCTGTGTGCTCACTGGTCTGTTGGCTCACACCCTGCTCTGTGTCCCTTGGGGCTCCACCCCACAGCATCCAATTCTAGATGTTAGCCTTGGCCACCTGCTGCATGCCCATCACTGAGCCTGGATTTTCTCAAGGGTCTTATGTAGAACCCTTTATGGACCCTCCCTCATTCAGTCCATCTTCCTGCCTCCCCCTTTGGGCTCTTCTTACACACCCCTGCTCTCTCCCTGGCTTTTTATTCTCTTTCCCAACTCTGTGTCTTTGTGTTCCCCTCTGTCTTGTCTTCCTGCATCTCCCTCCTCTCTAGCGCCTGCCTGAGCAGTTCTAGAAACATATCCATATATGGCCTCCATGTCAAGGCTTACAAATGATGACATCACGTGAGGGCTGAAGCCCTCCCGAGATGCTCTCTGGAGCGGGAGCCTGTCCCCTGTGCCCCTAGAGGAGTGGAAGGCGGGACTGCAGCTTCCTCGGTTCAGTCTTCAGAAGGGAAATCTGAGAGTCATAACATCTTATAGCTTGGCTTGACACTGTGGTCATGCGGTGGGCCCGAAATAAACTCCCTGCTTCAAAGGAGAGTGCTTCAGAACTGCCTGGCACAGCAACTGGAAGCTCAGGGCCAGCACAGGAGGCAAATTCAGGGAGCATGTTCTGAGTTCAGTCAAGAAAATCTCTTTGTTGCCCAGACCTGTGTCCCCGCCACACAGAGCCACGCAGGTAATGCATGCTTTCGACTTGGTCACAGAGACTTTACAAAGAATTGCTGGGTGGGCTTGGACCTTCAGCTTCAGGATTCACCGAGACCTGTAGCCAAACTGTGCCATGCTTCTCCCTCTGCTCCCTCTCTCCAGCTCTGCACATACTGGAGACTGGGTCTGGGGTATGATACCAGGGAGTCATGCACGATAGCTCTTTTGGAGGACTCCGGCTTAGTGTGTCACTCTGCTGTGTGCTTCTAAACATGGACGTGTGAAAGGAGTGAGCAGCGATGCTGTTATTGGGTCCATAGGGTCTCCGGTAATGTCTGTGTTAGACAGGTGACTTCTGAAAATGCTTCCAGGCAGAGAAAATGATAGACGGTTTCCTGCAAGAGGACTCAGTGTCTCCTGCACTAAGAGGGCTGCATGAACAGTAATGTAAAGTTGATAACAACCCAGGTGACGTGGGCTCTGCCTGCCCTTTCTGGAGGGTTAGGAGAGGGTGTGAAATGAGAAATGCTACCTAGACGAGACTAAAAAAAAAAAATCTGTGGGAGGCAGTGATGCAAAAATATCTCATGCATACATACGTGCGCACACACCGTATCTGAATAAGCACCGGTCTTGGAAAGGACAGATGGACCGTTATCACGGTGAGCAATGAATCTCTGGGTGGAGGAAGAGCTGGGCAAAGGGAGATGAGACTTGAGAAGGACAGGGCCGCTGAGGGAAAGAGACTCCCTAGGATGGGAAGGAGAGCAAAGCCCCTGTGGAGGCTGAAGAGAGGGGGGCTCACTCCAGGACCTGGGCAGGGGGGGGGGGGGGGGGGTGGAACACACTTGATACATGTATGAGCAGAGGAGAGGCAGGTGGGGTTTTATCTCAGGCTGTATTTTGCGAAGCCAGGGAGATGGGCTGACATGAACAGGCTAGTGACATCAAGGGACAATGGAGATGTGACAAAGCCCTGCTTGGGGCAGGAAAACCCTCCTCCTGCAGCGAGTCCTTGTGAGGCAAGGTTTGAAGGAATTCACAGGAGCTTAGGCAGGCTGCCATACCAGCCCCCAGCCACAGCCTGACCTTAGCCAAAGCAGTTGTTAATCCCACTCTTGTTCAAAACACAGACGCATACCCACTAAAAGGAACCATCTCATATTTCTGGTCCCTTCTGGCACAAGTAGACCATACCTGGTATGTGCTGGGAGCCTTAAGGGAGTAATTGGGAGTGCTGTCTTTTTTCCCTGGATGGGGCCTGGAATGATTTAACAATGAATGATTCAGCCCATGTTAGCTGGTATCCATCAAATTAATGTGAGGGAATTATTTCCCTGACACCTCTCAAGTCCACCATAAGTGTGAAGTGACCATTAACTCCCCTTTACAAGATTTGGAAACTGAGGCCATAAGAGGTTAAGAGTCTTGTCTGAGGCTGGGCAGCAATGAGGTGCTGGGATTGGGAATCAAACTTAAGCTTCAGGACCTCAAGTACTTGTGTTCACAGTCACAGCTCCCATGGCTCTCAGGCTGGCAATGTGGTGGTCAGCATCTCTGTGAACCCAGCAGGGTTCCCCTGGCATCTTCACAGCATCATTAGGTACCATGTGTTGCCCACAGACTAGATCTAAGAGTCTTTCTGAAGGAGACACAGAAATGTCTCCAGCCTGTCCCCTGGCCTGCCTCTTCTGAGCTGCAGAGTCCCTGGCTGCCTGAAGAGGGAGGAGTGGCCGACCTTGCCACCCATCACCAGCACTTCAGGCTGCTGGCAGAAGGCAGAGCCTGGTATTTCTAGAGACTAGGCAGAAACTGGGTCAGGGCCCTGGAATCCTGTGTCTAGCCCTGTGGACTGAGCCATACTGATGTGTCTGGATGCCGTAGGAGGCTAGAGCCTGGGACACTGGCCAGTTCCTGCAGGGCCTGGAGGCAGTGGAGGGGCCCTCCACCCTGACTGAGACAAAGAGGACCTCCTGGCCCTAGAGAGGCAACAGCTTAGGGGCTGGGGGACTATGAGGGAACCCAGGCTCCCTGGAGTCCTGTTAACTGCTGCTCACAGGCAAAGCCTCTGGCAGCCTTCAGCTCTGTGAGAACACAGTATTTATCACAAAACTCAGAAAAGTATTTTTTCTTTTTGTTCCTCCCCTACCCCCCTGCACCCCTCTCTCACCCTCTTTCTTACTGTCTTTTGAGGTGGTTTTAATCAATGGACCCCAGACCCCAAATCAATAAATTATCAAGTTGTCTTTTTAGGATTCCAGGTAGCTTGAGAGAGATCCACAAGCCATTGTGAACTGGACAAGCGAAGGGAAGGCAGGGTGTTACACTCCAGATATAGAACCTCAGTTTCCCCTTTCTTTACCCTAAGCCCCTAGTCTGGTAGTGGAGTGAGGGCAGAGTCAGCTTCGGACAAGATCAAATCCCACTGGATGACCTCTCTAGGCCTCAGTGTCCCCTCCATACAAAGGGAGAAGAGTCCTGTGTGGTGGTGTTGACTGCACTCTCTAGCCCTGAGCCTATCGTATCCTCCCCTCCCCCACACAACAACTGACCAAGACTCAGAATCCCCAAAGCCTTGATACCCCGAAGTCACAAGCTTGGCTGTGACCAAGGATTTGGACTAGAACCTGAGTCAGCTGTGCTTAGAAGCTGTGAGGCCTGTTCCATGTGCTTGTCCTGGAGAGACACCAACAAATGTCTACTCACTTCAGATAGGCCTCCAACAACAGACCGAAGCGCGATTCTACCGAAGTCCAGCTTGGCCAACCAATGAGTCATTTACAGAGTGTGGGTGTAAGGGGGATTGACTTGCTATCTTAGGCAATGGCCACCCCTCGTCTAGGAGGGAAAGTCAACAGGCTGGATCTGGAGGGTTTCTTGCAAGTAATCCCTGCTCCTCTGACGAAGATGATGAAATAGTTGTTGTGTTGTGAAGACAGAGGTCTATAAAAAGGCCCTGACTCCAGAGGTCCTTCAGCCCTGTCCCTTGCTGTGGTGGCTTGAACGAGAAATGCCCCACATAGGTTTATGAATGTGAAGACTCGGTCCCTGGTTGGTGACTGTTTGGAGTGGGGCAGACTCTGGGGAGGTGTACCGGAGGAAGTGCTTCTCTGGGGTGGCCTTTGGGAGTTCATAGCCCTACCTCCAGTTTGCAGTTTTTAGTTTATTTATTTAGTTTATTTACAGCACCAGAAAAACAGTTAATACACTCGTCAAAGGCCCACCCTGGGGCTTTGATCTGGGTCTAACCTTAGCTAGGGCAGCAACAAAGATGCCGACGGGTGAGGTGAAGAGTCACTTGTAGGAATCCTTGCCATCACTCTCGGTGTTTGGGGCCAGGGGAGAGGGGGGGGGGGTCTATGAAGAAAGAGATAGGTAGACATGCCCTTGGCTACTTCCATTCTGGGCCTCGGTTCCCCGTCTGTACCCGAGGGAGGGAATACTCCCCAGGGTTGCTCTACTTTGCGTCTCTGTTGCTGTGATAAAGACTGAAAGCATCTTGGGTATTCCGCTGGGAGGGCTGGTTTGGCTTATGCGTCCACATCACAGCCCAACATCAAGGGAGCTAAGGCAGGAGCTCAGGGAAAAATACTGCCTATCGGCTTACTCTGCCCTGGCTGCTCAGCTTGCTTGCTTAGACAGCCTAGACCCACTTGCCCAATCTGATGGAGGCAGAGTACTTCTTCTAGGTGTCTCCACTTTGTTTCAAGTTGACACAAACGAACCAGCACAGGCACTGAGGTCAAAGGATTCTGCTCAGGAAAGTGGTTGACCACAATTCAGGGTCCACAGATTTCAGAGCATGAGGACCAGGCAAGGAGAGCAGACCTCCAGGTCCCCATGAGTCCCTGCTGGAGAACGAGGAGTTATGATGGTAAAAGGAACATTGCAAAGAATAAAACTGCATATCGGGGGCAGGGGGGGGGACAAGGAACAGCCCAGTAACTCCCCACTTCCTCCCCAGTTCCAGGCTAGTCCAGGCAGCCTGTTTTCAAGATCACCCGAGGCTAAGGGTCTTGGACCATTTGGGAGACCCTGGAACTCTCACAATACATTGACAGATACTATGTAAGTGTCAATGTTACATACAGAGTTGTTCTTAGGCATCTGCTGGGATGCATTCCTGGAACCTGTAGATAGCAAAATTCAAGTTGCTTAAGACCACTAGAGAAGATGTGTAGTAGTTGTATAGAGCATCCACACATTCTCTTATCCTCATTGAAACCATCACTGGATTACCCACGGCCCCCTACATAGGCAGTTGTTACACAGTATTGTTTTGGGAATAATGACAGGAATGGTGTTCTATGCTTGTTCAAGGAATAATGTCTACAGGTGTTCACCATTACTTGAACCCTTTTCTGGATATTTAAACTTTGTTTAGTTGAATTCACAGAGGTAGAATCCACAGATTCAGAGAGCTGGTTGCACATATATACATACATATATGTATATAATATAGTATATATTACATGAAGGACTGTACGGTTCAACTACAAACACATTTGTGAGTATAAATTTATTATATATGCACATATAGACAAGCTTTTAAAAACGAAAAGTCTTTATTCTCACCCCCAGGCTCTCCTAAAACCTTAAAGGGCATCGGGAGGGGTGCTGGCTGGGGATGGCTCGGTAAGAAAAGCACTTGCTTCACAACCATGAGGACTGGAGTTGGGATGGCAGCTGTCTGTAATCTCAGCACATAGGAGACAGAGGCAGGATCTCGGGGACAAGCTAGCTAGTTCTGAGTTCACTGAGAGACCCTGTTTCAACAAATTAAATAGACACCCTATGGCACCCTCAGGCTTACATGTACACATTCACACACTTTCGCCCCCCCTGTACCCACACATATGAACACACATGCATACACACACACACACACACACACACACACACACACACACACACACACACGCATGCACGCACGCATGCACGCACACTGCTTGGAGTCACCGTTATCCTGTGCAGATGATCACCTTGTATAGAGCAAAGCTGGGAGTGGGGGAGAGGGGAGGCCAGGCAGGTGGTCCCCCAAGGTCTAGAACAACTAGAGGGTGGAAGGGATGGGGCATTTGGGGGGAATGGAGAGCAGTTCTGCATCAGGATGGATGAGGGTGGACTTGGAGTCCCCCCACCCCAGCTCTGACCAGAGCTCACCATGCCACACTGCTCAGTGTTGGAGCTGACAGCCACACTTTTCACGAGAGGAGGAGACAGGCTTGCTGCTCCTTTGGCTTTGGCCCACCCTCATTTTAAATGGAGGAGAGTCCAGAAGAAGGTCAAACTGTCAGATAGCCCTTCTGAAACCTGTCAGCCAGGGCAGGTCCTGAATGGACAGGAGCAGGTAAAGGCTGCTTCCAGGGAGCTGCAAATCATATTCAGATTTTTTCCAGGCTCTGGATGTATGTCAGATGATGTTCTGTACATTTGCAATAAATCATGCATCCTGCAAACAGGTCAAGGCTGTTAACATCTACTTCACAGGCAGGATGAGGCCTGCTAGTGAGCAGGCTGCAATCCCAGACACGGTCAGCAGATGGCAGGGCAGGGCTAGAGTGGTTAGCAAGGGGGTCCCCAGCCTAGCAACCAGCTGGCCTTCCAGGGAATTAAAACTTAGACTGATTCTACTGTTTATCCTCCTGCACTTATTAAATACTTACTGTGTACCTGACCTTCAGTTAGGTGCTGGAGCTTGGACAGGAATATGAAACAATGTTTTATGGATGCTATAGGCTGGTAAGGTCATTGCAAGCAATTCAGATGGCCAGCAGCCTAAAGGGCAGCTGAGAAGCAACCTCCTCAGTTCTTCTATGAACACAACACATCTCCCCTCACACCTAACCCCAGGTCCCTTGCCAGAGGGGATGGGTGCAAGAGGATGGCTGCCTTCTAGACATGTCCTGTTTCTTCATAGGACACTCAGGGCATGATCTCCTCCCACTGCGGCCCCCAACACCACACAATTACGCACAGGAGGCTCAAGGAAAGTGAGAGAGAAGGCTCATCTCTCAGCTCTGTTTCAACCCTCATCACAGTCCACCTGGGATCCACACTTGGCCCAGTTCACAGACTGGAAACTGAGGTCCAGTTGGGAAAGCACTGTTATCTGCCAGTTCAAGTCCTCCAAACAGCTGCTCCCCACTACTTTACAGAGGCCACCTGGGAGGGGACCCTGAGAATCAATATGTAGGGCAGGCACCTCAGAGGGCAGGAGGGGCCTCAAGGGAGGCCTAGCTTCCCTGGGTCAAGCCTGCATGTGGGCTGACCAGCTCTGGACCACCGCTGCATGCCCTGGCCCTGGCCAGTAAGGGCTCATGGACCCACTGTCCCTGGAAAATGGCTGTTTCTATCCTAGGTGGCCTCCTAGTGTGGGTCTTGGCACTCTGGTCTCCCTCCAGGACTCAAGCTTGGGGCAGGAGATGGTCCACCTGCTCAGAACCTACATGTGGACCATTGCTCTGATCATCACTTCTGGAATTTCAGGAAGAGCATTTGGAGAATCAAGATTTCAGTCCCAGTTTCCCCGAGGCATACCCTTCTCCTACTCTGAACCTTAACTGCTTCTTTGGTGAAATGGGATGAAAGACACAGAGGTGTCAAGCTCCATTTAATTGTGTGTGTGTGTGTGTGTGTGTGTGTGTGTGTGTGTGTGTGTGCGTGTGCGCGCGCGCGCATGTATGTGCTGGAGCAGGGAGAGAGGGACCCCAGGGCTCTAGACAAGCACTCTACCTTACAGCCACTCTCCTTGGAGTTCTGGAATGATCAGAGGAGCAAGAAGTCAAGTCAGAAGTTTTGGAGATGGGAGGGCTACTGCAAGGCAATGCCTTGTGGACAGCATCCAGCCCAGGGCAGAGGCACGGGAAAAGTTTGGAGTCTATTAGTTGAGGGGTTGGGAGACTAGGTGGCCAGTGAACGCTGCTCAGCCTGGAAAGGCACACTGTGGCCTGCTCTGTTAGGGTCTCCCATCAACTTCTGCAAAGTTCTCATTGACCACAGCCCATGACTCCTTTTGGAATCAGGATGGAGTTAGGAGGAAGGACACTTGCTGTGGAGCCTTAACTATTGTGGAGGAGTTCTGAGAGCAGAGAGAGGGGAAGGCACGTCAGAAACAGCCCAGGAGAAGATGCTGGGTAGGAGAGAGCCTTGTGGGTGTTGGAGAAGGTACCACCCAGGTGTCCAGGATGGAAGGTTAGGGTGTAGAGAGGAAAAGGGTGAAGGGATAAGAAGCAGATTTTGAAGGGCAGGAAGCTGGGGCAAGAGCTTCCTTCACAGGCAGAGTGGGGGCTGGGAGCAGTGAGCACAGGGTGTCAGAGCACATGGTGAGTAAGTGGGGAGGCCAGGCCAAGGCAACCAGCATGGAAATGAGGCTGGAGAGAGAGGCGCAGGGGGACAGTACCAGGGAGACCTCTGCATGGAAGAGAGTCGGTGTCCCTGCTGTCCTAGCCACTTTTATGCTTTAAATCTGAAGCCTCAACTGGCTGTGTTTGGGAGAGCCCAGAATTGTTGGGTAAAGTCTCTTCTTTGCTGGGGATCCATAGAGCAAGTAGGGACTGCTACAGGGTTTAAACCAGAACTGCTTCGAAGGGCCTCATCATATGAGTCCATGCTAAGTGCGTGCGTGTGTGCATGCATGTGTGTCCCCGAAGTACTGACCCATCCCCCCCATCTGGCCAGTGGCTCTTGTCTGCCTAGACTCATCTTCAAATACAATTGACAGGTGGGTACATGGGCCACACTCCCAGGACTCTGAGTGCAGGGGATTGATGTAGGGCCCTGGCATGGTCCTTTCTGATTGGTATTTTCTGTATTTATCGAGTCGTTAGGTCACAGCACAATGTACTATGTGCATGTGGAAATATGTGCACACAAGTCATATGTGAATGCTTCCAGGAACCCTTGCAGGGACTCACTGTGCTGTGAAAATACTCAGCAGTGGACACTTGAGGAACCTGCCTCCACTGTAATCCCCACATACTCCAGCACACTACAGCTTCCCAAAGAGAACTCAGCCTCTGACTTCCATCACTGTAGCCTGTTCTAGAATTTGATAGAAGCATGATCATGTAGATATACGTGGCTTCCACACATGTGAACCATGTGTATAAGTTCTGGCCATCCTGCTCATTTGGCTCAGTATTGTTTTGAGCTCTCCTCATGCAAGGCTGCGTGCTTTCATGGTGTGGGTGCACACTCTCTGTGATGCCACCACCCTATGTTAGTGTGTTCATTTTGGTGGGCATCGTGGATCTGCTTCAGTTGGGTTTAGATGAATGATGTTGCCTTGAGTACTCTAGACCTCACTTATCTCTATTCGTCCCCTAGTTCTTTGGAATGTAGCTGGAAGAAGATTGCTAGGACATTTGGATGGTCAGCCTTAGCAAACGCCATTGGCTTTCCAAAGTGGTTTGTCATTTTTCACTTCTCCTGGTGCTGGGGAGGCAATGACCCTAAACCTGGTGACCCCGTAGTGTCTGTGGTGACCCCCACACACTCCCTGGCATTTGCATTTTCAACCATTTTCATTTGAGCTGTGTGGGGCAGGGGAAGTTGGGTTGCTTTAGATTTGAATCTGAACCCCTCAACATTAAGTGAATGTGAAGTGAATGCCTCTTGGTGTTTTGGCTGTGGGCCATTTGGATGTCCTCTCTGAGAAGGGTTGGACTGGTCTCCTGGGTACCAGTTATCTGGAGCCACAAGAATGCCACATAGCAAAGCAGTCCTTAGATGGAGCACTGGTACCCAAGGTCTATACCTGCAGGTGGCAAAGACTCTGAGCTGCAGGCTGGGGCTGGGCACTGCCACATGGCAGTTCCTACTCACTGGAGGATATAGTGCAGCAATAGGAGTGGTGTTGACTTCCCATGGGCTGAGGGGGGCTTTCATCAACTGGACAGGGATCCCTGCTGGGTGGAGCATGCTTACCCTCAGGAGCCTGATGTGTTCTGGGGCTCAGGGTGCAAGGAGGCAGGTCTCATGGGAAATTCCTCTTTCCACTGGGCACCACAGAAGGGATCTCTCATATGCCCAGTGTGTTGTGCCCACCAGCATCCACTTGGCAGAGCAAGTCACAAAGGCTTGGGTCCAATATCCAAGGGGAAGGAGAAGGACACCTGTCTCTGGGGGAGGGGGCACATATATTTTCCAGAATAGAACATTGGCACTTGGGGGGGGCATGTTTTTTTAAAGACCTCATATGACTTGAATGTTCAGCCAGGGCTGAGAACCATTGACCTGTGGTCACGCTGCTACAAGCCAGTAAATATCACAGGTTGGGCTGATTTGATCTGATTGCTCAGCCTGCTCTATTCTTGTAGTTTTTTTTAGAAGAGAATCCCTGTAATGAGAATGTTGTGATGGCTGGTTTTAACTAGATCAAGCCACACCAAGCATGAGCCCATGTCTGGCTCATCCACAGCATTCTCAGGCCTCCCACAGCGAAGAGCAGTCTTGATGTGCCAGTGTGGGACACAGCTGTGACTGGTTGGGAAGAATGCACATGACACTGTGTGGGCTCACGAGGCAGGATTAAGGATGTTGAGATCTTTGTGTCCCCAGAAGGGTGCCTGCCTGACCCAGAGCAGTTGCGCAAGAAATAATCTCTTAGTTAATGTATGCAGTCATACCTGTATAGATAGGTTTCCCGGAATGGAAATGGTGAGTGGGTAGACATCTGCATAGAATGGTTTAAAAGGGAATGGGTAGGAGGAGGTGGGGGGATACGTGGCTGAGGGAGTGAATGGATAGAAGGATGGATGATGGAGAGGTGGGTGGAAGGTTGGACAGATGGACAGATGGATAGTTGGAAGGTCATTTAGGCTGGTGAATAATGGTGGAGGAAAGATTTGAGGGGGTAGTGGTTGGGCGCATGTGCTGGTCAATGGATACGAAGATGGATGGATGGGTAGGATAGTTGGATTTAGGACACGTGGACAGAGAGGAGGATGAATGGGAGAAAAGCATAGCCGTAGGTGAGTAGACAGATGCATGAGAGGATGAGTTTGAAGATGGACTGGTGAATAGATGAGTGAATAGGCTGTGTAGATGGACTGATGTCTAGACAGATTCCACGACCAAAGGAATGAATTTTTTTTTTTAAAGTGTGAGCTGGAGAGATGTTTCAGAGTTAAACACACTTGCTACTCATGCAGAGGATCCAGTTTGGTTCCTGACACCCATGTCAAGTGGTGCACAGCCACCTGCAACTCTAGCTGCAGGAAAGCTGAGAGCTGCTTCTGGCCTCCATGAGCACCCACACCCAAGTGTACATACTAACATGCAGGCCCACACATACATATTCAAAGATGTGCGATTGCACAGGCTTCCCCGTGGGTGAACATGGCTGTCTTCGTAGAACACTCAGTGACCGGGGTGGTTTTGGTTTTCTCACAGGGATTTGTCCCCTGCTGTGTGCTTGCTACTGCTGAGTCTCTCTTCTGGAAGGTGGAAGAGAATTGGCCAAGATGGCGACTGACATCAGCACTCAGGGCAGACAGCGTGCCATCGGGCATGAGGAGTACAGCTTGTATAGCAGCCTGAGTGAGGAGGAGCTGGTCCAGATGGCCATCGAGCAGAGCCTGGCAGACAAGACTCGGGGTCCAACCCCTGCTGAGACTACTGTGTCCTCTCAGACCAACCACCAGCCAGGCCATTTCCACCCGTGGACTGGGTAAGTGAGGCAAGGCTGATGAAGGGAAAATGGGCCTCTGGGCATCCCTCAAGCTTCAGATGCCCCAGGATGTTCATACTGAAACAAAATATCCTGATCTCTGAACCCTTAATGGACTGCATTTGTCATTTAAAGTCACTCTTTGGTGTCTCAGTGGGGTGGGATCCAGGATGCTCGTGCCCCAAGTCTCTCACACAAAATAATTGTATTTTCATATAACGTATGCACACCCCAATGGTATATTTTAAGTCATCATTAGGTCACTTTCAATAACAAATAAAAATGCTGTCTAACTAACTGTCACATTATATCACAAGCAAACAGTCTGCAAAGTTCAAAACAGACAAGTTTTTCAAATATTTTTTATCTGAAGTTGGAATATTTTTGATCTGATGCTTTCTTGGAGTTGATTCTATAGACTTCCATTTTAAAAAATCTCTAAGGACTCTGAAAATTGTCTCTATGTTGGAGAAACTGAAGCCTAAGGCTGATTAACTGGCCCAGGTTTATAAGGCCAGGAACTTGGAATTGGCTAGTTCCAAAGCCCAGACCTGGCTTTGCCCTACTGACTTATGCCTGATTGCAGGGCACTGTTGTTCAGAGTGGGGCTGAAGCCTCCAGCTCCTCCTGGCCAGTGTCAACGGAAAACACCCCTGCAAAACAAAAAGCATCTACCTCCCTGGTTCCCTCATCCTGCCCCATTCTCCCTGCCTCTCCCTGCCAGCTTATCTTCCCAGCTGTTGGGCTTTCTAACATTATGACCTAAGGTCATATGAAAAGCCACAGACACAGTCCACAGTACCACATAAATAGTAGGAGAAACAAGTGAAAATTTATATCATTTTATAAAAATTTATTTTTGTGACACTGTCAAGTTGCATAAGCTCAAGCTGATCTGGAACTCACTTGTGTAGCCCAGGCTAGCCTCATACTCTCAGTCTACCTGTCTTGGCCTCCCCACTGCTGAGAATCTAGGCATTCACAACCATGATCCACAATTTATATGTATTTTATTAATTAAATTTTTTCATTTATTTTATATACTGACTAGTTTTCCCTTCCTCCTCTTCTCCCATTCCCTGCCCCGCCTCTGCCTCCCATCTACCTCCCCCTCCACATCTACTTCTCTGTCTCCATTCAGAAAGGGGCAGGCCTCCCATGGGCTTGAACAAAACATGGCATACCAAGCTGAGGCAAGACCAAGCTCCTCCCCTGCCTCAAAGCTGGGTGAGGCAACCTAGCATGGGGAATAGGTTTCCCAAAGCCAGTTCAAATGCCAGGGACAGATCCTGATCCCACTATGAATCATCATTTCTACTAGTCAACAATATAAAAATTATACATGAAGGGCTGGTAAGATGGCTCAGTGGGTATAGGTACTTGCTTCCAAGCTTGATGACCTGAGCTCGATCCCCGGTACCTATGCGTGGTGAAAGGAAAGAACCAAGAAGTTGTCCTCTGACCTCCACATGGGTACCTCAGCACATGTGCCCTCGCATACATGTGCATAAAATAAGTAATGCTTAGTTGTCTCTTGTCAAGCTTTTAAAATCATATGTATTTCCCATTCACAGCCTTCACATTCCAAGTGCTCCTTAGCTATGTATGGCCAGCGGCTACCAGACTGGCCAGTTACTGATCTAGGGGACACTTTCTCTGCAGGGGCAGCCAGAAAGTTACTGGGCATTAACTCCTCAAGTGCTCTTAGGAAAGAAATGTATAAATCGTGGACATGCTTTTGCTGCCCCACCAACCCCAGCCAAGCTGGTGTGTGTTGGAGGTAGGGTGCACAGGGACAGTAATTCCTGTAGCAGGTAGTGTCTACGTGACTGTGAGCCATGAGTCTCAGATCTCAGTGTCTCCAACAACCAGTGACCCCTAGGAGAGCTTGACCTTGGAAAAGTCCCCACTCCCTCAGAAGTTCTCCTCCCTTTTCTAGCAACTTTAATGTTCAGATCTTGCTAATGAGAGTCACAAGCAGACATGACTCGTAAGACAATGAGGCGTGCCAGCCCTGTCCCTGGGTAACAACTATCTGTGTTTACACCAAGTCTCATTGCTCTTTGCAAATGTTAGTTCACCTGTATCTAACTGGCTGTGCCAAAGCCAGGGCACGCTATTCTGAGGAGTCCCTTCCACAAGGAGGTCAAGCAGGATCCTTGGGCAGTAGGGGGGAGAACAAGGCCTTCAAGCTCCTAAGTTAGCCCTGACCACATCCCACTGGGGCCTCAGGAACCCTGTGCAGGGACCTGGCTCATCCACTTCCTCCTTCGGCTGGTTGAGCTGAAGTCAAACACAGGTTCCTCTTTCTCAGGAGAGGACCAGATAGAGACAGAGAGGGGACTGCTACAGGAACCACACATCTCTGGGTGCCTGCAGTGTCCTCTCCAGCAGAGAAGCTCCTCCTGGTTGGTGGGGGGGCAGTCCTTAGAACTCAGGACCTTGAGCTCTAGAACGTGAAACAAGGAGGGAGAAACACACAGGGACATTTACATCTGTCCAGCCTGGTGGGTCCCATCTGAAGTGAAACTGTTTGTCTAACGTCAGGCAGCCTTCATCTGGATCTGTCCCATGACAACATCTTGACCAGCCCCATGGGGCAGGCTCCTGCCAGCAACCTGCCCACCATACACACACACACACACACACACACACACACACACACACACACAGACAGAGAGAGAGAGAGAGAGAGAGAGAGAGAGAGAGAGAGAGAGAGAGACTTAGAGCTGTGCTGTGTCTCTGTGCCCTTTTTAACAACTGACAAAATAGGTGCCCAGCAGGACCAGGCAGTCTGTAGGCTCTGCTGATTCTGCAGAGCAACACTTCTGCTCTCTTGCCCTCACACCCACAGAGGTCTAGGGTCCCTGCAGACTCATGAACAGAATTAGAAGTTAGAGGGGGTACAGGACCTACAAGTCCTGCTCATCTCTCTCTGGATATTACAATATCATCAAATAGATCCAGAACATCACACAGGCTCATCTCTCTCTAGGTATTACAATATCATTGAATAGACCCAGGATCTCACACAGGCTCCAGGGACTCTTTCATCCTTCGAATCTTAGGTTAGCTCTCTCTTAGTGAGTCCCACCCTAACCACTTCCGGGTCAAGCAGGCTGAATGTACTTTCTGTCCTGGTGTTTCCTGCGTGCGTGGCCCTGGATTTTACCTGTGGAAGCCTCATTTGCCTGCTTCTGTCAGCAGCCTGTGAAATTCCAGGGGTTCTCAAATCCCTCATCTGCTCTCTAAAGCCCTGGTCATGGCCATATGCCAAACGGCCACTTATAAACAAGGGAATGGGTGGACAGAAGAACAAAAGAGGCCATGGAAGAGGTTGGAGGTTCAAGTGTTTTCTGTGTCATTTGCTGGATGTGCGATCATGTCAGCTTAGATATCCCCATCTCAGTGAGTCCCACCATGACCACTTGTTACTGTCCCTTCTCAAAATGGCAATCGTTAAAGCTTGCTCATCTTGTGGTATACGTTTTCTCATCTCTTATTTTTCCCCATCCTTTTGGTGTGGGTGATGGAACCCAGGCCCTTGCTAGGCAAGCACTCTACTGCACACTCCAACCCCGCCCCCCCCCCCCCAGTCTTCAAAAGACAAATGCACATAGCAGGCTAGGGCCATCCCCACACCCTGCAGCTTGCACTCACTTCCCCCTGTCCCCTAGGTGAGTCCCTGGGGCCCCAACCTTATGACTACCTCAACTTCACAGACTAGCTTCCGTGTTGAGCTGGGAAAGTCTCTTGAGAGTGTTCCCAGCCATATGATGATTTCTTGGGGACGAGGAGACACTGTTCACTTCTGTGTCTCAGTGCCTTTGTTACTGTAGGTATCTAATGAATATTTTTAGGCAAATAAACACTTCAAAGCCAAGAGTATACTTTGGGAATGTAATTTGTCATTACCTTCAAAATGGAGTATGGGGTCCTAGAAAAGATGACTATGGAGGATGCCAAATAAAACATAAGGTCTCGTTTTAGAACCATCTCCCCACAACCAGGTGAAGGGACAAAGCTGAACACTCATGAAGGTCATTTGCCAAGCCTGGTCCCCAAGAGCTCCCAAGAGGCATAATCAGCTCCCCATCCAATGGGGAAATGGGGTCCATATATCCCTGAAGTAGAGAGCCTGAGCTTAGTATGGATGGACCAGCAGTGTGCAACTAGAGCTGGTCCCCCAAGCCTTCAAATGCCTGCATTTTACTGAAGGTTGCTCTTCTCAGAAGAGACCAAGGAGGGAAACACAAACCTGGACTTGCTTGAGATGAGGTACCTAGCCAGACCTGCTTGGGATGGGGGTGTACAGCTGCAGATGATTTCAATCAAGCTACCACATCTACTGTGCACAGCCTGTGCTGGGTCCATCCTGGCACCTGCTCATGCCCTCCCTGAGCTTGCAGCCTGAAGAAGGCAAAGGCTGAAGGTGAATTGGAACCCAGCAGGGCAGGCACAGTGGTGGTGCTTACTGTGTTTTGACAGGATGGGGGTGGGGGTTGCGGTGCAGACAGGCCCTACCTGAACCTCTTCTAGTTCATAACCTGTAGCCACATCCCACGGAAGCATGTTCCTCTCAACCCAGATGACTCAGCCCAGTGGTTGGCTCTACTGGGAATTCCCCTCACGCAGCCAGCAGAGGGGAAGTGGGGCTTTCTATTTTGCTTTGAAAGCACAAACCAGCTTCCGTGTCAAGCTGGCTTCCCATCCAGCCTGAGACACTCGGAGCTTGGGTACTGTGAGCAGCCGCACAGCTAACCCCCAGACCAAGGTCATGCACCCTAATTTCAGTGCTCCTAGAACAAGTTCTCCTGCCTTGCTCTCAACCCCTTCCTGCAGCTCTGTGGGTGTGTGGCCTTGTCACGCACATGTGGCCTCTGAGCATTTAAGGATCCATAATGATACATGACTTAGTGATACAAGCCCAGTCCCCGACACTGGGTTTGGGACAGAGCCAGGGCTGGCACATTGTGGAACCTGTCATGTCTGTTTCTTCACCTGACAGAATGGGAATGACACATCCTTGCTGCCATGGGAGGCAGCAGGAGGATGCTTGGAAAGGCTCTGTGAAATTTGTCCTGCGTGGCGGAGACCTGTGACCCTGACCATGTGATTGCATGCATTAGCCTTGGTTCCTCACCTTGGCTTCCCTTCTTACTGTTATCACTTCACATTGACTGGTCCTTATTTTAGGGGAATGTGGCAGTTTTTGCTAGTGTGCATCATCTGGCTAAAACATTTGGACATATCTAGGGACAAGAGGCTACGTGAACCAGGAACCCCAGGGTTTCACTGGAGAGCTCAGACTTGCTGACTACAGAGATAGCCTGGCCAAAGCTGCCGTCCCAGAGCCAGGAGGAGAGGGGAACATGGGGCCTGTACAGACAGGTCAGGTGAGACAGGCTGTGCACATCCTTATCCGGGCTGGTGGCTCTTGGATCTGTGTCAAACGGAGCTGTTTCAACCACACAGGCAATGATGAACCCCTAGTTTGGTCCCGGCCCCACTTCTCAAGTAAAGAAACAGAGGCACAGAGTTCAGCAGAAGCCTGTACACATTCAAAGGCACAAAAACCAGTGCGGAGGTCATGGAGCCGAAGGGAGGGTTAGGAGGCAAGAAGAAGCCAGGCTCTGCAGGATGGAAGGGTCTTAGGAGCTGTCTGACCCTTGGCTCTGCTCACTGCTGTGTGGGACTCTGGGCAGTCCCCACTCTGAGCTTGCTCATCTGTAAAAGGCAGCAATATTAATGCCCATCTAATAAATACAGAGTGGAAATTTTGATTGTTTGTTTGTTCTGTTTGTTTTTGTTTTTGTTTATTTTTGGGACAGGGTTTCTTTGTGTAGTTTTGGTGCCTGTCCTGGATCTCGACTGGCCTCGAACTCACAGAGATCCACCTGCCTCTGCCTCCCGAGTGCTGGGATTAAAGGCGTGCGCCGCGGCCGCCGCCGCCGCCGCCACCACCACCGCCACCGCCACCGCCACCACCACCACCGCCACCGCCACCGCCACCACCCGGCAGAATGGAAATTTCTAAATGAAAGCAATGAGTGTCTTACATAGCTTGGAGATGTGTGGAGAAGGATTAATGAGTTGGGAATGGAGAGAGTGGAGACAAGGAAGACGACCGTGGCCAGGCCTCTGGCCTGATTTGATCCTAGCCTCCTCTTCCCTTCTTTCTCCCGGCCCTCTACTCTGCACCACAGCCTGGCTTTGCTGAGGGATCTACAGAGTTGGAGGCCCTGCCCTGCCCTTACCAATAAGGTCAGGATCCTTCCCAAGGTCTTCATTACAGTATCTGTGCCCCCATGGGGTACCAGCCACAGAATGATGTCCCAAATTCTGCAGACAGTCCCCTGCCTCAGTGTCCAGACAGCAAATTGGGGGGTGCTTGATACCAAGGTTGACCCACTAGGAGATGAAAAGGGGCCTAGTCTGTTGTCCCTGAACCCCCAGACAAGACCAGAGCAGAGTGGCTGTCACATCTCCATCAGCTCCGGGAAGGGCTGGTGGAGAATGAAACACTGACCTGAGTCGAGCCCCTCTGTGCCTGTGTTAGCTGATTTCCTTCTTCCCTAGGGACTAAAGCCTGAGAGAAATGGCTTTATTCAGACTTCCAGAGGCTTCAGTCGTGGCCAGCAGCCCATTATTATAGGCCCGAGGTACAGCAGAATATTATGGAGATGGAAACATAAGGCTTAGGAGGCTGCTTACCTCATAGTAGCCAGGAAGCAATGAAAGACAGAGCAAAGGGCTGTACTGACTGGTTTTCTGTGTCAACTTGACACAAGCTAGAGTCATCAGAGAGGACAGAGCCTCCGTTGAGGAAATGCCTCCAGGAGATCCAGCTGTAAGGTATTTTCTCAATTAGTGATGGATGGGGGAGGGCCCAGCCCATTGTGGATGGTGCCATCCTTGGGCTGGTGGTCACGGTTCTATAAGAAAGCAGGCTGAGCAAGCCATGAGGAGCAAGCCAGTAAGCAGTTCTCCATGGCCTCTGTGTCAACTCCTGCCTCCAGGTTCCTGCCCTGTTAAAGTCCCCGTCCTGACTTCCTCTAATGATGGACTATGATCTGGAAGTGTAAGCCAAATAAACCCTTCCCTCCCCAACTTGTTTTTCAGCCATGGTGTTTCCCCACAGCAATAACTAAAACAAGGGCAAAGGACCATTCCTGTCAACTGGATCTTAGGTCCTATATTTCCACCACCTCCCTATGATGATATCAGTCCTCATTTAGTTTCTGTTGCTATGGTAAAAATATTCTAACAAATCAACTTAGGAGAAAAAGGGTTCACTCCAGCTTACAACCCCGGGTTCTAGTCCATCATTGTGGGGAATTCACAGCTGCAGGAGCCGGAGACACATGGTCACATCACAGTCGTGGTTAAGAGCAGAGAAAAATGAATGCCTGCGTGTGCTTGCTTGTGCTCATCTTGATTTCACTGCTCTTATACAGTTCAGGAGCTCTTGCCTAGGTAATAGTGCCACCCACCATGGACTGGGTCTTCACATATCAACTTGACTTAATTAAGACAACACCCACAGACATGCCCAGAGGCCAACCCGATTTAGGCAGTCTCATTTAGATTCTCTTCCTGGGCGATTCCAGGCTGTGTCAAGCTGATAATTAAAACTGTCACACCATCCAATTCTGAACCAGTCAGTGGATCAAAATCCAAGGATGAGAACAGAGCCCTCTTGATCCTATCACTTCCCCAAGACACAGCATGGAACATGACTGCATTGGGGACAAGCCTTTAACACATAAGCCTTTGAGGGACCTTGTGCTCTAGAACGAAACAGCTACGCACTTCACAGTGAGACAGGGACTGCGCTCTTCCCACTGTACAGGTGGGAAAAGTGAATCAGAGAAAATGAGCCTGTCTCCAGGTCACACAGCAAGTAGCACATGGGTTTAAATCCCTGTCTGACCTTCTGTACACACCCTTTTGTATGCCTTCTAGACTGCTGGGTCCCAAGAGGACAATGGGGTGCACAGACTTCTTATGGGAAGCCAGCAAGGTGAGGTGGAAGGCCCACATGCCTTGGCTTCTCGGACTGGCTCTCTTGTTCCCTTGCTTGCCCAGGAATCTCTTGTTCAGCCCCACTGAGACCCCCATGGCCTTTCAGCCTGACTCCTGCCACCGACCACTTCTCACATCCTCCCCAGTAAAGAATGTCACCTTGCTTCATATCTGCGCCCTTGTGGTTGGCTGGGGATGGGGGGCGGTGGGGGCGGGGGTGAGGTTAACCTCATTGTTGTCTTATATGGTCATTTAAATCTCTAAGGGCTTCCTCCAAGGGCCAAAAATAATCCAGAGACACAGCAGCTGTGTCCAGCACACAGAGAGGACCTGGCCATCTGCTTTGGTTCAGAGCCCTGTCTCTCTCTGTCACTCAGACTCTGTCCCGGCTCACTCTCCATCCTCCTTCCTGCCTCCAGCATGACCCGCTTCTCCTATGCGGAGTACCTTTCTCTCTTTCACTCCAGCTCTGTCCCCTCCAGGTCTACTTCGCCTCCTGAGAGCACACCGTCCCGCGCACCCCTGGGCCTGTTCCAAGGGGTCATGCAGAAGTATAGCAGCAGCCTGTTCAAGACCTCCCAGATGGCGTAAGTGATCCCCTCCTCCCCACCTGGCCCCATCAAGCTCACACCTCCAATGGGGGCAGCAGGGAGAGGGACAGATTTGTAGCCCTAGGCCCCCTTCTAGCCATGCCCCCATTCCAGTGCTCCCACTGAGCTGGACACAGGACTGATGTCTGCTAGGAGTAGAATTCAGGCTATGCTCGGGACTGACCCCTAAGAGATCCCCAGAGGTTGTGACCTGCTGCTGGAGGAGCTCCATGGGACTCTGAATGTGGGGCCCTAGCATGCTCAAAGGACTGGGGGGAGGGGCTAGGGGTTGGCTTCCACTTCTATTTACCCCTGTCTTCTGCCTCCCCACGCCACCTCCAGGGGTTCATCTGTGCACGTCTAAATCCCCACCCACAACACTTTATTTAAGTGCCAAGTACCAAAGCCCAGAATGAATCAGAGCCAAAGGAAGGGTTCTGCCTGGGGCACTGAGCTAATGGGACACTTGGGAGATGGTACTTTCCCCCTTGTGCTGAACTCCAGAGCGGCCCTAGAAGCAGCTAAAAGCAAAAAAAAAAGGTCACCTTGCTGGTATTCCATTTCTGTGCAGCAGAGAGGAGGAGGCAGCTGGCCGGTTCTCATTCCTAGGCTCTCCAAACCCTGCAGGCACCACATTATCCTTGGGGTTTTGGAGTTGACACAAAAGGAAGTCCCAGTTCTAATCTCATACAGCTGCCCACCCCTGCGTATCTGCCCAATGAGGGCCTGCCCCCAATCTCCCTTTTCTGCAAGACAGGGTTGGGGAGGACCAAGTGGCCTTCCAAGGCCCTGTCCAGCTTGCTACTAGTCCTTGGTGATTTAACATGCCTGGCAACCTCTCCCTCTTTGGGGTGGGGACTTTGTCTGAGCTCATGGGGAAGCTGTGAGTGTATGACCCTGAAGGCCCCAGAGTCTGTGAACCCTAGCTGGAGAGACCCACTCTGGCTAGTGAGTCAGATAGCAAGAATTACATGGTAGGAACCTCCCCTACCAAGGCCACTGGACCAGCCAGCCCACTCCCTTCCACTTCAGCAGTGGCCACATACCCCATGGGGCCCTCCCTGAGATTGATGGGGGTTGATCTGGTTGCTCCTGAGTAGAACTCAAGCAGGTGGCTGTGATGGTGTTGATGGACCTCCAGGATCTAGCTGGTCAGTCCCTTGTCCTTGAGTCTCTGGCTTCACCCATATCTGCTATTAATAACCCAGTGGCTGAGTGACGGGAGGAAGTGTCTCATGCTGGAGGAAGCAGCTGGGTGGGTTTGGGTGCTGGTCCTAGAGACTCCCCCTGAATCCATCATTGCCCCGATTCCAGGATCCTAAACAGCCATGGCACCTACTGATTCAGTAAGGGAAGAGATTCCAGTGAATGGAGAATGAATACATTGCCTTCAGTGAGCCAAACAAAGATGCTCCTTGCTCTAACCTTGAAATCTTTTGACATTTACAAGTTTTAAACTGTGAAGGCTTTTGCTCATTAATCCTTCAAGTATTGTCATTTTGCAGTGGCTGGGAGTAGGGATAATGGATTCTATGGGGAGATGGGAAGGCTGGGGTGATGATGACGGGAGGGGCCTTGGCAGGTCCATGCCTCTGGGAGCTCTTGCGATCATTCAGCCCTGTGTGTTGCTGTGCTTGGTACAAACCAGAGGGCCATCTTTGGGAAAGGTCCCTAGTGACAACAGATGCCTCCACAGTTATTAGCCGTTGTTAGCACTCTGTGCCCAAGTCTCCTTGATAGAAATAGTCTGGGTGTGACATTAGCTTCAGCCACGGAAAGCCGCAGGGCTGCAGAGGACCCACCCTAATTCTCTCCCATCCACTGAGCTCAGAACAAACTGAATACCCAAGGAGGAAGGACCCCAGAGCAGGCACTGGTCCCTGCCCTCCAGCAGGTCCTTTTTGCCTTCAGGACATAGGTTACCACTTGCTCCCACAGGGCTATGGATCCAGTGCTGAAGGCCATCAAGGAAGGGAATGCAGAAGCCTTGAAGGCCATGATCCAGGATGGGAAGAATCTCGCCGAGCCCAACTCGGAGGGCTGGCTGCCGCTACACGAGGCTGCTTACTACGGCCAGCTGGGCTGTCTGAAGGTCCTGCAGCAAGGTGAGTGGCCATCACTGAAGGGCCAGCAGGGGCACCGGGCTCTCCCGTGGTGGGGGAGGGCAGGCTATGTAATGCCCCCTCCCCCTACATAGTTTAAAATCACTGTGTTGCGAGAGGGTGGATCGGCCCCTGCCCCTGCCTCTGCCCCTGCTGCGGTCTCTCCATGACTTTCAGACAGGAACACCTAATTCCTAGAAAAGGAAGAGGGAAAATCTGAGTTTTGAGACAGCCACTGCCAGCTTGTTCCAGAATGTTCCAGGGGATGATTTGGTGTGAAAGGAACCACAACTGTGCCTGTGTACTGCCAAGTCTGTCCCCACCAACTGTGGGACCCTGGGCCAGTTCCACCTCATCTCCAAATCCCATCTTCCTGTTAGGACAGATTAGAATGAATAATACCAACAGGCAGGTATTGCCTTTAGTTGTTGAATGGTCCTAACTCCCGCCAGATGCACAAGGAGAGAGTTACATGAGACATGGGCATTCTAACAGTGACTAAGAGGGTAAAGGAAAAACAGACACTTCAGAGTTAGAGGCTCAATCTTGGAAGGCTTCCCAGAGAAGGTGGCATCTAGTTGCATTTCTACAGCTAGGAACCCAAGCAGGACTACAAGGGGCAAAATGAAGGCCATCTGGGCTTGATAGGTTTCAGAAGAAGCAGTTCCACACCCTTGCTCAGAACTGAGGAAGCCAGAATGCATGTGGGTAGTATGGCTACCTTCCTTCTTCACAGATTTCCTGCTCTTCCCCAGCCTACCCAGGGGCCATTGACCAGCGCACACTGCAGGAGGAGACAGCACTCTATCTGGCCACATGCAGGGAGCACCTGGACTGCCTCCAGTCACTGCTCCAGGCAGGGGCAGAGCCTGACATCTCTAACAAATCCAGGGAGACGCCGCTTTACAAGGGTAAGTCTCTAGGCTAGGCTTCTCATGGACCAGGAAGCCCAGAAGTCAGGTGGGCAGCTTGCAAATTGCTCCCAGGAATGCATGGTTCAGATGGGTCCACTTTGCAGAGGGCGCTACCCCTCCAAGATGCATGGGGGCATGTAATTTGATCTTGCATTTGCACATGGGATCACTTGATAGTTCCTATGTGTCCTTCTCCAGCCTCAGGATGAAAAGATGTGATTTATGTTTGTGGGCAACATCAAGCTTGAGCACATACTTAGACCACAAGCATATAGAGCTTGGCAAGAGATGGGGTGAGAATGTATGGAGGGGGTGCCTCTTGGAGGGATACCTGAGCTGAACCCCAACAGGAAGGGATTTACCAACTGGCCAAGTTTCTGGAACAGCATGGGCAAAAGCCAGAAGGTCAGAGAGGGAGTGCACAACTCGGCTATGTTTATGTAAGCAAAAAAGCCTCCTGACTGGCTCAGGACTAGCTCAAAGCTATGTACTGGCTGCCCTAGCCAGGCCCAGTGTCTGTGGATAGATAATCCATCATAATAGCTGGCACCTATTGAGTGCTTGGGTGCTGGGTGAGGCACTTTCCTTAAGCCCTTTATCTATCTCCACACCCAGTAAGTGTTGGTGGTGCCTCCACTTTATATATAAGGACCAAAGGCAAATAAATGTCCCGTGGTTTGGCATTCAGAACACATAATATGCTGTAGGCACTGAGGACCAGAGAGCAGGGACCTAACCAGACATGGAAGTGTCTTCTCTGGGGCCCTTAGCTGTTATCTGGGACCTCAGCTGTCCCAAAGAGAGCTGTAGGAAGCATGTGAAGTACCAGCCAATAGCTTGGAATTGGTCCTATCATGTACCAAAGCCCCAGGCTCCCATGTCCTGTATGTGGCCTCCTGTGGTCCCTCTCCCAAGACTCCTCCAGGAAGGCTATGCTATGCAGTTCACAGTGAGAGCACCAGGGCTTATGAGGTGGAACACCAAAGGTAACTGCTCCCCCTGTGTGCTGTCCCCTCCCCAGGGAGACTTCTAGAACTGTTAATTGGCTCATACACCTTGGTGACTCCAATGCCCTCTGTTACTCCCAGGTGAGAACGATGGGCTAGAACCAAGGGCACATTCAGAGTCTTTTGACAGAGGAAGCTGAAGGAGAGATTTGAGGAGGATGAGAAAGATGGGTTATACTCAGAAGATAAAGTTAACCTGAGTTAAATGAGAATTTGTGTTGTCAAGATTCTTTCAGTCCTAGTGTCTGATGTAACATTGAAAAGGACACTTAATTATGGACACTCTAGAACACTCTAGAGGACAGAGTCTCCAGACATGACTCTCTGGACTTGAATCTCAGTTCTGACATTTACACTCTGTGGGACCCTGCGAAAGTCACTTACCCTCTCTGTTTCACCCTCCTCATTTATGGAGGTAGGTATTAACACTGTATTCCTCAAGGGTAGCACCTGACAGATCTTTCAGGGCCACACTGACTGTCTGTCTTCTACCTGGTCCAGCCTGTGAACGCAAGAATGCAGAGGCAGTGAGGATATTGGTACGCTACAATGCAGACACCAACCACCGCTGTAATCGGGGCTGGACCGCACTACACGAGTCTGTCTCCCGCAATGACCTGGAAGTCATGGAGATCCTGGTGAGCGGCGGGGCCAAGGTGGAGGCCAAGAATGTCTACAGCATCACCCCCCTGTTTGTGGCAGCCCAGAGTGGTCAGCTGGAGGCCCTGAGGTTCCTGGCTAAGCATGGTGAGTGGTCACAGGGACCTGGCAAGGACTTCAGAGGTCTGCTGGGAAGGAAAGCTGTATTGGGATCATCTTGTAGGCATCCTCTGATCCAGGGCCTTGCGGGGCTGTGTTGAGGATTCTGAGGCTGTGTTTAGGTTCAGTAGAGCTGCTGTGAGCTGCTGCTGGTGTGCTTGCAGTCATACACAAGCATTGTACCACCTCTGGTCCAGAACAACATCCTCCTTTCACAAAAAGAGGAATCTGAAGCCTGGAAAGAGGAAGTGACTTATCTACAGAATTAGCTGTAGAATTATCTAGATTCCTGGACTCTTGATGCCCCAACCACTATTCTTTCTGTCATGTCACATTGCTCAGCCAGAAGTCCTCAGAGGGAGATCACATCCTTGTTTTGCAGGTGATTAAAACCAAGGACCAGGATGGGAAAGTGATTTGTTCAAGATCACACAGTAAGTTAGTGATGGATGTGGGATCTGAACCCAGGTCTCTGTCCTAATTTCCCATGAAAAACTTCACTGGAGAAACTAAAACAATACTGTGTGCACTATGATGTTCCAGTAGCAAAGCCTTCAAGACCATGGCTAAAAAAGCTTTGCATTTTGACCACTCCCCCAAGCTCCCTTATGATTTCGTTTCCCTTTCAATGGAAGGAAGGTCCCTTTTTGAACACTGGAGAGCTTGAGGCTATGCAGACCTGGGAGCTGTGCTGCAAGAAATTGGTGAGGGCCTTCTGTGTGTCAGACCCCCTGCTAAGCATGGACCTTCAAAGGGTAGAGTGTGAGCTGAGCATCGTCCTAGCTCCACTACATACATGAGGAGATTGGGGTTCAGAGAGGCTATGTGAGTGCTCACTATGAGAGCCTGGATTCCGACTTGAGTCTGCACATAGTCTGCACTGCACCACAGCATCTCAGCCTAGAAGAACGACCCAGGGCCTTCGTTGAGACAAGAGGTCACATCCATAGTGTGTGTCAGGAGAGGCTCTTAGCCAGGGATAAATCTGCAATGAACACTCTGAGAACACAGAGGCCAAGGTGGAGTCCTGGAGCCCGGGCCAGCGGGCCCTGCTGAGGGCAAGAGCACAGTGGGTGAGGGGACTCCTCTCTCCAGGCAGCTGTCTTGTCCCCTGCCGACACTGAGGCAGGGAATGCTCCCTTCGTGGGGTGCTAAAGCTGATTCCTACACAAATATTTTCCTGTTTGAGCAGGCTGCTTTGCTGGAAAGCCTAGGCCTGCCAGGGAGCCTGACCCCAAGGCCCAGAGGCTTGTTGAAGGTCCCCCTGGACTCTTCCCTCTGAGGGAAGGGCAGGGCCAGTCTCTGTTCAGACAGCTGGCATTGTCTGAGCACTGTGGTTGTGTTATCTTATTTACATCTTGTAGTAATCATGAAAGGGTGGGACCATGATTCCTGGTCAACGAACTGGTAAACTGAGGCTTCTAAAAGCTACCTAAGGCCCCAGAGCTTGGGAGTCATGAAATAAAACTTGAATGGTCCCAATGGGCCATCAAGGCTTGTGCCCTTCTCTCAAGGCCAGTCTGAATCCCACTGCTGTTGAATTGAAGTTATCAGAAAAGCTGAGGCAAGCAGATGGCTCTGTGAGAGGAGCTGTGGTTGATACAAGCCTTTGATCTCAGCCTTCATGAACCACATCAGCTCATCTGCTTCTGCAGCATGAAGCCTACTTCCCTTTGCAGAGAAATCCATGTGCACGCTGGTTCTCTTTCTCACCCCATGAGATGCAGAAGATGTACAAGACTGAGATGAAGGTGGGCTGCCACCAGGCTCTAGTCTTCTTCCTACCAGAATGGCTCAGTGATTCCTTGCTTTTTAAAATTTATTTTTACTGTCTTTTAAAGTGTGTGTGTGTGTGTGTGTGTGTATGAGTGTAAGTACCTACAGAGAGTAGAAGAGGGTACTGCTTCCACTGGAGCTGGAGTTACAGGTAGTTGCGGCTACTGTTTGGGTGATAGGAACTGAACCCAGTGTCCCTTCTAAGAGAAGTACATGATCTTTACCACTGAGCCATCTTTCCAGTTCCTCAGTGATGCTGAAGAGGAGAAAGGAAGCCATTTTTCTCTTGTTTCTGATGAGGAACAAAACAAATCCAGGGCTGGAGATGTGGCTCCATTGGTAGAGTGCTTGCCTAGCATGCACAAAGCCCATGGTCAATCCCCAGCACTGCATACACTAGTGTGGAGGCACATGCCTGTAATCCCAGCATTCTAGAGTTAGAGGCAGGAGGATCAAGAGTTCAAGATTACCCTAGTTCAAGATTGTCCTTGGCTTCATATGGAGTTCAAGGCCAGCCTAGGCTACATGAGATGATGCCTCAGACCAATCCACTGGCCAACTATCCATCAAATCCAAATTCAGCTAGCAACGCCAGTGGAGTTTTCCTTTGGGAGCTTTGTGCTTAGCTGGAGCTGAGGCCACAACCTGGGGCCCCACACAGTGAAGGCTGAAAGCCTGGTTTTTATGCTTTGACTATGGGGTTCAGATTTGGCTTCACATCTATGAATGGATTATTCTGGGTCCTCTCAGGTCCTGTGTCCTGGTCTATGATGAAAAGCTTACCCTAAGGTAAGATGTGATCTCCTAGGGTTCCTTGTGGATTTAGAGAGTGTAGGCATGGCACAGAATATAGCGGTTAGCTCAGAGGTGCTCGCCACACAGTGGCCCTGAATTATGGCAGCAACACTGGTCACTCATAACTATGCTTCTCCTTCTCCAGGAGCAGACATCAACACACAGGCCAGTGACAGTGCATCAGCCCTTTATGAGGCTTGCAAGAATGAACATGAAGATGTAGTGGAGTTTCTTCTCTCACAGGGCGCTGATGCCAACAAAGCCAACAAAGATGGCCTGCTTCCGCTGCATGTTGCTTCCAAGAAGGGCAACTACAGGTCAGTCTGGGCATGGGTATCACCATGCCCAGCACAGCTCTCTAGGGATGCCCAATGAAGGCATGGTGGGGCAGGGCACCAGCTTGAGTCTGTCCCCGAGGACAGGAAGGTCAGAGGCTGTCAATGGAAGGATGCAATGACCACATGTGACAACCACCATACTAACAAGAGCACACACTTGAGTGTGTGGTCCTGCCACTGCTTCACATGGCCAACCCATTTAATCCTCTCAAGGGCTTGCTGAGGTGGAGGCCATGATGACCTCTTTTTTCAGATGAGAAGGCTAAGATAAATAGAGGTTGAGTGACTGGTCAAAGGTCACATAGCTTGTAGTTGCAGGAATTCACCTGCTCCAAATGACCCAGCTAATCCTACTTAGGGAGCAGGGAGGAGTCTGAACTCAAGACTGTTTTTTGTTTGTTTGTTTGTTTTGTTTTTGGTTGGAGTGGGAGGATGGGAGGGAGGATGCAGAGATAACCTGCAGCATATCCTAGTAAGCAGCCGAGGATGCCTACAGCATCCCAGGGACCAGTCACTGGGCACTTCCCTACACTTCATGTTCAGGTGGGAGAAGCTCAACTGCTCTAGAAGCAGTCTACATGAGGAAAAATGTGCATACTCATTCTCTCTCTCTCTCTCTCTCTCTCTCTCTCTCTCTCTCTCTCTTTCACACACACACACACACACACACACACACACACACACAGAGAGAGAGAGAGAGAGAGAGAGAGAGAGAGAGACAGAGACAGAGACACAGAGACAGAGACACAGAGATAGAGACAGAGACAGACAGACAGACATGATGAAAGGGCATCCAGACCTAAGCTCCATGGTGGCCCCAGTAGAAAGGCACTGTTAAGCACTGGAGCAGAATGTGTTAGAGCCAGCCTATGTTAGCCCATGCAAACCCATTGCTGGTATCACCTAGCAACATGTTCATGCACCTCTTTGGTAGCATAAAATTGACCATGGTAAGAGTTTATACACCATGGAGTAAGCTTGTCTCTGGAACCTTCAATACCTGATTCATCTGAGAGATGATTGCTAAGAATTTCCCACCTGCACGTGAGTGGGAAAGGATGCTTAGCAGGTAGGATGCTGGCTGTCCCTGAGGACAGACACTTTGGTCATTTCTAAAGTGTGGCCTCATTGCTGAGCTGGATTCAGGTCTGCCATGATGGTCCCTTTTACAGTACAAGAAACTAACACCCAGGTAGCTAAGAGCTTTGTGCCTCAGTGGGCCAGTCCCCCAGGCCTAGGACTTAAGCCCCAGAGGTCAGAACCTTTCTATTGGTTGGGTGGTTCCCAACTGTGGACCCTGGTAAGTTTCTTTCCATTTTAGATAATTTTCATTACTTTTTAAAGACAGTTTTTAAAATACATCTATTTTCTTAAAATTGTTTTCATATAAAACATTCACCACAGTGGTATAGTGGGAAAATGATTACGGTTATTAGAAAACCCATACCGTGTGTCTGGGAGGCCAAATTTGGAAATGCTCTAACTTCTCAGCTGGCAGAAGAAAGGGAACAGATTATTTGGCATTGTCAGTAAGGCAGGGGTGTGTAGGGGAAGAGGGGCATCCACAGAAAAGGAAGCAAAAGCCCCAGGAGCCTACAATGTGGCTCAGAGCCCCGGGTTTCCCTGTAAGCCATCTGCATGCACAATCAGTTTCCCAAGGGTTACTGCCCAGTGAAGGGTTAAAGTTGGATTCCCAGCAGCCTCTGCCACCTGGCTGGGCCATGGCTCTTTGCTCACACCCTGGGCATGTGGCATTAGAGGCCCTCCCCATGCTGGCCTCCCACAGGCTGAGCAGGGATTTGATGTGACATTCCATAGGCATTCAGCCACCTGCCAAAACACTGCCTAACCAGGGCCTGGAGAGCAGCGCCTGGAGCCTGAGGCCATTTGCCAGATGTGCCTGTTCTTCAGCACATGGGGTGAGGGGTGCTGGGGCACAGTTGAAAGAGAATCCTAGCATCCCCATCCCATAGTCACCGAGGGGCACATTTTCTGTCTTCCATTTCCAGTGGTACAGGGACCTTGTGAATGAAAGACCAGCAGAACGGGTGGGGGGGGACTTCCAAAGACCTGGTGAGCTGGACAAGAATGCAGCCCAGGGCCCTGAAAGCAGGGGTTCCTGACCTTGGCTATGCATCCCTGATCCAGGCCCCACCTTAGATCAGTTTATAGCACTGGACTGGCCTGGGGCGGTGTGCCAGGGTTTCTACATGGTGCCTGACTGAGTTCCAGAAGCTTAGCACCTCTCTTGTGGCCAAAAGAAAACACAGGCTTGTACTTGGAGTTCTTGTCTGACCCACCATTATTAAATAGTCTTCTCTTTACACATGTGTGATATGTGATATGTCAGGGCTGATAGTGTGGTTCAGTGTGTTGGCAGTGGTGGTGGCTAGTTCAAATGTGATAGGGTCAATGCTGACAAGGATCAGGCCACCATGACGTTTTGTTTAAGGTCTCCTCTGGCTTGGTGCGGCAGGGCAGGGCTGCTGTCACTGTGCTCAGAACATTGGCTTCCAACTGCGTTCTAAAGTTCTAACCACCTACTGTGTGCTGATCAGACTAAGATGTGAGGTGTTATCTTAGCCTCCAAAGCAGGCTTGGTGAACAAGATGACGAGGTTGTGCTTTGCAACATGGGTGCAAATCCCACCCTGCTGGGGTATATGAAGAATAAATGAGATGTAAATGCTCAGCTTGTGGGGTCATTTTTGAATTAAAGGGGTGACTGTGAAGAGCACTCTAAAGGAAGCCTAGCACACAGTGATTGCTAGGCTTTGAGGAGGCTGAAGAGTTTGGGGCCTCAGTGAAGGTTGGCTGTAGGTGTCATTGTTGCGATTGTAATTCAGTGTAATCTGATGTAGGTGTGGTTTAGAGAAGTTAGTGGCATGCCTGAGAAGGCCCAGCATGAAGCTGACCATCACCAGGTCCAGCTGGTTCTGAGCCCTGCTTCCTCAATGCCTATGCTGTCCCCCAGCACCCCTCCCCCAATGACAGCTAACTTGAATGCCTTCTCACTGCGCCTGGGCTGGGTTAGGGCAAGATGTCAACATTCAGGTCTGCACTCATGGTGAGACTATCTACATCTACATCTACGTCTACATCTACGCTTGAGTAGTTAGCATCCTCACTGGGACCCCAGCTCTAGGGCAAGGAGAGTGGGGTTTCAATACTGAGGGGGCCTGACCTGAAGTCCCAAGTCAGAGAGGCTGGCCTGTGACACCTTCCCAGCTGCTGCCCTGGGTTTCCCAGAAACAGCCCTGGGCTAGTTCTGTTTGGCTTTCTGGGAGAAGTCAGCAAATCCAACCTATTTCTTGGAGTCACCTGTTTACTTCCTGCCCCTGTCCCTCAAAATGACCTGGTAGAAGAGTCATCTGCATAATGGGTTGTCCACCTGGGCACTCTCTATTGGTTAGAAGTGGGGGACCAAACTAGGCAGGGTGGCTTAATCTTGTCATGTCAGCACTTGGGAGGTAGAGGCAGGAGGATCAGAACTGGAAGGTCATTCATGGCTATTTGAGGCTAGACTGGGCCACAAGAGATAAAAATAATAATAATAATAATTAAAGAGAGGTGGGACACCACAGAAAGTCCTGGCCCTGGGTATCCAGTGCCTCCACTCTGCCCTGACTTGCTGCCTGCCTCTCTTCGGACCACCTGCTTTCCTGCTCCAGTCCCGGGCCTCCATTTCCACCTTCTATAAAATGGCAGCACTGTCCTTTTCTCTTTCAGAGCTGGCCGGCCAGCACAGCACACCAACCCTGGATTCCTCAGTCCTAGAGAAGTAACTAGTGGTATGATGACTCACTGAGTTGCTGACTTGATGTTTCTGGGATTCAGGGCAGATATTGTCAAGTTCCCACATTTCTGCCCCTTTTCCTGGTCTGGGCAGGGAATCATTGGAGACCAGCTGGGGCCTGCGGAGATCCCAGCCCATGGGCCAGCCGCCCAGCCCGCCCCTGTCCCTGTTCTTTCCCGTGCTTGGGCGCGTCACGGCTGTTACCCTGCATTTGTTGGTCATGGCGGTGGTCCAGGGGCCCCAGCCCTGCCTTTGACCAGCACCTCTGAAGAGGAGGTCAAGCCCCCAAAGCCTGCACAAATAGAAATTAGGAGGCAATTAGCTCCCCTGAGTGTGTGAATTTCCTTTTGAGGTTTCAGAGGCAGATCTTAGCCAAACTCAGCATCACTGATGATAATAACACTGCCCTTGGAGAGCCCAGCAGGAGGTCACTGGCATCCCAGTTCCAGGAAGCCAGAGGCAAGGACAGTGCCAGGAGGCAAGAGACATGGGAACTGGTTTGATGGCACCTGCTTTGCCCTCCCCCTTCTCCAACATGGCCACCTCCTTAGAGCCCCACAGGGAGGCTGTGAGGTCACCTGCCAGCAGGGCTTGGATGAATCAGGGATTGAAATCAACAGTGTGAGTGCTTGTTCTAGAAGGTGGCAGGGATCCAGGGGACGAGAGCCAAGATAAGGGGGTCCTGAGGTCAAGAGCTGAAATGAGGGGTCCTGGGGTCGAACCCTAGAGCTATTCTATGACCTCCAGTTTGTCACTGGCTTTCTGGGCCATGTCTGTTAAAAATATAGACACAGCTTGCTTTGGATACCCCACAGAGCTTCAGTGAGGGTAAAATGGGCCAGGCAAGTTAACACACTGTGAAAATTACAAAACCCCATGACCTATCAGCTGTCACTCTGATTGCTACACCAGAAGTAGGAGAGTTGTTAAGAGTGTTGCCTAAAGGATCAGACGATCTGAATTCAAATCTTGGCGTTCTCACTTCCTAGCTGTGTGTTCTTGGGAATTCTGCACCTTCTCTGGGCTTTTTCCTTTGTAAGTTGAAGACTCTTAGGGATACAATCTCAAAGGGCCCCTAGGAGAACTATGAAGATTAATAGGTGGAGCGTTGAGATCAATGCCCGATCCAGCAGTCAGGAGCCAGGGCAGTGGGAGCTCCAGCCTTGGCAGTGGCTGGCCAAGCTCTCCCTGTCAAAAGTGGGCAAAGGGGCTGGAGGAGCTGATGTTACACATTCAGGGGAAAACCTGCATCTTGTAGGAGAGGAGAGAACGAATCACATGGGCACAGTAGACCAATGGGTCTGGGGCAAGAGCGGTTGAGACAATTCTCCCTTTCCAGCCCCAAGCCTCCCCTCCACCATGTCTAGATGTTTCACCAGATGCCGGTGGAGCAACAGAGGGAGGAAAGACAGTTCAACCCCAGAGTGTCCCTCCCAGTAAGTTCCTTAACCATTCAAAGCCTCGGTTGTTCTCATCTGCAGAGTGGGGGCAACAAGACATGACGTGTTCTATAGGCTCTCATAACGGTGAAACTGGATTCTCAGGGGTTCCTTCCCATACAGGGCAGGTTCTGGCACCAGATTTCAGCATCCAACTCTGTGTGTTACTTCCTGCAGAGTAGTGTGGGCTTTCAATGGGTGTGAGGGACTTCCTGCCACTTTCTCCAGATTACTGAGAGCCACTGTCTTTATTATTAGTGGATCAATGTTTTGTCTGCATGTATGTCCATGCACCACGTGTGTGATTGGTGCCGCCCGTGGTCACCAGAAGAGGGAGGGCTTCAGGTCCTCTAGGATTGGAGTTCCAAATGGTAGTGAGCGGTCCTGTGGGTGCTGGGAATCGCACTGGGTCCTCTGGAAGATCATCCAGAGCTCTTAACCTCTGAGCCATCATCTCTCCATCCACAAGCATCCTTTATTTAAGCTGGAGTGAGTCCACGTGAGATGCTTGAAACCCCAACCTATCTGGCTGAGGTTTTTCGGAACTCACCAGCCAGCTCCACCCTTTTCTGGCTATGTGACTAGGGGAAAGAGGTCAGCTGAGCATGGCTGGCCCCTCGGTGCCCTCTGCTGGCCGGGCCATGAACATGCCGTCTCCTGACCCGTGCGTGCCTGGCCGCCCACAGGATTGTGCAGATGTTGCTGCCGGTGACCAGCCGCACGCGCGTGCGCCGCAGCGGCATCAGCCCGTTGCACCTGGCGGCCGAGCGCAACCACGACGCGGTGCTGGAGGCGCTGCTGGCCGCGCGCTTCGACGTGAACGCGCCTCTGGCACCCGAGCGCTCGCGCCTCTATGAGGACCGCCGGAGCTCTGCACTCTACTTCGCCGTGGTCAACAACAACGTGTACGCCACCGAGCTGCTGCTGCTGGCGGGCGCCGACCCCAACCGTGACGTCATCAGCCCCCTGCTCGTGGCTATCCGCCACGGCTGCCTGCGCACCATGCAGCTGCTGTTGGACCACGGCGCCAACATCGACGCCTACATCGCTACGCACCCCACCGCCTTCCCCGCCACCATCATGTTTGCCATGAAGTGTCTGTCGTTGCTCAAGTTCCTCATGGACCTCGGCTGCGATGGCGAGCCCTGCTTCTCCTGCCTGTACGGCAACGGGCCGCACCCTCCTGCCCCGCGACCCGGCCGCTTCCATGACGCGCCCGTGGACGACAAGGCACCCAGCGTGGTGCAGGTGCATGGAGGGAGAGGGCAGACGGGTGTCAGAGAAGGCAGGGCAGGGTGATAACCGGACTTTGGAAGCAGGCTGGGCTAGTGGTTATGAAAGGTGGGGAATGAACCCGTGGCTAGCACCTTCATCAGCAACTCCAAGGCTCACACTGATGCCCAGCTGGCTGGTGTAAAATCGGGGAGGCTCTAGGGTTCAGAACAATCAGGCAGGTGACATAGGCCTGTCTGTAACTCTGAGACAAAAGTAATGCCAGTTTGAGGCTAGCTTCAGCTACAGAGTAACTTAAACGTCATCTTTAACCACTTAGTGAGAGCCTATCTCAAAACAATAATTTTAAGAGGGCCCAGAGAGATGGCTCAGCAGTTAAGAGCATGTAATGCTCTTGCAGAGAACTGGATTTGGGTTCTCAGCACCCACCATTCGTGGCTCACAACCACCTGTAACTCCAGCTCCAAGGGAATCCCCTGTTCCAGCCTGTGGGGGCACTCATGTTCCCATGCATATATTCACACACATATGTTTACAGATAATTAAACATAAAATAACTGTTAAAAAGTAAAATAAAGTATTAAGAGAGGTCCAAGGATTTGATTTGTCACAGAGCACTGAATGATACAGTAGTTCATCATCTGTTCAAACAAAACAAAACAAAGCATTTAAAATATACAAAGTAGTTTATCTTCTTTAAAAAAAAAAAAAAAGAACTCCTTGGAGTGGGTGTCATATGCCCAATTTATAGGCAAGGAGTTTGACACTCAGAGAAGTGAGGGGACCAGCCCAACTCATCCATTTTGCATGTCAGGTGACTGATACCAGTGCTAAGAGAGGCCATGCTACAGGAGGGATTGGTAGAAGGAACCTGCCCTGTCCTCCCTGACATCACCTAAGAGAGTGATGTGCTCCTTTTTCAGTTCTGTGAGTTCCTGTCGGCCCCGGAAGTGAGCCGCTGGGCGGGACCCATCATTGATGTCCTCCTGGACTACGTTGGCAACGTGCAGCTGTGCTCCCGGCTAAAGGAACACATTGACAGCTTTGAGGACTGGGCTGTCATCAAGGAGAAGGCAGGTAGGGCTGTGGCTGCTGGTACCAGCATATCCTCTGTCCCAGAGACTCAGACATCAGACAGTGTGACCCATGCCAGCACAGGCTGTGCCCAGTCCTGCTCTGCAGTGTCCACCCAAGGTGTTGGTGGCTCCTGGGATGATAGATAAAGTCACCCAGCCTCAGAGAGATCATGTACTTGGAGCAAAGTCACATAGCTAGGTAGTGGCAGCCTAGATGCCAGCCCAGGCCTGACAACATGTCAGTCCCTACTTTAGTCTGTTTAAAAAATCCTGGTACCCCAAGGGAGCTACTACCCAGAACCCAGCTCTCACCCAAAGGGCAGCTTCTGACCCCACAGCTTTGTGCAGATCTGCAGCCTACATTCCCACCAGATTTTGAGCACACCAGAGCCAATGCTTTGCGGGTTACATAGAGAAGTCTAAGCCCTGAGCCCTGTGTAGGGACACAGAGTGACTGTGAGGATGGCCCCTCACCCCTGCACAGACAAAGAAGGCAGGCTCATGGCCCTAACCCTTCCAGAACTCAGATGGCGAAGCCTGGTTAGCTTGGGCCCAGGAAACTAGACCCTTGTCATTTGTCTGTCAGGCAGGTCACATAGAGACTGGCCTGTAGAAAGTTATCACCATCCACCAAGGCTGCCCCCAGAAGACCCCAACTCTGATGTACCCAATTCCTCCTTGATCCTACCTACTCCTTGAGGCCTAACTACTATAGGATCTTCCCTGAGCACAGATCTGGATGAACAACTCTCAGCTGACGCCTTTGACAAGTTTGTGGGCAGCAGCAGCAGGGGACAGGTGCCATCTACCCAGCACCCACTCGGCCACTGCTCTATGAGTCCTTGACTGATGCCATCATGATCCCTGGCCACTAGAGGGTGGAGCGGTCCACACCCAGATGTAGGCCCTCTCAGTTCTGTCCTTTCCTTAGAAAGGGGCCATCTCTCACAACTAGACTCTACCCCAGGGGCAGGCAGCTGTTAGTAGGCACGTGTGAACAGATGATACACACTTCTGAGGCCTGCCTTGGTTACTTTAAAGTCGCCTCTCTCTGGCTAGCTCCCCACCCACTTCTGCAAGAGGTGCTCTGGGGTTAACATTATTACTCTGTGGAGAAAGCTGGCTAGCGTGGTCCCCAGGCTCTCTATGACTTGGGCTACTGACTTCCCTCCTCCCCACAGAAAAAGCCCTACCTTCCTAGAGGGAGGCTGAGGCCCTGACATCAGAAGTGGCAGAAACACCAGGTATTTGTCAGATACCCAGGGTGGCTTGTGGGCATGCGATTGGAGGTGCCACTGTCTTTTCACCTCCTTCTCACCATCTTCCTTGCCATGGCCTCTAAGGCAAGTCAGGCACTTGCCATCTTCCCTATTGGGAATGCCTTGGGCTCCGTCCCTCACCAAGAACCTCTCTCAGATGGTATGGAACCTTCTCCACATCCTCCGGAAGGCACTGCTGCATCTCTGGTCCAGCTTGTTGGATGGATGGATGGATGGATGGATGGATGGATGGATGGATGGATGGATGGATGGATGAGTAGCATGTTTTAGTTTGACCAACTACTTCCCTGTACCCGAATAAATTACCCAAATTACCAGATACACCCTTCTGCCGCTCTTTACCCCCACCTTCCAACTGAGCAAACACCAGAGCATAAGGTACTCCACAGGTGTCCAGGAGCAACCAAGTAGGAGTCTACAGCCTGCAGGGAGTTTCCCAGTCCTGCTACCACTCTCTGCCCACTTTATTTGGCTTCTCAGTGACAGCAGAGTCCCAAATAAGTCCTATGCATGGGAATGCCTACGAGGTCAAATTCTGACCAATTTGTTGAAGCCATTTGAGGGTTTAGGCTGCGTGTGAAGAGAAGAATCAAAAGACAGAGGGGTGTAAGCATGAGTCTCAGGAACATCCTGGTAGTCCTTACCTGGGAAGTGTCGTTTACCCTGACCATCTTGGGCTGTGCAGATTCATGCAGGTTGAAGGTATAAAGGCACTTTTCTAGTCCCAGCTTGGAGACTGAGGTTCCCAGCAGCAAGCAGCCACCTCTCTTGGACTCAGCCACAGCACTGGCTGAGCTCACAGGCCACATCCCTTGCTCAGTGCAAATGACAAGTGTGCATCTCCCATTTTCTCCTTTCTAGAACCTCCGAGACCTCTGGCTCACCTCTGCCGGCTGCGGGTTCGGAAGGCCATAGGAAAATACCGGATAAAACTGCTAGACACACTGCCACTCCCAGGCAGGCTAATCAGATACCTGAAATACGAGAACTCACAGTAACCAGCCTGGGAGGAGATGTGGTCTTCAGACTGTTTCCATGACACCTCAGGTGGCCTGCATCCAGGAACGCCTGGGGTCAGAAGGAAGCTGCAGAGTGTGATCTTGGGTCTCTGTACTAGAGCTTCCTCCAAAGTGAGAGCCCGGTGTGTGGAGTAGGCAAGACAACTCCTGTTTCAAACTGTTGAATGGATCACAGACCTGGATGCTCTGCCATTGGACATGGCCAGAGAACTTCGACCTGGGGCCAGGGCAGAGCTGGTCTGGGAAAGGCGGCCCAGACAGGAATCCTGGCCTTCGGCAGGAGAACTTCTAGGAATGAGTTCACCTGCCTGGAATTACTTTGTCCAGCTGTGAATCCATCACTGGACTCTGAGCTTTCTGACTGAGGGGGGGAACCCTCAGTCTGAATGCTTCATTGAGTACAATAAATGTCACATACTAATTTTCTGCCTTGTAGTATCCCTCTCTTTAGACTCTCCAAGCCTGATGTTCTCAGCCTTGCCCCTGGCAGTAGTGGAGACTGAGCAGGGGGTAGGTATGCAGACTCCTGAATATGTCCCCTTTGTTGGGCTTTGAAAGACTCATGATGGCATGTCCTTCATGAACCAGGAGAGACCTAGTTGGTTTCTTCTGGTTCAATCACCATGGAAACCAGCGCTCCATCACTAGCAGTGGGCCCATGCCCACAAATCCTCTTGATACCCAGGGTTGTCTTGCACATTTCTTGCCCCCCCTTCCCACCTCTTGTTTGCTACAGAAGTTGAAATAGTAAGGAAAGCAATCCAGAGCCAGAGAGATGGCAAGAAGAGTACAGAACCCCTGGCCACCATGTTCCTGGGAGAGAGGTGGGAGCAGGAGTCCTGTTTGCAGGTGAGTGCTGAGGCTGGGCGCTGTCATCACCCTTATTCAAAGGTCTGTGAGTTCCAGAAGCCGAGCCCTAGCACATGCTGTTTTCATGAGAGTTGCATCAAATTTTCCATGTTCTCTCTGCATAGAGGTGAAACTGCCTCCCAGGCCAGGTCAATCTTCAGCACCAGCAGAGCAGGTCCCCTTGATGCAAGCCTGCACCTAGCCTAGCCTCTGTCTTTGAGGGTCTTCTGCAAGGTCAAGGGTGGTTTGTGACCTTTCAGAAAGTAAGCCGCTGGACCAGTAGAGGAGTGATGACTCAGGCCGCCTCTGGCTTTCTCTTCTGGGCCTTGGTTTCTTTGTACAGTGGGCTGGGTGGCTCCTGATGGTCTTGCTGCCCTCTGGCATCCCTGGTTTTCATGAGTAGATCCTAGTGTCTGCAAGAAGAGGAAAAGCCTTCTAGGCTCTGAGGGGGCTAAGCAGCATCTTGTGCACACCACCCTCAAGGTCATGATGAGATAGAGGCTGAAGAGGGAAGGCACGGGCCTGAGCATAGGTGACGAACCCCTGTGGGGTTGGTTCCAGCTTTGTGATTGGCTCCATCCCTTGATATTTTGTTGCAAGTCCAGTGGGAAGCTTGCATCCTCTCTCCTGGGGATGCTTAGCCTCAAAGGTAGAGGGGAGGCTGCTAAGTGTGGTTCAGCTCAAGGTTCCCTGATGACATTTAACCAGTAAGCAAAGCAATCAAGGGAGGCGGGGGCTGAGCTGTTGGCGATGCAGACAGACATGTGGCTGTGACCCTGCAAGGCCTCCATGCAATCTAGAGTCCTGCCAGACAGCAGCTACACATCCTCCCACCTGAGAAACACAGGTGTTGGGCTGAGTGGGTGCCCCTGGAGTAGAGGAGGCAGAAGGGTGGTAGTGAAACTCAGCTATCACACATGGCAGTTTCCATCTATCTGGTGTCAGGCACCCTGTTATGGACAGCACCAATACCACCTTGAGCTCTCACAGATCCCGCTGTCTTAGCTAGGGTTTTGAGACACCATGACCACGACAACTCTTATAGAGGAAAAAACATTTAATTGAGTGGCTTAAAGCTCGGAGGTTCAGTCCATTATCATCATGACGGGGGCATGGCGGTGTGCAGGCAGACATGGTGCTGGAGAAAGAGCTGAGAATTTCGATCCACAGGCACAGAAAGTGAACTGAGACACTGGGTGTGGCTTGAGCATATGAGACTTCAAAGCCCGCCTCCACAGTGACATGCTTCCTCTAACAAGGCCATACCCAGTCCAACAAAGCCACAAGGCCACACCTCCTAATAGTGCCACTCCCTTTGGGGACCATTTTCTTTCAAACCACATCTGCCTCTGTCTCCTCACAGCCCAGATGCTGTCTGGCCTGAGGCCTGGCCTAGTGGTTCAATGATGATTGGTCAGTGTTTGGGGGTCACTCCAGACTCCATTGTGCCACCAAGCCCAGCAAGGATGCCTGCCTTAGAGATGTCACATGGTATTGCAAAGAGCTTTTTGGGAGTCTGGCCCCAATGCTCACCATGGTGGTAGGAGCAAGAGACAGAGAAAATGGGAGTCCCTGTACTGGCTTTGGGTTTCACTTGAAGCCACACCAACATGACTTGATATTCTTCTTCCTTTGTCCTTCCCCCTTCCTGGTATGTATTTATTTTGCAATGCTGGAAATCAAGCCCAGGGCTTTGTGCATGGTCACCAAGTGTTCTATCTACCCCTGAGCTACATTTTCAGCTCCCACCTTGCTCTTTGGTTGGGGGTGTATCTGCTGCTGCAACTAAGGCTGGTTTTCCTCTCCAATTCCAGATGTGCAATGTGCTCCGCTCAGCTGCTTCCCATATGAAGGAGACTGGTGCCCTGGGTTCTTGTTGGGTCATGTCTCATTAAAGGTTTCTGCTTTTATTTTGTAAAGGTTTATTATATTTATATTTATGAGTTTATGTAGTGTGTGTGTGTGTGTGTGTGTGTGTGTGTGTGTGTGTGTGTGACTTCCTATGGAGCCCAAGGGTGTCCTTGGGTGTCAGATTATAGACAGCTCTAAGCATCTTGATGTGGATGCTGGAAATCAAACCCGAGATTTCTACAAGAGCAGTACGTGCTCTTAACTACTGAGCCATCTCTTCAGTCCCAGTTTCTTCTTTTAAATGAAGCCTTCTGGCTTTTGAGAGGATGGATCTCCAAGTACCCCTGGGGAATCTGAGCCCCAACAGGAAAAGGCTGGTGTAGGGCCAGGACTCAGGCAGGGTGGGGCTCAGCAGCACCTGAGAATATGTGCCTCGAGGGTCGCTCCTGCTCTAGGAATGGGATGGTGCGATGATAGAGTGTCTAAGGCACTCACTGCGATAAGCAGCATGATCTGTGACATTTCTAATCTGCCAGCCTAGAAGGACCTCCAGGTGCCTAAGTGCAGGAGACAACTTACTATACTCACAGAAATCAGACTCCCACATATACAACAGCCCGTGTAGCAGGCCTGTGTCCAGTCTCACTTTTTGAGTGAGGACATTTCAGTGGAGACAAGTACCTTTATCCATAGGTGACAGGATTGGAGCTTTGGACCCTCTGCTGCACAGTCTGGAGGAGGCTAAGAACCATTGCATGGCTTCAGAGGGTCTTAGTGATGATGCACACACCTGCTCCTGGCCCCTCTGTGGTCTCTAAGACCACGTGTAGGGACCCCCCCACCCACCCACGTGCCAGAACATGATTCAGAACAACTCTATGTCATGTCAGAATCTGTGACTGAAATCTTCTGGTGCCTTTGGACAGAAAGCCCTGGAATCTTGGAATACTGCCCACATTTCCTTGGCCAACTACATTTCCGATGAACTTCCTAGTGGAACTGGGGGAAAAGTAGGCTAGGACCAAAGGGGCATGTGCAGCCTCTAGTCCTGGATGTGGAGTTAGCTGAAGACCAACTCAGAGGCAGGCCATGAAGGAGATGGTGCAAAAGGAATCAGTGCACCTATTGGAATCTCTTATGTGGGGAGCAGAGGCTCGCCCAGCACCAGGCTTGGTTGTGAAGACCGTAGTCTGATGAACTGTGTGGCCCAGCCACACTAGAGTGTGCCTAGGCCAATGATACTCAGGAAGGCATCTAGCCCAGCAGCTTGCTGTTTGGGAACTGTCAGGAGAAGCTCCCCAATCTTTGCCCCCAGCACACACTTCTATCTAGCCACAGACAGAGCTCTCCACATCTCATTGACATGTGATTGAGAGCAATCAGAAAACCAGGGATGTGAGTTAGTTAAAAAGGCTGCAGCTTCAGGGCTTGGGCTTGGATTTTGGTTTGGTTTGGTTCACCATGGGCATATAACTATGCTCATGCTTAAAAGGGACAGTTTAGTCAAATTGCCTGCTTTGGTGACCAGAAACTGAAATCCCATTTGTCCTGGTTTTATCTCTGACCAGTGCATGGCCACTCTGGCACAGCCTAAGCTGTCTCACAGGCACACCAAAATTATAGCTCTACCTCTCTGGGCCAGAGCATCATGAGCCATGGGGATCCAGACTTTGCCCACCTCTTTCTTCAGATATCTGGACCAAGCATCCTTCCCCGAGGTCTTTCTCCGTCCCTTCCCACCTGTTTCCTGTGAATTGCACTGTGACCCCCAGCACCCATCTCCAGGTAGCATCTCCAGGTAGCATCTCCAGGTATCTCAGAGGCTTCAGACCGCTTCTCTATATTAGCCCTGCATCTGGGAACTCTTCCATTTCATGACACCCAAGAGGTGGAAACTGCAAAAGAAATCTTTATTTTTTTTTTTTTTAACTTTCTCAATATTTACAAAGAACAAAAAGAACAAGTGAAATGCCCCTCCCATCCCCAGTAGATGGCAGCTGAACAGGTGTGTAATGGGTAGCTGTCAGACCAGGGTCCCACTGCCTATGGTCTCCACAGGGACAGGGAGAGGAGTCCCCTGGGGAAGGGCTCCTGTGCCTGGCCTCATAGGCTGCAAAAGTCAAATAGATGCCTGCCTGAGGAGCCCCCTCCCTGGGGCAGCCTGGATAGATCCCTGCCCAGCTCCCTTCTCACATGGAGAGCTTATCTGAGACCCCATCCTGCAGGCCAAAGAGGGGGGCTGAGGCTGTCGAGCTAGAGGTAGCCGAAGACATTGAAGATGGGAGGAGGCATGGCTGGTTTAGTGGGAATAGGTTTCAGAACCACAGGTCTGTACACTTTGGGCCCCAGACTGTCCACATCCTTGCAGAAGTGGGCCAGATCCACAGGTGAGGCTGGACTTTTCCTCCACAAGCCCAGACTGGGTACTGGGCCCTGAGGCAGGACCCCTGGAAGGCTGGGGAAGATGGGCTGTCCATGGTACTGGAATGGGCAGTAGCTCCAGGCATCAAGGCTGCCTACCAGGGATACCCCAGACATCTTGAGCGGCTCCATGTCAGCTAGTACCCTTGGGGACATGGGCAGTGGAGCAGTCTCAGGCCCCAGGGACTCCAGACCCTTGCAATTTTTCTTATTCTCATACAGAGATGTCTCCCTAGGGGCTAGGCCCACCTCCAGTCCCATTGGGTAGCTGAGGGTGGGCCTTGGTTCCTCCCAAAATGAAGCAGGCAGCTGTCTCTTCCTCATGGGCAGCTGGCCGGGTCTAGCAGCCTCTGGATTCAGCCCCCCGAAGCCCTGCTCCTTAGAAAAGCACTCCTCCCTGAAGGGGGTCCCCAGGACCTTCTCCTTGCAGCCCCCACCCCCGCCAGGGCCAGATTCAGGACAGGGATGGAGAGGCAGCTGCCCAGGCCTCTCTTCAGGCCCCCTTTGCAGGTGAGGCTCTGTCACCCTGCCAGGCAGGCCTCTAGGGAGCCTCGAATACTTCTGAGAGAAACGCTTGAGTTGCTTCTGCAGGTACTTGCGATGGTCCACAGAGCGGCGGCATGGCGCAGACTTGTCCAGGGCCGCCTTGATGTCACTGGACGCCAGGTTCACAAAATTCAGCAGCATCTTCACGTCACTGTCAGCTGCCATCACCACGGGAACTGTGCAGGGCTTTCCATGAAGAGTGTGGGCTCTGCTGGGGGCTGGTAGCTCCGAGAAGAGCACAGGGCAGACCTGGGAACAAAAAGGCAGCTGGAGTCTCACCTTCCCCAGGGCCACCAGAACTGAGTGCAGTAAGCTCCCCAACCAGGCACCCTTCTGAATCCCAAACAGAATCCACAGTGGGACACCTGGCAAGTCATTCAGTATTTCCTGACTGAGATGAGACAGGTGCCCGCTATTTCATTTCGTCTTTCAGGATCTGTGGCCCTCCCCTGGAAACTGAGGCTCAGAAAAAGCAAGCACCTTGCTCAAAGCCACCCAGCTACAAGTGGCATGGCTGGGGTTACATTCCCAGCTGGTCGCATCTCCCTCATACTGTGAGGCCAGCATGCACAACTCACCATTCAAGTGTTTATTTTCAAGGCCAAAGAAACTCTCCGCAGAAGGCCAAGCCCCCTTTCCCGTCCTTGGTGGTGGCCTCCCCCTCCCACCACCCCGCCCCCTCTACAGTCCCCTCGCTCCACCCCCAACTCTCACACAGGGCCAGGCAGGATCCCTGTCTAGCACTTAATCTAGACCTGCCTTCAAGGCTCCTCTCAGGCTGCCTGCAGCAGGAACTCCCCTGTAGAACCATATGCAGCAATTTCATGCCTCCTCGGCCGCCACCCACAGCAGCGTGCCCCTCCCCCAAGGCCCTAGCCCGCTCACACCCTCCACCCAGCCTGGTCAAACCACTTGGGACTCCACACTGACCGAAGGTGCAGGCTGGGACCCCCGCCAACGTGGCCGGCAGGTTCCCCACCGTAGACCCAGGCAAGCCCGGCGAGCTGGCGTGCAGCGAGCTCCGTGCAGGGTGAGAAGCAGTTGTGCAGCCCTTGAGTGGGCTGAATGGAGGACAAGTCCGGAGCTGGGGGGCCCTCAGGCCAATCAGGAGCGCCTCTCCAGATACAAAGCATCCCAATCAGGCGGCAGAGCCCCGGTCCCACATTCTTTACCGTCACAAATTGTCACCATGGGGACCATCACAAAAAAAGACAGCTCCCAAATGCAATCATTTCCCGGTAAATTTCTACCCTTCAGCCCCACTTTCCCCGGCCTCCACACACACACCCCTCCCCTTGACCTCGGTACCCTGGTTTCTTGAGGGAGTAGTGTGTGTGTGTGTGTGTGTGTGTGTGTGTGTGTGTGTGTGTGTAAAATATCCAGGATCAAGGAGGGCTGGATGCAGTGGAGACAGGCACCCAACCTTCCCAGATACTCCAAGCCTCCAGCTGCCATGCTCCAGTGCAGACAGACAATCGGATGGGGTAAGCGGGGGTGGGCTGCTTTCCCTCTGCCCTTGAGTGTTGAGCGTGTGCTCTCTGACTCTGTCTGTCCTCCCGTCTCCTGTCTCTTGCCTCTTTCCCCACCCTTCCTGAAGGGTCCCCTGCGATGGGTAGAGAGGTGCATTGATGTGAGGAAAGGTAGCCTGAACTGGCTAGCTGAGGGGTGCTGGGATATCCATGGGAAGGGAGCCGAGGCTCTCAGGAATCTTGTCTTTATGTCTGCTTCCTCAATTGAGCTGCACAAAGCCTGAATTGCCCATTCAGTGCGGCTGGACAAAAGGGTGGCGTTGCACGGTCCCCCTGCATTTGTAGTCAAACAGTTAGGGACTTAAATCGAGTCGTCATGATGGAGAAAGAGGTGGACAAAGCCCATAGAATTGCCATCAGCAAACATTTTCCTGTGTCATATTAGCTAGTCTCCATGGCTCCCCCTGGCCCTGGGACAATGGCACAAGTTTGCACACTTGGCTACTGTCACCGTGCCAACGCCGGCAGGGCTGCAAGCAGGGCCACTCAGTTGGAGCGAGGAAGGGAGTCCGGGCTGCCTTGGCCCTGCCCACCAACTGCCCAGAGAGAAGGTGAGGCAGATAGCCACATGGTGAATGAGGCTGCCTGGGAAGTGCTCGTGGGCAGGGTCTCCATGCCAGCTAGTTCAGTGCACCCCACACACCTCCTCTCTCCTCTCTCCTCCCCGTTCCCTGTCTTCCTGCCCCCCCCCCCATCTGCATACTGGCCCACACCTTCATACCACAGCCTAAATGGCAAACAGACGGAAACAGCTACATGCCCTCACTCAGGGGTGATGCCAAGAGACTGCTGCTGGGGGGCTGGAGCACCTGTCTACAGTAGCCTGAGGATCCCACCTCTGGAGATGGCCCAGGGCTGATGAACTGCAATTCTGACATCTAGAGCTGGCACATGTTCTCTAAGCGGAGCCGGGGCATGGCAGACAGGGGTATGTGGGCTGTAAACGCTGTAGTGGCAGCCATCACATGCTCTGTTTCCTCCGCAGTCGTCTCTGAGTGACTGAGGGCTGTGTGTGTGCCATTGCTATTTCAATCCCCAGGGACTGGAAGGGCAAAATTCTGCAGCAGTATCCCAGCCTGCCCTGACAATGGGCACCATCCTTTCTACTCCAAACTCTTGGTACACTCTGCTGGAGATACAATCTGAGGTCCTGTGGCCACCGGGTTAGACTCCTGCCAGCTCCCCTCAGACCCCATGTGTCTGGGACCACCCCTTCATCTCCCACCCTGCTGGGGCATTGCCCTTTTCTGCCTGCCAGTCAGCACCTGGCCTGTGACCTGTGGGCCCTATTCCCTGGAACAGGGCTGCTCCTGAGAATGTTGCCATCAGTAGATCGGCTTCTCATAAGGTGGCAAGATGGCAGCATGCCTGTAACCTTTAGGCATCTCCTTGTAGTGTTATCTCCATGCTTCTCAGGTGAGTGGGTTCTATGAGAATCCACTCTTTAAAAAAAAAAAAAACCTTTCTAGGCATGTGGTGATGGTGGTGGGGAGGATATCCCAGTGGTGAAACCCCAATGTGGCCCAACCAGACTCTCCCAAGCTCTGAATGTGTGCTATCCTACCAAGGCTTGGCACAGGATGGCTTCTTGTTTCCGGAAGTAACTACACAGTCACCCAATAGCTTGCATCCTGTTGACAGGAAACAACTGCTTATTTGCTGCCCAACTCTAGCCGGGTAAGGGCAGTGAGGGGTTGGCTGTAAGTTTGTTCTAGAATTGTGGAAGCAGAGGTGTCCTTGGCAAAAGACACTTACAGCTGCTGTGACTGGACCATGATGATGGTCTTGTTTTACCAGCACTGTGTCACTTAATGAAGGTGGCAGGCTCCCGATTGCACCCAGGTAGGAATCTCTGCCAAGCTCTGCCAAGGGCAAGTGAGCTGAGCTGAGGCACTAAGCCAACCAGAGAGCAGGGGCCCCACCTTCCCCTCCTCAGCCCTGTGAGCTGGGGAGCCCCCACTGCCAATACTGCGACCTGTAACCCCTGATCTCAGCAATGCAAAAATCCTACTTGACCTAAGAGTGGAAGGGAATGGATGTTAAATGTTGTCTCCCAGATGCCAGAATTACTATCCGACAAAGAGCCACTGTCCATGGGCAGGGAATGACAGATCACTGCTGGCAGCGAATCCCTGTCTTTGGTTGTGACATCCCAATATGCTGTGTGGCCTGACAGCTGTCAACTGGGGCCAGACCTAATTTCCTCCACCGGACTGGCTTACTGTGACCACCCCAGCTCTGGGGATGAGTGCAGCCAGCCACTCTGACCTGAAGAACGTGTAAAGGCCACTTGGGGTACAGCAGCTCGCTAGGATACGGGACATGCATCACATGGTGACTTATATAACTAACCCCTTACGTAACAGCAGCATTTCTATCAAAGTCCCGCCTGCAGCAAGTGTCAACCACAATCAGGCCTGACTAGGGATGGAAGGCGTCGGGTGGAAGTAAGCTCTTTGGGCTGTTGGGATGAGCGCTTCCTGCCCTGGCTGCCCCAATTTGTGGTTGATGGCAACCCTCCCCCCCCAGTATGACTATGCCCACAGAATGGCTGGGGCCTCAGGTGATCATGGGTAGTTGCAGCCCTGTGTCAGCTCCAGCAGCAACAGAGGCAGGGTGGGGTAACTTTGGAGTTCCAACCTTGGTAAATGCTTTGATTTCTCCCAATACAAATCAGGGCAGATTCAACCTCACTTACTAGCCTGGGATTTAACCGCCTCACTTGCTATACCCTTAGTATAGCAAGGGGTCAGAGGTGGAGGATAAGGACAGGAGGCTCCAGGTAGAGATGGCATGTCCATTCTCTCTCCATTACTCATGGCCTTAGGAGAGGAGACTCCAAGAAGGAATTTGACAGTTGAGACAGTTGAGTACACAGCAGGCCTTGTCTGCTTTCTGATGTTGGGGAAAGTAGTTGAGTTTTCATAAGTAGGGGTGGCACGGCTAGCCCTACAGAGGGCACCGAGGCATGAATGATGAGACTTGCCAAGAAGGAGTGGCCGTGATGGGTTATAAATCCTTATGGCAATGAACTGTGTCTCAAATGCCTCGTCCTAAAGGTGGAGGAATTGCAGCCCCTGGCAAACTTGATACTGTGATTAAAACTCCTCAAAAAATAAAGAAGAGGCTACCTGGCATGCAGCCAACACCTTTCCTTCTTCAATTCTCCACAGAGCTGGTGTGGTACAAACAGTGTGGCAGTTGTAAATCTGTGCCCCAGTGTTCTGTCCCTGCTCGATCCTGGCCCCACATTCCTGACACTGCCTTGTACTCCCACCCTCAGACCCATCCCAGACAGACACTTCACCTTGACTGTGTCCTCTCCTGCCCTTCGTACGCTGTGTCCTGTCCAGTCAGGCCACTGGCCAGGAATGAAAAGTCAGTTTAATCTCAACTGTCAATTCGGATTTGATTGGTGATGCCTCCAAGGAGCCTTGAGGGATGATTCCAAGGCCAGCATGGAATTTGGAATGCTCTGATCAGCTAGTGATGTCTGCCTTGAGGGTGGATAGAAATGGTCTCTGGGTGCCAGGTCCCTGATTCCAGGTGAAGCTGACAGGACACAAAGCTTTGCATTATAGTAATCCAACCACTAATTTTAGTCAAGCAAACAGAACACCGGAGAAGGGCAGTGACTTATCCACACACACCTTCCTTTAACCAGAAACCAGATCTCTTGCTTCCCAGGGCAGAGTGCTTCAGTTTAACTTGACAGGTTTTTGTTTTCCTTGAGATAAGATTTTACTTTATATCCCAGGCTGGCCTGGAACATGTGACCTTCTTGCCCCTACAGGCTCAGGGACCATAGCAGACTACACAGTCACTAACATGCTTCAATACCCAGCTGGGTATTAGTCATAGTAAACATCTTACATATCTCATGATATTAAAAATTATTTTGGAGATTTATTTATTGTTTATTTATATGAGTATTTTGCCTGCATATGTCTGTGCACCACATGTGTGCAGTATCATGGAAGCCAGAAGATGGCATTGGATCCTCTGGAACTGGAGTTATAGATGGTTGTGAGCTGCCACGTAGGTGCTAAGAATTGAACATGGGTCCTCTGGAAGAGCATCCAGTACTCTTAACTGCTGAGCCGCTTCTCGAGCCCCACACATCTCATGGTGTTTTATTCTCACAACCACCCTATGTGACCCCAGTATTTCCCCAACCTTGGCAGATGAGACTATGGCTCGTGGAGGTTAAGTGATCTAGCAGCAGCAAAGAGGATGAACCAGGGAGGGTTCAAACCCCATCTCCCTGACTCGAGACCCTGGGATCTTCCTAATAGCTTATGAGTGTACTATGTGACAACTGTCCCAACCTGGGAGAACACCCTGAGACAGAGTGTGGACACTCTGGGGTGCTGAGACAGTGAGAAGTTTGGTGCTGTGCAGAGGGGAGGAGATCAGTGCAAGAGCGGGGTGATCTGAGGAATGAAAGAGATGTTGAAGTCTTCCATTTCTGCGTTCATGAGGCACACAATAAATGCTTGATGCCTGAGTGGACGGTTGCAGAAGCAAAATGGAACATGAAGTAGCATGGCTGGCTGACTCTTGAGTGTAGCTCCGGTGCCTGACTCGAGCCCGAGCACACCTTCCCTCTCAGCTGCATGCTGTACATACCTCCATCACCACAGGAACCCTTGCCTCCAGGTGGCAGGACTTCAAAAGGAACTGTAGTGGAAATGGCCACATACCTGCCTCCAAGGTGGTGATCTTACCATCTCCAGAGACAAATAAGTAGCTAGCGACTTGGATTGCCACCTAGCAGGGAGATGGCAACCTGCAACCAGTCACCAAACGTGTGGTGGTATTGTGTTCCCCGAAATATTGTGCACCCTAATAAACTTATCTGGGATCAGAGACAGAACAGCCACAATATTAAACATAGAGGATATGTAGTGGTAGCACACGCCTTTAATCCTAGCATTCCAGAGGCAGAAATCCATCTGTTCAAGGACACAGCCAAGCTTGGTGACTCACGCCTTTAATCCCAGGGAGTGATGGTAGAAAACAGAAAGGTATATAAGGCGTAAGGACCAGAAACTAGAAGCATTTGGCTGGTTAAACTTTCAGGCTTCTAGCAACAGTTCAGCTGAGACCCATTCTGGATGAGGACTCAGAGGCTTCCAGTCTGAGGAAACAGGATCAGCTGAGAAGTTAGCCAGGTGAGGTTAGCTGTGGCTTGTTCTGCTTCTCTGATCTTCCAGCATTCACCCCAAGAGATGGCCTCAGGTTTGATTTTATAAATAAGACCATTTAAGATTCCTGCTACACAAATGCATACTGGAGAAATCGGCTGAGGACCATGCTGAGGGTCACCTGGAACTAGTGACCCCTGGGTGTGTCCCCAAGGAAGAGGCTCCTTTTTACGCAGCTGCCTCCTTCCTCCCTCCCCTTCTTCCTTCACACTTCCGTCTCAGCCCCTTTCACACACGTGCTAGTTGTAAAGTAGATCCAAAGACCTCCGTGCTCCTTGCTGTGGGAAGTGGAGACTAAGACCTTTCCCTTGGCATGGGTTTAGTGACTCCCTCCTAACGAATGTCAGTTCATTAGAAGGAAAAGGGACTGTGTAAGTTCTAGGCAATGTTGGACACAGGGGTGTGGGGGTGAGTGTGTAGCCAGTTGAATGGACATGTAGGTGTGGAGATGGACAGATAGGATCTATGTATGCATGTGTGTATGTATGTATAGGCGGGACAAGAGAGCAGAGAATTCTGGGAGGTGGAAGGCTGGAGAGAGAGTCACTGCCAGCCGCGACCATGACAAGGAAGATGTAAGGTACTGGTAAGCCACGAGCCACGTGGCAAAATATAGATTAATAGAAATGGGTTAATTTAAGATAGAAGAACTGGATAGCAAGAATCCTGCCACAGCCATACAGTTTGTAAGCAATATAAGTTTCTGTGTGTTCACTTGGTTGGGTCTGAGCGTCTGGCGGGTGAGAGAGATTTGTCCTGACTGTGGGCCAGGCAGGAAAACTCTAGCTACATGTATGTATGTATGTATGTATGTATGTATGTATGTATGTATGTATGTATGGATGGATGGGTAAGTGGATGGATGAAGTGGAGTGTGTGAATGGATGAGTGAGCAGTTGGATGGATGGGTGGACCAACAATTAAAAACTTCTGAGTTCCTCAGAAGCAGAGAGTTTGGTATGACTAATTGAGTGGTGGCCCTAATTTCTTCCCATGCTTCAAGGCTTTCTGTCTGTGAGGTTGCCCCGTGTAGGAATGCCCTTTTAACCACGATTTAGTTCCCATCTTGTCTGCTTATCTGGTCCCTACTGTCTACTGTAACCTTTTCAACAGATGCGTGTGCCCCAGGTAGAAGGGACCTGAGGGACCACGAGAAACACCACAGGCTGGGAGCAAGGGGCCTCTGGAGTCACACACCTGGCTTTGGGTCCTAGCTCTGCCCCTCACCTAGGCAGCTCCTCTGTCAGGCTGTGGCCCCCTGCCCTGTCCTTGGAGGATACTAAGGAAAGGCACACAGCATGCTTGTCTCGGGGCTGGATTGGCTCTGCCGCCCATCAGGGCCATTCCACTCATCCCACCATTGATTTGACGAGGAAAAAGGCCAAGAGGTAGTAATTAGCTCTAAGAAACTTGGGCGATTGATAGCTGGAATCTTAATTCTGAGACCCCCTTCTGCCTTCCCTCCCCTCCCAATTGAAAACAGATTTTTTTAAAATACAATATATTGTGGTTATGGTTTCCTGTCCCCCAGATCCTCCCAGATCCTCTCCATTTCTCTTCCCAAATCCACATCCTGTCTCCTCTTAGAAAACAAACAGGCATTGAGATAATAATAAAATATAATAACTCTTCAGAACCTACCTTCAGGATTCTCTTCTGTGTGCTCGGCCTTCACTAGCCACGAGGGGGCGCCTGTGGAATCATTCAGGTTTTCTATGCACTTGTAAACTCAGGACTTGCCAGGCAAGCAACCAACCACTCAGGCCCTTCTCGGAAACAAGACAAGAGTCCCCTCCACTTCAGTGCTTTCATGATACCTGAAGCCTCCCTCATTCTCCTTCCTTACCTCAACCCTTGGTCCTCTAACCCCCATATTCTTCTTTTCCTGAGCAGAATTGGCATCATTGAAAAGCCTTTGTTGTTTTGGCCACATGTGGCCCACATTTGCAAGCATGGCTCCTTACTTCAGGATTAGAGAATGTTCCTGAACATCTACTTTCATTCCATCCATCTATTCCGAAAACATCGGCTCCACCTCTGGAGAAATGGAGGAGCGGGGAAGGGGATTAAGGACACATCAGACAACCTTGCTTTCAGAGAAAAGCATGGTGTGGCAAAAGATGACAAGGCTATAGCCAGCTGGGCCTGGCATTGCAGACTGGCCATCCCAGCTACTTGGCAGGCTGAGACAGGAGGATTGAAGATTCCATGCCTGCCTGTCTCAGAATTAAAAATAAGAAGTGGGCTATAATTCAGTGGGAGAGTTCCTGCCTAGCATGTGTGAAGCCCTAGGTTAGATCCCCAACAAATAGGGCAAAATAACACAATACAACAACCAATGACTCCTTTTTATGTGTTGCTTGGAAACAGGAAGAGAGCCTGAGGGTGGAAGGCTGGAGGCTGTTCTGGAAGCTGTGGATCCTAAGTTGAGCCCTAAAGGATGCCAAGTGGTTGATCAGGCCAGTAGGACCTGAGGTTTCTGAGCAGCCACAGGAGAGAGAGACCTTTGCCTACAGGTCCTCATCTCTAAGCTCAACTTCTCACGGCAGGTCTGAGGTGAATAGACCTAGCCAGCAGCCACTAGAGGGCACTGTGACCTTTCTAAGCATAGCCTGGAGGCTGCAGACTATGGAGTTGGTCAAAGTCATTCTGGGCTCCTCTGGGTAGGGCAGCTCCATTCTCCTGACCCCAAGCTGGAAAGCTGGAAATTGAAGGTAGGGGAAAGACACAATTCTTGGGGTGAATGAGACCCAGATGCAGTATTAGGGGGCTAGTACAGCAGAGGCTGAGGGCCGAAGTAGATGCCCAAGGATGGATTAGCATCAGCTATGAAGACAAGACAGAGCATGCTCATCCTCTTCCCCCAGAAGCCGTAAACAGCCCTACAGTATTGTTCTTGTGACATCTCTACCCCATTCCCTGGAGAAAGGAGTTACACAGGGAACATATTAAGCCCTTAGGCCACCTTGGGACTGTAATACTTTTCCAGCATTTCAGCAGCTGGAGAGGACCTTGACAATTAGAAGCATGGCAGCGCCCAGATTTCAAGGCTGGGCAGACAGAAAAATGCTTTGGTGCAAACCAGGTTTTTCAGATGCCACAATGACCACAGAATGCTTGTCATGGCTATAAGCAACTTAGGGTCATTCTTCCTATCTCCCTTCATTCACAGATGGGAGACTATGATGAGAAGATGGGGTCCTGGCCTCATCACCCAGCCTATCTTCCTCCTGAGGCTAGGCGAGGTCTGTGTTTGGCTCAGAGCTCAGAACTCAGCTGATCGTGGCCACAGCCACAAGAAGGCCAGAAAGGTGCCTGGTTCTAGGTAGGCACTCAATGGCTTCTTGGTCACTGTTCTCATGCTGTGAAGAGACACCATGACCAAGACAACTCATATTAGAAAGCATTTAATTGGGAGTTATCTTATAGTTACAGAGGTTTAGTCCATTGTCATCATGGTGGGAACATGGTAGCAGGCAGGCGTGGTGCTGGAGAAGTTGCTGAGAGCTACATTCTGATAAGAAAGCAGAGAGTGAGAACTAGGCCAGGCATGGGCTTTTGAAGTCTCAAAGTCCCACCCCCAGTCATGCATTTCCTCCAACAAGGCCATACTTCCTAATCTTTCTAGTATTTCTAAATAGTACCACTCCCGGGTGACTAAGCATTCAAATATATAAGACTACAAGGGTCATTCTTATTCAAACCAGCATAATGGCTCTTGGCTAGATTAACAAACAACTCAAGTTCACTGGGTGCATATTGTATGCCCCAGACTCAATATGCAGGGTGCCAAAGGTGGGCAACTTGGGTGCCAGCTGGTGGCTCCTGGTGTCAGATGTGTCCACCAGCTGGGATAGCCTTTGGGAGGGTGTTGATTCTCCCAGGGTGGCCCCTGTTGAGGGAGCAGGGCTAGCTTGGTTTGTTTCAACTGACCTTCTCCAAGACTAGCCTGGGTAGAATTCTGTGTTCAAAGGCAGGTAAGGGGCCTCAGTCACGTGTGAAGATCACACATCGAGTCTGGGCACCCTGGAGAAAGAACTGAAGGTTCTAGGTAGGCCTCAATGGCTTCTGTGAGGGGATTGGAAGTGAGGAACAGGGCCGAGCACAGGTTTGGGTGAGATAGGACCCATTAGAGCATGTAGGAGCCTCCTGAGTGACACAGGCACTAGCCATGGGGAGGGGGCCTGAGTTTGGGGAAGGGGCCTGAGGTTGGTGGAGGGGCTGGGTCCCGCCTTCCTTCTTGCAAGCCCTGATACTTGTGAGCTGCCTGGCCTGGCCACTGGGCCTTTTTCCTTTGGCCTCGATATGACATGCATGGAACCCAGAAGTTTCTTGCCTGTCTGGAGAGACAGACCCTAAGCTTGCAGCCTCTCTGTGGACTGAAAAGGACACACAATGGCTTAGGGATTGTCCTCAAAAGATGCAAGGGGCAGAGACCTCTTGGGTACTCACCTCTCCCATCAGACTCACAGCCATCTCCTTACCACAACCTCCAAAGAAGGCCTGGGAGTGCTGTGGAGGCCCAAGACAGCAGTCTGCTTCCACCCCAGGGCTGCTCAGACTCCCAAGCAGAGGTCACAGGTGAGCTGGAGGCACACTGGGCTGCAGGGCATGTCTATCATGTGTTGTGGGTCACATGGCCATTTGTATCTGCCTCATCAAGGATATTTTGCTCTTTCTGGTTGGCTTGGATTTGGTCTCTGAATCCAGCAGGAATGACCTGGGGGTTGGCAAAGACGTATGGAAGCCAGTTGTCAGAGTCATTTCTGGGCTGGTCATTTAGGGCACACCTGGCCTAAAGGATGAGTCCCAAGTAGAACTTGAACTCTGGACCTCCAGCAGTCTTGCTGGCCATGAGTCTCAGTCTCTTTCTCTCCTCTCTCTCTCTGTTTTTCTCTGTCTCTCTCTCTCTTTTACACACACACACACACACACACACACACACACACACCCATCACAGAGTTATTCTCTCTATGTCCACCCCATTACTATAGATGCTCAACAGGTTAAGATAAGGAGTCCCCTCCCACTTCTGTCCCTGCCTCCTGGATCTTCCCAGCCAGCAGTCCCTGGCGCCAGCTCTGAGGGCTCCTTCTAGGAGGACTGGGAAAGGCTGTGAAGGATGGGACATCTCTGACCCCTTCCAGCTAGCATAGGTTTGCCTACACATGGGATACACACTTCTGAGCACAGCTCTGTGCCGGCTTTTCCTGGGTTTATTCCCACAACCAAGCAGTCCATCAATGGTCATTACTTGAAGAGATGGGCTCTTAGCATCTCTGACTCACCTCACTTTAAATACCCGAAAGGTCTGTTTGTTCAGATTTGTATTATAACATTGAGGACAGCACTTTAACACCAAAGTCTGTGATGAGTCATTTTTTTCCCCTGAATGATTAATGAAAGATTTAAAGTTATTTTGATCCTAAGAACAAACGTTTTAGGAATTTTCTTAATGTCATGTAAAAGAAACAGTCCAGGCTATGGTGAAGAAAGGTGAGACCATATTGGCTCTTAAACACTGAGAAGTCCAATAGAGTATTCATTGCAGGAATAGTTGGCTCCAGAATTTGGTGTCTCCAGGATCAGACTGCTGCCCGACTTTCCCATATGCCAGCCCTCTGCAGGCTAAAACCCTGGGGTTCCCAGGAACACAGTGAGCCACCAATTCTCTTCCTGCCTCGCCTCAGATTTTAGGTTTAGGAGATAAAAGTGAGAGTATCTTTCCCAGGAATCCAAGGGTAAACCTCCCTGTTAGTTCGTCCAGGCTACGATACAATGCCTAGATCTCAAAATTATGTCCCTCTGGCTCAAACAGCAAACCTAACTTTTACAGCCAAGGGAGGCACCATGTGGGTGTTCCTGTCTCCTTCCCAGGCAGCTGTCCAAGGAGGGCTATTCTGACAATCTTCCCTATGTGGTTCCGCTGCCCTGGGCCAGGGGCCTGCACTCTCTGTGGAGGCTACATGCTAAACATTTAGGGTTTTTCAGGGTCTATCTCCTCCCCCTCTCTTTTTCCACCCTTTAAAAAAGCATTCTTACACTGTAGATCAGGCAAACAGCCCCACAAGACTTACCTCATGGCCCCTGCCTTAGGGCCCTAATGCCGTCCATGCACATGGAATCTGGGGCAGGGAGAAGGAAAATGGGTCCCTCACCCATTCCCTGAGAGTCTTAGCCCTGCTGTGGTGCATAGCACACCCACCCCTACTCCTTGAAGTAGGCTTCAGATCCATCCTGACTCCAGCTTGGGAAAGAAAGGTGCACACAGACACATCCTAACGGTCTCTAACAGCTTAACTCAGAACAATGCAAACAGTCATTTCAGACCCATCCAGAACTTCTCAGTAATCACCAGACTCCCCAAAAAAGAATAAGAAGGAAAAATGGAACTCAGAGCAGTGGTTGCCTGGCATTCTTGGCATTTGAGGGGTCTCAGTCTTGCTACTTGAATGATTTAGTAAGGAGAGGAAGTTTGTTGACTTCTTCCGGGGCACCCCTGAGCAGGGTTTCCTGACCTCAACTCTCAGGAGCCCCTGTGGTTCTCTCACCCCAAGGACTTCTTTGGAATGGAGGAAGAAACCAACTGGCATTTGCTAGTCAGCAAACAGAAAAGAAGAGGCTCTGCCCACGAGCAGCTGAGCGGCTGAGCTACTGAGCCGGTTACGGGTAACGTGATCATGTTACCACAATAGCAAAGACATGGGGCCTGACTGGGGTGCGTGAAGCAGGCCTGCCATAGCTCTTATTTGGGTCCAGTTTGATGTAGTGACCATCTTCTCAAGCCCCTGGCAGATGCCAGGGTCAGCTTGCCTCAGCCACCTGTCTGTACCCTAAGAAGTGGGGGTCAAGTGCGACATCCGGGGTCTCTCCCCAAGCGGCAAAGCTCAGACTTGCAGAAGAAAGATCCTAGCTGTGTGAAGTGTAGCTGTTTGTCCCTCTTGTGACATGAAAGGTTTTCAGAGCCAAGAGGTTTCTCAGAGGGTGAATCCCTTGACCACCTATAAACATGGAAACTAAGATCCAGAAAGGCCATAAGTTGCTTGGAGATAAATCAGTCTTGACTGAAAATTTCTAGATTTCTAAATAATCACATGGGATGGACCCATAAAATTGTTAACATCTCTGTGAATCTGTGTCTACCATAAATAAAATGTGTTTACCTTTTGTCCACAGACTGCTGTGCCAGGGGTGCTCGGGTTTTGGCCTACTGACTGTAGTTCCCTGCACCTCCACCAGGTGGCCCAGACATGGCTAACCTGGGCTTTTGATCCCAAGAGCCAGGCATCTCTTCCAGTTGTGAGTAAGTGGAGAGAGTGCGTGTCTGATGCCCACTCACCTCCCATTCAAATTTAATCCGAACAGCAAGGAAAATCGTGTCTTAAAATTCCAGGGATTCAGTGCAGGAATGAATGGGTGCTGGAGAGAGAGGCTGGGATATGTCTTCAGACGAGACAAATTCTGGCACCTTCAGAGACCTCAGAGCCTCCCCGACCCCATGCTTCACAGAGCTGAGATGCTGGTGGTGAGGTCCCGAGACAGCACCAGGCCCCGGGTGTTCTGGACACTCATTGGCAGGGCTCTGCCCTAGGTCCAGCCCTGGGAAGTCAAACACGGACAGTTTTGGGGAACAAGCCATAGGGGATGCCAGGCTTCCTCCTGCCATGTTAGCAGGGCACAGAGGAGTCTTAGGCCACAGCCTGACAGGATGTTGCCTCTCTCAGCTACTTACCCAGGGAGGGCCAGAGCAATGTCTCTGTGACACTTCATACCAGGAGCCCATTGTCTGTGGTCAGTTACACTCCCGTCTAGAAGAGGGGCATGGCACACAGTGGCTACAGTGGCTGGCAGAGTCTGTGATAAGCATTGTTACCAACATTGGCAGCTGGAAGATGGTGTGCATCTATGGTTCACCTACAGAAGAACAGATTTTAGGTTATTCCTATATAAACATCACTTTCATTCGGTTGGCAGTCTTTGGGCTGGAGTTGAAACAATCCCAGAGAGAATTGTGGCCATACATCCCCTTGGCATGACGTTGGGGCCACAGAAAAGTCTATGATTTTTATCTGTACTAAAATCACTCTGATGTTTAAGGAGCAGTTCTTGGTCAGGGAGGTGTTGATGGCTCCTCCTCAAGGGTGAGGGAAGGACAGAGGTGAGGATGGAGGAAGAAGAGGTTGCAGGGCTGAGGAGAGCAGATCTGTGGACAGCTGGCAGGACAGGTGTCATCCTGGGCCAAACACAGCAATTTGTCAAGGACCTGGAAGTCTAAGGACTTTCCAAGCCACACTAAGTGGATGATTGTTCCCAGAGAGCCACAGGGGCCATGAGTCTATCCATCCTTACCAGGACAGGAACTAGGGACAAGCGACCATTACTGTCACCCAGGGGAGTCTGGGAGTCCCAAGCAGAGAGAATGACCACAGAGGTAGTAATGCTAGATGCCTGATGTGTTTGGGGTGCGGGATCCTCAGGACACAGATTCACGGGGTGTAGGGTGGGGTGGGGGGACAGGCTCTGCAGGCTTGGGCTGAGTGCACAGAACTCTGAGATGCACTTTTGGAAGGTGAATCCAGGTGGGTGAGTAGAATATGTGGCTCATAGGGAACCCCTAGGTATTGACATGTGGTGTGGATGGAAGGGGCGGGGTACAGATGTGGATGCCAGTCCATGAGAGGAGGTGATGGCTGGACCATGTGAACGACATCACTGGCAGGAGCAGGGACACCTCCAGGTCCACTCAGGAGACCGATAAGGTGCAGTACTGGAGGCAATTCTGTGTGGGATTTCTCTCCTTTCAGCCTTAGTTGCCTTCTTTATCCCATAAAACAGGGCCAGATAAGATGGCTTCATCAGGCCTTTCTGCTATGGGCCTTCTAGAATGATTCAACTGGGAAGCATCTCCATTACAAAGCTGATAAGCACATGGTACTATCTCTACTGCGTATAAACCACTTCTGACTTCTGGATCAACCCAAGACAGTGCCATGAGAGTTCATGTTACGCCAGTTTCAGCGAGGACTGCTGTGCTACCCATTGTCTGGCTCCTCCTTCAGACTAGAGTGGGATGGAACTGCACACAGCTGCTGTTCTGCCTAAACTTCCCCTGTCCTTCCAGGACACAGAGCGCCTGGATGGCCTCCTTCCCTGAAGGTGATGGGGAGAAGGGTAAGCCACCTGCTAGAGCTTCAGGATGCTCTGCTGTGCTACATCCATCCTTCCCCAGGCTTCTTGCTTGCTTTCCCCACAAAGCAGCAAGTCTACTGTGAGTCTCTGTGGTAAAACTGAGTAACGGCTGGGCTCAGTCCAGCCCACATCCTGCCAGCATCCCCAGGAGACTCATTCCCAGCATCAACCACTTCCTCTTAGCTATGGCCATGACCCAAGCTTTATGACAGACTCGGACGTTAGGTCAGCATTAAGTGTCTGGGCTGGGCTGACCATACGCCATGCATCTGCCAGCTGCATGCCCTTGTTCAAATCACTGATGTCATTTTAAATTCCACTAGGAAGAAGCTGGATTTGTCCCCAAGGATGGCAGACAGGACAGTCTTCATCTGGCATATCTCTTGGCAGGTAGGTCTGGTGAGGGTCATCACCTTGGAAGGGATAGGTTCCCCCACTAGGCACTAAACAAGCAACATGTCCTCTGTACTCCACAGTCTAGGTAGCCCTTTCTGTGATCATTGAATCATTCAATGAACCCTGAGGACAAGCACTGAGCTGGTCATTGGGGCCGTGGATTTGATCCTGCTCTAGGTTCCCCTTAAAATTTCCCTCTGAGGATGCGAGGAGATGGCTCAGTGGGCCAAATGCTTGCTATATGAGCGTAGGGCCTTGAACTTGGATCCTCCACACCCACGTCAAAAGCTAGTTTGTGGAGGCAAGTAGAGGTAACACTCCAGCCTACTGCATACCCCCAGCGTTTGTCCTACCATGGACAGCAACGGTGACAGCTGGACTGCCCACCAAGCACAATCCGCACCCTCCCACGTCTCCCCTTCCTGTGCCTCAGTTTCCCCTGGTACATCCAAAAGGCCCTCCCTCTAACATAGACATGGGCATATCTTATGACTACAAATCTGCTGTGGACTCAGTAAACTGAAGAGTTCAGTCCCCAGCTCCATAGGCACGTCCAGAGCCCTAAACCAGAACAGATGCAGTTAGACTGGCTGACTGGGCATGAGGCACTGGACCAAGGCTGAGATACATACACAACTCATCCAGCACACACACTATTGCAACCTGAGCTCTTGCTGTCCATCACTGGTGACGTCTGCATGCTGGAACCAAGTCCCGGCTGTCACTAAAGTTTCATCTCTCCCCATGGAGAGCCCCACACTGTAAAGCAGGTGCCTGTGGATGAGAGAAGGGGAGGAGGGCTGTGAGATGCTGAACTCCTGCATCAGCACTCAGATAGCAGGGCCACTGGCCTTTTACACAGCGATAAGGCTCCAGGTCCTGTCCATGTGCCCAGGCCCTCCACGCATTGTATGAGGATGAGTTGGACACAAAAGGGATCCTGGCTCTTCCTCAAGTGGTTTCTCCTCATCTTCTAACCATATCTGGCTTCCCATATTGCTCCATGCTCCAGGAGAAGGGTCTCTGGATGAGTACTCAAGGGAACCCTGACTCTGGCTCTCTTGGGTTCTCACATGGGAGACCTAGGTACAAAGCTGGAGGGTGCAAGGAGGCTAAGCTGGGGTCTCATTCCTGGTCTCTTTCTCTTTTGGATGGCAGCCTGCATCCTATCACCTAGACATCCAGTGCTGTGGCAGTCTCTTTGTAATGCCATAAATGCTCCAGGATGTCAGTATTAGAAAGCCCCACTGTCTGCTGTCCCAAGAAAGAATAAGCCACTCCCACAAAAGATGGGATGAATTAGACCCATAAGCTGTGACGTGATGCTTCCTGTCACTTTCAATCCTTTTCAGGATCTGTGTGTGTGTGTGTGTGTGTGTGTGTGTGTGTGTGTGTGTGTGTGTATGTGTGTGTGTGTGTGTATATGTGTGTGTGTATGTGTGTGTGTGTGTGTGTGTGTGTGTGTGTGTGTGTGTGTGTGTGTGTGTGTGTGTATGTGTGTGTGTGTATATGTGTGTGTGTGTGTGTGTGTGTTGGGGAGGGTATTGCATGTATGTATATTTTTACATGTTTGTGTGTGTGTGTGTGTGTGTGTGTGTGTGTGTGTGTGTGTGTGCGTGTACCTGAATGTGGAGTCAGGGGTTGATGTCAGGAACCATCCTCAATCATTCTCCCACCTTATTCTTTGAGGCAGGGTCTCTCAAGCAAACGAGAGCTCACTGAAATAGATAGTCATGCTAGCCAGTTCATCTTGTCTCTGCTTTGTGAGGCCAGGATTACACGTAGTCTGTCATGTCTACCCAGAATTTACAGGGGGTCTGGTGGATCCGAACTCTGGTCCTTGTACTTTGCTGAGAAAGCACTTAACTGCTGAGCTGTCTCTTCAGCAACCCTAAGACTTTCCCTTCTTATTCTGTGTTTATCAAGAGAGAGTCTTTGGACACATTTAGATTCAGTTTAGTTTTTTTTTTAAAATTAATTGCATGCTACCTCTATGCACACAAAAAAAGGAAATATAAGCAAAATAAATGAATAAAGGTCTTCCCCAAATGTCTTCACATTCAGAGTTCATCTTTACAAACAGTTATCTTTGGGGCCACTTCTTTCTGTGTTGGTTTGAGAGGATTTGTGTCCTGACCACCTTCAGTGTTACTACAGAAGGTCCTCTGCTGGCTCTAGATGGTTTCCACTGCCATTGTGTGCATGAATATATAACAACTTTATCATGACTGTCATCTGTAAGCACTAACCTGTAACTGTAAGGTACATCACCATGCTAGAGATGACACAGCAAAATCATCACCATCATCATCACCATCATCATCTAGACTCTAACTTCATGCCTTGAAGGAAAAGTAACTCAAAATACACTATGTAGGTCTGTGAAATGGCTCAGCAAGTAGAGGCTATTTGCTATTGAACCTAATGATAATGTCCCTCCCTTCCCCAGGCATGTATTTAAATACATGGTCTCCAGTCAGTGGAACTGTTTGGAAAGGATTGGGAGGTGTGGCCTGGTCAGAGGAAGCATCTCACTGGGGAAGGGCTTTGAGGTTTCAGAAGACTCATGCCATTCCCAGTTCACTCTCTGCCTCATGCTTGGGATCAAGATGTGAGCCTCAGTTACTGCTCCAGATGCCTACCTCTGTGCCCTTGTTCCGCCATCATGAACCCTAACCTCTGGAACCATAAGCCCAATTAAATTCTTTCTTTTATAAATTGGCCTGGTCATGATGTCTTATCATAGCAATAGATAAGACCCGATATGAAGTATAAATGTGTTCTTATCACCTGGAATATAAAGTGTCCCTTTCTGTCTCATGTGTCCCTTATGATCACTGGTAGAAAAGAAGAGATTTTTAAAGAGATTCTGTCTCCCTCAATCTAAATATCAGATGATTAAAACAATGATCACAAAGAATTGGGACTTTCCCTGAGAAACTCATGCTGGGAGAAGGAAAATGTCCTAGCCAGGGGGCAACTTGTCTCCTGGAAAGAGATTTCACACAGTTTGAACAACTCCTGAGGCCATCTCACAAGGTGAGACTAAGCCCAGACAATGAAGTCAGTGGTGGGTGGGACTACACCTAGATAAGACTTGCTGAAATGTGCATAACCTTGGAGCTCTAATTAAACTTCAGCTTGAGTTCAGGACCCCCAAGGCAGACTTGTCAGGGAATGCCACTGGATCTCTCTGTCTCTCTTCTCAGTGTGGTCATATTGAATAGATCTCCTTTTTCTGATTTCCACTTTTAATTTTGTGCCTTTAATTGGCTTATTGAGGACAGACAGCTGAACCTGGCTTGGGGTATAATGTGTGATAACCTCTCCATGCCTAAGTTACTGTTCTATGGCTGAAGAGAACCCACAACCAAGGCAACTCTTATAATAGAAGGCATTTAACTGGGGGCTGGCTTACAGTTTCAGAGGATTAGTTCGTGATCATCATGGTGGGAAGCAGGCAGGTGTGGCATTGGAGCCATAGCTGAGAGCTTTGCATCCTGATCCACAGGTGGCAGGCAGAGAGAGACACTGGGCTTGGATTGGGCTTTTGAAACCTCAAAGCCTTCCCCCAGTGACATATTTCCTCCAACAAGGCCACACCTCCCAATTCTTCCCAAACAGTTCCACTAACTGGGGGCCAACCATTAAAACATGAGCCTATGGGGGCCGTTTTTCATTTGAACTACCACACTCAAGTTTGACAATATCAGGAATATTTATTGAGCATCTACTGTGTGCTAGGTCAGATATCCCAGCAAGGAACAAGAGGAAGACCCCTCATGACGCTTGCATGCTAATCACACAGTCAATGACTCCTAAGTAAGTCATGTCCCAGTGCTTCATATTATAGTTGAATAGCACTACATGATGTGAAGGAGACTGTGTGGGGGTTTTATGACAGAGAGAGATGAGGCTCAGATCAGTGGTACCTAGAATGGTGGCAGGGTTGGGGGCTCTCTCTAAGAAAGGGGCAATTGACCTGGGGCATTCAAGAAAGAACCCGGAGAAAGGGGCACCTTGGCCCCGCCTATGTACCTTGGCCTCACCCATGCTTCCGTATATTTGAGGGACAGGAGAACCAATAGGGTCAGAGCATAGCAAGCAGGGGCGGGAGTGAATTAGTGTGGAGAGGGCAGGCAGGGCCAGGTGCTGAAGGATTAGGAAGTCTTGGAAGAGAGGTTGCAGGCCTAGTCCAATGTACAGAAGGTGCGCAGACGGTGGAGACAGGAAGTATGCTCTTTAAGACCAGGGCAAGCTGTGAATCTGCAGAGAGAAAGAGTTCAGGTTTCAGATAGGTTAGGAGCCCTTGGTGATCACCAGGGCCCAGCCACAAAACAGGAAACCCGTAGGTGATGAGCAGTCTGTCCCCAGAGCCATGCATGTATCTTAGACACAGAGAGGCCAGAGCCTGGAAGGGAGGTTGGTGATTATTCTGTGAAATCAGCAGAGAAAAACATCCAAAGTTGGAAATAATGCTTAACAGTGTTCACAGTGGCAAAGGATCCACTTCAAACATTTTAGCAGCAACCTGCTGGGATCCGGGCAATCTCTGGAAATGATTTATTTACATAGAAAAATGAGACAGCCCCTGGGGCGACGCTCTCATTGGTCAGCGCCTCTCAGGGCCACAGGCTCAGGCCTTCCTCCCTACAGCCTAGGCAGGGGGCTGATTGCTCTCCCAGGGGAGGTGGAAGGCCTGCCAGCCATCTCTCAGAGTTCCTTCTCCAAAATAAGCCTTCAGGAGCATTTTAATGTGTGGCTGAGCCTGAAGTACAGTCAACATTTCATTCCAAGAATGCAAATGAGCTCCCGAAGGACTTGCAAGAGGCAAACGCGCTGGCCCAGAACACCTTTTTGAAAGGCTTGAGTTTGGCCCAGAAAATGTCACTTTTTCAGTCCAGACTTGGGAAACCGAGGCTGGGGAGTTGGGGCCCAAAAATCTCACTAGGAGAAAAAGGCGAGGCTGCCTGCTTTTAATCCTGTGGAGTCCTCAAGGCTTTCTCTGTTGTTTTGAACATGGTCATCCTGCAAGGCAAGGGGCCCTTGGAAGGAGAATGGAGGATCTCTATTCACAGATGGTCTGACCAGACCAATTTGTCACAAGCCTCTTCTGAGGCTGTGCTGGACATGCAATGGTGTCCCACCAGAGAGGAGGAAACGTGAGTTCTGAGAGGCCTAGTGGTTAGGGCCAGTGAACCTGCCTTAGGGATGAGGGTTACCTGTATGAACAAAAGTTCCTGAAAAGATCCAGGCCTTCCTCTGACCATCCCCTGCCAGACAGACTAACTGATCAGAATTTTAATGACTATGGAGAAGTTGGAATGTTGCAAGTCTAAACCCCAATTTCAATTTACTCTAGACTATATTCAGCCCCTGGATAACCATTCCTGCCCATCTCTGTGTTTAACCTAAAGATCTGCGACTAACACTTGAAACCTTTGGGATTCCATCAAATAAAGGCTAAGAGAGTCTCTGAGGCCTGGAGTGTGATCCCTGAAAAATCACTTGGAGAAAGGACCAAATCCAAGATTGTCCAACTAAAGCAAGCAGTATCTTGGGGTGCACCTAGGACTGGCCAACCAGCTGTCCCATTCTAAGTCAGGATTTGAAAGAGTGGCCCCTGCTGGTCTCCTGAGGTCTCTTTTATAGAAGAGACAGGTGTTCACAGTGGCCAGAGAATTGACTGTTATACATTGTTAGAAAACCACAGTTAAAAAAAAAAAAAGAAAGAAAAAAGAAAACCATAACGAAAGGGAAGGAACAAGGGTCAGGATATGTGTCATGTGAACAGGGCTGCAGGTTTAAAGTAGGTTGAAAAACATGCTTTGCAGTTTACATCAGATCTAAGAAACAGGAACTTATTCTTAACTACAAATAGAAACCTTCACTTGCAAGGACTTAACACAGGAGAAACCGGAACTTATGATAGAAAATTACAACATGTCCACACGGTTGGGCTTGCCCGGCGGACTGCCTAATTATTTCTGGTTCAAAATAGCCATTTTCAGGTCAGAATATCTCGCGTGACTAGGACTCCGTGGCTTTACATGGTTGCGTAAAGTGCGCATGGCCATGTAATCTACGCGCATGTGTGGAGTAGCCACATGCAGTCCTGTACGCATGCGCAGCTCACTCTTTAAAAAGCTGGCACTATTTTGCACAGGTCTCTCTCTCCTCCTCTTCTCTCTCCTCACTCACGTGTGTGCTTCACACAGGCCTGTCACCTCTATCCTCTATCCTATATTAATAAACAGCTCTTCTGTGGATTTGTTGTGTTTGGGACGTGTTCCTCGCAGGGTAAGAGTGCCGCTAAATAACTAACAATTTATTCTTAACTGTCTTGACTGCAAACAGAAACCTTAATCTGGAAGCTATATTGTTCCTGTTTTGGTCTCACAAAAGCTAAAATTTCTCAGTTTTTCTAGAAACTGCCTACCCAATGTTTTCAGCAATACACCTGAAAACTATCTCGATTTATATTTGTCTTTGTTCCATAAAAGCTCATGGAATTGTTACCTCGGAGGAATACGGAATTTGGAACAACCTAAACCTGTGTTTCCAAGCTACCATCACTCACATTTGGCTGCAGAATAAGCTATCACTTGTCTCTTTTGAAGTGAGAGTTGCCTTTCTGAGTTAAGACCCAGGACTCTGATTCCAATCCTGGATCTGTGTGCAGCATCTCCACAGCTCTGGGGGATTAAGGACAATGTTTTCTGCAAAGACAGAGTCCCTAAAGGTCAGAACACAGGGCACAGAATGGTAGGTTACCATCTGTCCACCTCCTCCCTCTATTCCCAACCTTGGGAACACCATGTGACCCAAAGCTAAGCCAATGGATCTGATCCATCTTCAGCTTTATATCTCAAACAAGCCACACCTCAGCTCCGAGCCTCAGTTCCCTCAACTGTGAAATAAGGAACTGCCCTCCTCTGTTACCTGACTGAGACCATCTGTTCACCACCTAAAGGCCAATATTCGGGAGAAGAAAGCTGGTGAGAAGGAATCAGATTTAGTCAAGGCTAGCACCTTGAGAAGATGGGAGAGTGGAGGTTATTGTTACCCCCAAAGCACTCTAAGGATTCAGGTATGTCAAAGGGCTTGCACAAGTTGGGAGAAAGCAAACAGCATTGGACACAAGACCTCATCATGAGTGTGTGTGTGTGTGTGTGTGTGTGTGTGTGTGTGTGTGTGTGTGTAGGGGTGTTGTCCAGGTCACATGTCCTTTCCATTTTATTTTCTTTTTTAAAGATTTATTTTTATTTTTGTGTGCACAGGTGCCCCCAGAGGCCAGAAGAAGATATTGGATCCCCTGGGACTAGAGTGACAGGAGGTTGTGAGATACCTGATGTGGGCGCTGGGAACCAACTCTGGTCTTCTGCAAGAGTACGAAGTATTCCTAACCACTGAAGCCATCTCTCCAGCCTGTCTATTCTTTCTTCCCCCCCCCCCCTGGCTTGAACATCAGTTCATTCTGACCTTCTGAGGCCAGCTCCTATAGTTCCTTCAACATATCACTTTTCTACAAGTTAAACCTCACAGCAATGCACATGTTTTATGTTAGCTGATACTCAGGACCAAATAATAGGAAGGGCATTACATCTGCTGATAGTTATTGGAACATCATCGGATGTTTTGGGTTCTAGAAAAGGAAGGTTATTTAGCAACTAGCATCTTAGCATCTTCTTTGGACAAGGTATCACGTAATCCACACTGTCTCAAATTCACTGTGTAGCTGAGGATGACCTGATACTCCTGCCTTCATGTAGCTAGTGTCAGGTCCAAATTCTGGCAGTGAGACAAAAGCCAGCGTTCCTCAGGAACCTGTGAAGTCAGTTCCCCTCTACTAAACAAGCCTTTTCCTTAACTCTGGTGAAAGGGACAAATGGCTGTATGTGGTGCTTATTAGCATACCAGAGTGGAAGCTGGCCTCCAGGCTCCCTCAGTATCACAAGTACCTGTTACACACTTCAGAGTCTATCCTGGCATCCTGGTTGGGTCTCATATGATCCTTACCCTAAATTTCTCCAGCTCATGGGCTTCCTACCCCCCAGCTTCTCATTTCTCCTTATAACCCTGCTGGTTCAGCTATGCTCTCTTGCCCCCCCCCCCCCACCTTTGTGGTAGTTTGAATGTAATTGGCCCCCATAATCCCATAATCTCATAGAGGGTGGCACTATTAGGAGATGTGGCTTTGTTGAAGTGGATATTGTTAGGGTGGGAGATCCACCTCAACCCCCTACACCCTGGCATCCCTATACCTAAAGGGTCTGGAATGTTTGGAAGGAGTCTAGTGGAAGATCCACCTCAACTCCCCTCCCCCATCTCTTTCCCTAAACCCGCCCCTTCAAAGCTCAACAAACACAGCTCCTCCCCCAGAGACGTTCAAGACCACTCCCACAGGGTACATAAGCTGCATCCCAGAAAACAGATACATGGTTCTTCTGGCCTCTCAGCCCTGTCTCCAAGGGGCGAGGAATCACCCAGGGATGCTTTACCCATTAAACCAGGATTCTTTTTGATTCAGTCTGGTTTGGTTTGCTGTGTCGGTGGAAAGGCCTATCAGGGTGGAAAAGACTTAAACCATCTGGAGGTTCCACAGAAGGGGGCTGATTTTTCCCCACTGGCCCAGGGCTGTGTGGTGGGAAAATACCCTCTCCCCCACATCTGCTCTCTGCCAGACTAAGATTGGCTCTCAGCTTGGTAAATTGCCCTTTCCCAGTCCTTGCCTTGGAGGCCCAGGGCCTCTTCATTTTTCAGGGTGTCTTGCCAAAGACACGGCCACGCCAGGCCCTTGACTCGTTCTGGTGCAGAGGGCTGCCTTTGCTCTGCCCCATCCGTTCTCGGTAGAACCTCCAGGTGATAAGTCTTTTCCATCCTGATAGGCCTCTCTGCTGATGCAGCAAACCGAATCAGGAAAAGCCCAGGTTTAATGACTAAAGCATTCCTGGGTGATTCCTGGCCCCTTGGAGAGGTGACAGGGTTGAGAAGTCAGAAGAACCATGTGTCTGTTTTCTGGGATGCAGCTTATATACCCAAACATTCTGCATTGGCGGAGAGGCCTATCAGGGTGGCAAAGACTTATCAGGTCTAGCCTTGTTGGAGAAAATGTGTTGCTGTGGGGAACAGGCTTTGAGGTTTCCTATGCTCAGGGCACCACCCAGTATCTAAGTCAACTTCCTGCATGCCACCATACTCCCCACCATGATGATAACGGACTGAACCTCTGAAACTGTAAGTGAGCCATCCCAATTAAATGTTTCCTTTTTAAGAGTTGGCGTGGTCATGGTGTCTTTTCACAGCAACAGAAACCCTAACTAAGACAGAAGTTGGTACCAGGGACTGGGGTATTAATGTGATAGGCCTGACCATGTTTTTGTTTGGAGTAATATGGACTTTAGTACTTTGAGTTAAGAAAGCAGTGGAATACTTTAAGCACTGCTTAATGGGCTATACTAGTAGGAGCATGGAAGACAGTGGTGCTAAATGTGGTTAGCTGAACAATGGGATCAAGAGATTTCAGAGAAGAAGAATGTTAATATGTGGCCTAAAGACTGGTCTTGTGATATTTTGGTGAAGAAAGTGGCTGCTTTTTGCCCTTGTCCAAAGAGTCTGCCTGAGGCTAAAGTGAAGAGTTTGGGATTAATTCCTTTGGCAGAAGAAATCTCAAAATAGCCTAGTATAGACTCTGTTGTATGGATATTAGTGGTAACTCTAATGAAGATTTATAATGAAAAGGAGCAAGTCAAGCAGGGTAAATTATAAAATGGAAATTTTGAGGTGAAAAAGAGCACCAGGAAGTGAGATGGAGCTAAATCTTGTGTTCAAGGAGATAAACAGATTAAGAAATGGAACAGAGGGAATGGTGACCTTAGGGTGAGATCCCACCCAGCTAAGTTTCCAATTTGTAAGGAGGAATTAAAGAAATGCGTAGAGCCAGATGTGATGGTACACACACCTTTCTTTAATCCCAGCACTAGAAAGCCAGAAGCCAGCAGATCTCTGAGTTTGAGGACAGCCAAGCTTAGGCAGTGAAGGACAGAAAGCTGGTGAAGATGTCATTGAGCAAAGGGGCCATGTTCCAGCCCCAGCAAGTAGCAGAACTTGGCAGCTTAGGCCATGTGGTTCTAGATTTAGAGTTAAGGACAAAAGAAACAGGTTATGGAATTTGCCTTCATGCCTAAAGAAAGTCACTAAGGCCAGGCATGTGTCAGGGGTGTCCCTAAATGGAGACCTAGTAGAGAGGCCATTGTGTGAAGTTGTGAAGTTGAAGCCTGGATTGCCCTGGAGACCCCAAGATATAGAGATGCCAGCGCTGTGGGATACCTGCTGAGGAAAGCTGCTAACAGAGAGTTGGAACCAGCCCAAGGGAAAGAAGTGTGTAGCAGTCAACAGAGCTGAAGGGGGTTGGAGATCTGAAGAACATTTTGACATCAGACATGGAGATACAGAGTTTGGAGTTTGCCCAGTTGGTTTTTGGTCTTGCTTTGGTCCAGTATTTCCTCATTATGCTCCCTTTCCTGCATTTTGGAATGGTAATGTATATCCTGTACCATTATATTTTGGAAATATGTGATCTGTTTTTTGATTGTGAGTTTATAGGAGATTACAGTTAAGAGACTACATGAATCTCAAAAGAGACTTTGAACTTTGGACTTTAAAATGTTGTTGAGACTATCATAGACTACAGAGACTTCTGAAGTTGGACGAAATGCATTGTGCATTATGATATTGTTACAAGCTTATGGGGGCCATGGAGTGGAATGTGGTAGTTTGAATGTAATTGAATTCCACAGTCTCATAGAGAATGGCACTATTAGGAGGTGTGGCTTTGTTGAAGAGGGTATGGTCTTGTTGGAGGAAGTATGTCATTGTGGGGGACAGGCTTTGAGGTTTCTTATGCTCAGGAAACCAGTATCTCAGTCAACTTCTTGTTGCCTGCAAGATGTAACCCTCTCAGCTCCAGCACCACATCTGCCTGCATGCCCACCATGCTCCCCACCATGATGATAATGGGCTGAACCTCTGAAACTGTAAGTGAGCCATCCCAATTAAATGTTCCCTTTGTAAGAGTTGCTGTGGTCATGGTGTCTTTTCACAGCAATAGAAACCCCAACTAAGACACTCTGGGTTGACTCTTTCTCTTCCTCTCTTGCTTTTTCTCTCTCTCTCTCCTCTCATGGGGTCTGTTCTGCTGGCTATGTTCACTCTGGACTCTTCCAGATGCCTCCAGCGGTTCTCTCCCTCATCTTTACAATAAAAACCCTCTGCTGAACCACAGCTTGAAGCAGTCACATCCTTAGTTTATACATCTGGTGCTGAAACCCTCAGTTTATATGCCTCGCTCCTTAACCCTTTAAATGTTGCTTTTCTCAGAATTTAGACAGCTGGGCAGAGAGGAAAGCAATTCTGCCTAGGGTGGATCTCAAAGGTGCAGCCACTATGCAGCCCCTGGGACTCTTAAGACTGAGGCAAATCACTCTCCCAAAATAAGCATCTGCCTTCCTTTTTCTCTTCCCAGTCTGGTGCTGAAGACCTGGTAGCACCCTGGGAGTGACTTGTGAAGTCCACATTGGAAGGCCAAAGGAGCTGGGTTCTAGTGTCTTTGGAGTGTAACAGTAGACGTACTCCCTCAGGAAGCAGCAGCAGCAGCAGCAGCATTGAAGGCAGGTAGACACACAGCTTCCTCTCAGCTTTCCTTATACCCGTGCCTCTGTTGGAAGGTGCTGTCCATGCTGAAAGTGTTCTCCCTTCATTAGTGAAACTTCTGCAAACCCTGTGGGATCAGGCCTCCTTCCAACCTGAAAATGGACACTGTGAGTCTTGGCATGGAGGGGTGGAACTCACACAGCATAACCTGCTGTACTGGGACCCCCGAAGACTACAGTGGCGACGAGAGGAGGTGGCCGCAGAAAGAAAAACAAAGAACCAGCTGCAGGTCTTTTCTGTCCACTTGGCCTTTTATTGGGGTGTGATTGAGAACTGCATTCTGCCAGGATTATGTGAGACTTGGGTGGGGAAACTAATTTTTTCTCCAGTTGGTCTAGGAGATGGGGTGCAGTTTTGAACCCAAAGATTCTACCAACCAGGTAAGAATTTAGTTTTCAAGCCCCCACCTTATACCCTACAGCCTGGTGCACCCACACCCGAGGCCCCTGTGCATCTCTAGCTCTGTGCCCTACAGCTCTGTGCTGCCTGTGTGTTCTCCCACAGTTCTGCAGTCTGCCCTCAGACAGGGCCTCCTCCTGTCTAGACACAGGCCTTTGTTGGCAGCACAGAGGGAGCCACCTGCTCCCCTCCCCACCTGCACCCCTGACACTGAGATAAGATAAAGGCTTTAAACTGATTTAAGGTGAGCAGATGCACAGACTAGGATTCAAGGCCAAGGCTGGATGTGCATCGATGTCTCAGGAGCTCCTTGCTGGGGCAGTAAGGTGAAAGCTCCTGTAGACTCCATGGTTTTTGTGGTCCTTGTTTTTTAACCTTTGCTGGCACCCATACTTTGCTGAGCCAGGTGTTGGGGACCCAGGGTGACCAAATAAAGCCACAGAGCTATGTTTAGTCTGGGGAGAGAGGCCCAGCTCTAAATATATCTATAACGTGAAAGAACTCAGTGGCAACACATGATTGAGGCCCCAGCCCCAGGAACATGAATCAGTCATTAAGGCCATCCTCACTGGTCAACCTGCTCCTTAGACCACTTTCCTCCTGGTCTCAGCTTCCTCCTATTAAAACAAGACAAGAAGGGCAGTATCAAATGGAGGTGTGGAATATCCTGTCTCCACTTCTTACTTTGTCTTCTTCCAGGGACCCCCAGGTGTGGTACTCTTCCAGGGTCATCTTCTCTGTCCACCCATGGGAACTGGCTTGAGGGACTGGTAGCAGCCCTCAAGGACCAGTAGCAGCTCTGCTTGGAACATACTTCTCATGCAAGGCCCTTCCTTCCTCAGGGCCGCCAGTGCTGCTCTGAAAACAAGTGTGAGGTGTAGTCTTAGTCTGCATTCTGCTTCTGTAACAAAATATTTGGGACAGGGTAATTCATAAAGAATAGGAAATTATTTCTCACAGCTATAGAGAGAGGCTCAATACGAAAGTTCTGTAGGTTGGCCTGTGCTCTAATTGACACTGTATCCCATGGAGAGGAGGAGTGTTGTGGGCCAAGGACAGAGGGCAAGAGGGATTAATGACCTCCTCCAGGCTCTTTGACAAGGACACTTGATCCTGCTCTACCTTCATGAAAGGATAACCTCCAGGGGACCTCAACTTCCAGTCCCTTGGGGGTTAGGTCTCCATGTGACTGTTGGAGGGGTAGAGCATTCAAGGACCACCCCCTACCCTGCCATGTGTGTGCAAACCACCAAGTCTAGAATGCTTTGTTAGGATAGCTCTAACTTAGATATTGTCTATTTGAGAAACTCCTGCAAAGTAGCTTCCTTCTTACCAGCCCCCCCCCCACACCCCCATGATGTTCTGCTGCAGGGCTCCCAAGACTTGTGACCTGTTTATCTCATCCGCCTCTTGGCTTTCCCTGATGTCCTGAGATCCAGGCCTCTGGCTTATCCTTCAGTCTACTGTTCTCCACCCTGTCCACCAAACTTCCTCCAGTATCCTCCAACATCACTGGCAGTGGCCTTGTCTCCTCAACCCAGACAACCCCACTTCAAATGTCATGCCAGAAGTCCTTGCTGGGCCAGACACCTTCCAAGCATTGCCCCCACCCACTCTTAGTCTAAAAGGCAGTCACTGCCAGAGGGAATGGCTGGCAGATCTGTGAAGTGGTTCACTCACAATGACAATCATAATGACAGGCATGTGGGTGGATGGGCTTTTCTCTCAGCCATTATGGTGACCCTTGTTTATACCCACCCAGGAGAGACTTCTCAGTGGGGGCCACCTTGTCACTCACCCAGCAGGAGCAGAGGCTGTGTTCTGACACAGTGGCCTGATCTGTTGTTTACAAAGCCAGAGAGAACAATGGCTTTTCTGGGATGCATGTGGCAGGCTGGTTTCTCTGAGGAGCAGATAAAAATGCCACTTGAGCTTGAGGGCAGCAGGTATGGCTGGTGCGCTCATCAGATGCTTTGCCAATTACTTGTTCTGGAAGAATATTCCTAAGGAAGCCACTGGGATAGTCTACTGGTTGAAGAAGACTGAGTGTTTCAGTTTCACAATTAGATTCTAAGACATGTCAATGAAACATTCCATCCTGTAGGAAACTCCTTAGGAAGGTAAGCCGCTCAGAATAGCTTCAGGAAGTTCCTGAAACTGACCAGATTCACTGGGCCCCTCCCTGCCAGAGTAAGCAATAAAAGTGGGGAGTTCCTCTCAGACAAAAGGAAGCTCAGTTGCAAAGACTCTGAAGACTAGACAAGGTGCTTGAAGAAGCAGAAACCAGCAGAGCTGCCTGGGAGAGGTTTAGACCAACTGAGGCACCTAGAAAGGACACTCTCCAACCCACTGAGCTGCCTGCAGGCTGTGCAGTGTGCTCTAGGTTCCCGATTTTGTGAACTGGGGTGGCTTTGGTGATGCACTTTTCTGAGTCATTTCTCTTCCTGTAGGTGACCCATCACCCAGATTCCTGTAAGTAACTCCAATAAAAATTCATTGGTTCACCAGGTTGGACTTTAGGTATCTGTACTTTGGTCTATTGTGGGTTCCCTATCTGGAGTGAGTAGATGTATATGTTGTGTATCCTCAGGAAAAATTTGTTACAATACAACCCAGAAGGGCCAAATCCCAGATGTACAATGCATACAGACAACCTCAGACTCTGAAGATAAAGGTTTTCCATGAACTGAGGACAGGCCACTGTCCAGCCAAAGACCAAGCACACTGGTGTCATCTCATCTTACTGTACCAAGAGGAACCTAGCACCCCACTTTCTTGAGAGAAATTGAACTCCACATGGGATAGTGATGTGTCTCATATCCCACATGGAGTAGGAGGTGAGGTTGAGGATAGCCATCTACTTTCAACATCAGAGCAGGGCTTCAAGCTGTAAAAAGTGGTAACAGATCGAGAATGGAGGTTTCCCAGGGGCTTTGATGCAGTGGGTCTCTCTTGAGGTCTTAAGGATGCATGGATCTATTGTAGCAGTTCTGTGACTCATATCTGGGGAATAGCTTGACTGGTCACTCCTCTTCACATGGAAATCATTTCCCCATTGTTCATCTTCTCCTGAGCCCACCCTCTGGAGTTTCCCCATAATGCAAATCTCAAATCCCAGTTGTTCCATGTGCCAGCTCTATGACATTGAATAAGACTCGTCCCGTTCTTGACTTTTTTTCATCCATAAGATGGGAAGACACTGGAAGTTACCCAGAGTTTTTATTAGTGTAGACAGAATTTTGCACATCCAACAGCTAGCACAAAAGCACTCAGTAAAAATCTGTGGTCATTGCAGCCATGCTAATGATGATTGATGCTGCTGAGCCATTTCAAATATCTATCTCATCTACACAATAAGATTCTCAACTCCTGAAGGTCATAGAGCTTATTAGCATAGGCTGGGATACGCAGTAGCTACCCAATAAAGATTCACCAATGCATGTATAAATTATTAAGTTCATAAGCAACCAAGTCTCATAATAAGTATCTAAAGAAATGATGATAATGATCATGGCACCAATACTATAAATAAAAATGTTATTGATCACTTGTGGAGTGTTTAACATATATCAGGATTTGGGCTAAGCACTTTTCAGAAATTATCTCATTTACTGTTACTGCAGCTAAGCATGAAATAGTAGCCCTTGTAATGACAAGCTTGAGATCCAGCAGCCTGTCCCTGGTCCTAAACTATTGAAGAATAGAGTTGTTAGATTGGAAGTAGCGTTAGAGGAGGGACTTCAGTGTAGCTCCTGACTGTATTCCCGGTGTCAGGAAAAGGACATCACATAAAGGAGGTCCCAGGGAAATGTTTATTGAATGTGTTTCACACAGATGGCTGAATGGGGTGGATGGATGGATGGAGGAGTGGATGGGTGGAAGAATGGTTGGATGATTGGAGAGGTGGGTAGTGTAATGAAGAGGTGGATGGACAAACGGATGATTGGATGGAATGAAGATACGGACAGATGGTGGGTACATGGGTTGGTGAATAGATGGATGTTTGAGTGGCTGCACCTTCTGGGGGAGAATCATTGAAGAAATGAATGGCTATTTGCATGGAAGTGTGGGTGGGTGGGCATTCATGTGGGTAGACAGGAGAAAGAATGGGAAGAGGTGTAGAAGATGAAGACTCATTCCATGCTACACTTCAGGGTAACATGTGAGGGATCCTCACACAGAGAAATGTTGGAGCCAGATGTGCATGAGATAAGAGATTGGAGCAAATAGTTGTTGGCAGCCTTGCTCCTGGAAGGGAGGCAGAAGCAGGGAAGGTGCATCTGAGTTACAGGAAGAGGTGGCCCCTTGTTCACATCGCTCTTCTGGAAGGGCTCAGGGCTGCAGAGAAGACACTAATTGGATCTTGTTAAAGCAAAGTTGATGACTTAGCACTGGAGGAGCTGGTGTGCAAACACGTGCTCTGCCAGCAAGAGGTAGAAAGGGGCTGCCAGGCTCATTCCACCTGGCTCAGGACCAGAGTTCCCTGTTGGATGTAACACTATGATTCTAGTGCCTGGTTCTCTGCCTCCAGAAACTCAGACTCACAGCCTCAGAGGTTCAGAGCCCTTGCTACCACACTTAAGAAAACCCACTTGCCCTGACCCCTGGGAGCTCTGTACAGCATTCCTGTTTCTGCATCAGGCTAGGTATAGGGTCAGAGGCAGCCATGGTAAGTCAGTCTAAACCCCATGTATATATATCCTCAGGACAGGACTAGCATTCTCTGTAGGATAGAAAGGGCTGCAGAATCTCCCAGGAGCTAGGTTCCTTGGCAAAGCATGGGAAAAGAAAAAAAAAAAGGAGTGGGATTCGGGGGGTGGGGGCAAGTCTGAAAGGGAAAATTAAATCCTGAATCCTGTTTACTGCTTCAGACTTCATATCTGGACCTCAGATTGGCCTGCCCCCTCCCCCAACTCCTGAATGATACACAGTTATCTCATAATCCACAGCCCTATAGAAGCCCTTACCCCTGTTTCTCCCTCATCACTCCCAACCAGCCCCATCCTCCCTAGGAGATGGGTGAAAAGGTTTGATGCAGATCTCATGATATGGTAGGTTGAACTCGGAAATCTTTTAAATGTATCTTTTCAGTTGAGGCATCTGGCTCAGCATCTAGTCACAAGACTGGAATCCAACTCTTTCCCTTCAGCTTCCTGGTCCAGGAAACACATTTCCAAGCCTCATGATTCTGCTTGATCTTCAAGGTGACCCTGGAAGCTTGGCCGGGTCAGAGTGACTCCCCACCTTCCACTTCCAGACAGGCAGTAGGGCTGGAGAGATTATATGATGTGCGGGACATAGATTAGCATCTGGGTCTTCACTCAGGCCCACCCTGGTGTGTTGTTCCTGGAGGAGGAGGAGCTGGGTGAGAAGACACGGACACAACCCAGTGGAGATGGCTCTTGAATCTGCTGCCACTTGGCATCTGCTCCTGTTGCTTCCTCTGCCAGGGACACTCTCCCCATCTTCTCATCGGACCATGCCCTACCTAAACGACCTTTTAGGCAAACATCCCCCGGCTACTTGCAGACAACCTATATATATGATTTCCTGGGCGGTTACAGTTCGTAGATGGTTATTCTGTGTTTGGTGTTCACCTTTCTGTTTGGATCTCAAGCTTCTTGGGAATGGACTCTCTCCAACCCCTAGCACAAAGCTTGTCCCACAAATGTACAGACTTTGTAATGTGTGTAAGCTCGGTCAACCAATCGGATGATGATGCCACATGTGTGTGTTATTCACAAAGCTTATTTGCATTTTTCTTTTTTGCTTACCAATCATTTACCATTGCTCATGAAACACGTGGTCACATTTGGGTTGTGATCAAGTCAGACTCCTCGCCATCCCAATCCCACCTGGCACCCTACTGTCTCTCATCTTCCCTGTTCTTCCTCTGGAGGGAGCCACATTGCCAGTTTGTGTGTCTTTGCCAGATCCTTAGCCACGTGTCCCTCCTGGTTTCTATCTACTGAGGAGGTGGAATGTAGGGCCCTGGCCCCCATTTGGGTAGCTGTTGCTTTGCTTGCTGACCTTGACCTTGATGTCCTCCCTATGCTGATTTCCTGCCTGTCTTCACCTCCTGAATGCTTAAGGGAAGTTCCTTGTTTGTGTAGCCTGCATATTGGGCATTAACAGCTGAGATGCAAGATTATAAACATCAGTAGTGAACTTCTGCCCTCTGGGGTTCTCCCATTGTGCTGTATGCCTGTATTTAAGGTTTCCTCCCTTCTTCAATAAAAGGCATTCGGCATTCTGCTGAGGCGAATGACCCGCTGTCTCTTGTCTCTGTTTTTCGATCCCCAGCTCCTCGCTTGGACATGTTGAACGGGTGGTAGTAGCGCGGCCGTTATTGGGCATTATTGCTACAGTGGAAGGCGTGGCCTCTCAAGTGCTTTTTCCCATAAATGAGCTCCTTGTTGCAGCTTGTTGCTCATGACATAGTGGGGCAGCCCAGGCTCCCTCTGCCTCTTAAGTGGTCATCAGGTCTTTATGGCTGCACAGCTATATTGTTCTTCGCTGAGACTTGTCTTGACTGGGGGTGGGGTGGTGGTGGTGGTGTCCCTTCTCTGGAAAGTGATGTGGCAAAGCCCCATTCCAGACATTTGGTTTTCATGATTCCCTACTCCCATTAGCCCATGTACCCCAGCAGCTACCTGAGCTCTGGATACACTGGTGTCTGATTTGAGAGTACTGTGGTGATATTGTGTTCCCCCAAATATTATGCACCCTAATAAACTTATCTGGGCTCAGAGAACAGAACAGCCACTAGAGGCCAGAAAATGGTGGCACTCATGCCTTTAATCCTATCACTTGGGAGGCAAAGATCCATCTGGATCTCTGTGAGTTCAAGGCCACACTGGAAACAGCCAGGTGTGATAAGAGCCTTTAATCCCAGGAAGTGATGGCAGGAAGCAGAAAGGCATATAAGGCGTGAGGACCAGGAACTAGAGCTTTTAGGCTTTTGAGCAGCTGTTCAGCTGAGATTCATTTGGATGAGGACTTAGAGGCTTCCAGTCTGATGAAACAGGATCAGCTGAAGAATTGGCGAGATGAGGCTGTGGCTTATTCTGCTTCTCTGATCTTCCAGAATTCACCCCAATGCCTGGCTTCAGGTTTGATTTTATTAATAAGATCTTTCAAGATTCTTGCTACAGAGTACTTTTGAGTCTTCAAGTTCTTAAGAACAAAGACACTAAATCCACCCCATCTGTGCCTTATTGATGAGTCACTGATCTCCCCAGGAAGTGTGTCCACTCACTTTCTCAGTGGCTCAACAGTGCCTGTGCACAGTGGCTTTGTGGTAAGCAAAGTGTGTGTGTGTGGAGGGGGGGGGGATTCAGACCCTCCTGGTGAGGCACCTTAGGGGCTCAGAGCCTAAATTTCAGAAGTGTTCTCCATAGATCTACATTCCATAGTTGCTGAGGAGCTGACATATCTCCAGAAGGCAGGTGAGCATAGGGAATAGGCTTAGCAGTCTGGAACTCCACTTGGACTCGACTGGATTATGAACAGCCTTTTCTTCTAATAACATACTTGACAGCCTGAGTATGTACATGTACCCCTCTCCAAACAGTGTACCTAGTAACCTTAGACCCTCGCCTGCATCTATCTATGCAGACACCTCTCTGAGCCATGGGATAAGGCTCTCATCTTCTTGATGGCCACCAAACTTGGACAGTTTCTGCTCAGACATAGCCCCCATAGGAGAGCTGATCCTGAACTGGTTTTCAGAGCATGCAGTGAGACAACACTGTACTCAAATAAAGTTTTAGGGAGAATCCCCTATTTACCATCTTGTGCCTGTGCATAATTGGGCATGTATATGATTAAAATCAGATGCATTGTAGGAAAGAATATATACAGTGAGAAGACGATCATGTGACCTTATCTACCAACCAAAACAGAGACCCTCCCTCGCTGTGCCCTTTAGTAACCAAACTCCTTGAGTCCTCTGAAGGAGGCCTCAGCAAGGGTGGGGCACCTCCTGAGTGCATTCACTTGTGGGCCGCTGCTCCCTCCCTTGCAGCCCACTCTGATCTTGTCTATCACTTTGCCTTGAGCAAAGTCTCCTTGCTACGTTTGCAAATCTATGTACGATTTTCTTTCAATTCTTTGAGGAAGAGGTCAAGACCATGGGGCTGGAGGGATGGCTCAGCAGCTAAGAGCACTTTTTGCTCTTGCAAAGGATCCAAGTTTGGTTCCCAGCACCCACACTCAGTGACTCACAACTGTCTGTGATCTGAGCTCTTAGGGAATCCCATCCATGCCTTCTGAATTCCGTAAATACTTTCACTGAGTAATAGCAAAAACAAAAACAAAACAAAAACATAAGGCCAGGAACCCAGAATCACTTGACCCTGACCATTAATTAGTAATACCCTGCCTAGAATAGAGCCAGCTCCGCCCAGGAGCTGCACCACCAGAGGCCACAAGAATCCCCCAGCCAGCCTCATCACTGACTAGTCCCCTTGCATGCTTAGCCCATCCCCCGTGCTGCCTGCTCCATTCACTGCCCTCACTCAGTCTGCCCTTTCTGAGGACAGCCGAGAAGCAGTCTTTCAGTGTGTTTTGAAATATGAACTTAGTGGGTCCTTATGTAAGACGGGACTGGAAATCCTCTTGCCACCAAAGTTGCTGACAGTCTGTTCCAGCATCCAGAAGGCCTCAGGGCCTCCTCCCTCCCTGCTAGCCTCCTGGCACTGTGGAGCAGAGGGTAGAGAAAAAGAAGACAGGTCAGCAAAGGATTTGCCAGGGCTAAGGCACACAGGCACTTGCCATGGTGATGATGCAGTGTGGGCTTTGGGTAGCTTTCACTAGGTGTCTCACGACATCAAAGGCTCTAATGTCCACCAAGGAGCTACCCTGGCCAGAATCACAGTAGCAGTGACTTGAACTAGGATGGCAGCCATGCCACTGAGGATCCCATGGCTCCACGAGGTGGTCAAGAGGTAGCCCTGGCATTGGTTGGCTCCAGCTTATTTAGTGTGGGATGGTGGGCATCCCATTTGCTTTTCCCTGGGTCTTGGTTTGTGCACAGTGACATGAGAGCAAGACTGTTCTCTACCAGGCCATTGCAGCTATGACTGTGAGAGAGACAGGACAAATGTCAGACTTCACTAGCAGGATCCTTGCAGAGGGCAAAAACAAGCGACCGCCCCCGTCCACAGGTCAAGGTGAGGGAAAGGAAGTGGCCCAGCCTGGTTCCTGGCAGTGTCTGGTGAAGTCAGCGGGCCTCAGCACATCCTCCATTCTGTGGCAGGCTGGCCCTGTCCCTCTGACTGCACCTCCCACCAGGACTTGGAAGAACACCCAGGAGCTACAGCACTGTCTTCCTCTGGCTAGCTGACTCCTCCTTGCATAGTACACAGCCCTCCAAGGACCCCATCCATCCACAGCCCCCACTGGCATTGTCCTGAGGAGCAGGGAGACAAAGGCAGAGTGGGGACAGAGAAGCAAGAGGTGGATGGAGAGAGCAGAGTCAGGGAGAGACTTGAGAGGCCCGGAGGTGCAGGAAGACAGAGAGGGCCGCAGGGCCATGGGCAAAGCAGAATTCTCAGCATGGTCTTCCTCCACAGGCCATTCCACAAGAAGTGAGGCAGAGGCTGGGAGTATAGGAATATACTTGGGTGGTCAAGAGGAAGGTAGAAATCAGTGCCATAGGAACTTCCCAGGGTCTCCACAGGGACATGCCAGCATGGGTGAGGTAGGTCTTCCCGGTGGCTGCCACAGAAGACAAAAGGGAGAATCCAAACACTGGGGCTCTGAGGGAAGTGGGGAGATGGAGGAGCCAGAGGCCTAGAGTCTTGATGGGGAAGAGGCAAGGACAGGAACATGGAGAGACAGGTAGCCTAGGAGAAGAGAGGGAAGGATGGGAGGCCATGAAAGAGTTGAGAGACAGAGAGAGACAGAGACAGAGGCACCAGAAGGAAATGAGAGATGGAAGACAAGAGAAATCTATACAGACAGGAAATCTGAGGTGAGATAAGAGACTGAAAGATTGGAGAAAGAGACAGAAGACACAGAGAGACCTAGACAGAGGGATGGAGATGGGGAGAGTCAGAAAGTCCTCAGTGAAAAGGGCAAGGCAGGGCAAGGACCAGTCCAGAGTCAGAGGCAGGTAGTGAGAGATGGAACAGCCTAGGCGCTGAGCCCCCCAAGAAAGCTTTGGGGCGGTGTGTCCTGAGTCAGCACCCATGATGCTGGCCCAGGCCTGTGGTGGAATGCAGGGCCAGCACTTGGCCCAGCCACACCTCCTGTCTCAGCAGGCACAGGCGCCTGCCAAAGCCAGAGGACAAAGTCCCTGGAGAGACACACTCAATCTGCAGTACAAACAAATTAAGCAACCCTCAGAGGAAGGATGGAAATCTGTCACCAAGCAGCAGACCCACCCCTTCTCCCCCACCCCACAAAGACGCCAAGTGTCTGAGCTTCCATCTGCTTCTGGAGTACTCACTCAAGTCAGGCATCAGGGATTGCCACCACGGCCACTGCTCGCCTTCTGGGGGCTAGAATTAAGCTCTTGGAGCCACTGAGCTGTTTTTAAATGATTTGCCATTAATTCTGCAGCTTAGCTAGAGCTTTCCAGATGAAAGGTCGGTCGGGGGACCCCAAGGCTGTATTTCATCAGCGCTAACGCTGACTAAAGCCCAAGGCCTGACACCTCCTTCAAATCCCTTGGACCAGAGCCTTGATGATGTTCCCAGTCCCCAGGGACTTCTTTCAAAATGTTCAAGTCTCCTCCCCGGCAGATTCATTTGTATTTTTTTGTTCTTTGTGGCCCAAGCTGTCTGCATTTTTTTTTTTTTTCTCCTGGAGAAATATGCTAGAAGATTCATGGTGGTCAAACATCTGTTGTATCCTTAGTTCCAGACTGGCTGACTCACCTAAATGTCACGATCCATGGACGTCTTTCCAAAGTGTGGATATGAGAAGATTTCACCGCTGACTCCTGTGACTCCTGTTGGCCACAGCACCCTACCCATCTCCCCAGCCCTTCAGCCCTGGGGAGACATTCATGCAGAATTCTCTATTGTTCCCGCTGTGCTCTCAGATGGATTCATTAGGCCAGGGTCTCCCTGTTTCCAGTGAACTATGGATCTTTCCCCTGCATTGGTGCAGCACTCTGCCTGGACAGCTTGACTTTGTAAATCACAGCTGGGTTGTCCCTGCTCTGCACTTTTCTCCATGGTCTGTTTACACTCCATTTTACCCAACAGCCCCTTGATGTAGCCAACTCAGATGGCCTTCAGTACAGAGAGGCTCCTCTAGGAGGTTGTGTGCCTTCTCCTGTTCCCCAAGATGATCCCCAAATCCCCAGGTACCTTCCTAGGACACCCCCCCCCCAACCCAGCATTCTGTAGGGATTTGCTTAACTTGATACACTCAAAATCAAACTCATGATCTTGTTCCCTCCCTAACTCTGTCACCTGTTCCCAGATCTCTAACAATGGGGTCCCACCTCTAGGTCAGAGCTGAGAGTCTTCCTGGACTCCCTATCCCACTCCCTATACCTGAGGTCACCAGTATCTGTCCTTTTTGCTTTAGACATGGCTCTTACGTCTGTCACCTCCCTTTTTCCTCATGTAGGGGCTCCCTACCTCCTGCTTGACACGCTTCCAAACCTCTCAGCTACTGTCCACCCCTTTCCAGTCTATACCCTTGCCTCTGAAAGCAACCATATCATGGACTCTGTGCTGTCAATTGACCCACAGAACCCTTTATGGCTGAACTGGACTCATCATCTCTATGGTATCATTCCTCCTCTTCCAGATCAGGTCCTTTCTCACCTCTGGGCCTTTGCACGAGCAGTTCCTTCTGCCCACAACTGTGCTTTTGACTCATTGGCTTCCTGCTTCTGTGTTGGTATTTATAGTATTATACCCAAACATATGTGTGTGTTTCTCTTTCAACAATCTGGAACCTGTTTGAGTTGTTAGCCCAGAGACCAACTCAGAATCATTCTCAAATATTTGTTGAATGAATACAAGGATGGATGAGTGGATGGATAGATGAATTTAATGGTGTGTGTGTGTGTGTGTGTGTGTGTGTGTGTGTGTGTGTGTGTGTGGGTAGGTGGATAAGTGAGTGAGTGAGTGAGTGAGTGAGTGAGTGAGTGAATAGATGGATAGGTAGATAGGTGGATGCATGTATGGGTAGGTGAACAGATGTGTGGGCTGGTAGATGGATGGTTGGGTAGTTGGATGAATGGGTAAAAAGATGGACGAGTGAATGGGTAAATGAGTGAGTGTTTGCATGTGTATATATACTGGAATATGAGTGGACTTCACCTCTGGGATGTAAGGATCTGCTGGACTGCAAATTTCAACTATGTCAGCTTCTCTTAGCTAATCATTAACAAAACAGGGATTATAATTGCCACAAGTATTTTCACATCATATTATAGTTGTCACTGATGTCTCTAATCATCATGCATGTTCACATTACTTTGCTTTCATGACTATTAGTTTCCATTTTACACAGATTGTTGTTTCTTGTTACCAATGAACTAGAAAAGCGGTGCATGCATCACTGTATCACACTCCATCAGAGTTACTTCAGTTTGGGTACTGGCACTGCTCTGTTAAGAGGTCTATAGTTCTCACTGCATAGTGCCAGGGGTGGAGGGCCTAGCACAGCCATGGTTCAGAACACCTTTAAGTGGAAGTGAACATAAAAGCCAGAGCTTAGGGAGCAGCTGCATACAGGCAAACTGATCTAGGAACATCTGGAGGTGCCTGAGGAACCATGGAGGCCATCAGATATGGTGAGTTGCCAGGTTCTTAGCTCCTGCCTAGTGGAGAGGAGTGGCCAGTGCCTCAGCATCTGACTTAGGCTTCCCTGTTGGTAGATGATTTCTGCCCAATCTTCTCTGAGGCAGCACAGAAGCCAGGGCCCCTGGGGAGGAGGGATTGGAGAAAGAAACAGATCTGTACCACAGAGCTAGTGAGCTAGTCTGAACTCCTAGGCCTTGTCCGTTCCTCCTCAGCCCCCTCACCTGCTCCACACAGCAAGGAGCTGACTTCCCAAAGACAGATTCCTTCCATGAAGGAAGGGGAGAAGGACAACTGTCAGGTACTTCCATGTCCCTTGGAGCTTTTGATCAAAGCTCCACAGACTGGAAAGGAGCAAAAAGACAAATCCTTGCAGTTCCTTGAACCCGTGTGGCTAGGATGGCATAGTAGATGCCTTGGATTACATGGGTTCCTCACAGGACCCTGGCACTCTTCAGCTGCATGGATTTGTTTGGTTTTTGTGACACTGGGTATCAAACCAGGACCTCATGGATACTAGGGAAATACTTTACCATCAAGCTACACTCTTAGTCACCCTGCCTCTGCAGCAGGGTCAACCTCTATTTCTTCCCACTCCTACAGCAAGGCAGTGGAGATGGGGTGGCTAATGGTGTCTAAACCAAGCCCTGGCATTTATTAAAGGTATCACAACACAGCCTGTTTGTCACCCAGGGAAGACTCAATAAGTCAATGGGCCAAGATACGTGTTAAAGCACAGGGCCTGGAAGGTCAGAGTGTTGCACTAGATCAGTCACCAATGAGATTTTGTGGTTGCTGTCAACTGTCTCCAGTATCCTTTCTTCCATTTCTTTTCTTTTCTTTCTTTCTTTCTTTTTTTTTTTTTTTGATCAATAACAAAAGTATCAGCTTTCCTTAAGTGTTCATTGAAACACATGGCTCCATGGTGCAATCTTGCTATCTGTATGAGTCAGCTCAAGCTGATGTAACAAAGAACCCCAGAATGGGTAGATTAAACAACAGAGCTTTATTCCCTCAGTGCTGGAGGATAAGAGTTAAACAGGAACAAAGACAAGGTTGTTTCTCAGAGGCCCTTCTTATGGCTTAGAGATGGCATCTTAGAGATAGATGGTCCTGTCTCTGTGCATATTTGTGTTCTAGTCTCATAAGGACACTATTCTTGCGTTAGGACCCAACCTAATGCCCTCCTTTTTCCTTAATTACCTCTTAAAATTTCCAGTCTCCAAATACAGCCACATTCTGAGGCACTAGGCATTAGGATTTCAAAATACAGATTTGGAGGAACATTAGTCTCTAATGAGCCTGTATTTCTCAGCTTCCCTTGCAGCTAGGCATGACCAAGTTCAGTCCTGTCTAACATGCTGTGCGCCTTCCAGGTCATCTCCCTAAACAGTACAGCTCTGCACTACTTTGACTTCCTTTCTTAGTGGCTGGCCCTTCTGCCTTAGGTAAGATGACAGAGTTGAAAGATAACCTAGGTCTATGGATAACTTCAGGGATTAGAGCTGTCTGTCCCTCCTTTATTGTCCTGGTCATGGTAATACATTTCCATGGAATGAGACCATAGGGCATATAATCTTAGGGACAAGGTGGAGGGTTTCACATCATGAGGCAGAGTAAGATGCTGGCTCAGTCTCTCTTCATCTCCTTCTAAGACATTAAGGCCAATCATGGGAGCCTCACTGTGATTATTAATCTTGTCAACTTTGTGGAATTTAAAGCCACCGTGGAAACAAATCTCTGGGCATGTCCATGAGGAATTATTTTAGATTAAGATGGGTAGCCTTGCCCTAAATGAGGGTAGCACCATTCCCTGGGCTGTGGGGCTCACACTGAATAAAAAAGAGAAAGTGAACTGAGCACCAGCATTTGTTTCTCTTTGCTTGACTGTAGATGCCATGTGACTGGCTAGGCTCTGGCAGCCATACCTGCCTGGCCGAGATGGACTGTATCTCCTGGAACTGTTCCTAAACATGCCCCACCTCCTTTAAGTTGTTTTTGTCAAGAATTTGTTGCAGAAGGAGGTAAGTAACTAAGACACTCATCTTTGTGGCCTCATCGAATCCTCACGGCGTCTGAAAGGGCCACTTACAGCTATCAGTAACTGTCATTAGCTGTGACTTTAGTGGTCCAAGTTTCCAACTCAAGGACTTGGAGACAGATGTTCACCTATGGCCTTCCATACTAGGAGCTGTTCTTGAACCCACAGATGATATTTTCAGGCCAGCATGTGACATCTCAGAGGGCACCTGCCACAGGTGCTGGGCTTCTGAGCAAGGACTCTGCATTGGTCTCCAAGGTAGGACAAAGGGAGACTGCCCTGTACTGCTGTGGGCAGGAGGTAGACCCTGAATGGAAGTTACAGGAAGTCCTTGCTCTGCTTTTCTTCAATCTCTACTCCAACCAACTTCCCACTGGATGGCTAGAAGCCAGAAGGGTGACTTTTTAAAATAAAGTAATTTGCAGCCTTCTAGCTAGCATTATAAAACAGGAGGTGGGGTGTGTATGGAGGAGGAAGCAGAATAAGCAGTGAATCATTCTTCTGAAGGTGTTTGATACACATTCCCTTTGAGTCTTACAAAAAGCTACCGTCAGCTGATGCTGCTTCCTGGAGGGCCTGGTCACACTTAGTCCCTGGATCTCAGAGAGCCTCTTGACCCCCTCATTCTCAGCTTGACAAGAGGAGAATTACCTTACCTCCTCTGCCCCTTGTTGATCTCCAGCCGCAGTGAACGAGCATATGGCTTTTGGCCTCTAAGCTACTGCTTGTTTTGTGAGTTGTTGAAATGCAACGCTAAAATAATTAAAACATCAGATTTTATGTCCTTTGCCTGTTTTTATTACAACATTTGCCTTTTTCATATCAATTCACATCACTGCTTTATACATTAAGGATATTAATCCTTGCAATCTAACACAGGCTGCAGGTAATATTTTCTCATTGTGCCTCGACATTTGATTTTATTTATAGTGTTTTTGGTGTCAGGCTGTTCAATTTATAAGTGGTCAAATCTATTAATCTTTTCTTTTATGTATTTCCTTTTGGTTTCATACTTAGAAAGTTTTCCCCAGGCCAAAAGTATACAAACATTTATATTTTATTTATTCTTTGATTTTTATATTCCCCAAAGTAATTTTTGCATTAAAATAAGGAATTTATTTGGGGATATAGTATAAAGTTAGAAATTATGAAATAATTTGATTTTACTTTACAATTTATGGGGCTCCACTTTAACCTTTATTAAATTAAGATGGTAATTAATAAGTAGACAAGATAGATGATACCTCAAACAGACAGACAGACAGACAGAGATCTAGACTGTTTCTTTTATTCCATTAGCCTGTCTGATACTTAGATTTATCATATCTTCTTAAAAATATAAATTTCCCAGGGCCATCATGACTAAGATTAGGGTGTGGCACAATATATTAATTAACAAATAGGTATTGAGCTGGGCCTAGCAGCACAGGCTGGTCACTCCAAGAGGCTGAGCTGGAGGACTGTAAATTCAAAGGCAACGTTGTCTACAAGTGAGTTCAAGGTGAGTCTGGGCAACCTTGTGAGACATTGTCTCAAAATAAAAAGTAAAGAGAAGGTTGAGGCTACAGCTCAATGGCGGAGCACTTGCCTGGCAGGCACCAGGTCTTGGGTTTCCTCTGCAGCTCTGCAGATGGAAGAATAAAAGAGAAGACATACACTCTGAGTGACCCCAGTCACTGTACCAGAATATGTTTGGGTTCGTGTTTTTCTAAGTCGGTTGATTGTGGTCTGTGATTTACATGCAGCCAATCCTCCCTGCTTTTAGAGTCCAGTGTGAAGGATTTGACAGATTCACACAGTGGGACCCATCACCCACACAATTACTCACCATATGCAACAGTTTCTTTGCTTCGTCTGCTTAACTAATTTTATTTTAAACCACAGGTAAAAAAATAAAATAAAATAAAATAAAATAAACTTGATAAAATTTATCATCCTCGCTAGTTTTTTTATAAAAAAAAAAAAAAAAAAAAAACAGAATTTCATGTAGCCAAGAATGGCCTAAAACTTGAAATGCAGCTGAGGCTGACCTTGAACCCTTGATCCTCTTGCTTCCACCTCCCAAATACTAAATTATAGGCCTAGGCCACCAAACAACATTTAAGCTGGGGATTGAATTCAGACCTCTGTGTGCCAGGCCACTTGGTCCACTTGGCCTCATTCCTAGCTCCTCTTCTCCATTTTAAAGTGTACAGTACAGTAGTGTTACATTCATCCTGCTGCGTAGGCAGCAGAGTGGTGAGACTTTTCATCTTGTTGATTAGACACTTCCAGTTCTTTAAAGTTCACCATTCCCTTCCTCCAGCCCCACAAAACACCATTTTTGATAAGTTCTGCTCCTCGAGGGACTTGGTAGTAAGTGTGATTGGTTATACTGTGTGGATGGCCTTTGTGGGTTGAAAATATTGGAAAAAAATCAAAACTGTATATGTACTGAGCTTTGCGGATTTTCCCTTGCCATTCTCTGAATTGCACAGGGGAAGTACTGGTGTGTCATTGGCAGAGTGCCACGTATGGTGACACACAGAGAGATAGAGTATGTAGCAGGGTATGGGTAAGTCATGCACGAATGCTCTGTGTTCCTCAGAGGAAGCAAGCCCCTCAGAGAGTTTAGTATGTTGGGGGTCTTGGGACCTCAGGTGCTAGAGATCACTGTCTCTGTGAGCACAACCCAAAGGTTCACCACACTGCAGCATTGAAAGATCTCTCTCTCTCTCTCTCTCTCTCTCTCTCTCTCTCTCTCTCTCTCTCTCTGTGTGTGTGTGTGTGTGTGTGTGTGTGTGTGTGTGTGTGTGTGTGAGAGAGAGAGAGAGAGAGAGAGAGAGAGAGAGAGAGAGAGAGAGAGTGTGTGTGTGTGTTTATGTGCAGGTGTGCACACACAGATACACATGTACTTGTGCATGTTTGTGCATGTGGAGGCCAGAGATCAGCCTCAGGTGTCATGTCTCAGGAGTCGGCCGCTTTGTTTTTGGAGGTGGGTTCTCTCCCTTGCTTGAGGCTCGCCAATCAGGCTAGACTGACTGCCTATGAGTCCCTTGTATCCTTCTGTCCCTACTTTCCTGGGGCTGGGATTACAAGTGCATGCACAAAGTCTGGCTTTTTGTGGGGATTTTGGGGGCTCAAATGCATGTCCCCAGGCTTATGTGGCTAACACTTTCAACAAATGAGTATCCCCCCCCCTTCCTTTATTTTTAAATCCTCCATTGTACTTGGCAGGCCTTGAGGTATCACACTCCTTCCTGCACTGGGCCCTGATCAGTTCTCAGTCTCTCTGGTTTTCCTTCTCCAGAGGGCTGTGTGCATGGCCCCTCCCAGTATGCAGGCTTTGGAGACTGGTTTTTACTTCCCATAATGCATCAGAGGCTCATCCATGAAGGGATGATGCTGTGTGTCCTTTCTTCTTACTTTGGAGCCACATTTCATATTCTGGATGCATCAGAGCTGATCTACCCATTTCTCCCCTGGGTATGAATTTGAGTTGTTCATGTTTTTGTTATTACCGCCTCATCATGCATTTGTATAGTGAAACCATCTAATACCAACTGCAGTAGCTCATCCTCCACTACTGGGATGAAGTTCTGAAGCTAGGGGCTTTACTAAGAGAAGAAGTTTATTTAGACGTCAAGTTTAGGAACTAAATATCCAAACTGCAGGACACCAGCTCTGGTAAGAGCTCCTCATGGCAGATGGTCTCATGTGCAAGAGTATGAGACCACATGTCTAGACAGGAAGCCAGAGAGAAGGAGAGACTTGGAGGGGCCTAGCAAGCTTTTAGAACAACTGGATCTATAGAGCCCACCATGAGCAGTACCTTCAATCACCCTGTTACTTCCTATTGGGTCCCATCTCTTAAAGGCCCCACTAGATCCCCACACAGCACACAAGTTATAGGGGGGCACATTCAAACTTTATGCAAACCATAGCAGTTTGCTATTCAGGTGCCAGTTGCAGCCAGAGTTAAAGGAGAAGCAGGCACCCCTAGAATATGGAAGTGAGAGAGGGGAGGGACCAACCTCCCATCATGTTTGAGTAACATCAGAGGACTCCCTGAAAGAACCAGGTCTTACAAACAAAACCAACCAACTAAACACCCACCCACCAGCCCCAGCACCCACTGTCACATAACCCCATCCCCTCTCCAAAACCCAAATCAAAAACAGACAAGCAAAAAAAACACCAAGCAAAACAGGGCTAGAGAGATATCTGCTGATAAAATGTTTGTTTCAAAGGCAGAGGGACCTGAGGGAGACTGGCCAAGCATCCATGTTTAAAAAACATAAAGAAAGAAAAGCTGTGCATGGTAGAACCCCCTTAGGATTCCAGTGTTGGAGAGATAAGCACACACACACACACACACACACACACACACACACACACACACACACATACCTCCTGTGATTCAGAAATATGTAAGTCAGACCCCAAGCTTCTGTGATACCTCTGCAGCATGGTAGAAAGCCCAGGGTCCACATCCCAGGCCCACTGCTTGCTGACTGTGTGACTTTAGACAAGTCCCTTGGCCCCTGGGAGTCCCAGTTCCCTTGTGTATAAAATGGAGTCAAGAATGTCTTCTTCATGCAGCTGTGGAGGTGAATAAGATGCCGTCTGTAATGGGTCTAACATGGTCTGTGATTCATAACAAACTCACTGTGGTTGTTACTCTTAATCGCCCACTGTAGTGGTTTGAAAGAAAATGGCCCCCAAAGGGATCGACACTATTAGGAGGTGTGGCTTTGTTGAAGTACGCATGGCCTTGTCTTAGGGTTTCTATTGCTGCGAAGAGACACTATGACCATTGAAACTGTTATAAAGAAAAAACATTTAACTGGGTCGCTTACATTGCAGAGGTTTAATCCATTATCATCATGGTGCAACGTGATGGCATGCAGGCAGACATATGCTGGAGAAGGAGTTGAGAGTTCTACATCTTGACCCACAGGCAATAGGAAGTGGTCTGAACTAGATATAGCTTGAGCATAGGAGATGTCAAAGCCCAGCCACCCACGGGCCACACCTACTTCAACAAAGCCACACCTCCTAATAGTGCCACTCCCTTTGGGGGCCATTTTCTTTCAAACCACCACAGGCCTTGTTGGAGGAAGTGTGTCACTGTGGGGGTGGGCTTTGAAGTCTCCTTTGCTCAAGCTAAGTTCAGTGTGGGAAACAGTTTACTTCTGTTACCTGCAATCAAGATGTAAAACTCTCAGCTCCTTTTCCAGCACCACATCTGCCTCCATGCCAGCATGCTACCAGCCATGGTGATAATGGACTAAACCTCTGAACTGTAAGCTAGCCTCAGTTAAATGTTTTCCTTTATAAGAGTTCTGTGGTCATGGTGCTTCTTCACAGCAATAGAAACCCTAATTAAAACACCTACCTTTGGCAGATTACTGACCACATGTTCCACACTACCTCTGCCTCCCATGTAAGGGTAGCTGTGGTCCTGGCTATGGCACTAGGCTGGCTTCCTCTGTCCCCCACCCCATCCTGGACATCTCTTGACTGTATCCTGCACACTCAGACTCCAACCTGAGCATCTGGCGAGGAAATTGCCAGGGAGCCACAGGAGTCCTCAGCCTGAGCATATAGTCCCCACAGGCCCCAGCTGGGGCCCATCAATCTGTAGGAGCAGAGAGAAGACAAGGGCTGGGAAATTACAGCCCCATCAGACCGCCATCATCCGCTGCGCTCTCAAAGTGATCAACGGTCCTTTGGCTCTCACCTTAAAGATTGAGGGGAGGGATGACTCCACCAAACTCCAGCCTGCACTGCTGGCTGCCTGAGAGCCAGAAACCATGATGGATGGAGTGCCTGGAACACAGAAAGCAAGCCAGCAGGATTCTCTACACATCGCCAGAGGAGGTCCCAGTGGGGTGCAAGGGGGCACATGGCCCCTTGTCTCCCAGACCCAGATGCTAGAACTCTATTTTCAGGAGAGCGAGGGCCACAGCTGTTTGTTTCCACACCTAGTAGACCCCAGATAATATGGGATATATGAATGAATTAATGAATGACTGAATGAAAGAATGAATAAAAAATGGATCCTGTTCTGTCTTTCCGGCTGTTAGAATTTTCTCCAGTCACTTTGGACCAGTCACATGGCCAGTGGGAGCGTCAGTTTCCTTATCTGTAAAATAGGCTATGGGAAGGGGAAGCACTGGATCTGTATCCCAGACCCCGAGACGGGTAGAAGATGAAATATCAGTAAAGCTGAAGGAATGGTGGCAGGAGAAGGTAGATCATGAGTTCAAGTCTGGGCAGGCAGCTGATTCACAATGCAGCAGACCACGAAGATGTCTGGTGGCCTCTTCTGTCTGGGTCTCGTCTGCCTTGGAGTAACCACATAGAGACAGGGCTTAGAGAGCAAACCTTTTGTGTTCTCTGCAGCATGTGGCATTCCTGTGGGGAAGGTGGGATCCTTAGTCAGGAAAGGCCATCGGGTGTCATGGACCAAGGCACACCTGTGCTTTCCTGTGGCAGGTTCACAGGGCGGAGTTATGGGAACCTGACTTTTGTGTGAGCTTGGTGCCTGGAGCAGAGGAATAAAGGAAATGGCCGGGAAGGTCACTGTCCCACCAGGCAGTAGCCCTCGACAGGCATGGATGCCAGGAGTCCTTCAGCACTTCAAGCGTTAGTCTGAATCCAGAGAAGACATGGAAGACTCCAGCATGGGAAGAGCAGGGAGCAAAGCCAGGCTTAGGCTAGCAGGCATCCAGTGAGACTTGGAGAGAGAAGTGACTCAGACAAGAACTTTGGGATCTGAAACCTGGTCTCTATGACAGGCTCAGGTGCTCTTGGGATGACATGGGTACAATTGTTAAGGAAAGCCAGCCATGAATGAGAGGTTCCTCATTTTCCAAGGATTCCCCTTCCCTGCCACCTTCCCCAAGCCACCAGCATCCTGAGGCATGCACCCATAGTGCAGTCATGAGGAAGAGAAGGGGCACCTTCCATGAAATGTGGGTGAGGGTCCCAGAGTCCGCACACACTGCCACTGGAAAAATACATATAGCTCAGTCATAGGGTACAAGAACCGAGGGGATGGGTGACCCATGTCTATGTGTGTGTGACATACTGGGACATCCAGGTTTGTAAATTTATGGTTTATACAGATCTTAGGCAGTCTAGTTAAATCCGTGCGTTCAGTGCAGAGAGAGGCTTAGAGCAGATTTCTAAAAAGGGACTAAGGAAGCCATTGTTTATTTTATTCAATCCTTCAGTTATTTGTCGTTCTGATCAAAGCCTTCCTAAGGACTTGTTGGCTTCCAGGACTTAGGCCCAACCTGACTCCCAGAGCTGGCACCACCATGAGGTATGGGGGAGACAGTGCCAAGCTGAGGGTAGGATGGGGGCCCTGCTCCAGGGGCAATAGTAAGTGGGTGGACAGGAGGTAACCCTGGAGGACTCCCCAGAGGAGATGCTATCTAGTGTGGTCATGACAGATATGTAGGAGTTAGGAAATTCCTGGCCTTTCATGCCTATGGGGTCATTTTCTAATGAGGAAACTCAGCCTTTGCAGGGGAAACCTAGACAACAAGCCGGCAGTGTGAAAAGTCAAGCCAGTCTCTGCAATCCCAGGCTAGTGTGCCTAGCGGGTAATCTGGGGGACAGTGTAGTTAAAGAAAACAGTTTTTCCCTGTAGCAGGCTGCCAACATCTTCATAAAATAGCACAAAGACGATCTATGCAGGACTAAATACAGATGTTTACTGCAGAGCCATCCATCACTCCACTCAACCATCCGTCCATTTTCCCTCCATCCAGCCATTATCCTTCCCTACATCCATCAATCTATCATCCTTCCTTGTATCTATCCATCATCCATTCATCTTCCCACCTGGCCTCCCCCCCCCCCCCCCAATAACATCTCCTGAACACCCCATGGGCATTTTTCTGGAGCAAACAAGAGAGCCGAGCTGTTCTCATGGGGGAGAAGTCCTCTCTTTGCAGGGAGTTTCCTGGAAAGGATCTCCATCTGTTTGGGAGAAGACAGTAGACTAGTTTGACTGTCATATTGACCTAATTCATATTCCCAGCTGCCTGAAATCTATTCTCATCAAATGTTCACCTCCATCACCACTACAAGAAGAAGGGGGAGGAGGAGGAGGAGAAGGAGGAGGAGGAGGAGGAGGAGGAGGAGGAGGAGGAGGAGGAGGAGGAAGAGGAGGAGGAAGAGGAGGAGGAGGAGGAAGAGGAGGAGGAGGAGGAAGAGGAGGAGGAGGAGGAGGAAGAGGAGGAGGAGGAGGGGGAGGAGGAAGAGGAGGAGGAGGTCGAGGAGGAGGAGGAAGAGGACACCCTGGGACATCTGATAAGAAACTAGCTGGCAGCAGGACCAGCCTATCTTTTCTGCTGTAGCTAATCACCATGCTGTGTAAGGAGGCACCTTACTCCTTCAGCTATCTGCAGGCAGGGGCAGCGGAGCCCACACACAGTGATGAATCCTCCCGGTGGAGCCATCACTGCTGAAGATCTTCTGGGCCCTACCCAGCGGTGTGAACTTACAACAGCCTGTCATAACTGTTCTGGGCAGTTACGGGTCTTCACTCTTGGGCTCTCCTGAATGGAGTGCCATCTAATTCCCAGCTCTCCTTTCCAGGAAAGACAATCTGAGCCCAGGAGAGTGAGCAGCTTGACCACAAGGCAACAACATTCACGACAGACGCAGGGAGAGAGAGACCACAGAACCTGACTCGGTGGTCCTTACTCTAGGATGCGGAGCTGTGACTGGGGGTCGGGACAGAAGTAACATCCCAAATGAAGATTTCCTCTCATACCCAGAGTGAGATGCAAAGAGCAAGCAGGAGCCATGCTTGGGCAGGGAGGAGCTAAGCCTCTGAGCTGTGGCCACTTCTTCTAACTCACAGAGTCTGAATCTCCCTTAGTCTCAGCCTTGATCATCAGTTCAGAGAAAGTAGCATCCATCCCAGCAGGCTGCCACTGTGGTTTTATAATAATGAAATTTGTTTTTACAACCCCAATCCTCTAATGACTAAGTGAAGCGAACTGCAGGAGGGGGAGGAGGAGGCTCAGGCAAGTGGGGAGGGACATGCCTAGAGACCTGTCACTCATACGAGGCTGAGTCGTGACTGAGATGCGCATGCATACCACACCCACATGAACATGCACACATATCTGCAGATAACACACACACACACACACACACACACACACACACACACACACACACACCAGATCACCTCAAGTGCTCAGTACTAAAGATGTAAGTTCCAATTGTAGCCCTGCTGTGACACAAGGAGAGCCCTTTCTCCATGCCTCAGTTTCCTAACCTGTAAAATGGGTGGCGTCAATACTTACCTCTCAGGTCAATGTCTGGCCACATGAATGGCAGAAGTGTTTAAACTAAAATAAAGTAACTAATGCCAGCTTTGACAGTGCCCTGAGTGACTACTGCTTGTTTGCTTGTTTCTAGAATTTTCCTCCTCTTCCTTTAACAATGCTTTAACAGACTAGCCCCGAAGGCAGTCCAGGTTGGCAGCCATAATGGAAGCTCTGGTGTGAAGTGGCCTAGCTTTGAATTTGAACAAAGTTCCTGTTTATTGAGCACCTATTATGTGCCAAGCCCTGAACTGAGAACTTTTTCTCATCTGACTCTTTATAGGAAACCAAGGGAGTCCTCACCAAATCTTTGAGATGGCAGAATTCTGAGGAGAGAGACTCCCTGCCCCAGCTCCATCCCACTGCTACAGTTAACAAGTCATAAAGCCTTGGAAGTCCAGGGGTCCTGGGGCACAGCTGAGTCTTAGAGGAGGCCTCTGGTCCCACTTGAGATGAGTGAGGCTCCTGTTCTTGGAGGTGTGCAAGAAGCTGTGGCCAGTGCTTCCTGGGGAGAGCTCAGGGTTCCTTGGTCTTAGTTAAGGTTCCTATTGCTATGATTAAACACCGTGGCCAAAAGTACCTTGGGGAGGAGAGGGTTTGTTTAATCTTACAGCTTACCATCCATCACTGAGGGAAGGTGAGGCAGGCACTCATCAGGCCAGGCACCTGGGGCAGGAGCTGAAGCAGAGGCCAGGAAGGAGTGGGGTTTGCTGGCTTGCCCTTCCTGACTTCCTCAGTTTGTTTTCTTATACGATTTGTCTTATATCGAGGGATGGCACCACCCGGAGAGGGCTGGTCCCTCCTACATCACTTGTCAATCAAGAAAATGTCAATCAAGGAAATGTAGACAGGCTTGCCTACAGATCAGTCTTATGGAGGGAGGCATTTTCTCAGTTGAGGTTCCCTCCTCTGAGATGACTCTAACTTGTGTCAAGTTAACAACACCACCACAAGAACTAGCCAGTACACTGTTGGTTCCTGTTTCTACAGCACTTCAGACTCCAAAGAACAGGGTCTCCTTCATGCACCCAAATGTTGCCGGGGAGACCTAGACCTCACCCACCACTCAGCTCAGTGCTGCTCTGGAAGTGGGAGTCCTGCCGCCTTAGGCTTCCCTGGGGCACCTTCATGGGGGGGGTGGGGGGTTCCTCACATACCAGGCTGAGTCAGGATCTGCTTAGCCCTTTGCTGTCACCGGCCCTGGAGAGGTAACCTCACCAACAACTGCCCCAGTAGCTCTAGAGGAGTGATTGTCTGACCTGCCCGCCTCCACCCCCACACCAACCCCCGTGTCACCTGCCTCCCCAGTGTGGAGGCAGGCTCTCACACTGGAGATTCCACAGAAGGGAATGGCTCCCCAAGCCCTTCTGAGGTGGGTTGAGCCCCTGTCCCCTCAGCCAGTCCACCCTGCTGCAACAGTGAAATCCTGCTTTAACACACGAGGAGACCAAGGTTTGGAGAATTAAAACCACTCATCCAAGATGCCCCAGCCTGCAGATGGCAGGGACAAGACAAGAGTCCAAGAGGGTCCTCTTTCCACCCTGGGTCTTGAAGACCAGCCTCTGGCTGCCAATGGCCTAACCACATACCCCCTGCCTGCACCCTGTTTGGGACTTCACTTGGCCACTGCTGGCAGCAGGTGTAGGGGTGTGCCAGATCATGGCCCTCCAGCACAGGGCTCAGTCATCTGGCTATGTCAGGTCTCTCAATGAAAAGCCAGTGTGCATACATGGTTGGGGCAGGGTAACAACCAGAGAGCAGCAGCAGCTGCTGCTGTCAAGGGCTGAACCTTGTGGCTGGCATGGTAGGGAGAGTCATGCCTTTCAGTGAGAAGGTCAGGGTCTGGGTAGTGGATGGCTGTACACCTCAGGCCAGGGAAGAAGCTGTGGCTGCTCTTGTCCTCAGGGAGCATCTAGGTACTCCTTCTGGGGCACAGGTTCATAGCTGGAAACACACAGAGATGTGGGTCTTGGTCAGATAAGGAGTGAGGCTGCAGAGATGCAGGCTGTCCAGGAAGGTGGGAACCAGCATGGGTTCAAAGTCCCAAGAAGCACTTCAGTCACTGGGACACAGATGAGGGAGGCAGGCGTTGGCCTTGCAAGATTCCAGAACTGTGGACACAGGAAGCATGGTGCATGTGGCTGTTAAGGTCCAACAGACCCCGGACTCATTACCTTGGACTTGTGAGGCACCCTGGGGAGACACGTACCCAGGTCTACCAGTTATTACCCCAGGCTTGCTTATCTGCAGGGCTGCTCCAGCTCCTCTTCTTTGTAGGTACCTGTCCAACCCAATCCACAGGAACTCCTGAGATGGGCAGCATGGTTCTGACTGAAGTGTGTGCTCAGTGGGGTGTTCCAGCTACCCCTAGAATGTCACAAAGGCAAGAGCTGTGTGGACTAACTATTATGTGGCTGTCCTGGGAACCCCAAATGTCAGGGGCCTGGCCCCACTGGGGTAGAGCTGGGGTGGTTGGGTTTTCTCCCCAGGCAGCAGGTTGGAATCTGCCTTTTCTCAGCTGTGTGGTCTTGAGCAGGTCCTGGCCCCAGCCACTTCACTTCTCTCTGGGAGTATGGAGGACAGAGAATGAAGTTTTCCACTTGGGGAGCAGAGATGAGCTTGGTGGTTAAGGCACCCTGCAGCTGGGGCATGACTGGGCAGTGGTGAGCGTCTTCCCACATGGATCTCCCTACAGAAAGCACACATCGAGTCCTCAAGATGAATATGGAGCTGGCATCTGAGCATGTCCAGGACTTGAGGCAGACATTGACAACACACTGTCCACTCCCTTCCCAGGAATGGTGGTCCCCATTTGAGCCACCTGGTAATCTAAGAGAGGCCTCTTGTCTCTGGGCATGGACAGCAGAATGCTATCATTTTACTGTTTGTAAAACCCACTCCTAATTTGATAGTAATGCCATTATTGGAGTGACATTTTTTTTCCATAAGCATGTCAGTGAGTTGTCTTTTCACGTTGTCTGCCTTTTGTGGTGTGTTTACAGTATCTCAGAGATAAGTTTCATGAAATGATGGGCACAGGGCCCTTTGGGATCAAACGTGGGAGTCAGTTTGCCCAACAGTTGGAATGACACAAAGAAGCAAAAAGCCAGTAGGGGCTGGAGATGTGACCCAGTTAGTAGAACTCTTACCTAGCACCTATGGAACCATGGAGTCCATCCTCAGCAAGCATAAACTGAAATTCAGGGCACATGCTTGTAACCCAGCACTTGGGAGGTAGAGGCAGGAGGATCAGAGATTCAAGATCATCCTTGGCTACATAGTGGGTTCTAGGCTAGCCTGGGCTACACAAGACTTTATCTTCAAATGATTAACAACAACAAAAACAGTCAGTGCATTGAATTAGTGTTGTGTGCAGCATATTGCTTCTTGTAATTGAGTGGTTTTCATTATGGTACGTGTTTTAAAGCCGACTCAACATAGGAATGAGCTGTTGCCTCATGCTTACATGACTCAGACACACACATGCACACACAAATGACAGTGAAGAACGGCATACAATTATATCTCCACGGAGCTTGGTGGTGGCAGCTATGAATTATTGAGTAATTTGATAACTAATTCATGACTTTCCTGCTACAAATGGTGTCATCAGAAACTCATTGAGTAAAAATCTCGTAAACCTAGGGCCTTCCTGAAACTGGAATATCCCAACTGTTTCCACTAATGTGTGAATGAGAGTCTGTGTGTGTGTGTGTGTGTGTGTGTGTGTGTGTGTGTGTGTGTGTGTATGTGTGTGTGTATGGCTTGTGTTTGTCTGTGTGTATGTCTATGTATGTGTGTCTATATTCTCGTGTATGTGTCTGTGTCTGTGTGTCAAAATGTTATGTGTGTGTGTGAGTGCCTGTGTATGTATATATGCCTCTGCATGTTTGCATTTGTGTCCAAGCACACTTCTGACTACTAACTGACTGTGGAAGCAATGTTCACAAGCAATACCAGGCTAGCCTTGAGCTCATTATGTAGCTGAGGATGTTCTGGAACTATTTATTTAATTAATTAATTTAATGTGAGCGTTTTTCATGCATGTATGTATGTGCACCATGTATGCACAGTGCCTGGAGGCCAAAAGATCCTTGAAATTGAAGTTACAGGTTGTTGTGAGCCTCCATGTGGGTGCTGGGAACCGAACTCAGCAAGTGCCCTTGACTGCTAAGTCATCCCTCCAGCGCCTTGTATCATTTAGTTTATTTATTCATCTGTTGAGAGGCTCTTGGGCTGATTCTTTTGGTTACAGTAAATAAGGTGATGGTGTCCAAGTGTCTGAGTCCTTGCTTTCCATTCCACTAACTTAACTCGTTCTTTAAAAAGTGCAGAAGTCTATGTTTACTACCCATTTTCTGTGCTCTAAATATCTTATTACACTGTGGTAGTTTGCTTGAGAGATGTCCCCCTCCGCTCTCAGGGAAACCCATCTAAAATAGCAAGCTTCCCCTCAGATCTGTTCTCAGCCCCGTTGTCTAGATTCATCTTCTCTGAGGCTTCTTTTTATTCCACAGACACTTAGGAGTGCTTGCAGTGACACCGGGAAGCAAAGGAGGTCAGACATGATCTCAGCTCTCAAAGACCTTCAGCGGCCTGCGTGACCAGACCAGACAAAGGCGGGAGCCACCAGGACCCCGTGTCCCCATGTGTGCTGTGACTGGAGACCAGAGCAAGGTTCTTAAAACCAGACAGGGCTCTGCAACATCTTAGATGCTACTGCTACAGCCGAAGCACTAAGGATGAAAAGTCACCCAAGAGACCAGGGGCTGAGGTTGGTTTGGGTCAAGGAAGTGCATTATCCACTCTTTCCTTCTCTTTCCCCTCCTCCTGTCCCTCTCTCCCTCCTTTTTGTATTTGTGCTTATTTCTGGGGGACGCACATGTCATGCACACTTGTGGAGGTTAGAGGAAAACTTCGGGTGTCAGCCCTCGGGTGCCTTCCACCTTTTGATTTTTGAGACAAGGTCTCTCACTGATTTGCGAATTTGTGATGTTGAGCACACTAGTTGGGCCCCAAGTTTCCAGGAATCTCAGTCTGCTGACTCATTGCTGCTGGGTTTATAGACACAGATCGCCACACTCAGCTTTTTATGTGGGTTCTGGGGAGCTGAACTCAGGGTGCCTCACCTGGGGGATTGCCCAGATCAGATGAACCTGTGGATGTGTCTGTAGAGGGATGATCTTGATTGCCAACTGATGCAGGAGAGCCCAGCCCACAGTGGGTGGTACTACCCCTAGGGAGGTGGGCATGGGATGTATGAAGAAGCAAGCTGACCATGAGGCAACAGGCAGTGTTCATCCATGCTTTCTACCTTAAGTCCTCGCCTGAGTTCTTGCTCCGATTTCCCTCCTTGATGAACTGTAACCTGTCAGCTGAAACAAACCCTTTCCTCCATTGAGTTGCTTTGGTCATGGAGTTTGTTAGAGGAAACAAAATCAGGACCTTGTTGGCTGTGTCGCCAGTGGGGTAAAGAGCAAGCAGCACCCCCTTAAGGCTAGAGCCTTAGTGGCAGCGAGGACCCCACTACCACTACCATCTCCGTGCCTGGCTTAGCACTCTGGTGAAGAACCTGCCCTCTGTTCCTAGCCTTCCAGGGTCTGAAGTTTCATTAAAGAAAGTGACATTTTCTCTTAAGTTTCTCTCTCTTGGAAAGCCTAAGAAACATCGTCTAATGAGCACGGAGGGCCTCCAGGGCGCAGTAATATACACTATGGCTAGTTTTGACTCATCCTGCTCTCGTTCAGAACAATCTTAATTAAGTGGAAGGTGCTAGTAATGCTACAAGAATTTACCAACTGTCTCTCAAAGTAACTCTGATTAATAGCAGAGGCACAAAAATGTCTCCATAACCAGGTCACATGATATAATACAAATGACTGTCTGTTGCTATTTTTAAGTAATGTTTATTAGAATCTCTTGGCGCATAATAAATTTAATTTGCAGCTGCTTGCAGTCTGACTTATACACGGCCTCCTGTGGCTCAGCTCATTAACACACTTGGGAAGAAATGAGTTTTCCCATGCATTCTCCCATTCCATTTCTCCTTCCTTATGAGGCCAGATTGTGAGACTCTTCGAGAGCAAACACCACTCTTGCCTCCAGTACAAATTGCCTTAAATGCTCAGAGTTTGTTAATTATCACAGAGGCACACAACACAAATTCGTGTTAGACAGCCTGAGGCAGAGAGTTGGAGAAAGACTTGGTGAGTCAGCCGCGTTCCTGCGAGCGATCGTCCTTAGGAAGGATGAGACGGGGGAGGCCTGATGATAACCTGAGCTTCGAGAACATTCCAGCTGGAGATTTGGAGGCCTCTGAAGAGTTTATCACCAGATGCTTGGAGACCAGAAGTGTTCTAGGTTAGGGGGCCAAAGACCTGCATTCTAGTTCTGCTGAGTTTGAAATGGAAGATACCAGAGGACTTGACCAGACAGCCAAATTCAACAATCAAACATTTTGATGGGGTAGCTTGCTCTGTGAGGGTCCAGAGAGGATGCATTTAGAGCTTTTCACATACTGTGTACACCAAGAGGTAGAAATGGGAGATGCTATGCATACTGCATAGTACTCCTAAAAACTTTGTGGGGAAGAGTGGCTGAGTTCTAGTTCATCACAAGGAAGAACAGTTATCCACTCATTAAAGAAACTCAACATGTAATTGGCAAATTCAGAATTAGGTGGACTTGTAGTTAGAGTTTTCCTGCCTGGCCCAGTCAGGACAAATCTCTCTCACCCACCAGTCCCACAGTCGCTCAGACCCAACCAAGAAAGCACACAGAAACTTACATTGCTTACAAACTGTATGGCTGTAGCAGGCTTCTTGTTATCTACTTCTTCTATCTTAAATTAACCCATTTCTGTTAGTCTATACTTTGCCACATGGCTTGTGGCTTACCGGTGTCTTTACATGTTGCTTCTCATGGCGGCGGCTGGCGGTGTCTCTCCCCAGCCTTCTACTTCCCAGAATTCTCTTCTCTCTTGTCCCGCCTATACTTCCTGCCTGGCCACTGGCCAATCAGAACTTTATTTACACAGAGCGATATCCACAGCACTTCCCCTTTTCTTTTTTTTTTAAGGAAGGTTTTAACTTTTACATAGTACAATTACATATAACAAAACAATTATCAAGCAAGAATTACAGTTACAATATTAAAGAAGATATCCTATCTATCTTATATTTGTGAGTGTAAGGTTTTATATCTAACTTATCTTGTATCATAACTGAGGAAATTATAACTATCTAGTCTTCAACCACATCAAAGACCTCAGAAGGATATAATATTACCTGAGAACCGGGAGAAGGATGTAAGCATTTTTCAGGAGTCTTGCAGGGTAGACAGAGACAGCTGGCAGCCTGGACAGTCACCTAATGTTCCTTTGTAAAGTTGGGGCATTTGTGTTCAGCCCACAGGGCTAGAGTCTCTTGGTCACTTCTTTCAGTGTCCTGTAGAATGTTTGGCAGTTTCCTCTGCGAAGCAGGAACCTGAAGGACCATTTTGTCAAGCAAAGTTTTGTGGTCACCTTTCTATGGGTCCTGCATGTCCAGTCGATCAAGCAGTCCAGGCAAGAACAGTTTCTTGCCCAAATGGCTATTTTTGCCAAGGTGAAGATAAACTCCATATGAAGTGTCTTCAATGCCCATCCTCCTCTCTGAAGTAAATTGGTGCTGCCAGAAGCAGACATGTCTCACTGTCCAGAAAGTCTAAATTTTAAAAGTATTTTAAATGCCGTATTCTGTAGGTCTTTGAAGTATTTGAAGATTACCTATCTATCTGAAATATGTCTATGTATATCTAGTAGACTTAACTAACATGGCTACGAGTATGATTATCATAGATGATTAATTATTAATCTATTTTTAATTATCCATTACAATTTTAAATGAGCTATACAAACATAATACCTTAAACACGAGTAGAAATATACACACAGTATAACAAAATTAACTTTAAGTTTGTATCAATAGACTAAAATCTATACCAATGTAAAACATTTTAAACAAGTTGTTGTTCTTTAGAAGTAAGTTCCTTAATCTACCCTTTCATCCCATTATATCTATATCATATCCCCCTTTCTTCTTTAGAAAGAGATCTCATTTATAATCAACCTGCTTTAAAGAAAAATATTGGTTTTTCTCTGTCCCACACCAGAGGGCTCTTCTGATTTGGGACACAAGAATCTCTTAACCTTTTCTTTTAGCAATATGTCTGGGTTTCGAGAAGGAGTGAGCCAATTCCATTTTCAAAGCCAGCTTGATAATTTTGGGAATGTGGGCGTAGTTTTTCTTATTACTTCCTGCTGGAGAGGGGCGCTGTATCTTATGGGGACACAAAGAAAATTTTAGGATTATGGAGTAGTCCATTAGAGTGAACCTCTGAGCCAGTTGCCTTGAAACCGTTCTGGATGTTGGATCATCTGGGCCACTGTGTCATCGGAGACCTTTCAGGTGGTCTTGGCTGATCAAACCTGATGTATCTTAATCTGGAACAAATCCATAGCCTCTGGCTTTCTGTGGAAACAAAAGCAGAGACTCCTTTCCAAAGCAACATATCCTTATATCCAAATTTCGAAGTCAAGGTACCTTTAAAATTTACATATTTGTTTAACTCAACAGCTTTTATGATCAAATCTTTTTCTGTGGTTAAAAATCCCAAAGACAAGACAAACCAGATTCTCTGTGTAATATCCATCTTTGTAAGATTGAAACGCCTCTGTGTCTGCTGGCTCCACCCACCTCAGCTTCCCAACATGGCGGTGGTACAGTTTACCGCCAGCTCTGGGTCTGGAGCCATGTGTACCATCAACTATCAGAAGCAGTTCTATCAAAGCAGTGCATAGCCCAGAAACTTTTTTGTTTTTTTTTAACTCGCAAAGGCTAAATCCACCATGCAGCAGAGCAAAGTGCTGCTTGTAGACTCCTCTTTCCCACCACAGGGCAGGTCAGATGAACACGCCAGAAACTGCTATAGTAGCTCAAACCAGCAGGCTGCTGCTACCTTGAGAAAGACAACTAGGAAGCTGTTTTTAGCTCCGTTTTAGAATCTTTTTTCTCAGGTTTTAGGTGGAAATTCTTGCCAACACGTTGGACACCATTATTAGTGCTGTGGATATCGCTCTGTGTAAATAAAGTTCTGATTGGCCAGTGGCCAGGCAGGAAGTATAGGCGGGACAAGAGAGAAGAGAATTCTGGGAAGTAGAAGGCTGGGGAGAGACACCGCCAGCCGCCGCCATGAGAAGCAACATGTAAAGACACCGGTAAGCCACAAGCCATGTGGCAAAGTATAGACTAACAGAAATGGGTTAATTTAAGATAGAAGAAGTAGATAACAAGAAGCCTGCTACAGCCATACAGTTTGTAAGCAATGTAAGTTTCTGTGTGCTTTCTTGGTTGGGTCTGAGTGACTGTGGGACTGGTGGGTGAGAGAGATTTGTCCTGACTGGGCCAGGCAGGAAAACTCTAACTACATGGACTCGGTGTACTAAGGAGAAGAAGACACATCTTTTTATTGTTATTGTTTGTTTTTCAAGACAGAGTTTTTTTCTGTGTAGCCCTGGCTATCCTGAAACTCACTCTGTAGACCTCACATAGATCACTCACATAGATCTGCCTTCTGAGTGCTGGGACTAAAGGCCTATGTAGCATGAATCTTAAAGGTACTTATTAGTGAAATCAAACCTGAGGGCAGTTATTGGGGTGAATGCTGGAAGATCAGAGAGACAGAACAAGCCACAGCTACCTTACCTCACCAGTTCCTCAGCTGATCCTCTTTCCTCAGACTGGAAGCTTCTGTGTCCTTATCCCAATGAACCTCAGCTGAACTGTGCTGCTCAAAGCCTAAAAGCTTAACCAGCCAATGCTTCTAGTTTCTGGTCCTCACGCCTTATATATCTTTCTACTTTCTGCCGTCACTCCCTGGGATTAAAGGCTGGATTTCTGGGATTAAAGGTGTGTGTCACCTTACCTAGCTATTTCTAATGTGGCCTTGAACTCAGAGATCCAGAGGGGCCTGTGCCACAATGCCCAGCCAAAAAATATAAACCTTTTGATGAGATACCATATTCCCTTCCCTTGGCCTCAAAGATAGCTTTTTCCTAACCAGAATGAGAAAATAATGCCATCTGTCCTAACCATTCATAGCTCCTGGGCTGTACAGGAACAGATAGGTGGTGGCTACTTGGCCATGAACCATAATTTAACAACAAGCATGAACCAGCTCTTGCAATATAGAGTGGCAGCTACCCCACCAGGCTCAAAACTGCAGCACACTGATGGTTAGCTGGGGCAACTGGTGTCTTTTTTTTTTTTCTAACACTTAGAACATTTACTTATGTGAAGAGCATGGATACACCTTGCCATAGTCCATTGTGTGTGTGTGTGTGTGTGTGTGTGTGTGTGTGTGTGTGAGAGAGAGAGAGAGAGAGAGAGAGAGAGAGAGAGAGAGAGAGAGAGAGCAACTTAAGGAAATAGTTTTCTCCTTCTACCATGTGGGTACCAGGGACCAAACTCAGGTCACCAGGTTTAGCTGAAAGTGCCTCTACCTGCTCAATCATCTCATCCCCATTTCATGTTCTCTTTAGGGAGCTTTCTAAGGTCACCACCATGCTGTAGAGCCCCAGTGGTTGACAAAAAAGAACCGTGAGTCTACACGATTGCCTTGATTCTAGCCAAGCTCCACTGGTCCAGGCAGGCTTACTCATGACCAGCAGTGACTGCAGATCATCCAAGAGGCTTTGAGGTTGCTGTCTGGGCTTGCTCACAGCTCAAAGTTCAGCCAGCAACTGTCTAATCTAAGGTGGCCTGCGTTTCATGGCCCTTTTACCTCTGGCAGGCTAGCCTGGACAGGTTCTTCATCTGGTCACAGGCAGAGATGTACAAGCAGACAAGGCCAGCCACACAACACCCAGCACTATCTAGTCAGTTCAAAGCAGGGGCAAAGACTGCAAGTTGGAGTGAGGGTGGTCCTGGGTCACATTGGCACAGCAAGTGGGTACTGTGAAGGAGCTGCATTCGTCTGTTCTGTGTTGCTGTGAGACACTAGGAGGGGATATATGCCCCACAGAACTGGTGGCTAGAAAGTCCAGGGAACACAGTGCCTACATCTGGCAAGGGCCTCTTTGCATGCATTGCATGGTAGAGAAGGAGAAAGGGAGAGAATCATGGGGGAAAACAAGCCAAGCACAGAGGCTCCTCTGTGTTTGTCACAGCCTGCTCTGCTGAGGATCATTCATTCCCTCAGAATCCAACTCATCTGAGACTATGGACATTGGTTCTCAAAGGAGGAGTCAATATGAGCCAATCATCTTTTATTGGGTCCCACCTTTTAAAGGCATAGTCCTTCCATACAATCTCACCTGGGCACCAAGCTTCTAGAAGATGAACCTCTGGGGGACAAACCACATCAGACACAGCAGGACACACACAGGGCCACTGATCCACTGATTTTATAGGATATATGTGGTAACAGTCACTACCTATATCAGTGCCATGCCCCACATCCCATTAACAGCAAGTGCAGGTCATTGTTGCCTTATGAGTTGGTCCTGAGCACCAGTGTCTTCTCTCTCATGGTCTAGATTGCACCCAAGGTTCATAAAGAAAGGTTTATTCTAGAGCTCTCCATCACCTCATCAACTACCTGAGACAGCCATCTTATAAAGAGGGAGGGTTCAGAGTTTCCAAGACTGATTGACAGTTCCTGTGACTCAGAAGCACATCATGGCGGGAATGTGCGGCAAAGCCATTCCACTTATGGTGGGATGTAAGAGAGGAAGAAGCTGTGGGCCCAGGGTCCCTTCAAAAGCATGAACCCAGACTTCCAAGTAGGTCCTACCTGTTATAGAGCCCCTATACTTTATGAAAACTGACCTATAAAACTCCATAGTTCAAATGATTAGAACTCTGACAGAAAATTTAGTCACCTGCTAGTCCCTCAATGCCCACTTGTCTATTCTCATTAGTAATGACTCCCTGACACCTGACTGTCCTGATTAAGAAGTATTTTTCACAGCCTCCCTTGCAGCTAGGTGTAGTCATGTGATTATTTCCAGGGCAACAGAGTGCAAGTGAAAGTGTCATGTGAGACCTCCAAAAGTGACTTTTAGAAGGAAGAATGTATCTTTCTTTTTTCTCTTCTTTTTTCCTGCTGGTAGGATTGGGGATGTGATGGCTGGAGTTTGAGCAGTCATATTAAGGCACAAGGTAAGAAGACTCCTATGTGCTAAAGATGGCAGCTCTCGTATCACCTTGTCAGATTAGAAACTCCATCTGTGGCATTTCCAGAGCCACTCTGTAATTCCACTTGTCAAAAAAATTAAGAAAATGCCTCAAAAGATTTCTTAGAAACTAGAGAGCCACTCAAATGGTATATATGGTTAGTGCTAAGACACTTCATTGTGATTTTCCCTTGAGGAGTCCAATTCCCATGGTTGGATATGATCTCATTTGCCCCCTGTAGCTGGAAGTTTTCCTGTGTCCTACCCAGTCCCATAGTTTCTCAGTCCCAAGTAAATACACAGAGGCTTATATTAATTACAATCTGTATGGCCTATGGCTCAGGCTTCTTGCTAACTTGTTTTATCTTAAATTAACCCATTTCTATTAATCTATGTTGCCAAGTGGCTGTGGCATTACCTGTCTGCTAGCATCTTGTTGGTCCTTGGGCGGTGGGCTGGTGTCTTTCCTCATTCCACCCTTCTTCATCTCTGTCCTCAGTTTGAATGTACTGCCTAACCTTATTCTGCCTCACCATTGACCAAACAGCTTTATTTATCAACCAATGAGAACAACACATATTCACTGCATACAGAAAGACATCCCACAACAGCCCCCTCTCATTTACATAATGAGTTCCAGGCTGTGGTGGTTTGAAAGAGAATGGCCGCATAGGCTCATTTATTTGAATGCTTGGTCTCTAGTTGGTAGAACTGTTTAGGAAGGATTAGGAGGTGTGTCACTTGAGGCGAGCTTTGAGGTTTCAAAAGCCCAAGCCATTCCCAGTTAGCTCTTTCTGCCTCAAGCTTGTGGATCAAGATGTGAGCTCTCAGCTACCACCTGCCTGCTGCCATGCTTCCCTCCATGGTGGTCATGGACTCTAACTTTCTGGAGCCCTGAGCTCTAGATTAAATGCTTTCTTTTATAACTTGCTTTGGTCATAGTGTTTTGTCAGGGAGATAAAAAAGTAACTAAGACACAGGTCAACCAGGGCTACATCATGAGACCCTGTTTCAAAATAGAATGAGATCAAATAAAAATTTTAAAGCATCTTTCATAAAATCCCAGCCCCACCTTCTCATACTGGCCGGCCCTGAAATTATTTCGAGTGTCAAAGCCACAATTCCTGGACTGATCCAAATAAAAATCTCTAAAAGGTTAGGGGGACTCCTAAGACTGCCTCAGGTGAGTGTGGACCAGAGTCTTTGTCTCCTCACTGATGACACTGCCAGTGTGGTCTTCACAAACCACTAGTATCTGAGGCTATTGACATGTTCTTTAAAAAAACAAAAAACAAAAACAAAAACAAAAACAAAAACAAAACAAAACAAAAACAAAACAAAAACAAAAACACCAAAAAACTTTGCTCTAGAATACATTGCCAAAATCTAGCCAGTGTCAGTGTAGGTCACTGTCGTCTCCAGTCAACTTTCCCTCCATCAGCCTTGCTTCTTGATCTGTCTGCTCAGGCCCAATAAAGCATAATCAGGTATGTTAGCTGCTTTTCTCATCTCCATGACAAAATTCTTAGCAGAGTCAACTTAGGAAACAAAGGGTTTGTTTTGACTGATGGTTGCATGGCCAACCCTGAGAAGCTCCTGTGTCCATGGCAGTGGGTACATGAAGCCACTTTCTCACATCTTGGAGGCAGAACTGGAAGCAGATAACTTGGACTGTAACAGGGGTCATAACCCTCTATCCCCACTGCTATGGCCCCAGTCTATCACCTAGGTCTAGTGTCCAAATGGGTTCCATGACTTTCCAAACTTCAGCACCATCCAAGTATTCTAACATATAAGCCTATGGGGGACATGCCACACTCAAACCACAGCACCAGTAAACAGCAACCCCAGAACTCTACCCAGTTGTTTGATATCAAAATCAATGTGATTGGTGATGTCGCTCTGTATACTGTGAATATGTGTTGCTCTGATTGGCCAATAAATAAAATGCTGATTTGCCAGTAGCCAGGCAGGAAGTATAGGTGGGATAAGCAGACAAGGAGAATTCTGGGAAGAGGAAGGCTGGGTCAGGAGTAGCCAGCCAGACACAGAGGAAGCAAGATGTGAAGGCAGAACTGAGAAAAGGTACCAAGCCGTGTGGCTAAACATAAATAAGAATTATGGGTTAATTTAAGTGAAAGGGCTAGTCAGTAATAAGCTTGAGCAAATGGCCATCCAGTTCATCAATAATATAAGCCTCTGTGTGTTTACTTGGGTCTGAGCAGCTGCGGAACCAACAGGTGAGAGAGATTTGTCCTGACTGTGGGCCAGATGGGTCACAGGAAAATTTCAGCTATATCAATGAGTCTTTTTTCCCATGACACCAGCCTTCTGATTCTTCATCATCCCCCAACCTCATAGAGGGTAAAGGGCAAGTCCTTAGACCCAGCTCAAGCACAGCACCCTGAAGAGGGTGATCAGTGTGGGACTGCAGAAAGGTACTGCCTGGGGAAGATTAAGCACTGGAGCCAAAGGATGCTGAGGATCCTGCTAGGAAGTAGAGGGTAAAACCTTCAGGGCAGGAGTACAGGATGTATGTAAAGCAGAAATTAGAATGGAATGTGCACAGGAAGCCATTGCAGGTCATGCCAGGGAGAAAGCACATCTGCACCCAGATGCTGAGAGCGCCAGGCTCTTCAGGTGCTTTGCAGCCTGTGATCATGTGTGTCCACACCATGCTATGACTGCCATGTCCCCTCCCATGACTCACACAAATGAAGACAGGGGTCCTGTGTCCACCCATTCTGATTCCTAGGGCTTAAGAAATGATACAGAGCCTGTAATCCAGACATGCCTTTAGGAAGGCGCAAGCAAGTAAAGGAGGCAACAGCAGTATTTAAAAAACTGTGAGTGCAAACTGATCTGTCTCCATCAGAATCCGAGAAAATGGTGCTCTTCCGAAAGTCATCAAGAACAGCTGTGGGCCCGGCTGGCCAGCGCTAGTGTGAACGGCAGGTCTCTGAGCTCCTGGGTGCTCCTGACATTTCTAACTAAAGTAAATGGCAAAGCCCTCCCTCCCTGAAAGATCTACAAAGCCGGGAGGCAGACAGGCTTCCAGGCAGAATCCATTCGCAGAAAATCCCACTGTCAACAAGAAGCTGTAGAATTCAGTGAGTTCCCCCTTGGAGGAAAAGCCACCCAAACCTTTAATCATAAAGCAAGACACAGAATATAGAACTTTGCAAATTGTTTCTTCCCATTCATTCCCTGAGCAAATACAGGTTGATCTGTGGCAAGTGAGCACCCTGACTCTGGGGCTCCACTCCAGATTGGCAACATGGCAGCTGGCTCCCAGTCAAAGTCCTCCCAAAAGCAGAGTAGAGGACAAGTCAGGGTGCCCAGGGTTTATGTGTGACATGAGAGAAGCAACAGAGATGGGTGAGGGGATTGGGCAGGGCAGGAGGAGTAGCCAGATGAGCTGGTGTTAAGGAGTCAAGTACTGCTGTGGAGATAGGGCCTCCCTCTACCATGGCCCTTAAAGAAGTGCAGAGATCTTTGAACTAGCTGTGCAAAGTGGAGTCTGGGCATGCTCACGGCAACCTGACCTGTATATGTAAGTGGTCCAGGTGCCACCATCCCTTCTGGTTTGGGCTCCTACGTAGGCTTCTGGGCTTTCAGGCAAAGAAGCAGCGATATGTTGTATCAGGAGCTTAGGGTATGGGAGACAGAGGAGCTGCTCATCAATTCCATTGAAACCATCGGTGGGCTGAGGGGATACCTGTGCAGTCTCTGCTCTAGGCAACAAAGAATGAAGCTAGACTCGTGCCCACATGGAACTCACTTTTTAGTGAGGGAGACAAGTCATCAACAAAACAGATGTATAACATAACGTGTGTTTCAGAAAGAAACAGATAGGGATGGGAGCGAGAGTAAGTTAACATGATTGCCACCAAGCCTGGAGACCTGAGTGTGATCCTTGCAATCCACACAGTGGAAGGAAAGAACCAATTCCTACAAACTGTGCTCTGATCTCTGCATGGGAAGTCAAGAGCCAGTGGGTTAGAGTGTAAATAAGGCAGGGCCGTCTGGGTAGGCGTCTCAGGGTGTTTGGTGTTGCCATCACAGAATAGCCGAGGGGTTTGGTTTACAGAGGGAAAACATTCATTTGTCACAGTTTCAGAGGTTTGGAAGTCTAAGACTGAAGTGCTGGGAGGTTTGATGTCTGGCAAGAGCCCTGTCTCTGTCTCCAAGACTGCACCTTGGAGGCTGTACCCCCCAGGAATACCCTTGCTTATGTGTCTCCAGAGCAGAGGGTATGAGCCCACAGCATCAAGTCTTTTCCATTGGAGCACTCATCCAGTCAGAGGCAGATTCCTCGAATCCTAAAAACCTCCTGTCAGGCCCCAGCTTCTGCATTGGAATTAAGGTTTCAACATGACCTTGGATGACACTAAGAATTGAAATCATAGACGTGTGTATTGTTGACAGAGTGGCACCTGAGTGAGGGAGTGGGCCCTGGTGACCCTGGGGAAGAGCTGTCTAGACATCAGGAATGACCAGGCTGAGGCAAACTCAGGTCAGAGGGTTTGAGAAATAACAAGGTGGCTGAGGTGGAGTCGTGGGGCCTGGAGGATATCTGTGACCTCAACAGGTTGCAGAGAGACATGCCATGGGAGACAAGACTCAGTTTGGCTCAGCAGGACGCAGTACCCAGTGTTGGTTCAAACTTCTGGAGCCTGATCCTGAGTTTATTTTAGACATATTTAAGCATAACACTGTTTGGTGAAAACTTTTCTGGTGATAATTAATACAGTCCCATGTATGCAACAAAGCACACATAAATCTCCACAAGGAACAAAGTAAGCTAACTACAAATCAGACCAACAAATCAGACACAGCAACACAGAGACTCTGTAAAATCCCTAAAGAAGGGTTCTACAGATGGACTGAGAAAAACTAGCTCGTGATAAGGGTCTGGGAAGGGTCTAGTGCAGGAAAAGTCTCTAGCTACATGGTTAGAGCCAGGATCACCAGGCTGGAAAACACATCTGCACACAGCCTCCTGGGTGGGTAACAACTATTGCATTCCTTCCCTGAAGGAACAACCCTGTGTGCTCAACATTCTATGTTCCCCTAGTGCTTCTCTGTGAGCACAAGGACCTCTGTGCCTCCTACAACAGGGGACACAGAAAGGCTGTGTAGGAGAGGTGAGGGGGACCCTGGTTCATAGGCTCACTGCATTGGGTTTGTTCATGTAATGATGCCTTGCCAGCCCTCTTGGATGTGTTCACTAAGCTCCTGGACTCAGAGATGGAGAGCAGACTCCCAGCTAGAGGAGGAGGCAGACTTGCAGTTACAAATGGACTAGGATTTCACGTGGGCCTGCTCTGTGGAGGGTCCTGGGCTAGAGGCTTGACTGGCATTGTTCCTAATATTGCTTACTACAGACAAGCAGGGTGTCATCCCCTTCTTCACTTTACAGTCAGCAATCCTGACGCTGAAAATTTCAGCAAACTGCACAGATTTGTCCTGAAGCCAAGTGACACCAAGATCAGACTCATCCCTGAAGACTTTCTGAGAGCATGCTACACTGTGTCCCAATCTGATTTCTGTTGCTATAAGAAAAGATCTGGTGCTGAGCACTTTTCGAAGAAAAGAGGTTTATTTAGATTACAGTTTTAGATGTTGGAAACTTACTTTTTAAATACATTTTAAAGGATTTATTTCTGATTAAGTATATGTGGGAGGGATGGCCGCACCCCCACGTGCATGTGAGTGCCCGAGAGAATTACAGGCAGTTATGAGCCTCCATGCATGGGTTCTAGGAGCACTTCTCAGGTCCTTGCAAGAGCAGTGCTTGCTCTTTACTGCTGAACCATTCATTTTTCTAGCCTGAGGTTGAAATTTTAAAAATTAAGATTGGTGAGGGCCAAATGGTAGACATCATCATGTTGGACTCAGGAAGTCAGAGCAGTGAGGGAAGTCTTCATTTTGCATGATAACTCAAATTCACATAAGAAATTCCAGAATACCTTTCAAGGGCAGTGCTTGCAATGACTTAACTACCTCCCACTAGGCCCTGCCCCTTAAAGGTCACACCGTCTCTTAGCATCACTACCCTGAGAACTAAGCCCCAACACATGAGCCCACATCAGACCCATCTCACTTTCACATGATTAGACTCCATTGCGAGGTGTACTGTGCTATGTCTCAGAAGGAGAGACAAGGGGCAGGAGGACCCTATGGGAATTAGCTGAGTTCCCAGGAAGAGAAGGGATTCTGGGCAGAGGAAGCAGCGTGAGCAAAGACAGGAGATGTATGCCAGCAGGCATGTGCTGGGAGCAGAAGAAACTTGCAGCCAGAAGGGGAAAGGAGTGGAGGGTGCAAGGTCCCCAAAGGCTATGTTAGGGTGTCTTCTGGGTCATTTTCGGAAGGAAGGGGACATGGTCCCATTTGCAGTTTTAGTGTTGTGCATGCTTTTCTTCCCCATGAGAACGAGAGACCTCAGCGAATAGGACTCTCTTCCTTTCTGGTGTCTTCTAACTGCCCCAGCACACACCGGTGCTCAGCTCAATCCAGGCAACCGAGCTGGCTCGGCCTGCTAGGCTGGCATTTGGACTCAACTGTCCTGGCCAAAGAGTGGTCAGCCAAGTGGCCCCAACCAAGTGTTCTCTGGATCCCTTGTTTGGATTCTCTTTTGATGTAGAAATATGGCACTGGGCCAGAGTGACAACCAATCATGCCCAGACGTGAAAACTTTTCCAACTCTTGGCTCCTTCTCAGGGGTTAAGAAAGGGCAGCAAGAAGGCTGGAGACGCGACTCCATGGAAAAGAGTTGGCCTAGCACTCTTGATGACCTGGGCTTGATGGTCAGCACTGCCACAAAAGTGTGTGTGTTTCTGTCTGTCTGTCTGTATCTGTGTGTGTCGGTCTGTTTCTCTCTGTGTGTGTCTGTCTGTGTCTGTATGTATGTATATGTATCTCTGTGTATGTGTGTCTGTCTGCCTCTGTGTGTGTTTCTGTGTGTGTGTGTGTCTGTCTGTCTGTCTGTCTGTCTGTCTGCCCCCCCCTCTGTGTGTGTGTGTCTGTCTGTCTGTCTGTCTGCCCCCCCCCCTCTGTGTGTGTGTGTGTGTGTGTGTGTGTGTGTGTCTGTGTGTGTGTGTGTGTACAGACAGGGCAGATATGAATAATTTTAAATCAAGGCTAAAAGTCTGGGACCCTTCCTGGCTCCTTTACACCCACATCCATGTATAAACATCCAGCCTCAAAGAGGTAGACTAAAGGTGGTATTGGGAAAAGAACAAAATTGCATTTTGAGATGGAGCAAACCTGGTGTCCACACACACCACTAAGGAGAGTTACTGCTTAGCATTTAGGTCATTGACAGAGGATGGGACAAGCCTCAGAAGGACCAGTGATATCTCTGATAAAGCACAGGAGAAACATGGGGATCCCCTCCCTCAGATCCAGTGAACTAGTGAAACCTCCTCTCTACAGAGGCATAGCTGTCCTGTGAAATGCGCTATTGGCAGTCACATAGATAGTTGAACCGGAGGTAGTGAACAATTGGGATAATGTCAGTGTCTTTGTAAACAACTGTGTTTATTTGCAGCATTTCAAAATGAAATGGGCTTGCCTCATTTCCAAGCTCAATGATGAGCATCTCTTTGCCAAATGGATTTCCATTGTTTTCTTTGTATTTTGCTTAAGAATACCCCTGATGTCAATTCACACTCTTGCAACACATTTCCCTTTACCCCTCAAAATCATTACAGACAGTGGTTTCCCCTTCAACCAGCTGCTATTTGATAAGCTTCGAGAATCATCTATGTTAATTCTTCCAAAAACTGTGTGACTTAATTATATCAAAATACTATTATAGTCCACAATGAGAGAGGACCAGGTGTCAGGTTTTGGGAAATTCTTCAAAGATTAGGTAGTGATAGTCACGAGTTGAACTCAAGAGTCCAGAACTATTTGTTTGTCTGTCTGTTTCTGAGACAGTCTTGCTATGTAGCCCAGGCTAGTCTCAAACCCATGACCCTTCGTATATTCCACAATGCCTGATGAGAGCTTAAAGAAAATCATCTGCATACTTAAGGAGCCACTTCATTTAATTCCTTGCAGCCACACAGATGGTCCGGATACACAATATCCTGGTTACTATGGTGTCGCACTTCATTTGATGTATATGGCACAACATCTGGGGCCCATAAACTAAGGGGATTGATGGGTCCCAGAGGTTGAGATCATATACACCAAATGAAGTACCCCAGGAAGGCTGGAGGAGAAACTTGTAATAACCCATCATGGGTGTGCAATGCAGGCTAGAAAGGAGAGAGAGCAAGGGAGGCAGGATAAGAAGGAGGACAACTTCGGGGTGATGCTGAGCCAGCCACAGTCCTGCCAGGGAACACAGCCAGCTGCTCAGTTGCACAAGACATATTGGACTAAGCCATATGGAGCCGCAGATGAAGAAAGGGAGATAAATCATCCGCAGAGCTTCCTGGACTCTATCATTGATCAAAGTCCAGCCCCTGGAGAGGTAGCTCTCCGACACCTTTAAGAATATTCCTCAACCCCATATTGACAGCTGGAGGGGAATCAGCTGCTGCTCCTCATGGTGTGAGGTTGGTGAGACAAAGGTTCTGAGATTCCAGCCCACCTGGGTTAGACACCTTTGCTGCAATGCCTCTCCCACGGTGGGGACTATGGCAACCATGCTCAATGTCAGCTGTCCACCTGAGGGAGGGTGGGACAGTTGGAGGCATCTGGAGACGGAACAATGGTGGCAACTTCTGCTCTCTCCACTTAGCAGCAGGAAGAGAGAGTAGACCTGGCCTTGCCCAAACAGTCTGCTATGGCCTAGCTCACATTCTCTTCTGAGTCTTCGTGGTTTGAATGTGATTTGTCCCCACCAAAACTCACCGTGAAGTTCACTGCCTCAGTGTGCAAAGTGTCAAGAAATGGTAAGACCTTTACAGGCTAATCAGGAAGTCTCCACCTCAGAGGTGCTCCTGAGTTCCCAAGAGCAGCTTCCTATGAAAGCAGGTTAGCGTTCTTTAGTTTCCTTCCTTGACATGTGGCTTTGCAAAGAAACTGAGAAGGTACTGATGCCATGTTGTTGGGCTTCCAGAACCAGGAGCCAAGACCAGCTTCTTCCATTATGAATTCCTTAGACTTCAGGTTCTCTGACAGGAAATGGGCTGACACAGATGCAGCTCCTGTCCTATGATATTTACATCTCATTTAAGGACAAAATTACCATCAATCCGAGAGTGAAAGAAAGCCTAATGTTGGATGTGGTCAATTCCAACTTCCTAAAAAAAAGATGGAAAAGATTAGTAAGCTAGGCTGGAGTTGTCCTGCAGCTGTCCAGGGGCCATGATTGACATCCACTCTCTTCGCCTTACCCCTCTCCCCTCCTAGTCTTCCATCTGAGATTCTTAACCCGAGGGTGTCTGGGTTTTGCAGTTGCCTGTAATGAAGATCTCAGGCTGCCAGAGCCATAACAAAAAACACCACAGGTTGCATAGCTTGAACAACAGGGGCTGGTTTTCTTACAGTTCCAAAGGCTGGACGTTCCAGACCAAAATTCAGCAGGGTCAGTCTCTGGTGAGGCCAGCAGCTTCTACCACTTTGTTGCAACTGAGACTTTTCCTCTGGGTGAAGGACAGCACAATCTAGCTCTGGCTTTTCTTACTTTTGAAAAATAAGGTGGGATTGCCCCCACCCCCAACCATAGCCTTAGTTAAGCTTGATTACTCCTGAGAATGCTGTCTCCAAATACAAATATGCCTCAATGTGTGCATTTGGAGAGACCAAATTCAGTTCACTGTACTAGACATATCCTTCCCTGCCCCTGTGATAGTAACCCTAGCTCCCATCCCCTCCAGAAGTCCCTCTTACTCCTGGTCCATTGGCCAGGTCACAGTCAATGTCTAGTTTCATGGGACCCCTGCACTGATGGATGTGTCACACCCTGGGAATCAGGGCTACTAATTCTTTGAAGTCCAAGATTGCCGGGACAAGAGGCATAGCTTCTGCAGGTTTCTCCTTAGCAGCTAGACTCAGGCCAAGCTGCCTCCTTTGCTTGGTTCCTAGACTTGCACATTTTAGTTATTGGAAACATATCACTGGCTCTTACTACATCCCAGGGAATAGATCTCTAGTCCAGGAAAGTTCATTTCTAAGCTGGTGACACAGTTCCTTCTTCTGTGGATCATTCCATTGACCATGGAAACACAGGGGAGTTAATGGGAGAGGTCCTGCCATCCTGCCCAACTGATTGCTGACAGCCACATTGGCAGTGGATGCCCTCAAGTGAGAGATGGCCTGCCTTCATGCTGTCCATGCTCCTATCCATTCATTGTCTACAGGCTCCCTACACCACTTGACTTTTGTGTTATTTTCACATTCTTAAACCATTGTCCCAGCCATTTACCTCCCTCACAGGAAGCAGCTCAAGTCTACATCTCAGGCCGCCCCTCCTGTATTTCATCCCCACCCATGAACAGAGATGGCATGCAGCAATAGCCTACTCCCAGCTAACACCACTATGTTGTATCAGTCTGTATGTGGCTGAAGTTTGGTCCTTTTTTCCTGCTATTGGACTTTCAGATGAAGCTTCTGCTTGAGGCCAGAGATGCAAATTGAGGAAGAGCTTCAACAGATATTTCCAACATGAGAATCTGGGCCAATTGTCTGGCAGCAGACTGTTGTTTCTGGAGTCACTTAAGACTGACCTTAAGCCACCCATTGTCAGATTGCTGTTATTTGGTCATCAGGATGCTCGGCTCATGGCCCTTCCTTTTCCTTTCTGTGTGTGTGTAGGTATGTGTTTATGTATGTGTGAATGAGCATGCATGTGGGTGTACATGCACATATGTGCACACACATGGGGATCTGACTCAGGTTCTCATGCCGCAAGGCCAGCACTTTATTGACTGAACCATGTCCCCAGCCATATATATATGGTTCAGTCAATAAAGTGCTGGCCTTGCAGCATGAGAACCTGAGTCAGATCCCCATGTGTGTGCACATATGTGCATGTACACCCACATGTATGCTCATTCACACATACATAAACATACATATGAGTGTTTGTGTGTGTGTGTGTGTGTGTGTGTGTGTGTGTGTAAAAACAGAAAGATGATATGAGCTACTCTGAGGGAATATCTAAGTTCATTCAGAATACAAAAGGGAGGTGGAGCCTTTTTGAGGAAGGATTATGTGGATCTGGGGAGATAGCTCCATGATAAACATGTATGTTACATACACTCAATCTTCAACACTCATGTAAAATCCAGATGTGGTGGTATACACTTATAAACCTAGCACTGGAGAGGCTGAGACAGGTCATTTCCTGGGGCTCAATGGCTCACCAGCCAGCTTAGCTAAGTCAGTGAGCCCCAGGTCCAAGAGAGGGGAGGGCAGAGAAAGAGAGAGAGAGAGACTCAAAAATCCAAGTTGAACACCCAAGGTTAATCACTGAACTCCACAGACACACACTCACCAACACATGCACATCTTCATGTACACTCCCACACACATACATGAACATACACATACACAAATGTTTATATAGCAATGAACTCTTTCTGTCTCACCCCTAGTTATATGGTGAGATCACCATATAACTAGGTTACCATATAACATTGGTCATTGATATGGACCTCATAGCTCAACCTCACGGTCCTGCCAGATTTGATGCCTATTGTGAAAATTACGACTATGTTGTATCTTGTGACTTGGTATATCCCTGGCCTTTGCCATCACACTGACCTCTACTGATGCAAGCAAATTTATTTTCATCTCCCATCACTGAATCCAGCTTCCAGCTTTCAGAGGACAGCCATTGTTGAACTTCCCAAAGAAGTGGACGTTGCCTTCCCAGACCTTTTCCTTATGCCTCAGAGAAGAGAATGTTTACGAAGGCTGAGGCTATGAGAACAACAGTCATCTTGCAAGATTGCCACTCCAATAAGGTCACTGTCGTACCCAGGGCAAATGACACTGTTCTATTTTAACAAAGGTAAAAAAAAAAAAAATCAATCTGCCTTCCAGAAACATTAGGGGGCTTTGGCCATCAAACATCTCCAGGCTTATCTATTCAATGTCTCTCTGCCAGATCACAAGGCCCAGCTTTTCCCTATAGCAGCCCTGATTTAGACACCTGTGTAGCTATGCATTTGGTCTCCTTCCTGTCAGCTCCCCTTCTAACCAGATCCTGGACTTAGCTTTCAGTCTGTCTTGTGGGTGTTCCTTAAGCTTTTACAAAGCATGGCTTAAGTGGGCATCAAGTTTGGTAAGCTTATTGTTTTATTCTTACAATGTTTTATTCTTACAATGTAAAATGATGCCAGAAAAAGTCACCTGACCAACCCCACATCCTTTCCACAGCTACTGCTCTCTCTCTCTGAGCCTCTGGACCCCATAGGGCTTTGCTTTCCAGCAATTTCTCATTCCCATGAGCTGTAGGTGAAGTTTTGGGAACAGCCATGCTGGGGCTGGAAAGGTCACTTTGCAGTTAAGAGTGTTTTTCTATTCTTCCAGAAGACCTTAGTTCTGTTTCCAGCACCCATGTCAGGTGCTTTACAACTGCTTTCTAACTCCTGATCCAGGGCATCTGATGCAGTTGTCTGAAAGTTCCTGTCCTCCTGTGCATGTGTCCACACCCCTCTGCGTACATACAATTAAATATTTTAAAAAAAGAATCAATCTAGCTAGGGTGACAACCAAGATCAGCCGTCCCTGTAAGCAAACACCACCTCCCGCTGTCTCCTAAGGAGCAGGGACAACCTATGTCCGCTACAAGCAGTGCTGCCAAGTAGACGTTCTAGATGGGATGTCGGACTTGGCTCTCCCATCAACTTGTTTCAGTAAGCAAAGTCCTGCCTGGCGGGTCTAGGAGGTAGACTAGATGGAAATGCATAGAAGGTAGGTAAAGCACTCTGGGTGTTTTGTGAGAGTTTCTCCGGAAACAATTGACACACCAGAGAACTGAGCCTGGAAGCCACATACTAAATGTGAGAAGCACCATCCGATGAGCTGTGAGCCAGTTCCAGAGAAAAAGCCGAGGGGGTTGCATAGGCAAGAGGACACAAGCCACCCCTCTTGAACAGTTAGTGTTTGTTTGGAGGGCTGTTACCATCATCTGCAGACATCAGGCCCTGGATTCTCTTCGACTCTGACTTTGGATTTGCATCAGTGATGCTCCAAGCTTCCAAGCTGGCTGCCTTCATCTGGGGCTGTTCTCTTGTTCTGAGGTTCCAGCTTCTCGCACTTGGTAATTTATTTCCTGGTTTCTTAAGCGTGCAGCCAGACACTGCAGGACTATGCTGCCTCTGACTGTGTACACCCATCTAATAAATAAGCTCTTATTAGTCTGTTCTGTTCGTTCCACTCTGGAGAAGCCTGGCAGGTACTCTTTAGTGAGGACCAAAGCCTCAGAGCAGCAGGAATAAGGGAAAAGAGAAAGAGAAGCAAACACAAGGTTGGGTGTTGTCAAACTACTACAGCTTCAGATGTCGCTGCTGCTCTGTCACACCTATGGGTCAGCTTCTGATAGGCCACATGGAACCAGCAGACTCCACAGCCAGGTCCCCCTTCATCCTTCATCTCTCCTCTTTCACCGACCCATGTTTCCAAGGTGGGGTGGTAAAGGTCTCTGGGTAAAGTTGCTTGATGACTCTTGTAATTAGATACCATAAGTCACAGGAGTCCAGAAAGGCTGACCTCTCTGGGTCCTTTGATGTCATGACAGACCTATTACAGAGGAGGTCTTCATTCTAAGGGAGGCTGTAACATTCCCCAGTGTCAGATGGGCTAGGAAGATGGGGACCAGGTGATTCTCAAGAGGTACATAGGTTAAGTCCAGAATTGGAAAACCAAATACCAATATACAAGCCCACCCAGGCTTACCTCCAACTTGCTATGTAGCTAAGAATAACCTTGAACTTCTCATTTTCCTGGCTCTGCCTGTACCTCCTGAGTACTAGGACTGTATGTGGTTTATGCTGTACCTAGGATCCGATCCAGGGCTTTGTGCATGGTAGGCAAGCACTCCAACAACTGAGCTACACCCCAACCCGGAATGTCTTAACCCTGTAATAAGAAGTTAGTATTTGTGAATCTTAGGGAAAGAGCTGTGTGATTCTGGCTAGGAACATCTCTGGACTGTTGTGAAATATTAGTTTAAGGTGTGTTACATTCATTTATGCTGTAATGGTGCAAAGATGTGTTGCCTTCTAGAGCTGAATGGCCAATAGCAAGGCAGGGGAAAGGATAGGCTAGGATGCCAAGCAGAGAGAATAAATAGGAGCAGAAATCTTAGGAAGAGAAAATTGAAGAGCAAGGAGCAAGAAAAGGAGAAAAAGAGGAGGATGCCAGGGGCCAGCCACTCAGCCATCCAGCCAGCCACGGAGTAAGAAGGAAAGAAAGAGATATAGAATAAAGAAAGGTAAAAGCTCAGAGGCAAAACATAGTTAAAGAGAAATGGAATAATTTAAGTTAGAAAGGCTGGCTAGAAATATGCCAAGCTAAGGCCAGGCACTCATAAGTAAGAATAAGTCTCCGTGTATTTATTTGGGAGCTGGGTGGCAGGCCCCCCAAAAGTTAAAAAACAAAACAAAACAAAACACTGCACTGCACTGGACTTTCCAAACAGAACAATAGCCTTAGCTTCCCAGGACTATGAGAACTGAACATAAAATGTGACATAAGTAATATTTTCAAGTAGCAAAGGGCTCCAGGTATCTGATGCTGTTGACTTAGCTAAAGACTGGAGTCCTGTACTGGGCAAAATACTCCAACTGGCTTAAGCTACATTTTCAAAGACATAAAAACATCCAGCATCATTTAATCCCGGCTGATGGACAGGCCTTAGTTCTATGCTTCCCTCCCCCTTCCACACTGTCCTGGAAAGCTCCTTTCTCCTATCCCTTCTCTCTGACTGTAAAAGTACATGATTTATTACATTTGTTATGGTTGTATTGTGCCTGGCACCTACTGTGTGATTGTGGCTACTGTATGGAAGGAATGACTGCATTCATGAAGGGGCAAATGTCCCCATGTTTTGGCCTAAGGGATTAACAAAATTATTGACCTGTTCCCTAGGTCACTTTATCCTGATGGTCTTTCCACCAGCTTCCGATCCTCTACTCTTCATAAGTGCAGGCCCCTCTTAGTGATAGTGGAATAGCAAAGTACTGGCAATGATGGTGTTATTAGTTCCCTTACCTGACCCTGGGTTCTCGGAAGGGCCAAGACTTCACTCACATCTGCTTTATAGAACTGGGCATCCGTAAGGCACACGAGTACCCCAGCCAGGCATGCACTAAGAAAGAAGGGCCTTGCTACATGCTCTGATAAAGGAAGTTGCTGAAAAATTGGTCCGAAACCTGTTTTGCAGAGTGATATATATATATATATAATCAGTGAGCTGTGGTAACTACCCTCCACTTTAAGCCACTGGTTCTCTCACCCAACCCCCAAACAGGATTGCCCAGCTCTTGGGGACTTTGACTGGAATTGTCACACCCCCATCTCCACAGGCCATCCATCAGAGTGCTTCTAAAGCGCTATCACCAGATGAGCAGGGCGCCTCTGTGGCGCCCGTGAAGGTTTCTAAGAGGTAGGAGCTTGTTTGAACGAGAAGCAACCAGCTCCTTCCCGAAGAACCGACTTGTTGATAATCTTGCTTCAAACATTTTGCGGATGGTGGAGGAAAGATTCTCCTTGGGTGTCGCGATTCCCCCCAAGACTCAGTGGAGTAATGAAGGAGAGTCCTAAGGTCATGACTGCCAAGTGGAGGGAGGTCGGATACACTGCACTGGAGCCTGTATCCTCCCAGCCCAGCAGCTGCAGAGCCTGCAGGGAAAGGGGTACTTGGGGAGGATGGCGCACAGACAGGGGCCCCACTAGTCAGATCTCACTATCACCTTCTGGCAGCCTGGGGGTGAACTTGAGGGAAGGGCAAGCCAGGAGCAGGACGCCACTGTCACTGGGACTCCTCGGCCTCTAGGGTGAATAAATAAATTATTAAGCGCCCAATACACAATAGCCTCGCTAGATGGAGACGAGGAATCACTGCAGCGGCGCTGGCGGCCACGGCGGCGGGGAGCGCGGGCGGGAGCGCAGCCCGGGAGGGAGGCGGGCGAGGCTCTGGCTCCGCTCACGTCTGTTTTCCTTTTTCGTGCATTATTTATTTCGCCTCCGCCCGCGGCCCTGCTGCCGGAGCGGGCGCTCCGGGCCGGCGCCTCTCGCCGGCTGCCTCCCGAAGGCCCCCGGCACCCAGCGCCCGGGGCAACCGCGCGGCGCCACCGGGAAGGGCGGGGACCCGGGCGGCGCAGGGACCCGCGGCAGGGCTGGAGGAGGGCTCGCGCGGTCGGCTCCCCAAGGATCCGAGGACACTTTCTCCGCCCTCTGCCTGGGCAGTCCAACACGGGCCCCTGGCTCAGGGGTGGCCGCCTTTCCCGGCCCGCGCACGGCCAAGCGCAGCCGGGAGCCCCGTGCGAGCGCGCCGCACCCCGGCTCCCCAGATCAGCCGCCCCAGAGGCCCAAGCGGCGCGCAAACTTTTGCTTCAGCGCCCCGCGCTCTTCCTCTGCGAGTGAAGCCCCCGAGCGCCCGCGCAGCCGTCAGGGTGAGCTTGGAGGCCCCGCCTAGAGGGCGGGGGACTGGGGAGGCGGCTGGCTTTAAATGGGGGCCGTCCTGCCGCTGAGAAACAGAGCTGCTGTAAGGGGAACCCTGACCTCTCTTCCTTGTATAGACGATCGGTGGGGGTCGCCTCCAGACAAGGTGGCGTGAGGCATCCGAGGGCGGGCATGAGAGCATTCGGGAAAACCTACGCCTACCCGGGAGCAGGAGCTGGGGCTTGGGCGGCTAATGGGGGCACGCACGGAGGTGCCTAAGTGGCAGTGTGCGCAGTGAAGTGCCTGGGGCAGAAAGATTGCACGCAGCGAGTGATTTGGTGGTACTGTGCCTGCAGAGTCAAGGAGTGTGCGGGCGGAGTCGGTGGCAGTGCATGGGGGTCACAGTGCGTGCGCGCGCAGAGTGAATGGTTTTCGCTGGATTTGAAGCTTACTCCTCGTCAGAGTTGTGCATGGCAGTTTCTGGGGCTGTGTGAGGTTCAGTAAGTGTGTTTGAATGTTTCTGGAGGCGTGCATGGGATCAAGGTGTGCACGCAGTATTCTGAGGGGGAGGAGGGTTGCGCCAGGGTAGGGTGTGAGTTCTGGGATGCACTGAGAGTGAGCAAGTGTGCACGCTGGAACGAAGATGAAGGCTTGCTTTGCGCAGGTGCCCCAAAGTGTGGGGCAAGTGAGTTCTCACCGCGCTGAATTGATGCTACTGTGCCTGCATAGTGTCAATCTGACTCAAGCCTTGCTCCCTTGGACAGGTCAGCCCACCAGTGGGCGCCGCGGGTCGAGATGCTACTCCGGGACCTGGTGCTGCGCCCTGGCTGCTGCTGGCCCTCACTACTTCTGCACTGTGCGCTTCACCCACTCTGGGGCTTCGTTCAGGTGAGAGGCGGGTAGAGGCCTCCTGGGTAGGAGGTGGGGTCACTTCAGAGCGCTCCCTATAGCCACCCACTGACTGGTCCTGGGGAAAGTTGGGAAGAAAGAAAAGCTGGTCAACTACAAGAACTACAAGCATGTTCTGACCCCCAAAAGATAAACTTCGTTAGGAGCTTCAGTTGTGGCCTGAGGCCTGCAGGACCGAACTTGGCACAGAAAGGTGCTGAGACCTCATAGTCATCTCTGCTGCAGCCTTTGGGAAAAGAAACGAACTTAAAAAGAGAAAGGATCCCACTATGGTCCTTTGTTTCCTACCAGATTCCACCCCTAAACTTCAAATTAGTCTTCCTGCTGTCCTCCACCTGGGGTGGGGGCTGTCTCATGTAAGTAGTGGCTGGGGAGGTGGATGAATTATCGCCTCCCGAGCCACCATTCATGCAGAACATCTGTCAAGACCACCAGAGGACAAATCCCTCACCTTTGGTCCCTCGGTCTCCAGGGCAGAGACTAAGCAAGAACCCACCAAATGCAGTTACTCCTCAAGGTAGAGAGAGGCTTGGATGGGATGTTCTCTAGTCCCGCCCAGAATCCCCATGCTCGGCTGTCCCCACTAGCCAAGCAACTGGCCAGCATACTGAAGCTCTCTGATCCTGGCTTTCTCCTTTCTTACTGCTATGGGGTCAATACTTGTTTACTTGGTACTTCACCTGAACCACAGGAAACGTGGTTAGAAGCTGTCCCTGCTGTTCCTGGGATGGATGTAAGGTGCTACCTGTCCTGCCATCCACTGGGCAGATACCCCCATCTCCATCACCCTCTAGAGGCACCCCACCCCCAGCACAGTCCAATGCTTCTTCTTTCTCTGCTCTGGCCTGCCTCTGGCTTATGACTGCTTTGTTTACGCTTGTTCTGTGTCCTTAGGATTCAACACTTGGGCCATTGAGACTAGGTCCCTTGGTTCAACTTCTTTCTAGCTGGGCTCCATGGCAGAGCTCACCTGTCTGTGCCTTCGTATGCTTCGTCCTCTGTCTTCCCAAAGATCTTTCAGTTAGGATGGAGAAAGCACTGATAATATCACCCTGAGACTGGAGTATGGCTGCCCTGCACTTTAGAGAGACCCGAAGAGAAGAACCACTGCCACCCGCCCTACCCTTCAAAGGACCAACAAAACAAAACAAAACCCACTTCTGTGTGTCCCTACAGCCAGGCAGTTTTGACAAAAGCAATTGTGTGAGTGTGCTTCAGATTCTCAAACTCGATACAAATCAAGTCTCATGAAAATCAATTAGAGAAGAATCCTCCAGTTAAATAGAATGGGCAAGATCTTGGCTTGAAGCTCTGGAAAATTAATCTACAAATGATAGGGGCAGAGAGAGCAGAGGAAAGGAAGGGGGCTTGGGGTGAATGGGTCTTGTTTTTAAGCAGGAGAGCTGGATTTGGGAAGGGAACACAGGAGGGAGGAAGAAGCATGAAAGCTCATCAGGCCATGTGTTCCTCTTTAAGTGGAGAGGATAAATCTGTCAGGTCGCAGGAGTTCCCTCAACACAGAGAAAGAGCTTGGAGCCATCACTACCTCCATGAGCATTCTTCCTGAGAACCTCCAGAGGGTTGAAGGATAGGCCTGATACAACCGTCTTGTGATTAATGGGCCAGTTGATGAGGCAAGAAACCTGGGTCCCTCGTGTGGCAGGTTCTCTCCTGACATTGGCAGAAGCCTCTGGCTGTGGCAAGACAAGACACCCAGTTGCTCAAGTCCAATGACATTTTAATTGTCAAAGGTGGTGGGTACATTCCCTAACCCCACCCCCACCCTTTAATGTGTCTGGAATGGAGCTTTTGTGATTTCGGGTTCTCTCAGTTCACTTCAGTTGTGGTTTTGTTTTGTTTTTGTTTTTGTTTTTTTGTTTTTGTTTCGTGTAAGGGAAGAGGAGGACAGCCTGGGTGATTTATTAGGTGTGACAGGAGTGTGTCTCATCAAGTTACTGTGGTGCTGGCCTATCTCCTTAAAAGATGCCAGAAGCCATCATCCTTGTGGGCGCTCATCTAAAGCAAGTGCCAGAGAGACAGGCTTGCATCTGGCCTTATGCGTCCCTGTGTGCTGGCACCAAGCGAAGCTCTCCCTGACGCCGTGGGCCTGAGTCCTACACTCGGCTCCCTCAGCTGGCATTTTCCAGCAGCAGCATTGACCGGTTGACAGGTTGTGTGTCAAGTGCAAGTGGCTTAGTGGTCCCTGTCCCTGTGGCACTGGCAGGCTGTGCTGGCGAGGTCGTTAAACAAGTCATTGCAGGCAAAATGCTCTCAGGAGGAAAAAATGGCTCAGACCTGGAAAAAGAGTCCAAGCAAACTCCCACTGAGGTGTCATCACCGAGATGTGAGAGAGGTCAGGACACACTAGATGGTGAAGCATCTTGACAGAGGGGACAGGCTGAAGCCAAGGGCAAGGATGAGGCAAGACCCGGGGAGAAAAGGAGCAGGCAAGCCCCCAACTGTCTTAAAGTTGAGATTTGATCCTGGGACTCCTGGGGACAATGGAGAGTTCAAAGTCAGACATGATACTGCCTCAGATGGTCACTTTAGACATCTCAAACCAGATTGGCAGGGAGGATGGATTCTGATTCCAGGGCACAAGGCAAGGAGCCAGGAGGCCTTGGTGAGGGCAGGGTTACCATATTGAGCAGATAGGTGCAAAGCCTATTTCCGCTTTTAGCATAAGTATATTCTGTCAAATACTGGGGGTGTTTGTCAGCTACAGTGTTGTTTGGTGTTTATCTATCATTCAAATTTAACAAGGCAGTTTCCCTAGCAATACTAGGGAAGAGGCAGGTGCTACTCAGTAGACATGGGTACCTGGTGTAGGACAGTAACAGAGGGAATTGAGAGAGGTAGGTAAGTTCTGGACATGTTTAGGAGGCAACATCCACATTGGATGTGAGAGCCACACAAATTGGCCTTGAATCTGACTGGAATTCTCAGGACATGGGCAAACCGCAGCCAAATTCTCAGCCAGGCTATCCCATGAATGACCTCTAACCCTGTTCCCAATAAAGTCCCTGTTTGCCTCTGTCCACTTTTTTGTCCCTCTGCTTCCTGATGGTGGACACAGTGTGACCAGCCGCATCAGCCTCCTGCTGCTGGGTATTTCCTGCCATGATGGGCTGGCTGTCCCTGGAGCTGTGAGTAAAACTAAACTCTCCACAGCAAATGAGCAAAGCATCAGATGGTCACTGGGCTCTGACAGTGTTGGACTGGATGCTGAGCCCATTATTTGGGCTGATCCCTTGTCTCACCTATTGTGTGGCTAATATGCTTTCCTCATGAAGGAAGCATGTCACTAACAGGGCTTAGCATGTCACTTGCTCAGGATGAATACAACACATGCCACCTACTTGTCTGTCCCAAGACACCTGTAGTTTTGCCTGAAGAGACAGGCGGTATAAAACAGCAGGGGTGCTTGCCCCAAAGAGGAATGTTTGCAAGGTGAAGAGAAAGCAGGGAACAGGGAAAGCCAAGTCAGGCTGCAAGGACAGCTTGTCCCAGACGATGGTGTAAGAAAGGGCTTGAAAGATGAAGAGAAGCCTGTTGGTGGATAAAGGGTTCAACGGAGGGCGAACTTAGCAGTTATGGGCTCACGCGGAACCAACCTATAGGAAACTCCAGTGGGGCCCCAGATAGAGCTCACCTGTTGGCAAGGACAGTCAGTTCAGGCTTGGCCCTTCTGTGAGGACAGGTTTTTGAGCTGTTGTTCACTTGGGTCTCAGTGGAGCCTTCACATGAGAGCCCAGGGTGCATTGATTTTTTTAAATGCCAGCTCCTTCATTTCTTCCTCCTTCAGTCTTGAAAGTTGGTCTCAATTTTCTTGCCTGTCATCTCATCCCATTAAACACCCTCGTGGATCTGCACCCTTGTAACCTCTCACAAAAAAAAAATAGGTCATCGTGTCAGGCTAGGTCAGACCAATGTGCTCTTCCTGAACTCTCCTGCGTTGAGTGTGCCTTGGAGACTGGAAAAGTAATTGCTCTGGCTGGGCATGGCCTGGAGTTCACGTGCTCAAGCTCTAAGTCTTAGATAGAGATGATATAGAGCAGGGAGCGGGGGTCAGGCCTAATTGGGGGAGGGACTCAGACACATGGCAGAGAGTCTGCTCTTCTTACCTCCGACTCTGACAACTGAGTCATGTCGGTGCAAGAATGAAGGACACCCATACTCTGAGGATGCATCCTTCCCTTGGAGACCCGGCTGCTTTCCAGGGTCAGAAACATAGTCAGTGGCCCTTTAAAATTCCAAGAGGTGGTCTGTAAAAGCCTGTTGGCCTTTAAGGTATTAAGCTTTAATCGGTCCAACCTCTCACTGCCACCCTGACTCCTACTATGCAGCCGCTGTGCCACCAACTGCACAGGGAGCACCCAGCCCTGTGTCCCTCCCACACAACTGAGGGACTCCAGGGGAACCCCTGCAGTGACATACTGGAGGAAGGGGCAGGGACATGGCTATTCTGTGTTTCTATTTGCTGACATGAAGCCAGAATAATTAACTGTGCTTCTCACTGAGGCAAGGGACTGCCCCTAACTCCTTTCTTCTTGTCTTGGAGTCAGCTTTGGATTCCTGACTTTACAATCCTCTGCATATGGAGGCACATGGGCAATTGTCTAACCCATGGTTCTCAGGCTGGCTCTCTCTGTGTTTGACTGGGAGACTAAAGCAAAACAGCCCAGGCCCAGCTCCCCTGCACTGGTCTCCATTCATGGGTCATAGGTAATAAGGCTAAGGCAGGAATGTGTGGGAGCCACCTGAACGGTTCCAGGACACAGCTAGAGTGAGGGACCACTGTTGATCACAACCTTCTATAGTCGACATCAAGAGACTGAGACCCATCTTGGGAAGATCCCAGGCCCAGACCTACGAGGCACAGGTTCTAGTCCATTCTTTGATGTTTGTTCATGCAAAGGCTAGCTCTCAGGGAGTGCTGGGCCCTTCCCTGAGGTGCTGGTTCTAATAGTGAGAGGGAAGCCAAGGCATGGCCCTGTCCTGGCATAGCTTACAGTCCCACAGGTTGGAACGAAGTAGCGGAAATGAGACCCGATACCAGGGAACCTCTGAGAAGGAGATTCAGCCTGGCCAAGGAAGTGACAGCAGGGCTGAATGGGGACAAAGTGGATCAGGTGGGAGAACATTCCAGCCACCAGGACAGCACATACAGTGGCCAGGGATGACTGGAGGGTGGAGGAGGAAGAGACGGATGCGTAGAGGCCTGTCAAGAGCTGCTTATGCCATGACTTGTGGGCCATGTGGTCCTCTGAGTGGTAAGGAAGTACTTGGGGGCCACTGGGAGATTGGATGGTTTGGCCACAAACTACTCAAATGCTATCTAGAGGACATCAGGAGGTTACCCTGTCCCTTGGTCATATGAGATGCAGAACAAGGCCCAGCCAGGTAACTTCCCTCTCCAAGATGAGGGGCACCCTGTCCCCCACAGACACAGAAAAGCTGGATGAGCTGTGACTAGAAAGGTAAGGGTTTAACTTGAGCTGTCTAGCTGCCACTCTTTGGGTATAACCCCTCTGAGTCCTAGCTATTCTGCCTGCTTTGACCTTAATGAAGAATTCCAAGTTGTGACCTGGAAGGGACCTGGGGCAGATTTAGTTCAGCTTCTAGCTGCCTCGTGGCCTCCTATGTCTCCTGGCTGTGTCCATATCTGCAGGTGACGTATGCTGAGCCCCAGAAGTCTTGTTCTAAGGTGACTGACAGCTGCCAACACATCTGCCAGTGCCGGCCCCCACCCCCTCTACCCCCTCCGCCTCCACCTCCACCGCCTCCCAGACTACTCTCGGCCCCAGGTAAGTGAAGGCTCATTCATTGGTTTTATTCGGGGGGTTGGGGGTTCCTCTCTATGTTTTCTTGTGTCCGGGAAGAGCTGATGAACAAGATGAGACAGAGGACAGCTCTGTCTTCTTTGTAATTTTCCACTGGCCGAGCGGGAGGGAAGCCAAGACCCAACTTTCCCCTGCAATCTGCAGAACGCTATTCCCCCAGAACGCTCCTGTGAGATGGAGAAGGATACTTCTCCATCGGTTAATCGGATAAAAGTCAATCTCCATTTGATAAGTGACCCAGCCAGGAATGTTCCGAAGGCCAGATCTTTAAAGGGGGCAGCTGCTGGCTACGATCTTAAATACCCCACCCACACAGTTTTAATTTTCAATTCTGATGCCTGTTGAAGGAGGCAGTTAGGCTAGCACCAAAGGCAAAGATCTGGGAGCCAAGATCTTGCCTTTTGGCCATTTGTACACACCTGCTGAGGCCTCTTGGGCTTGCCTCCTCCCTGGGTAACTGCATCTCTGAACAATGCAATTGCCCAGTCACACAAACAAAGGAGTATTTCTTTAGCCAGAAATGGCCTCAATCCGACTTCTGTACAGTTACGTTTCCTGCTTCAAGTGGTGATTCCTGGGGTCGCTAGAGGAGATTCTGAGCTATAGATGTGTCCCTCTAGGTTTTCCCTGTAGCATACCTATGATCATGTTGTGTGTCCACTGAATTAGGTGTGGGTGTGTTTTAAATAACCGTGATAAGGCTCTATCCCTGCCAGGCTGTGTGTCCAGCCTCTTGGTACCTAGCTGACAATACAGTGTTCAGGGCCATCTTTGCAGTTTATGTGGATTCTTTCCTTTTTATAGGTACCCCGCAACCCTCTGCTTCTAGGAGTATAACCCCAAATAACATATTCACAATCTCTCTAGCTTACTTTACATCTATGAGTCAGAGCCTTTGGGGCGGGGCTTAGCATCATCTGATGTCACTCAGCTGCAGGTTTGAGTGAGAACCTAATCCCATCAGGCCCTCTGCTCAGGCCTCTTTCTGTCCCTGACTTGCTTATCCTGAGAGAACCCATCTGCCTGTGCTAAGGGCTGGCCTGTGGCACATGTCCCTGGAGATGTCACTTTCCTTTCTTAAGACATCCTCTCTGCCTACTCTTGGCCCCCACCCTCGAGTGCTGGGATCTAATAGCTCCACACATTCAGCCAGGGTCCCTGCAGCTCTGTGTATTGCTACACACCTGCCCTGGACAGGGGGACTGTCTTGTCCTCTTGCGACCACCCAGCTCCACAGAGGATATTGTATCAGCAACCCACAGGGTGGCCTATGAGAATATGCAAATTGGTCACCAGGGACACTGGAAATTCCCGAATGGTTAGGCCAGATTCCACCCCTAAAATTCAAATTAGCCTTCCTACTGTCTTCCACCTGGGGTGGGGGCTGTCTCCTGTAAGTAGTGGCTGGGGAGGTGGATGAATTATCGCCACATGATTCACCATTCATGCAGAACCTGGTCTGTGAGATAAGTGGGCCTCTCCTGGACTGATGTGGAGGTTGTGTGAAGACATCCAACAGAAGTACAGCATGGACAAAGGCTGGGAGGTAGGACTGTGTGAGACCTGTTTGGGGATTCATAGTCCTTCAGTGGGACTGTCTTACTCCATTTCCTGTTGCTCTAAGGCAGTGCCCAAGACTTGGTAGTTTATAAAGGGAAACGCTTTGTGTTGGTTGGAATACCTAAGACTGGGAGTAGCATCTGGTAAGAGCCTCTTGCTGTTTCACGCAAAGGGCAGGCAAGTGTGTGCAGATGTGAGAGGGACAAAGCCACCCAGAACAAACTGCCCTTGAGGCTTAGCCATTCCCGAGGGAACCCATCTAGTGTCATGAGAAAGACATTAATTCCTCTTTAAGGTGTCACCTCTACATGTCACTGTGTTGGAACCCATCAAGTCTTAATATGAGTTTTGCTGGGGCAAATGACAGCCAAATCACAGCAGGGTTTAAAAGGAGCATCATGGGACAGATCTTCTGGGCCTGGGTGAGCAAGCCACATCCCATCCTGTGGATCATAGCTCACCAGTTTCCCCGTATCCAAGTATCACCTCATCTGCCTACATTTGTCTGTGTATATTCACCCCTGTCGCCATAGAATGCTTTGTAGAAGCCAGACACCAGAAACCAGGAACACTTGCTTAGATAGAAAGTGCCAGCAGAAACAAATCCAATGAAAACAAGCCAGTGCTTTGTGATGTTAATCAGAAGGCTTGTAAGAGAGTCAAAAGGAGCATGCTATGTTGATGGTGGTGCCACTGCTGGTACAGATTTTGTGTTAGTTCTCTGTCACTGTAACAAAATACCTGAGATAATTACCTTACTAAGCAGAAAGGATCGTTTTGACTGAGTTTCAGAGGGTTCAGTGTATGGTTGATTGACCCTTGGCTTCAGATATGTGTGTTGGCCCACAGTCTGTCAGAGTGGGGGTGAGTGATAGAGGAGGCCTGTTCATGTTCTGGCAGCCAAGAAGCAAGGGAAGTATGGAAGGCCTGGGACCACAGTATCCCCTTCAAGGTCACAGCCCTAATGACTTAACTTCTTCCTACTAGGCCCCACCTCCTAAATGTCCCATCTCTTCCCAGTTGTACCACAGACTGAGTATCAAGCCTTTAACACGTGGCCCTTGGAGGGCATTCAGGATCCAAACTGTAAGCGCTCTGGTGTGTTTGAACACTGTGTGCTGTCTGAAGTCTACAGTACTGCAGGGACACTGGCCCGTCTTTGGACACTGTCTGGACAGCAATGAGCCAACAGAGATGGTAGGCAGCTAAATGGCATACCATCGCACCCGCTGCTCAGAGACATCAGCAGTTTCAACTGCCTGCAGTGGGTATTGGGGTTGGTCTGTCAGACAAGAATGTGGGGCCATCTTGAGATTATTTGATGTCCAGAGCTCTCTGACACATGAAGCCAGGCTGGGTGCTGCAGAAAAGGGAGGGGGTTGAGGGCAGAGAGGGTGCCATGTGGTAGAGAGGGCAAAGCTGAGCTGTGGGCAGGAAGATGATTCTGGATGAGACGAGAATAGTCTGGTTGGAACAATGGCAGGATGCTTAGTTATAAGCAGCAGAAATGATGCTTCTGTCTGTAATGGATTCTGATTGTAATTGTCCCCCATCACCCCCTCCAGTTCTTCCCAGCTCTCACTGACCCTCTTCTACTGCCAGTGAATCTCTCCCCTTCTTTCTCATTTTATTTTTATTTGTTGGTGCCCCGGTGAGCTACATTATGGTTACTTCTAGAAGCACGGGTGAGAGGTTATTTCCAGGAACATAGGCAACTTACCAGTGGCTACACCACTGAAGAAAAGGTCTCTTTCTCCCCCTCAACAAATATTAACTGCCCATAGATCCTCGGGGAAGAGTGGGTCTTTGTGAGCCCTTTCCCCCTCCTTGACGAAATATTGACAAACCCAGTCCTGTGCAGATAATCTCAGATGCTGGGAGTTCAAGAGTGCCATGACCATGTCATGTCCAGAAGACAGCATTCCACAGGGCTCCACTCCTTCCTCTGGCATTTATGTTCTTTCCACCCCACATGAGCCTTGGAGGAAGTGATAAAAATGGTTCATTGAGGGCCAAGCATTCAACCCTTATTCTTATTGCAATAATTGCTACCTATGGCAACAGAAAGCTTCTCCCAGGGGCATTTACATCAATATTTAGAAGGCCCTTGTGCCTGTACATAATATCCATTTAGCAAAATGATAACAGTAGGTTCCTCATGATGGTCTATGACAAGGGCTTTTGATCAGGTTTACAGTGCCAAACACTGTGTCCTTCTGGTGGAGCAGTCCTCAATTTCAAGCAGAAAGTGGTTGATTACCCCTATAACAGTCATGCCACTATCACACCAGTAGGCACATCTTGCCTTGCTAGGTCAGTAGTGTAGCATGCAGGGTCCACAGCAGAGTGAGAGTTTGATGGTAGTCCTTCCACAGCAAAGTCACAGATTTTATTGTGGCGTTTTCACACCTACGTGCTTTTGCACTTTGTCCTTATTATCTCCCTCCCCACTGCCTTCTCTCTCCCTTTTCTTTCTAGAAATACTTCTGGGAGTGACTTGTGCAATACACAAGTTAGAGAGAAAGATGATAGCCTTTTAGCTCATGAATCAGAATGTTGCAGTATTAGATTTGCTGTGTCCATGGATGATCTGGGATCTCTTTCCTCTCTCTTCCTGTCTTTCCGTCTTGGTCTCTCTCAATCGCTCTGCTGTCCCTATGGCTCTAAACTCCAGGACCCCCTCAACACTGCAGGTTCTTCATTTAGAAAATAGGCTATAGATCACCCATGTCCCTGCCAACACACACACACACACACACACACACACACACACACACACACACACACACGACCCGAGAACTCTCAAAGGAGAGAAATACTTCTGAATCCTGGCCAGGCAGCGGTGGAAATCATTTGTGAAAGAAGCCGCCTGAGGATACCAGCTAGACTCAGAGGCTAAAGGGATGTTACTGAGGAAAGAACATCCAATTCCCAAAGGGGATTCCCTGGTCATTCAAGTCAAGAACACTTTCTTCAGGCCTCAGCTCTGACCAGTGCATGGAAAGCTCCTGGCTTATAGCTGCTAGTTGACAAGCTCTCTAAAGGAGATTCTGCCTAAGAGATGGGTTGGTCTAGCTTGTGAAATGTCTGTGATGGTGTCTCCATTTCTACCAGATGGGCAGGGAGATAGGACTTGAGGAGGAAGTTGGGAAGGCATGGGGCTGAGAGAGGCTGACAGGACAGGAGCAGCTGTCACAGAAGTACAAGGCTTGAGGAGCACATGCCTGGAGTAGACAGCACAGAGAGAGAGAGAGAGAGAGAGAGAGAGAGAGAGAGAGAGAGAGAGCCCTTGGTGCAGACCCAGCGGAGGTAATGATCAGAAGCCTTTGCAGGGATCCGTGGGTGGCCTCCATGAGACTGAGCAGCCCTCCCTCACCACTCAGACAGCACTCAGCCACTTCCTTGCTGTTCAGGGTGACCGGCTTATCCCAGTTTCTCTAGGACTCGCCTGGGCACCCAAAGTCCTGTTGGGGAAGCTGCTCAGCTGTGGGTCCCTGGCAAAAGCAAGGTGATTTTAAAAGTTGTTTCCTGTTGTGTCTATTTGGGGGATATTTGTTGCATGTGGTGCTGGGGACAGGCCTGCCCTGTATTCTGTAGGGCCCAACTCTGGGCCCTTGCTGCCACTAGGAAGGTGTCTGGAAAGAGTTGTTGTGATACAGAAGGTTCATGTGAGAGAGTGAGTGTGTGAGCAAGTGGATGAATGAGTGAGTGAGTTACTTTGTGGAGACAGTATGTAGTCCAGGCTAGCCTCAAATTTGAGATCTTCCACCTCAACCTTCTGTGTGCTGGGATTACAGACATGCACCACCACGCCTGGCACGCCATGGAAGATTCTTGAACAGAATGTTTATTTGAGGCCAACTTGTTCTCCATGCTCTGCCCATAACCCTCACACACAGGGCAAAGGACACCTGCCTGGGGGCATCTCTCTCTTTGTTCACGTTAGGGAGTTTGTGAGCTATGGCCACAGGGGGTGCCAAAGCAGGGTCCTCAGAATCCCTGGAAAGCTGTCTTAAGAAGATGGTGGACCTCCTCCCCAGCATCCCTCAGTCAGTAGGTCAGCATGGGGCCTTACAACCTGAATTCATCATTCACTTTCAAATGAGGCTGATTCTTAGTCGCAGGGGCGCTTTAAGAAGCAGAGCCCTAAAGAACACACTCAAAGGGCTTTGGAGCCTGCCAGACCCTTTCCCTCAGCTCTGGGACATCAGGCCAGCTGCAGTCTCTCAAGCCTCTGTTTTCTCCCCTGGGAAGGGCCTACTATGAAGACTGGAGATTCTGCAGGCCACCCTGGGCAAACCCTATGCCACCCCAAATGTGTTGTCACAGAGCTGGGACTCAGAGCCTGGCTTTCCTGCCCTCTAGACTTTCGTTCATTAGACACATGAATGACTCGGGCTTCTGAGCTGCTGTGAACCAGGACAAGTAGCTGTCCCTGTCACACGTGGGTATCACATGGTCTCTATATAAAGTGAACTTCTTGGAGAGCCTGCAACCCAGCATTCAGCAAGTCGAAGCTAATAAATGTGAAGGCTGGGCCAGTACGATGGTCAAGGCGCTTGCTGCCAAGCCTGACGAGCTGAGTTTGATCCCCAGGATCCACAAGGCAGAAAGAGAAAATGCCATCTGCAAGATATCCTCTGACCTCTACACATGCCTCTCTCTTGCACGCACATGCACACAAATGTAATAAAACTTTTATTAAGGTTGAACTGGGAATGATTGATCACACTTGCAATTCCAGCCCCTGGGAGGCACAGGCAGGAATATGAGAAGTTCAAGGTCGTCCTTGACTGTAGAGTGAGTTCAAGGCCAGCCTGGGCTACATGAGAACCTGTCTCAAAAAGGGATTACTAAGGCCAGCAGCTGTACTAATCTTAGGCCACTAGCCATCAAACTAGCAGTGGTCTAGATAGGAGTTTTGAACCTGGCTGAGACTAAACTTGAGATGTAGCGGGCTCTTAACATTTCACAAATGTTAAGATTCCACAACTCTTCAGCACAAAGGAAAAAAAGACTCTGAGGCTTCCATTCACAGTCCTTTCCAGCGTACGATCCTATTGTCCCTGCCTGTGACTCAGATCACCCAGGCCACAGGAAGAAGAACTGTGTACCAGCCCTCAAGGAAAAGCATGCACACCCCCTCTATGAGATGGGCTTCAAGGCGGACAGGCCAGAAATAGCCATGGCAGGGCAGAGGCGTGAGCTGGCATGTCCACAGAGCCCAAGGACTTCAAAGCACAGGGCTAGATTTTATTTATGCATTTATTTTATTCTTACAAAAATCATAAGAGAAGTTAAATGACTCCCCAAAGGCCACACAGCAGTGGCAGAGCTGGGAATGGGGTTGCTTGGGTCCCTTATGTTCCAAGAGCCACATATTAACAGAAAGATCCCAGTTAAGCTATGGAAGTTCTAGAATATTTTATTTTTGAGGCAGGGTCTCACAATGTAGGCAAGGTTGGCCTAGAATTGCAGATCCTCCCTCCTCCAGTCTTTACATGCATGTACTACCATGCTCAGCTGGAATTCCCCCCCCCCCCACACACACACATACACACTTTGAACAGAAGAAATAAACTGATGTTTAGTCCCCTGGTCCTGCAGGCAGAAGCTCTGTGAGCCCTCAGACTCTCCTTTATAATAGGTGGCATTCTCTTCACTTTCTCCAAAAAGATCAGAGCTTTAGAAGGGGAAGTCGCTTGTTCCAGGCTGCCCTGCTAGAAGGGCCAGCCTGCCTTGAGGGGTTCACATTAATTCATGCAAATCTCACCTCACCCCAGCCCTATTCTGGTTTCATATGGCTACAGAGCAAGCTACCTCAGTTGATGACCCACAGATCGGTTGCTAACTCACTTCCCAGATTACAGGCTCCACTGATCCCTCGGAGATGTTCTCCCCAAGCACTTTTTATGAAGTTGTAGTTAACTGCCTGGGCCTGGGTCATTCCAAAGACTTACTCTCTCAGGTCTGGCAGTTGATAGTGGCTTGGGTCACTTGTTAGCTGGGTCCTCAGCTGGGCCATCCTCTAGAGCATCTGCACATGTTGTCACCATGTGGTCCAGGATTCCTCACAACATGGAGGCCAAGTTACAAGGTTGCAAGGCAGGCAGAAGGTGCATCCCTTTTGATGGTACGGCTGAGAAAGACATACAACACTGTGCCTATTGTGTCCTGTTTCGTAGAATCAAGTGGCCAGAGCTGGCTCATTAAGGAGTCGGCGTTAGACCTTACCTCTTAATGAAGAGGATCAGAACATTCACTTACTTCCTTTTTTCCTTTGTGTGTGTGTGTGTGTGTGTACATGCGTCTTTTGATTTTACAATGTTAGAGATGAAGCCTAGGGTTTTGCACATGCCAGGCAAATGACCTCACCCAGCTACATCCCAAGTCCTTGGCTTTTTTGTTTTGTTTTGTTTTGGTTTTTTGTTTTTTGGGTTTTTTTTGGGGGTGGTTGTTGTTGTTTTCTTTTTCTTTTTGTTTGTTTGCTTGTTTTTTTAAGATAGGCTCAGACTGGTATTGAACTCTCTCCGTAGCCCAGGCTAGCCTTGAACCATGTTTTTTCTGCCTCAGTTCTCCTAGTGCTGTCATTGTACCCTGGTTATGTTTGGCAGCCATGCTGTTCTTTAGCAACGTGCACATACCAGCACATGCTCTGTGGCTTTCCATTTTCCTTTATAGCAACCATCCCAGCTTTTAAATATGTAATTAGTTGACTAGTGCTTGAGTACTTGCCTAGGTAGGCACAATTGCTGAGTATCTTGCTAGGTCCTCAGTGATAACTCCAGCTCTTTAGCCCCTGGTCCTCAGAAGTTCATTTCCCAGATGTATTTGGGGTATCTTCTGTGCATCAGGCATTGGCTGGCTTCTGAGAATGTAGTGACCAGGACAGAAGGGTCTCCAGAGTCATGGCACTTGTGGTTTACTTTATAGATGCATGAGGAGCTGTGATAGATAGTAAGAGACATACAGAGTGCAGGAAAATGGAAGATAATATGTACTGTGCTCTGAAGGGTGTCAGGATGGCCACTGACTCTGGTGGACCTGAGATCACAGGTAATCTGGGAGCCCACTAAAGTAGGAAGCTGAGAAGATGGGAGGAAAAACACTCTTATCAGAGGGAACAGCCTGTGCAAGGTCCTCATGCGGGGCAGGGCTGTGAGAAAAGCCATTGTGGCTGCTGACTGCAGACTGTGGAAACAGGAGGGGCCTTAGAGGTGTGGGGGCAGGACAGCAGTACAGGGAGGCTGGCTGTATGGTGTGGCTGTATGGTGTGGCTGTATGGGTTGCACAGGCTACACAGACCGTCAGAGGCCAGGAAAGGAGTCTGGATTTTTACCTAAGTGCAGTAGGGAACCTCTAGATGGTAAGGCCTCACATTTGCTTTTCAGAGACTGGTCCTGTGGAAGGGAGTAAGGAAGAAGGAAAGGGTAGAGGTTAGGGCCCAGTGATGAGGCTGGTACTGTGGTCTAGCCAGAGATGGTGGTGATGGTGGCTGGACTAGTCTAGGGGTAAGTGAGAGTGCTGAGCTAACTTAGTCTGATTTGAGACCATTCTAGAAGGTCCAGGGCTGCTGGGCCTGAGGAGGAGAGGGAGATGCAGGGATGCTGCTGGGTTCTGAGGAAGAGAGAGGGATGCAGGGCTGCTGCTGGGCTCTAAGGAGTCACTGAGTGGAGGATACCACTCACTGCACCCTCTCCTGGTTTGTAATTTCACAGTAGGATGGTGATGAAGATCAAGTGGGGCCAAGGAGTGGTGCCCCATTTTTTTTTCTTCCCTGCTTAAAGCACTGAATTCCTCAGCACTAATCCAGATTTAGTGCCATGGAACCTCTAAAAGGCAACGGTTCCCATCACACACAAACCGGAGTTCTCCTGGGTCATGATGAGTGTGAAGGGGGCATGGTCTGCTTGCTCTCAGTGTCACAGCAGGTAAAGTCAGTCCCCATCACCTTAGCTTTCCTGAGGGCTGCCAGGATCCCAGTAAAGGTCCATAGATGCCACTGATCCTGCTCTTGGCTGGAGGTGGAGTTAGCACCAGATGTAGTGAGGGTGTCAAATACCCAGGGACTTCAAAAGCTTCTTGCTTCCTATTCTTCGTTGATGGGTAGTTGGTCTTTCCCAGGGCTACAAAGTTAGATTCCTGGGACTTTTGCTGGAGACACTGTTTTTATCTCGTGGTCACTGATCCGAGTTCCTGGTCTTGGAGGAAGGACCTGGAGGCCATCTGGTCTCTGGCTCTTTCCAGCTGTATCCTGGTCACTCTGCCTCTCAGGGTTCCTGTTTAATGCATCTCAGAGGTAGTTATGTGAGCTAAAAAAATATGAATGAGGGCCTGGCACTGCCCCTGGTGGGTGGCCAACTCCCCATAAGTAGGATTTTTGTCAGTATGAATCTTACTTTAACAAATTTCTCACGTAGGTCAGCCTCTATTCTTCCATCTGTAAAGTGGGCAAACTCACATTCTACTGTACACTAAGCCCAGGGCATCCCCAGCATGGTGCTGCAACCAGACAAGAATCTGAGATCTTTAATAGCATCCAGGGTTTCTGGTTATTAAATGTTTTTTTAACTGAATTTTCTTTTTCTCTATTCAATGAAGGAATTGTTTCAGCCTTCCATTTATTAATTTGCATCTAGCAACTAAGAACACATTACAAAGTTCCGTTTATATTAATTTACTCATACGATGATTAGTCTTGACTTGTCTGGTTTTAGAATCACCCAGGAGACACACTTCGGGGCATGTCTGAGAGGGCATTTCCCGACAGCTTTAACTGATGAGTGTGGGTGGTACCATTCAGTGGGCTGGGCTCCTGGGCTGAAGAACAAGGAGAAACTGCGCTGAGCACCAGCGTTCATCTCTCTCTGCTTCCTGGCTGTGGTCATAACGTGATCAGCCACATCAAACCCCTGCTGCTGCTCCTTCCCCACCATGATGCACTGTATCATCAAACCAGAAGTCCAAATAGACCCTTCCTTCTTTAAGTTGCTTCTTGTTAGGTGCGTGCATGTGTGTGTGATCACAGGAAAAGTCACTAATCTTTGATTTGCTGAACACATACTTATCAAGAGTTTGTGCTATGGCACGTTGTAGGGCTATATCTCTGCTTGTGCAGGGCCCCTTCTTCTAGGGGACTGCCTGAACCTCAACTGCTTGAGCTGGCTTCCCATGCACATCACACCAGCTTTCCAAATATTCTAATCCCATCCTGCACGGGCTTGGTGTATAGCTGCCCAGGTGACTCATGAGTCAAGGTCACATGGCAGGATGGATCTAACCAGCAAAGGGAAAACATGGGTGTGATGGAGTTGGACTGGCTTCCTCTGTCTCTGGCCGTGGGGACATCACTGTTCTAGGCTATCCGATATTGAGTATGTTGAAGGCACAGGGTCAGGTTCACCTTGGTAGAGTTCTGCCTGAGTTCTGTTTTACTTCCCAGGCCAGGAGCCTGTGCCGCAAGGCACCTTTTGGGCCATTCTTTCTGGGTCCACTTTTCATCCACGGCAGGGGGTCCTCAGAGAGGCTGCTCTCACTGGAATCGGTGACCCTGAACAAGTCACCTCACTTTGTTGATCTCAACTTCCAGATGTGAAATGGGAGCACAGCTGCTGCTAAATGCTGACAAGTTACTGTGAAGATGAGGAGCTAGCAACGAGTCGGGGTCCAGGCTGCACCTGTGTTAATTCTTGTTTCTTTGTGTGTGTACGTGCACACATGTGTGTGCTCATGTGAGTGGCTATGCATGTATACTAGAGTGCACATGTGTGTGTATACTTATGGAGGCCAGAGGTCAACCTCAGGTGTTGTTTCTTGGGGGGCCACACACTTTGTTTTTTGTTGTTTTTTTTTTAAGACAGGGTCTCTCTGGGCTGGAGCCCACTGTCTCTGTGTTCCAGTGCTAGGGTGATAATTGAACACCACATCGTCTGACTTTTCTAAAATGTGGGTCCTGGGGATTAATTTCAGGTCTTCATGTTGCGTATCAAGCACTTTACCAACTGAGCCGTCTCCCAGCCTGAGTCAGCCGTTGACCTTTGACCAGTAGTGTATGCTTGCTGAGCCCACCCCCTGCACCTGTCACTGCTTGGAGGGTCTTGCCAATACTGCAGACATGAGGTACAGCAACAAGATGATGGTCGAATGTCATAGCCATGCTGTGCACCTCTGGGCTCAGGCACTTGGGTGCATCATTTCTTCCTTTGTTTCCTCCATGAGCTTACCTGATGAGGTGTAGGCACTGGGCAGCCACAAGCATAGGTCACCAGACACCTTCTCCTTCAAGTTGTCCCATACATCTCCTTTGTTTCTTTGTGGGTCCCAGAGCATGACGAACTGTCCTCACCGAGGCCAGCAGACTGGCTCCCTGATGTCTTCTATTCAGCTCTCGAAGGGGAAAACAGACTTAAGCTTTCTGCCAGGGTTCCCACTGGATGTAAATGGATTCAGTCCTCTTTTCCTTAAGACCTGAGACCACCCTGCAATTTGTTCACATCTGTTGAATCCCATGTGCCAATGCTCCACACACCACACTCTGCAGTGTCTTCGAGGCATCAAGGAGGCGTGTGGGGAGGGAGATGTGACCTTGGACCTGAAGTGGCAGTTCTTGGCTATCATCTGTCGCTGGCACCCTAGAGGCGAGAGGCTAGCTAACTAGTGTCATGTCATCAAACATCTGTTAGTCCCTCTCTCCTAGCAAACCTGACCCCAAGAGAACACATTCTCAGAAGGCCCAAATGACCCTCTCAAAGTTACCATCAATGCGGTACCCGGGACCCAAACCCAGGCCTCTCAAGTCTGGAAATTCCCCAGGCACAGCAGATGTCAGGTGCTATGAGTGTATTTGTGGCTTGTTTTCAGTCCACCTCCAGGACCCATCGCCTTCCCAGCTTAGCACCAAGACAGATATGCAACCATTGCCAACTGCTGTCTTAGAATCTGTAGCAACTACGGCTATGAAAATGGCCCAGTCCCCTCTTTACACACTACCAGGAAGCGTGGAGGAAAACATTTGGTCCCGGATGCCAATGACTTTTAACATCTTTTTTATCTGCTTCCGTCTGTATTCTATTTTATGTCCCTATCCTTGTGTTAAGTTTTACACGGGGACAAATTAGAAACAGTCCGTTAGAATACATTACTTAGAGAAAATGTTTGCTGGAAAGAAGCTATGAGCTGGCTTTCACAGGTGGCCAAGATGCAGCAGGGGGTGCTAAGAAGCAAGGGGTGCTGACTTGGTTTCCCCAAAGTGATTAATAATTGAGAAAGGATATGTGTGCAGGGGCATGCGTTCCAGAAAAAACAAAAAACAAAAAAAAACAAAAAAACACATCTGGCCGGGTGGTGGTGGCACAGGCCTTTAATCCCAGCACTCCTAGAGGCAGAGCCAGGCGGATCTCTGTGAGTTCAAGGCCAGCCTGGTCTACAGAGCGAGTTCCAGGATAGGCTCCAAAGCTACACAGAGAAACCTTGTCTCGAAAAAATTTTTTAAAAAAGAAAAGGAAAGAACCCATCTGCTTACTACCTTCAAGCCATTCCCAGGGTAGATTCTGTAAGCCAGGACCTGAACTCTACACCCAGCACTAGTGATTTGGAACCAGGTGACACATCACAGCAGCAAGCCTCCCCCCCCTCCCCATCCCCAATCCCACCCCCACCCCCCTACCTCCCACCCCCCCGCAACCTTGCATGGACCTCATTTCTACTCACAGGGCAGTTGGGAGAGTCAAGACAACGCTTAGGCTGGCACCCATCATGGGGGATGAGGGAAGGGGACCTGTCAGTGTGTCATCTCTTTAATATCATTACAAAATTCACCTAGGATGTCCCACTTGTGTCCAGGACAAAGCCACTAATTTAGCCTATGAAGTGTCTGCTCCTATCCCCAGGTTCAGGGACTGTCTGTACGTCTTCGTCCCCCCTGGTGGTACTGGACTTGACACACTTGAGTGCATGCCAGGTGCTTGCATAAACGCAAGCCTGAGAGAGAGACAGGATGTTGCAGATAGGGGGTGGCTGTCCAGGAGAGGGGAGCAGAGAGGGGACTCAGGTTTTATCTAGTCCTGCCTGTCACTTGGTAGCAGTTTTTGGGACTCTGTCTGACTTAGATTTCTCCAGAAACAGATGCTGAGCAAGGAGTCAAGTGTAAGGGGCCATTTGGGCATTAATCCTAGGAAACACCTGTAGGGAGGTGAGGATGAGAAGGATGGCAGCCAGCCGTGGTGGCTATTACACCTGACCCTGGAGCTCAGGGCAGTAGTACAGACTGGTACCCCAGAGCCACTGGCAGGGGGGCGGTTCGCTGTCATACTAATTAGTCACAGCTGGTGAACTGGAGTGTCCTTCCCCGGGCAAAGAGGCAATACATCCCAGAAGCATCTGCCGTTAAGTGATTACTTTCTTCGATTGAAACTAATGTGGCTGAGCTTGTCCCGTCAGACTCATTGGGTCTGTATCTTCTGGAGTCCCATCAGGAACCCACACCTCTCTCTCCTACACAGAGAAAGTGTGAGTGGTCCCGAGAGATGGCACCATCAGTAAGGCACAAAGAACCGGAGTTTTATCTCTAGAACCCACATGGGGAAAAAAAGCAGAGCATGATGGTGCATGCACATAAATGTATATGCACTGTGCCCACATGAACAGACACACACACCTTCACACATGTGTCGCTCACAAACATTTGTGTAACAAACATTTCTAGAGCCCGGAGCCTGTCAAGTCCTTTGCTGTGGCCACCGGCTGAGGATGACACAGTGGAGCTGAGGACCCCATGGGGGAAGGCTTATAGTGTTCTGTTTTATCTCAGGTAGAGTTTAAGGAGTTTGTAACAATGCAGGGAGAGTGAATATAAAGACATTGTGAGCTACTTATTCAGTGTGCCCCTCTCCAGGGTTAGCCAGAGAAAAGGAGCCTGACTGGAGCAAGTCACCTGGAGGAGCCACCAGAGGAGCAGAGATAGGACAAGAAGTCTCAAGTAAAAAGCTGGCCTTGGAGGAGGGAGGGGTGCTCCAGCAGGGATGAGGCAGCGGGTACAGAAAACACAAGCTGAGTTGCAGGGGCTGAAGGCCAAGCTTGGAGAGGAGGTGGTGGGCCAGGGCTCAGAACACAGCCCAGCCAGGCAGAGGCTGGAAAAGGGCCTGAAAAGTCACCAGGCCAGCCACTGGGGGGAGGGAACAAGAACTCCTAGATTATGGTGACTGGTGTGGTCAAGGTGTCTCTTGAGCAAGAGCAGTGTGACAACGGAAATCTAAACTCCAGGTTTGTCACAGAGCCTTGAAGATACGAGAGTCTGAAGCTGAGGCAGATGCTTCCACTAGCACTAAGGATGGGGCTGTGGACGCCATTCACAGTGGTCCTGGAGCCACAGAGCTCCCTGGGGAGAGTGCAGTGAGGAGAGGTGGGTGAAGACGTAGCCTGAGGTTCATGAAGCCCAGGAGCCTGGGGAAGAGTCTGAGGAACGACCCAGGCATGGGGAGAGAGGAGCCAGAAGCCAGGGAGGAGCTGAGGACGGAAGTGTTTGCTAGAACAGCAACGAGGTGTGTGTGCACTGCCCTTTATCGGTTCTCCCTCAGTTATCCACATCCAGAGATCTCAAATACTGAATGGAGAGGATGAAGGAGACAGGGCATTTGGAGCCAAACAAGTGGGTGTTTCCACTCAGGGTCCAGCCTTGGGAAGCAGTCAGTGATGGGAGCTTGTAGAATCCAGGAACTTCAAGGAGAAAGCAAAGCTCCTGTGGGCGTGGAAAGTGCGCAGGCATGCACTTGGCCTTAGAGAAGTATTTGGACCCCAGGGAGAGGTACTGGTCTAGAGTGAGGGAAGTGTAAGCCAAAGGGGGAAAAGACAGCATGAGTGTGGTCAGGACCACTCAAGGCCCCCCATGGATGTTCTGGTCAACACTGTTACAGACATGTGCTAATGGAGGTTCTGAGGCTGGGCCCCTGAGGAGCCACACTGAGGACATTTGGGAGTAAGCCATCTCTCACTCATTCGAACATTTTATTAAACATGTCTCCAGAACTTGAGATATGCTCTAGGATGGAATGGATGCAGAACTGACATTCTGGCAGGGGATAAAGACCAGAAGCAATCAATGTGCTAATCCTTTGAGCCAGACCGTGGCAGGTGTGCTGGAGATAGAAAGGGCTAGGGTGTGAGGGGGAGCTGGCTGGAGCAGGCCAGGTCACAGGAAGAGAAGACAGTGTCTGAGAGAACGCGTGGAAGGGTCTGGGGAGAGGACAGCCAGGGCTAAAGCCTGAGTTTGGACACTCATCAGAGCAGCTGAACAGCAGCCCAAGGCCTGGAGAGGGGCAGAGAAAATGGGGTCCATGAGCCCACTGTGAGGGTGTGGGGCTGGAGTCCAAGGGGATCACTGTCTTACCTGCTCCCAGTGGGATCCCTTTAGCTGCTCTGCTGTGGGGAGGACAGGCAGAAGCAGGAAGACCCATCCATTGCAGTGATCCAGGGGAGAGGGGATGGCCCTGGGACCACGCAGTGCCAGGAGTGTTCAGATTCCAGACAGGAGCCTGCTATATGTACTTCTGGGCAAGTCAGGTGCTGCTGATGAGTGATATCCTGGGGAAGGTCAGGGACAGGACAGGGAGCAGAGAGAAGGGCTGTAAGCATCCAGGGTGTCTTGCTAAAACAGGTCAATTTTATCATAGCTTGAACTAAGCAGCCTGTGTATGATCTGGCAGTGATACAAAATGGGGAAGTCACTTCCACATCTGCTGGGTGGGGGCATCAGGGATCCCAAGTGAGCCTAAGAGTCCGTCACCACTGTTCAAGGCTGGGATTGGGCAGCACTGTCTGGGTTGGCGCCATTGCATCCTTGGGGCCCAGGGACCAGCATGCCCAGCATCCGAAGAGCTGTCTTCCAGGCCTGATCCAGGGCAGGGTCCTATGTCACCTCAGAGGATAGAATTTTCTGAGGACACAAGAAGGGATTTCAAGAACGCCTGTGTATCAGTGACTTTTCTTTCCAAGCACCCTACAAGAAAAAGAGAAAGGGCTTACTCGGTTTCAGACTTGGAGGGGATGCAGCCCATCAGGGCGGGGAAGGTGCAGGCTCTGGACCATGGAACAGTGGTCAAGAAGCAGAGACATAATGTCAGCACTTGCATCCTCTTTCGTGAAATTCCAGACCCCAGCCCATGGGATGAGGCCTGCTCCCACTTAGGGCGGGGCTAACCTCTTCAGTCAAACCTTTTTAGAAACAACTTCTTAGACACACCAAGAGGTGTGTGTTTCCACGGTCACTCTGTCAAGTTGACAGTGAAGATGAGCCACCATAGACTGGAAGCATCATAGACAGGTATATTCTATAGTAAACCAACAGAAAAGAATAAAAAGAAAATAACAGGAAGGCAGGAAAAGGGACAGCCATGAAGGGGGTCAGGGAGCCTCCAAGACAAGAAGAATGGAGAGGGGAAGAAAAGGAAAACTCATGACTCCTAATTCTTGTAAGTTTTCTTGGTCAAGTTGCAAATAAAAGTAAAGCCTAGATGTCACAAGGCAGGCCATCACAGATATTCAAGGATTCCTTTCACCTATGCCCCCCCCCAAACATCCACTGAACACCTACTATGAGCCAGAAGCTGTGGTAGGAGATGGAGGTCTAGGAGGCTGGGGTAATTCCAGGGTCAAAATGGAGACTACGGGGAGGGGCTTAGCTTCAATTGAGGGGCAGGAGACATCTCTGAGTAAGCTGGTCTTTGAAGGAACTATCCTGTGAAGTCCAGGGAGAGTGTGCCAGGCAGAGGGGGACTTATGCAAAACCTTGAAATGGAACAGCCAGAGGTTTCAGGAAACTGAAACGATCACGCCACTGGGCACCGTAAGCCATGGGGAAGGCTGGCTCATGGGAGAGGATGGCAGATATTGAGACAAGGGAACTAGTACCAACTCATTCAGGGTCTACAAACCACAGTTCACATCCCACAGAGCTGGGTCCTCTTCAAAGTACTGTGGAGAGTCATTAAAGAGATTCGGGGCCATGAGGATGACCTGAAGGGACCTGCCTCTTTAGATGATCATTGGCAGTAAGTAGAAAGTGGGGGGTGAAGATGAGGCTGGTTAGGAGGCTACCACTTCGTCCAAGTGGTAGACCAGAGCTGGACTTGGATGACTCAGAGCAAAGTGACAGTTTCCAGGTGAAAACTGGGGGGAGTATCATGGGGCTAAGTACTGCATGGAGACTATCTATCTCTCCAGGATGGAAGGAGGCCAGGCCCCTGGCTGTTTGTGTGCCTGTGTTGGGGACCTCACTGTGGCAACCATCTCTTTCTAAGATTATGTCGAGATGTTGGCCTGGTTTGCAGCCCTGTTTCTAGGGACTTGATTTATGCTGCCCTCCTGTTCTTTTCTCTAAATATGGCCAAACTACATGCAGGGATGTCATCTGCTAGCCTCTAGGGCCTTGCTGGCATTTACCAGAACCAGTTGTGACCTGGCAGTGGCATCTGTGCCCCTCTCTGTCCCTTCCAGGAGGAGCCCAGTGAAGGCTCACATGTCTTGAGCCAGACTGTCTAGGAAGCTCCTGGTATGTGATATCTAAACTATCATCTGCCAGGAGTAGAGAGAGGTGGTGAATACAGTCCCTTCTGGACGCGTCTTTGCCAGAGCACCTCCCACCTCTCATGTTGGGAAGCTGGCACTGTGCACAACAAACCAGCTAGAAATGCCTTACCTGGACTCTTGGGCAGGGGGGTGGAGACCTTGCTGTTCCTGGCAGGCCCTTTCTTTCCTCAGTCCTGTTCTTAGTTCCTTATTCCAAGTTCACTGGAACCCCCAGCTTCAGGGGTGCTTGCCTCCCCCACTCTCCTGACTTTCCTACAGTGGTTCTCCATCAGGGTGGCAAAGCACCGCCTAGGTGTATGTGGAACTGTAGGGATGGCTAGTTCCTGGCATCTGGGCTGGAGGGTGAGTGCCCCTGGCAGAGTTGGCGGGAGCCAGAGATAAAGTAAATGCCGTTCATCACAGAGCCCGAATCTCCTACCTGCCTAGCTCAGTCACGGCTTGACTTTAGTGTGGCTAGAGGACAGGAAGGTATTTAGCAACTTCCCATTCTGCTCTGTGCCTTTGGGCACTGTCTCACACTGGACTCATACAGTCCTATGTGGCCCACAGTGCTTTTATGGGTGACTTCGTTTTTCATCAGTCATCCTGTCTGGTTTGTTCTAAAGGCAGAGCTGAGCTGATAGGTTTCCGGTATGTGGGAGGGCAAAGGGAATGCTCCCAGGAGGACGCAGTAAGGAAGGAAGAAATAGACCAGAACAGGAATGGAACTTATGGAGCCAGGGGGTGCTTTCAGCAGGACACTCTAAGGGAGCCCACAGGAAGTGTGATGGGGAACATATAGGAAGTGTTCTGTCATTAGCTGCCTCAGATGAGGGAACTGGGGCTCCAGAGTGTGTACCCCACATTCTTCTGAGAGTGAAGACCGTCCACTGAGCACAGTGTCCTCTTCCAGTTCTTGGCTCAGACATGGCAAGATCCAATGGCACCTAGACTTGCCAATTTTTTCTTACTCTTTTTGAGATTTTTGTTCAAAGTGTTCTCTCTATTCTCCACTTTCACCCCCCTTTCCTCCATGTTGCTGAACTCCTGCTTCATCCTAGATGGAGTCCATTGCTCCTTTATGCCAACCTCCCCTCAGCGTCCTTGAGAGCAGGGAAGCATGGTAACTCCTCATGGGGCCTTAAACACAGACAAACCGCTGAGAGAAGTCCCACCCCGACCTCCCTCCCTGAAGCCAGGACCTGGATTCCTTCACAGTCAGAAACACACAAAGGATTTTCTTCTCATCTCTGAGAACATTCTGGGCCTTATAGCAGCAAAGCAGTTTATCTTCCTAGTACACGCTAAGATGCTTTCTGCAGCCTGTAAGCCCTGTGGGATTAACCAGCTCTGACGTTTCCACCCGACTGCTCATCTTCCTGTGGAAGAATATCAGGAGTGAGGGTGTGTGCTGATGGGAATTAAGGGTGCTGTCCCTGAGGTGCAGCCCTTAGGTGAGAAGACTAACTCCCTTCCCTTCCTTTCCCTAACACACATCCCGTAACCCATCCATCTTCCCTTCAGAAGTTCTCACACTAGCTATGTGAGCTATGGCAGTTCTGTTACTGTTCAGGAAGTTTCTAGAGTCCTCTCTACAAGGGAAGGGACTTAAATGGAAGCAATATTTAGCAAAGCCATGATAAAAAGATTAGGGTTCAGGCCATCTTTGGCACGAAGCCTCTGGAAGCTATGCAGAGCAGAGGTGTAATGCATCTCATTTAGGCTGCTGTGTGAGGAAGAGACAGGGAGGGGAGGCATGGGCAAAGAGGAGGTCAGGTGGGATACGGTTGTGGTAGAGACAAACTTTAGGAAGAAGGGCATGGCTTACCATTGGGTCGCATGGAGGGAGGTGGCAGGAAGGACTCCCCCGAGCCCTCTTTGGAATGGAGCAACTGGTGAGCTCATTGTCTTGTGTGAACTCTGAGCCTCTCCTGAACTATTTGAGTAGAGATGCCAAGTCACAGTTGAACACAGGCCAGGAGCTGGGCATCGGTTGGGTCTGGAGCTGTAAGTGTGGAGTTGGCCTCGAGCCAGAAATAAAACAGCAGGGCTGGATTGGTGTTTGAGGGAGAATGGATAGGGACAGGCCCAGCATTGAAGCCAGGGCTAATAAGCATCCTCAGGACCCGAGGAAGCATGCTCTTTCCTTCCCACCTTCCAGGATGACAGTGGCCTTCCCTTATTCCCCAAGAGATGGATTAAAGTTTATCAGTTTCCGGGTCTGTGACTGAGTCCTTGCCCCTAGGAAGTACTGTTTGGCAGCCATATGAGAAATGACACCAGACACCCAGCTTGTCACATTCAGTCTTTCAAAACAGAAAAGAAAGTCTTGGACTGTCAGGGATAATTCACGATTAAAATCCTGCTCCTCGATTCTCTGTACGAAGAGCACACATAGTTCATGACACTGCCTGTGAGTGTGAGCCAAGGCCCAGAGCAGAGCCGATCAAGGAGACACGGGTGTTTGAAGAAGTTGCAGGGTTAAAATGGGGTCAGGGTGAGGCATAGAAGGTTGGGAGGCACCTCGCCAAGAACCAGAAGGCTTTGGATTTTGGAGAAAGCAATGGCTTGTGTATACTATAGGTGAACTGGCAGGGCCAGCTGTCTGCCATCTAATAATGTTCCTGTCACAAGATCTGTCTATTTCCACAGGCGGGAAGGGGAGTTGAGAATATAGATAACTCAATTCCTGCTTGACTCTGGGTACCAAACTACCTTTTGGGTTTAGAAATTACAGGTAACAATAGGCTGAGGTACCCTGCATCTGAAAATGGCCTCAGAAGGCTTTAGATGAATTGTGGTGTATCCCACGACACCCTATTCAGCCCTTACAAAAGGACAACACAAAGTGGGTCCAGCCCTACTGATTCAGCAGTGTGTTCTGCAGAATGGGTATTGTAACACGGGCACACCAGCATCCCTGGTGTGTGCATTGGGCACTCACACTTAGAATGGCTAGAAACACATGCATCTGGAAGGATTCACAGGAAAGGGGTGACCTTTCTGGACTAGAAAAGTTTAAGAAACATCCAGAAGCTAGTCAGTAAGGGGAAGGGGTTGGCTTACAGTGGAGGCTGCCTCAATAATGGGGAACTGGCTAGTAGTCATAGGACAATACCTTGCTTATGCCTGGTAACTGTTTTTTTTTTTTCCTCTTTAAGTTAAAAAATATATTCTTTGGCAATTTCTTACATGCCAATTTCATACATGAAATATAACATATTTCAGTCACACTCACCCCACCCCCGTTTCCTTCTTATCTTCCTCTTCCTCCGACCCTCCCATGTCTTCCTAACACCCCCTCCTGCTTTTCTTTTTGTTTTCGATGGCCCGCCTCCTGTTTTTCTTTTTGTTTTCGATGGCCCGCCTCCTGTTTTTCTTTTTGTTTTCGATGGCCCGCCTCCTGTTTTTCTTTTTGTTTTGATGGCCCGCCTCCTGTTTTTCTTTTTGTTTTGATGGCCCTCTGAGCTCCTTAGATGAGCATGGGTGTGGGGTGCCGTTATTTGCTGGACCATGGGGAACACAGAAGCTGGATTTCTGCAGCTGGTGGACATAGTTGGCCTCTGAAGCATCATCCTGTCTGTGAGAGATGGTCTTCACCTCTGAGGCCCCATTAATGTCCCTGTCCAAGGAAAATGATGGAGCAGTTGATTATGGTGACCTGTGAGGCCAGCTGTCAGGAAAAATAAAGAGCAGATGGCAGGACTGGGTTGCTCAGGGGCTCAATGTCATTTGGATTTTAGACTGAGGTGCTTGGGGGAGTTCGTGATGACACTGGATTAAAGAGGAAGAATTCATTGCACCCTCCTACAGGGCTGGCGGTATAGCTTAGTGGGAGGCTGCTGAGCATACACAAGGCCATAAATTCAATCCCCACTACCAGAAAGGAAAAGAAAAGCTTTGAGCGGAGTGTGATGGCACATACCCATCACTCAGGAGGCAGGGACAGGAGGGTCATCAGTTCAAGGCCATCCTCAGCTACATAATGAGTTGGAGACTATCCTGGGTAACGTGAAATGCTGTGAAAAGTCACTTCTCCGTTTCTCTCTCGCCGAGCATTTTCATTCTCTTTGCTGTCACTCTTGAGGTCCAAAGTATGGATGAAGCAAACGTCACCTCCTAGAGTTCTGTCAACTGCTAAGCCATCTCTCCAACCCCTCATCTGCTCTTGGAAGGAGTGAGAGGTTGGAGAAGATCAGGGACACTCCTCATGGAAGTCAGAAACCTGGGACCAGGGTCTCTCAAGCAGTGTTTGAATTTGTTCTTCAAGCTGGGGCTAGGTGCCCTGGCTGAAATCCAGCACCTATAGTCTTGTCTGGTTCTCAGGAGTGTGTGGTAGAGAGCAGGGACTTAGGGCTCAGGTTGCCTAGAGTCCTAGCTTAGTCTTCCTCTGCCACTGGCTTTCCTCATTAGCTTGCTCTCACCTCTGCAAATGGGAAAGATGAGAGGGACCTCTCCTGGTCAAGGTCAGGAGACTTAAGTCAGGTGATGTCTCGGCAGTGGTGTGTGACACACAGCAGCCAAGGGAACAACAACTACTACTATAGTGTGTGTGTGTGTGTGTGTGTGTGTGTGTGTGTGTGTGTGTGTGTGTGATGGAAGTCATCTTCAAGTGTTGTTCCTCAGGTACTGTTCACCTTATTTTTTAAGAGAGGGTCTCTCACTGACATGGAGCTTGCCAAGCACATGAGGCTGGCCAGCCAGGAAGTCCCAGGGATCCTCCTGTCTCTGCCTCCCCAGTGCTGGGACTGTAAGCACCCACCACCACACCTAGCTTTTCACAAAGGTGCTAGGGATGGCTCTCTGGTCCTCCTGCTTATGGCATATCCACTTTATGGATGAGCTGTCTTCTCAGCCCCTTGCCAGCATATCGTTATTCAGCAAGTTGAACCTGTCAGAGCGCCTCTGTAACATTTTCTGAGACCTTAGGAACTTGCTGGCTTTTCAGCACATGACAGGAAACCAAACAAATACACGAGACAGCACAGAGACAGCCCGGCACACCCCCACGGTGACACTCCTTGGCCTTGTGCGTAAACATAAGCAGTGTTGCCTGAGACTGTAAATACTGCCATCATTGCTTCTTTATGTGATGGGAAAGAATCTGGTTCGCGTTATAGAACTGAATCATCCTGGAGGTTGGTTGGTGTGATCGCACTGTCTGGGAGAGGCCCGAGACCCTCTGCTCCACTGTGGCTTGTAGTTATCGAGGGGGTCCTGTTTGGAGGGAGGCAGTGTGACCTCTCAGTTAGGGGAGGCCTGGTCTCAACAGCCTTTACAAAGACTTTACTTTGTTGGGCTTTCTGCCTGGGGAAGATGGCAAGGTTTTGGGTGGGTCAAGGAAAAGCATGCCTTGGCTAATATCCCCCACCCCACCTTCTGTCAGAGAAAAAGGCACATGTGACAAGCATGCTCCCAAGTTTCTGTGTGACCCTTGCCAACAATCAGAAAAGGCCAGAGGCCACTATTTCCTCCCTCCTGCCCTGAGGCCTCCTGGCCCAGAATGAATGGGTTTCTTATTCTCAGATTCAGAATGAATTAGACCACGAGTAGCAAAGGCACACCACCCCCTGCCTTGGCAGAGAGAATTATGGGTATTGTGGAAGGAATGCCTCGGCTTCTTTCTGAATCCTGTTATGGCCAGTTCCACTGGGCAGCCTCTCAGTAGCTGGGGGTCATTCTGAAGGCTATGGGCTCAGAACCTCAGCATGTCCTGTGGGAAGGCTATCAAGTCAACCACTTTTGATTAGCTATGTCTGGTGCAGTGCACACCAGGAGCCTGAATCTGGCTCTTTCCTTTGCTGCTGGCTGTTGGATGCACTGGCCTCTGCACTGAATTCAGGAGTCAGGACACAGCCCTGGAAGAGCTCCCAGAAACAGACAGCCCCTCACCATAGCTGGGGAACAGCTGCCATTATCATCTAGTGAGCAGAGGCCAGAGAAACTCCCAAACACCAAAGAACCACAAGGCAGCCTGAGATGCCCATTGTGACGGAGCTGTGGATGCTGACCTAGCCCCGTGTTGCCACTCTCCTTGGGCCTTTGAAAGCCAGGGATACGTGGTGACTCACAAAAGTTCAGAGAGTTTTGATGACAGTAGCAGAACCCAGGTGGCTGGGTGGTGTGACCTTGATCTTTAGAAGAAACTGCATGTCTAGGTAGAGGAAAGGCCCAGGATGGTGCTTGTTGCCAGGGAGATCTTCTGCAAAGTCTCAGCATCATCATGCTTTGGATAAACCAGGGGCAGAGGAATCGTCTATGGGTGTTGCAGTAGCAGGATCTTCACCGTCTTGGGACTGGCCAGGGTTACTACAGGCCCCTGCCTGCCCATCATAGAAGGCGTCACTATTGTCTCAGAGGCATAATGACTGCTTTTTCGGTCCAGGCATCCCACTCACCCTGCCACGTGTGCACCATGTGTGGGGTGGGAAGGTCCATGGCTCCTCCCTGGCTCATCAGAGCTGAAGTATTAGGCGGATGGCTTGTGCCACTATACTCTGTCCCAGTGGTAATGGCAGAAGCCTTCCCACTTAGACGCCCTGACTGTCACTTTCCGCCTGGCTCGGTGACTTGCCTGTGCCTGTGTGTGTGTGTGTGTGTGTGTGTGTGTGTGTGTGTGTGTGTATGAAGGCCAGAGGTTGGTTTTGGGTGACATTCCTCAGGCACCATCCACCTGGGGATTTCTGGGTGTGTGTAGGGGAGTTGTTTGTTTAGATAGGGACTCAACTGTAAGCTAGACAGGTTGGCCAGGAACCCCAAAGATCCATCTGTTTCTGCCCCCTGAGGACTGGGATTATGAGCTTGCACCTACCAGCTTTTTTCTGCAGGCTCTGGGCTTCAGCTTGGGTCTTCATGCTTGCATAGCAAGTTCTTTATTGACTGATCCTTCTCTCCAGCCCTTACACTACGGATCGTTTAAATCAAGCTTAAGTGCTCACATGTGGATGATAGCTACTGTCTTGGACAGCTTGCCCCTGGACAACCAGCATGCATACTTGTACTTCTAAGTGTGGTTTTGTCTCAAAGCCACACACATGTCAGTTTTCTTCCTTTTATCAAACGAAGGCCTGATGAGCATCAAGGACTTTCTCAGCATATTGTGCTTGTGTGGCCTCAGCCAGGACAGAACTGAACCTAGCGTCACCTAACAGGGACTTTTAAACAAGACCTAGGCTGTGTTCAGAGACCCAGAAAAGGGCAGGAGGATTGGGGAGCTAGTCGTCCAGAACATAGAGTTCGCATGCACCTCCTTGGGATAGAATTTCATCCTCTAAGGCTGCCAGGGAGACCGTCAGCCCTTGGTGACCTCATGTCGGAGTGTCTTGATGTAGAAGTTGTCCTTGGAACCTCTCATGAGGATTTTAAAAGCAGGTGTTTCCAGGGGAGACTGTGGGGCCATGGAGGAGTTGGAATGGTATGAGAAGAAGCCAAGTTAGAACACCAAGCCCGGCCACAGGTCCCCAACTGGTGGCACCTGCCAAGCACTGGTTGAGAATGCCATTTGAGACTGAGATCCTCCAGGCTCCTTGCTTTGGGCTTCACCCCTGCCTCTCGAGCAGCCCAGCTAGGCGCCACAAAGAAGGGCTGCAGTTCTGGGCCAATGGCATTCAAAGCAGAGTCCCTGCATCCTTGCCCACACTGGAAGGAATTTCCTCCAGCCTCCCAGGGAAATGTTGTCCCTGCTTCTGTGGATGAGACCTTGAGGGCTGTGTGCTCTGGCTGAGGAATGACTTGGCGGGTATGATTTACCAAGTCAAGATGTGAACTGTCTGTCTTTCTGTCTGTCTGCTGTGCTTGACTGCTTATCACGTTGTCACTGTTAAACTTCCTAGAAAAGAGAGAGCCCTGTACCACAAATCTAGAGATTACACTAGAGAATTGGTGTGACATTTGGGAAAATAATAAAATTGAAGAATGCTCACACTTACAACACAAATGAGATGTAATTTCCAGTGCAGGCCAAGATCATGTTGAGATGGATGAGGAATCTGAGGTAAAAACGGTATCCCTTAGAGGTAAGCAAACTTTTGTCAAAGGCCACACAGTAGATATTTCATTCTTTGCAGGTACACAGTCCCTCAAACAACTATTCAGCCCACTAAATGGATGTATCTGTGTTCTGTTAAAACCTTGTTTGTAAAATAAGCAGCGGCCCAGAGTCAACCTCCAGACCAGAGTTCATCGCCACTGGTCCAAGGAGACCCTGAGACTTTCTTTTAAATAATTAACTGTTTAGGAAGAACTGCTTCTACCAACCTGGGCATTCACAAGGCCTCCATCATGGGTTAAGGGCCATCATGAAAGGGAAAAGCCATCTAACATCTATTGATGCTGGTAAGCCCAGAGGCTCTACTGGGCATTTCACAAAGACAGCAAGAACACTTCTCCATCCTTGAACCATAAGCTTCTCTTAAGCAAAAATGAGTTCAGTGTGCTCTGTCAACACTGGTTCTTATGTTATGGCATTACTACCTGTTTGTTCTACGGTGTTTGTCTTTTAGACACCGATAGGTGGGAATCCCAGCCTGCATTGTCTTGATGACAACGTTCTCCTCTTGGTTACTGGTGTTGTGAGAGCAGGGTGCATCCTGTTCTAGCGTCTATCCCTGTGCACTGCACACTGCAGGAGTGGACCAGTGGACTCACACTTGAACAATGAGGACAGGTCAAGGACATCAGCTCCATGGTCACCAAGAGATCTCTAGACATGGGAGCTCACTGTCACTTCTGGACAGGGCTGTGCTGTCCTAGAGCTGGTAAACGTGACCCTCTGTGCCGTGTTGCACCTGCAGCCTTGTTGGGGTCAGCAGGCTTGGCAGATTTGAGAAGGGGACCAGAGCAGATAGGAAAAGCTTGGGCCAGGCTCCCGGAGTAACAAATCTCTACTTTTGAGAACCTAACAAAGAGGGCTATTTGAGTGAAAGACAAGGGAGGTCGTGTTTCTCAGTCCCCACAGAAGCAAAATTAATTATACCAGCTTGCGACCCACTGTTCCCAGCTCTTGCCCAGGCCTCCCTGTGATCTTTTCCTCACCCAGGAGAAGCTGTCGATGCCCCCCACCAGAGAGACATGAACCTGATTCATAATTTGCCTCTCCTAATTAGGCACAGGAATGAAGGAGACGATTAGTAATAATGTATCCGGGTTTTTAAGTGCCCCACAGGAGCCGAGCCTTGAGAAATGGTGTTCTTGATGATAAACAGCTATACCACCACCACACTGGGCTCCATGCCCAGACACAGGGCAGAAAGACATTAGAGGAGAGAGTGGTCCATAGAGCATGGGCTGCTGGCTGGAGTCAACAGATGGAAGAATCTTGAGCCCTTTGCCTAGAGATGTATGTGTGTGTGTGTGTGTGTGTGTGTGTGTGTGTTGGGGGGGGGGTCTAGCCTGCCTTTGCCACCCTAGGCCCGTCCAGATAGGCCCTTTCTTTAGAGCTACCTCCTTGGCCCTTCCACGTAGGACTAAGGTTCAATATCTCCTGAGAGAGGGGATCCTGATTCTCACAGTGACAGCAGCTCCCCTTCCCACACAGCATTGACTCCTCCTGCCTCCCTGTCTCGTTTCCTCTAAATCATCTCTCAGCAGTCTCAGTACCTACAGACTTGCGTGATTGCTTGTGTTCTATCTATTGAGAGGTCACAGGTTCAAATCTGTCTAGGTCCCAATTCTGAGATGATATCCTCAGGTTCTGCGCCATGGTTCCCTCAGCTGTCAAACCTTGTCCTTGCTCCCTGCAAGCACCCACACTTGGCATTCCTTTCATTGTAACCCACTGGACAGAGCCGCTCTTGGCTTCTCTGCACCCCCACCTGTCCTGTGCAATGGAAGGTGGCCTAAGCAAGAAGCACCACCTTGAACTTTGGGTTCATGATCTCAAGTCTCTTAGGGTCTTTCTCACGCTTCCCCTCACGACATCATCATCAGTCACTCACTCTTCTAGACAACTGGTTTACATCCCACCACTCCCACTTGGTACCCTCAGAACTTTGCTTTGACTTCACAACTGTTCCTGAAATGATTGACACATCCAAAAAAGAAGCACCCAGGCTCTAGACACAACCCCATGCAGTAAAAACTTCCAGCCTACCTTTCCTACACAGCAGGGCTCCATCAGAGACCCAGGCAGGGACTCCTGATCTGGCAAAGGGGTGGGGGTCTTTCTCTGGCAGGCCTTAATCTTCTCCCTCTCTCCTAGAACACACCCAGGGGATTCTCTTTCTCCTTCACTGCCCCTCCCTTACATGTGTACACACACCTGAAAATCCTTCTCTGGTCATTGCTTCCCCACCATCTATGGCTCCATAGGGGCTCCTGCCTTTGGCAACAAAGCCCTGTGTGCCTACTGTCTGTATCTCCTCCCACATAGTCCCCCTTACCGAACCCCCAAACAGGCTTCCTCCTTCCATCCCTCCAAAGCCTCATTGGCACCTTCCCTTCTGGCTGCCAGTTCTCACTTCATTGTACTTAGTGCTCAGCTGCCACAGGCACAGCTGTCTGTCTGTGGATCTTCTAATCCTGGTACCTCCTTAGAGGAGGTTCTGTGGCTTCTCCCAAGTTACAGTGTCTGAAACAGATAAAATCTAACATACTGAATAGCTTGCCCGACCCAGAGCTCAGTCTTCAACTCCAGCTCCCAATTCAAAGCCACTGTGGATAATCACTGCACTAAAGTAAGCAATGGACACCTGGGGGGAGGAACCTGTGGATGTGAGGAAGATGGGCTCACTGGAGCGAGTCAGAGGTCCAGAGGGGGGCAAAGCAGAAGAAGGGAGAGAGGAGGGGTGGGGGTCCTCTGATGGCTGTGAGGCTCAGAGAAAGGAGCCCAGAAGGGAGAATGTTTGGTGTGGGGCTGAATCTGGATGGAGGCACAGCTCCTGGCGAGACTGAGGAGGACTCCTTACTGTTCCATGTCTCTAGCCCAGGCCAGGCCAGTGGTGCACATCTGGGAGATTCTGGATGCACAGTGAAGCTGAGAAGACACTGGAGGCAGAGACATGGCTTCTAGGGCTACACTGAATGTAGGTCCAGAGTTCTGAGCATCCCAGCAAAGGTCTGGCCTGTCATCCCCTGTGTTTTGCAGCCCCATATAGTCCTGGCAGCACACTGACGCCACACCCTTCAGATCCTGAACAAGTTTTTATTCATATCATAGTGTGGCTGCCCTCCTTCCTGGTCCAGCTGCACCTGAGTGGCTGGGGATGTAGAGAGGGACTTCCATCAGGGCTGTAGGAAGCCTAGTGTGCACAAGACAGAGTAGGCATGGCATTGCCTGTCTACATATTGCCCCCCCCAACATGGGTGGAGACCCAGGATCCTAATCCAGTGTTCTCTCCACTGGGTACACCCCTAGCAACTCTAGATATGAAGCCTGGGTTCCAGAGTGCACAAACACCAAAGCCTTGTGGTTTATCTGTGGTTTTAAGTCTAGATCAACCCATGGTCACTGGTGAAAAATGAGGAACAGCTCCATCCACCCACACACTGACCCTGAGGCCCCCCTGGGTGGCGGACACCCTGGCACAGGCCTCCCCATGGATGCCCAGTGCATATGAACAGCTAGCAGCTGTTGAGAGTCAGTTCCTTGTATCCATAGACAATGAGGCTCTATGTGGAGCAGGCCATGAGAGAGAAGTGGTGTCCCTGCCCCACACCGCCTTCCTTAGTGGACATTGGGTCTGTGTCAAACTGCCCCACCATGCTGGGGCTTCAGGCACTGAGGTAGGGGAGGAGCTGGGAACTTGTGAAGGAACTCCTGAGCAAGCATGCTCTTTGGTTTTGGGTCAGGTCAGAAAGTGGGGTTCAGACCCTGGGCAGATCCTCCTCAGCCATTCCAAGCCTCAGTTTCCTCCCTGGTCCCTAAGGGATTATGAAACAGATCCTGCTACCACTCAAATCTTTAACATAGCTTCTAGCTCCTCACTTCTCTTGGAAACCACACAGGACCAAAGCATGTCCTAGGTCACTGGCTATGGCAGGGACAGGTTGTTCACTTGGCAGTGTGCTCTGTGTCCTCAAATCTTTCTTAGATAAACCAGACAGCTTCCTCGACACCCTTGTGGTGCTGGGAAGGAGAGTACAAAGAGGAGCATCATCCTAAAGACCAATCCTGTCATAAAATTGTCGCTTGACACTAGGCTCTGTCACCTCTACCTGGTGGTGCTGACAAAACCATGTAAATGCAGGATGTAATGATTTGGGCCCCAGCCTAACCTTTGCCTACAGTATCTCTAGGAAGCAGGTTCAGGGTCCTTGTCCCTGTAGGGATCAGGGGGCTGACCTCCACTGACCTCCACAGTACCTAGACAAGCCAATGCTGGTCTGATTTGTCACTGCTTGTGAGCCACCATGGACCTGGGCTGCTCTGGAAGCTAGAAACAGGACAGTGGGGTGGGTAGGGGAAGCCCTCCTCACTTTAGAATAGGCAGCAGAATGAAGGCCAATTAGGCCTACAACCCTTTCAGTCCCCAGGGAGTCAGCCACAAACCACTGGGGCAGCCTGTACATGAGTCACCAAAGACTTTTGAAACCAAGGCCTGTGGTGTCCCAGTAGTGCCTGGCATTCAGGCTGGGCCTCAGAGCAGGGTGCCTCTGGGGAGGGCCATACACAGGGTTGAGAAGCAGAGCACCAGATAAGGCCATGACTCAAGATGGAAAATGGCTGTACACTGCCCCTCACCGTGTGTGTGTGTGTGTGTGTGTGTGTGTGTGTGTGTGTGTGTGTGTACCTGAGGTCAGCTTTGGTTTTCTTCTTTAATAAGTTTCATCTATCTGCTGGTCCCTGTCACTACCTGTCCCCCAGGTCTGGAGTTACAGATGTGCCCACTACAGTAACTTTTACATGACCACTGGGAAACCAAGCTTGGGTCCCCATTCTTTTTTTTTCTTTTTTTTTTAAGATTTATTTACTTTATTATGTATACAGCATGTATGACCAGAAGAGGGCACCAGATATCATTACAGGTGGTTGTGAGCCACCATGTGGTTGCTGGGAATTGAACTCAGGACCTTTGGAAGAGCAGCCAGTGCTCTTAACCTCTGAGCCATCTCTCCAGCCCATCGGGTCCCCATTCTTATGCAGCAAGCGTTTTACCAACCAATCCACCTCCCCAGCCCCAAAAAGGTGACTCTTCAACGTTTAAAGACAGGATTGCTTCCAGACCCCTCAAGGCCCCTGTGATAGTATCTCATCTACAATCTCAGTACCCAGAAGGAAGGCCTCTGAGCAACCCTATGAGAAACTGGATTGAGATTGGCCTCTGAGAATGTCTGTGAGGGATTGTCTTGATTGCATTAATTGACATGGGAAGCCCCATCCTAATTGTGAGCAGGACCGTTCCCTGAGCAGGGGATCCTGGACTGTATAAAGTGGAGAAGGCACAGTGAGTGCTAATGTGCATCTCTGCTCTTGACTGTGGATGTGTGTGACTCATTTTCCTAAGCTCCAGCTACTGTGACTTCCCCACCACGATGGACTGTGCATTGAACTGTGAGCTGAAATAGACCTTTGCTCCCTTAGGTTGCTTCTGTTGGGATATTTCTATCACAGCAACAGGAAACAAAACTAAGACAGCCGCTTTAGTTCATTCCTGCTTCATCTGGTTCCCTCCCACTAGGTTTGGGAACAGCTGGCTCTCTCAGGCTGCCTCTTAGCATGTGTTGAATTGGTGGCAAAAGCTGTCACCAGGTCCCTGGCTCTGTGGCCTCAATTTCCCCACTGCTAACAGTGTAGCCATGAATATTGATGTGTAAGTGTGCCCGTGGCAGGAGTTAGATTCCTTCAGTAAATCAACCAGGCACTTTGGTGTCTGGTTGTGTGTCTTGAAGTCTATGAGTCCCACAAGAGAAGTTTCTGATCTCCTCCATCTCCTTAAACACCCATTCAGCAGATGTATCTGAAGTGCTACATCTACTTGCTTCTGTTCCAGGCTCCTGCAGGATCTGCCGAGCTCTTTTCCCATCCTAGCACTTGCCACATGTGTAACTGATGTCCTTGAAGCACTTCTGCTTTCCATTGGCTTTACTCTTCTCAGAACTTCCTAGGGCAGGGACCACCTCTGTCCTGGTCACTGCCTCGATTCCTCCCTCCTATGCTGCTCTAGAAATTCCTTGAGGCAGAAAGCTGGGAATTACTGTCCATCATCATAATAATAATCATCTTCATCATCACCACCACCATCATCATCATCACCATCACCATCATCATCACCATAATCACCATCATCACCATATCATCATCATCATCATCACCATCACCATCACCATCACCATCATCATCACCATCATCATCATCATCATCATCACCATCATCATCACCTTCATCACCATCATCATCATCATCATCATCATCATCATCATAGTCATTGTTGTCATCATTTAAGTTATCATACAAGGCAACAAGCTTCATTGTGGCTTTTTCATACATCTGTGCCATTATACATTGTTCTCATTTGTCCTCCCCCGCCCCCTCACTCTTTCCATCCCTTCCTGCCCTCCAATAGTCTTGCCTTCTGCTTTCACACCACATGTATTTCACCATCCTCTCCTTTTCCCCAACCCTCCCTGAGTGATCTCCTCCTCTCATCCTCTTCTACTTTCCCAGACTACACTCATGAACATGTGTGGGTGCATGTATCTATCACACACACACACACACACACACACACACACACACACACACACACACATCTTAATTGTGCATCCAAGAAAAAACAGCATTTGTCTTTATGAATCTGGTTTATTTCACTTAATAATCTCTGGTTTCATCCTTTTTTCCTAATGTAAATGTTTCATTTTTCTTTACAGCTGAAAAATGTTCCATTGTGCACACAGACCACATTTTCTTTATCCATTCATCTACTGATGAACATCTAGGCTGGTTCCATCTCTTAGCTAATGTGAACAGTGTAGTCATGAGTATGGATGTATAAGTGTGGCAGGAGTTAGATTTCTTCAGGCATGCACCCAGTGATACAGCTGAGTTACGTGGTATTTCTAGTCTCAGGTTTCTGAGAAGCATCCATGCTGATGCCCATAGAGGCTGCACCCGTTCACATGCCCGATGAATCTTTGCTGGAATTTGCTGCCATTTGTTCTCTTGGTGATAGCCATTCAGATGGGCATGAGAGAGAATCTCCAAGTTATTTGCATTTGCATCTTCTTGATGGCTCAGGATGTTGGACATCTTTTAAAGCATTTCTTTTGAGAACTCTCTATTTAGCTCATTGGCCTATTTATTGATTGGGTGGTTTGTCTATCTATTTTGTTCAGTTCTTTTTATAGTCTAGATATTAATCCCATCTGATGTGTAGCTGGTGAAGATTTTCAGTAGGCCATCTCTTTTCTCTGATGATTATTTCCTTTGCTGTGCAAAAGATTCTTAATGTCATGCAATCTCAACAGCCCATTCTTGGGATAATTTCCTGGGCTCAGAGTTACCTTGCAGAAAGTCCTGGCCTGTGCCTACATCTTGAAGCATCTTCCTCTAATGGCTTTAGAGCTCCAGATCTTAAATTATTTGAAGACTACTGTCTTGTTGCCATTGCTCATTGTTTCATACATTTGGAACGTTCTGGATGTTTTAGGAGTCAGCCAGATCCACCCCATTTCCCCTCGTTGCCTAGAAGCAGAAGTCCCAAAGCCATGGTGTCCAGGGCCTGGCCTAGGCTGGATATTTCCAGCCCTTTAATGCAGTATGGGCTGACTAAAAAGAATGAGACTCCCTTGTCACAGCAGACTTGAGCCTGGGCCCTTTTCCAGAGCCCTTCTGGCTACCTGATCCATCGTCGTCTGCACAGGGTCAGGAGAGCTGGCTGATGTGTCAGCTTCACTGAGGCTCAGGAAACGGTGACATAACCCTGAGGATTCAGGACAGCTCCTGTCTTCCTGTCATGTTCAAAGGGAGTGACAGAGACAGCGGAGACTAAGGCAGCTCTTGCCTGGTGCTTGACACTCCTCCGTCTGGTCTGGCCACCTGCCTGTCACCCAGGATTGCCAACTCAGTGTGCAGGTTGTCCTTCCCTTGCATATTGGCAATCAGTGCGTGTCACTTCTTCGGGAGATTGCTGGCTCCTCATGCAAGAAGATCAGGTCTTAGTCAGCTTTATAATCATCCTTGGGCAGCTGGCGCCAGGTCTGGCAGAGGACAGCTTATGTCTGATTCATCTCTGTACCCCCAACTCCTAGCAGTGGGCACTGAGCATGCTCAGTACATGTCCAGGGGAATGCATGCATGAATGAGCACTATCAGAAAGCTGTCTCTAAATGTGAGCCTCCAGCCTGCCCGCATGGTGAGCTTTCACCATCTCTGCAGAGGTATTGAAGGAAATTGAGGCAGTACCCAGGCTAGTGGGCAGCTCCAAGAACTTGAGGTCCCCACTGTAGCCCTCACATGAGTTGTTCCAATGTTTATTCTCTTTCCTGAATGACAACACCCAGGCTCCCTCAAGCTCTGGCATTCTCTAATCAACTCAAGCAAGGATAAATACGAATGCCATCTTTGAATCTATCTCTGGTTTGTGACCAAAATCCATGTGTAATGCCACTAGGTCTCTTGAGATACCTCCTCTTCACAGATGCAGTGTTTCTGTCTTGGGTTGTTGCCTTCCACACATGCGGTGTTCATCTGCACCTGCTGAGTCCCACAGGGTCTCAGACAGAAGGACACACAACCAGAGCTAGCTGCTTCCAATGCTTTGAATAATGACCATAAAAAGAAAATTCCCACCCCACTAGCAGAGTATAGGGAAAGAGGCCCTGCCAAATTCCAGACTGGGCTTTGCAACCTGTCACGTGGATGAGATTTCTAAGGAGGGCCTTGCTGGTGCCTTTGAGGGAAGAGTTCTAACTTAGTTATATCACTGTTAATGCCCCAAGCTGGTGGAATCATTCACTGTGGTGACCAAAGAGAGTGCCTCCCCTTCCTGTGCTTCCAAATGTCTGGGGACATTCTGAGGTGCAACCACTCACGGAAAACACACACACAGGGCAGAATGACCCTGGGGATGTGCCCAGACAGGTCAGAGCCTGGGGCAGACTCACAGACATGGAAAAAGAGCTTTCTCCTCCACAAAAAGGAGGGGCAACCCTTTGTGGGTGCTGGAGCAGTATAGCTTTGGGAGGCTGCAGCTTGGGCAGGGTGCTAAAGCTATACTAGGTCACCCTGGGAAGACTCAAACTCCCAAAGGGGAAGATTTCGAGTTTGATGTTCTCAACAAAATCACTGAATGAGCTCATGGATGGGAGCATGAAACCCAATCATTCTGCTGGTTCTCTGGCACCATTCAGTGTCTGTGTAGGGACTGAGTACCTAAAGCCAGCTCCTTCCAGCTAACAGCAGCCTGGTAGTGTCCCTGTCTCAGCGGTTTCATCCAGAGTGTCTCTGGTTCTTCTCAGGATCTGTGGGGAGCTATGTGTTTGTTAATAGGCACCCCAATCCCCTGGGAGTCAGAGAACATCTTCCTGTGCTTTCCTAGATGACTCAAGGAGACTCAAGTTTTGACTCTTGCCCAGATCTTCACATATACTAATGATCCCATGATATGTTCACTTCCTTCTCTCTATTTCTACTTCTCCTTTTTGGTTCTGCTGGGTGGGTACCAGAGTGTGAACGTCTGAGAAAAACATCTAGGTGTTTGCTTACAATGTTAATCACACACACACACACACACACACACACACACACACACACACACACCACACACACACACACACACATACACACCAGGACCATCCTATAACATGTGTTTACTCAAGAGGAATATGAAACTGTCTATACAAAAGGTTCCTTCACAGATATTTGTGGCAGCTTTTTCTAGAGACCAAAAATCTGCAAATAGCCTAGGAGTCCATCAGCAGATAAATGGACGAACAGTTGCAGCATAGGAACATGGGAGTGTGGGGGGGAGATACTATTCATCAACAAAAAAAGGGAAAACTACTAAATGATGTAGATACTTGGGTGAATCCCCAACACTGTGAAATAAATAAAGTAAATATAAAAAAAAAATGTGCTTATTGCATGATTTGATTTATATGAATGCTAGGAATAAGTGAATCTTATCTATTATTTTAGCAATCATTAGGATGGTTGCTCCAGGTTAGGGATTATTGAAGAAGAGACTCAAGGATATTTTGAAAGTGTTGGGAATAAGGGGCGTGGCTTCTGCTGGGGTAGAAATCTGTGGCGGCTGTCAGGTGGTGTATTGACAGAAGGGAATCCCGCCTGGACACATCCTGGTCTCCTTGAGTCATCTTAACTCCTTCAGAGTGCCTAGTGCTGAGGGGAAAGAGCTGGGGACGGAGTTTTGACTCTTGCACAGATCTTCACATATACTAATGACTTGTGGAGCACCGTCTGTGTTATATCCACTCCTCTCCCCTCCCTCTGCTCTCATGCCTCTTTCCCCTCCCCCAGTCCGTTCGTGATACCCAGAGCTTTGTCCTCTCTGGTTCTTCCCAGGCCTCTGGGATGGGGATGGGCTCTCTCTTTGCTTTACTCATGGGGAAGTAAACAGTCTCTTAAGACCTGTACTCCAGGTGAGCACCAACACTGCCCCCCGGGAGGGAACAGGCTTACCCTAGGGACTCCTCCTGGGTAGAGTGAAGACAGGAAGGTCTTGTGGAGTCAGGTGTCAGAAGCTGTCCTGGTCACACACCTTCCCGTGTTCTGGGCCCTTCCATGCACAATAAGAAAGCTGCTGGTAGCATCATCTGGGCCGAATCCAGGCATGAAGATTGAGCCTCTCACAAGAAACTCAGTTCAGAAACACATCGAGGGGCCAGCCTCCCTCCTCCCTCCTCCTAAGTCCCCTGTGAGCCTGTCACCCCACCCCCAGCCACAGACACACCGGATTTAATGCCTTGACTGAGAGAATGAGATGTTCTGTTATTTTTCATGGGAAATTAAACCCGACCCTGCTGTCAGTTAGCTCATGCCTGGGAGGATGGAGGCCTGCTTAGCCAGGCGCTCAACCCTGGCTCTGAGCTTGCCAAGGCGTGATGGAGGCACCGAAGGGGGGAGGGGCTGGCTGGGGGCCAAGCATGATGTCACCTGCTAAGGTGGGGGTAGAGAAAGCAGGAGAGGTCAGAGGGCCTTCCTGGGGGTGATGGATGACTGTGAGTACCACTCCCTCACCAATATCACACAGACCCACCTGGCTCACTCAGAGACTCAGACCCTAGTCTCTTTCAGCTCCCAACTCTACCTCGTGCCCTGCAGAGGACAGCTGGTGGTCGGGGTTAGTGATCATCGTTGCTGTTGTCTGTGCCTCCCTGGTGTTTCTGACTGTGCTGGTCATCATTTGCTACAAAGCCATAAAGAGGTAAGTGTCCAGCCACAGTGCCAGGTGGAGCCCCTCGGGAGCCCGGCTGGGATGTCAACTGCCTGGCCACTTTTGTGAAGGATAGATGGTCACATCATCGGTCAGGAAGGATAGGCAGGGGACCCTCTCCATCCCTGCCCCATTTAATGCTTGCCACGAGTTTGCTGTAATGGCTACAGAAGGTTCCCTCTTTGTTCTTGTATCTTTAACATTTTAGAGTTGATCTCAGACAGACCTTCCCAGCCTTAGGAAGTGTGATTCTGTAAGTTACACGCCTGTTTCAGCATAATACAAAAACCATGCAAGAACATTGCCAAACACCAGACGGGTAACAGTCATGAATAATATTTCAGAGAAAGGGTTTTCTTCCCTAATTCCTGTGCTCCAAAAGTTACTTCTAATTATTATTTGAATAATTGTTACCATCTAAAGTATTTAGTTTTTCCTTCTAAACCCAATCTTCTGTGTAATTTTATTTTAATAATTCAAAAACAAAAAGAATGGCAAATAAAGACTTAAAGTGAGGGTGTGGTCATTGAGCACACAGGCTTCAAGCCAGGACACCCGGGCAGGAGAGGGACGATATGTCAATCTGACCTGGGCATGCACCTCCCTGGGGTACTCAGGAACTGACTAGACTCCTGGGATTCCCAGGCTAGGCTCTGCCTTCATCTCTCTCCCCTGTGTCCTTCATCCAGCTCTTCCTACCTTCTCCCAGTATGCTGAAGTTTTCAGATTAAGAAACTGGGTCTTACCCCAGGTGCATGAACTGGCTTTTTGGAGCCCATTTCCTGTGGTGGGACACCTTGCTCAGCCTTGATACAATGAGGAGGGGCTAGGCTCTCCTTCAACTTGGTATGCCAGACTTTGTTGACTACCATGGGAGGCCTTACCCACTCTGAGGAGTGGATGGGGGTAGAGTGGGAGGGAGGTGAGGAGGTGGGAGAAGGGGAGGGAGGGGGAACTGGGGTTGGTATGTAAAATTTTTTTTTTAATTAATAAATAAATAAATTAAAACAAAGCAAAACAAAAGAAACTGGGTCTTCAAAGAGTTAGGGGCCTGCCTTGGTAACAGTATTTGAATCCAGAATTGTGTGGCGCCAAAGACCACCTCTCACCATGTTGGGGTACTCAACTCAAGTTTTGCATTACTGGTGACCCTCCATACTCCTGCCCGCCCTTCCTGTGGAGTGGAAAAGAGGGACTGTGGGGATTTGATGTCTGTGCCCTGCTGGGTGGGGTCAGAAGGACAGACAGACAGGCAGACAGGCTCAGAGGCCCTGAGATCCAGCAACTCTAGGTACAGACCTTGCTTTGGATGCCAAAGTGGATGGGGTCTCCCACTGCTAAACTGTTTTGCAAATACCTACTATGTGCTGGCTCCATTAGCAGAGACAGGTAATGCTTATAAAAGGTAAAGATTCTTTTGCCATAATCTACTCATCTGACAAGAGGGTCGATGATCCCTAGGCCAGGGGACAACTGCCTGCTGTGGTTACTCAGAGGGCCTGGTGAATCCCAATTCTAGTTGACAGTAATTGAGCCTTGAGCTTGGGGGGCTTTCAGAATTGGAGGATGGGCTATTCATTGTGTCTCTTGGGGTGACAGTGCAGGTGCCACCCTTGTCTGAGCCGTGGAGGTGACTTTTTTCTGGAGCTGACAAGGCTCAATATGGTCAAGCTTGTCATGTCCTCCTATCCCAGTGGGTTGGGGACCCTCTGTTTCATACATGGCTTTAGGGATCAGGTCTTGCCATGTTCAACTCTCTCTTCTCCATTCACCACTTGTCAGTCTGGTTCCTTGCCCAAATTATAGGTTCAGTACATGCATATATTTTTGAGACAGGTTCTCATGATGTAGCTCAGGCTGGGCCTCAAGCCCTCAATCCTCCTGCCCCAGCCTCCTGTGGACACAGGAGATCCAGGCCAGGAAGGGCTTCTGGAAATCCAGGACAGGTCCTCTAAGGTCATCTTCGGAACCAGTGCCCAGGAAGAGGCACACAGGGGGTGGGGTGGGGGCCTTGTGTGTGTCTGGTAATAGAGTAAAATAGATATGGGCTGTTTCCAAGAACACAGTTACCTTTTTGGTATTGTAGGTACCTACTCTGCTGGATGGAGTCTCAGAAAAGCAGATGCCAAGACCCTCAGTGGATCAGGTGTCATATGGGCCTCCCACAGTCTCCCCCACAAACAATATTGATCCCTCATCACCATGTGGTATTCCAGGGGTTTGCAGAGTACCTGGAGAGCCTGAGATAATCATGGAAGTTCCCTCTCTAGGGTTCCATGTGCCACCTGGCAGTACTTTCTCCAGCACCCATGCTGGGAAGGGCTTCATCCAGTATAGATCCTTGACAGTCAACAGTGTTCTACAGAGGAGAGTCCCATCCTGCTGGAGACCTTCCCCACTCCACCACACCCTCTACTGCCCCTCTCTATGGAGGAGGTTCATGCTGGGCCTCTGTGGTGTGTGTGTGTGCAGGGCTGGGTAGCACAAAGGATGAATGCATCTTTTCTCCACTGTGGGCTGCTCAAAGCTGCACTTCAGCTGCCCCCTCCTCAGCAGAACAGCAGTTGAGGATGACAGTGTTGGCTCATTGCCAGCAGAGCCCTAGAGCCCAGACAAAGAGATACAGGTGGAAGCAGTTTCTGCAGAAGCCCTCTGGCCTCTGCAGATGGAACCCTGAACATGATGCTCCCAGTGGAGATCAAGAGCACCTAGTGGGTGGGGACAGAAGGTGTCCAAATGGAAAGGTCACATCCCTTATCCCCTCTGCCCAGAAGCTAGAGCACATGGAGATGCTCACTCGCCTTCCTTTTGGTTTTAGGAACCAGGCCATTTAAAGGAGTTCTCTGTGGCCTCTGCCTGGCTTAGTGGGATCAGCCCAGGTTGGCCCACAGATTGGAGGATCAGGAGTCCTAGCAATGTCTGCTAGCTCTTCCAGAGCCTCAGAAGGTACCTGTTAAGCAGGAACTCTGGGTAGACTGGAGCACGGTATGATGGCCATCGCTGGCCAGCCAAGCAGCTCCCATGACACCTCTCTGACAGCAGTGCTGAGAGCTAACAGATACTTACAGAGCACTTACTATATGCCAGACACTCATCCACATGCTTGATGTGCACTAATGTGTTTAATCCTTCCAATAAACCTACGACGGGGACACTGTTATTATACCCATTTTATAGATATGGAAACTGAGGCTCAGAGAAGTTGCCTAGATTGCCTGAGCTCATACAGGCAGAGAGTGGTAGAAAGCTAAGGTTCTTGAAGATGTGGCCTCTGCCCCTTAACATGGCCAGTGTCACCCATGAATGACACGTTTGGTGAGAGAATGGAGTCCCAGAGCTAGCTTCTGCTTTGGGGATAGTTCAGCTTTCACTGGCACCAGAAACAGCTAGGAGCTCTGATGCCAGGAGGTGGAAAGGCTAAGTCTGCTTATCACAAGGACCTTTTATGCCATCCTCACCATGAGCTGGCATCTGGGATCTTTTGGGCCCCGTGAAGTGGGGCATCTTGGATTAAAGCTAGGCAAGATAGAGTTCTTGGAAAGCTCAATAAGACTTTGAAGGATCTCTGGGAGAAGGTGAAAGGGTGCTTTCCCAAGCAGCTGGACTGCAGAGCTCACTCTTAAGAGAATGCCTGCTGAGGATGTTGACCTAAAGGGACAGCCAAAGACGATAGTCCAGGTCCCACTGCAATGCAGCTGAGGCCCTTGGCAAGTCAAAGCTTTCACTCAGCCTCAGTTTCTTTCCCCTCACCACCCCATGAAATGACTGTCTTAACACCAGCCTAGCTTCTTCAGGAGGCCCTAAGGAGGGATAAGAGTTTCTCTACCTGAAAGTAGGACATACCAGGGGAAAACATGTGGATTTGATCTTGCCTTTCCAAAAGCCACAGTGGCTAGGCTCAGCCATCTGGGGTGATTTCCTCTGTGAACAACTTCCACTACAAGAAAGAGGGGAATGTGAATAGACTTGACCTTAGTGTGTCATATGAAAGTCCCGATCATCTTGTGACTCCACTGACTACCCACCTACCTTCCTCTCTGTTGAGATTTTGCAGAGTCCATCCAAAGGTCTTTGAACCAGTCACAAAATACCATGCCTGCTCATGCTGTCTTTGGGGGAGGCTCTAAGGGTGCTTGAGAAGACAGAAGCAATCAATCCCTGAGCTTTTGAAGATGGCCATAAATGTCTAGATAATACTTAGCAAGAGCCATTCATCTGGGTACCTCTGGGAAGATAGGAGGTGCCTGAGCTATCTGCAACTGGATCATCTTCATTTAAGAGACAGTAGTATAGTAGTGTGAGATACAGATTGTACAGCCCAGCCCAGGAGTTTGTAGATACTCAGGGTGGAGGCCAGAGACCCCCCTGAATGGCTCAAAGGAGGAAAGAGGACTTCAGCCAGGTGAGGAAATAAATAGTGCTGTGGTTTTATACTCTCAACAACCCTTTTCAGGGCCTTGCTCTTGGCTTTCTGGATCCCTGTATACATAAGGGGGATGGATCTTGGGTTCAGTGGCCTCTGAAATGAGCCTCAGATGGTTCAAAGAAAACTGTTAAAGAGCCACTAGTGTGTGCTAACTCACTTGGAAATTCTTTATCATTATCACCACCACAATCACTGCCACCACCACTGCCAACCCAACCATGGCCACTGCTATTATACCCCACCAACACTACCATACCCTCCATCTGCCCCACCCATCATTACTACAACCGCCACACTGCCATCACGTCTGCTGTCACCACCAGCATCTCCAACTCCTCCTTCACCATCATCGTCACTAACATCACCACCAACTCCTCTACCATCACCCCCTCTACCATCACCACCAGTATCTCCATCTCCTTCACCATCATCATCACTAACATCACCACCAACTCCTCTACCATCATCCCCTCTACCATCACCACCAGTATCTCCATCTCCTTCACCATCATCATCACTAACATCACCACCAACTCCTCTACCATCACCACCAACATCTCCATCTCCTCCTTTACCATCATCGTCACTAACATCACCACCAACTCCTCTACCATCACCCCCTCTACCATCACCACCAGTATCTCCATCTCCTTCACCATCATCATCACTAACAACACCACCAACTCCTCTACCATCACCACCAACATCTCCATCTCCTCCTTCACCATCATCATCAAACTCACCACCAACCTCCATCCACCAACTCCTTCCTTCACCATCATCATCACTACATCCCACCAACTCCTCTACCATCATCCCCTCTACCATCCCCATCCCCCTCACCATCATCATCACTAACATCACCACCAACTCCTCTACCATCACCACCAACATCTCCATCTCCTCCTTCACCATCATCATCACTAACATCACCACCAACTCCTCTACCATCATCCCCTCTACCATCACCACCAGTATCTCCATCTCCTTCACCATCATCATCACTAACATCACCACCAACTCCTCTACCATCATCCCCTCTACCATCACCACCAGTATCTCCATCTCCTTCACCATCATCATCACTAACAACACCACCAACTCCTCTACCATCACCACCAACATCTCCATCTCCTCCTTCACCATCATCATCACTAACATCACCACCAACTCCTCTACCATCATCCCCTCTACCATCACCACCAGTATCTCCATCTCCTTCACCATCATCATCACTAACAACACCATCAACTCCTCTACCATCACCACCAACATCTCCATCTCCTCCTTCACCATCATCATCACTAACATCACCACCAACTCCTCTACCATCATCCCCTCTACCATCACCACCAGTATCTCCATCTCCTTCACCATCATCATCACTAACATCACCACCAACTCCCTACCATCATCCCCTCTACCATCACCACCAGTATCTCCATCTCCTTCACCATCATCATCACTAACAACACCACCAACTCCTCTACCATCACCACCAACATCTCCATCTCCTCCTTCACCATCATCATCACTAACATCACCACCAACTCCTCTACCATCACCACCAATATCTCCATCTCCTCCTTCACCATCATCATCACTAACATCACCACCAACTCCTCTACCATCATCCCCTCTACCATCACCACCAGTATCTCTATCTCCTCCTTCACCATCATCATCACTAACAACACCACCAACTCCTCTACCATCATCCCCTCTACCATCACCACCAGTATCTCCATCTCCTTCACCATCATCATCACTAACATCACCACCAACTCCTCTACCATCATCCCCTCTACCATCACCACCAGTATCTCCATCTCCTTCACCATCATCATCACTAACATCACCACCAACTCCTCTACCATCATCCCCTCTACCATCACCACCAGCATCTTCATTGCAACCACTGTTATCATTTCTTCTACCAACACTAACTTCGCTAACACCTCCTCTACCACAATTATCACCATAACCACCACCAGCAGCAGCCCCTGTACCATCACTACCACCATCAGCCAGCATCACTAATGCCACCCACCACCCTCACAACTCATTCATCATATTTACCATTGTTTTGATTGCACAGAGGCAGGATGCAAAATCCAATTGCTAATGCCGCTCCTTATGAACCAGCTGCTCCCAAAGGGACCAATCAGAGCTTGATCATACTAGCTGACCACACATTTGGGGTTGTCCAGAACAGTTCCAATTCAGACTTGTCCCTGTCCCATCTTTTCTTGTCAATAGGCCCTGGTTTGCCTATGAAATTATATGGTCACCCTAGTTAAGAGTCTACTTGGCTTCTGATTGACCCCACGAAGGTGCTAACCTGGGCTCTGGCTTGGAGGTTACACTATCACAATTGCTTGCAACTAACGATGTCCTTGTTCCCCTCCCCAATCCTTTCTAGGAAACCACTGAGGAAAGATGAAAATGGCACCAGTGTTGCTGAATATCCCATGAGCTCGTCCCAGAGTAGCAAAGGGGTGGATGTGAACACTGCGGTAGTGTGAATCTGCAGGCCCTGGACCCACTGGCTGGAAGGGCACCTTGGTGGCACTGTTGGACATGGGATGACAGGTGGACATGAGCTGACCCTGGGCCTGTCCAGGACTTCATGCTTTACGGGCCTCGGGCCTCCTGAAAGAGAAAGCATCCTCTTCCCAGGCTAGCCCTGGTCAACCCCCGGGGGTGCAGCACAGACACCAGGCTTGAGCCAGGCTCCCCTGCATGTGGCCCCTCAGCAGCAGCACCACCCAGGGCTCTCCATACCCTTCTTCTTGTCTTGTGTTGGACACACCAACTGTCACCCAGTTGCTAGAGAAAGCACGCACTCCAGTGAAAGTAGAGGGTCTATCTATCTGTCTGTCTGCCTGGGGCAGACAGACACCCCACTTTAACCAGAAGAAAGGAGATCCAGGGACTACTCCAATCTGGAAGCTTCCTCTCATGCAGGAAGCTCACCTGCTTCTCTGTGGACATTCTAACAAAAGCCATCATACAGCCATGAGACAAATGACCCCTTCCAAAGGTGCTTCCCACACATCTGTCCATAACTGTACCTGCCGTGGTCTTCCATCTCCAGAGCCTGTGTCACCCTCCTTTGCCCACCCACAGCCTAGCCTGTGGCTCCTGACTGCATGCCTGCCTCAGGAAGCAGTGAGCCCAGCCTATATAGTCCCCTGGGAGTAGACTCAGTGTCTCCCATAAGCCCAGGCTGAGGGTGTCCCAAGAAAGTCAGAGGTTCCCTTTGCACCTGCTCAGACATCCCACATCTGGCTCTTCAGGAAGCATCAATGTGAGCCAGACCCTGCCTCACCAGGCAGAGGTCACAACTTGTGCCAAACCCATGGGGGCACTCTGTGCCAGGCCGATGCTGGTCTGGTGCTATGTGACTCCCCACTTACCCCCAAACAGCCCCCCAAAACCTCAATTTGGTACTCAGAAAGTTCCCAGGAGAAGGTGGCTTTCTTCTGTGTCTCCCGGAAGTGGCTTTCTGTGGCCAGGGCTCTAAAGGCTCCAAACCCTCCCAACCGTGGAAGGAAGGGAGAGTAGTGAAGAACCAGCTAGCCTTGCTAACCCTCTGCTCACAGGCTTGTTTCCCTGGAGGCCACCCACACAGTGAGGCACATCCCTTGACCTTTGTGATTTTATGTTCCCTGGCCCCCAGCCCGGCTCCCCTCACCAGCCACATATACTTGCCTGGAAGGAAACTGGCCTACTGGAAGGCAACACCCCCACAGTGTAGAGATTTAGCTGAGTTCATTAGCTTCCTCCTCAGCCACCAGAGATCTTCTCTGCTGGGTGTTTGTGCTACATGGGAATTCAAAGCCAGGTAAAACTGAGGGACAGAAAAATCAGTCCCAAGTGGATGGGTACCCTGAAGCTGCCACTGCCCTGCTCCTGAGTCAGTAGGTACAGGATAAGGGGTCCAGGGCATGTCTCCTGTAATTGACATTTGCCCTCCTTTGCTTGAGGACATGGTTTTGGGTTGGGTTTGAATTTCACCTTCACAGCATACCTTAGCTCTGGCATGGGGTTGCCAAGAGCCTTCTGTGGGGCTGCCCTCACCTCACCCAGGGGGACACTTGGCAGTGTGGTTCCAAGTGATGAAGAAGCCAGAGGAGGTAGATCAGGGTGAGAAACCTGGCAGGCTGTACCCCAGTACCCTGTCTCTCACCCTCACACACACCCCACCGCCACCTTGATCTATTGAGAACAGGGTCACAGTCTTCTGGTGCCTGTGCCTGCAGCAGGCACTGGAAGACAGGAGAGCTGGGCCTTAGTTGTAAACACACACACACACACACACACACACACACACACACACACACACACACACACACACACTGGAGCTTCACAGGAGAGCATAACACTCCCCCACTCCCACCTTGGTCTCTCAAGGCCCAGGAGTGAGGAAGGGACACCTTTCTAGCTGAAAGGGAGCTCTCTACCAGGGGACATGAAGGGCTGAGCAGAGTCTGAGATTTCTATGCACCCATGTCCTGACCTTGGCTTAAATCTAGAAAGCCCACAGTGTGCATGCTATTAGCCAGCAGGGACTATAGCTGAGTTTCCACTGAGCTTGGCTAGTGTATATGTATATTCTTTCTAGTGGGGTTGCATCATCCCATTTCTACAATTAGGGGAAATCAATGGAAGGGCCCAGGTTTAAAAGGGTGTCCCTAGAGAACAGCAACCCAAAGCCCAGGACTGGCTGTTTAGAGGACACAACTTACATCACAACAGAAGCCACTAGTTTTTAAACCCACATGGCTGAAACATAATCATGTCAACCAAGAGCATGAACTTAGAGCATCATTTCAAAGGGCCCCACAGCAACTCCACTAAGACCAGTTTGCCAAGCAGCCTGAATGCATAAGTCAGGTGAAGCATCATCCATGTCCACATGTTTCCCCAGATGTTTTCCACTGCGGTCAAATCGTGTCAGAGCTCAGCAGCGGCATTTAGGATCTCCCAGTTACCAGGTGTTTCAATAAGCCTTCTAGAGGACATTTTGGATGAAAGAATAATAGATATAAAAAAAAAATAGGCGTATTATATATAGCTATATATATTTAAAGAGATATCTATCTATACAAATATATATATAAATAAATACTGTACTCCAGTCTGTATAAATATGACCTAAACAGCCCAGGTAGTGTGAGACCTGCATTGCATGAATGTAAATCCCCTGACCTCTGCCTTCTTAGCAATGCGTGTATATGGGAGGTGACCGTGCTGCTGGCAATCTGTCTTGGCGGGTGGTTGCACACATCAAGACTTAGCAGCCCCTTCCTTGCAAGGAAGGAAGCATTGAGGTTTTTTTATTGTCAATAAAAATATACTTATAAAGGTGGCTCTCACGGTTGTCTGTAGCTGGCCCTGAACATGCATGAGGAGTAAAGCTTGCTGCTGGGAACCCAGGGAGGGCTACGCTCCTTGAAGGCACTTCCTATTGATTTTCCCTTTGTTTATGTCACTTTTGAAGATTTGGTATTTATTTATCTATTTATTTATCGTGTGTGTGTGTGTGTGTGTGTGTGTGTGTGTGTGTTTTGTCTGTATGTGTGTGCCTGGCGCCTTTGGAGGCCAGAAGTGGGTGTTGGATGTCCCTGCAACTGGGGTTATGGATGGTTGTGGGCCACCCGATGTGGGTGCTGAGACCAAACGTGTGTGTCCTCTACAAGAGCAGCAGGTGCTCTTAATGGAGCATCACCTCTCCAGCCCCAGGGCTGGTATTTCTAAGGCCAGTCTTGTCCCTCATCCTCTCACCCACCACCTCCATTTGAATTGATACCAGAGCCCCAAGCCTTTCCAGTCTGCCTGAGTGGAACCAGTTCAGACCCAGGACTTCTAAGAGCCACACCGGGAAAGCTCCAGTAGAGTGGTCTGACCATGCTGTGGGCATCCAGGATGGAGGGGCTTCTGTGCATGCTGGAGGAGGAGTGGGGTTGAGCCTGTAGCCCGTGTCCTAGTACATCCATCCCTGCCTGGACATCAGTACCTAATTCCCCGGCCTGACGTGTGCTCCAGCAGAGGGACCTCAGGAAGGGCAGGTCCACCTCAGATTGTCCCAATCCTGGAGGAAGCAGGGCAGGAGACACAGAGGGCTGTGCATAAATCCAGACCCCACCAGGAAAATTTTGCCAACCTTTCATCTTTCTGTGGATGAGTGACATCCTTGCATAGGTGTCAGGAGGGATGTTAGGAAAGAGAATGCCATTATCTTCATCTTAGGGTAAAAAGATGAATCTGAGAAGGGACTCTGATGGCCCCTCACAGAGACTAGCCAACAAAGATGAGGCTGGGCTTGGAGCCTAAACATTCCGCACTAGCCTCTGCTAATGACTGAAGGGACCCCCCAACATAGACGGTCTTCCCTATCATTGAGGCACAACTGCTTCTCCCTATTCCCATCAGGTTCCCAATCCTTCAGTGACTTCAGTAAGGGGGTGGAGGACAAAAGAGCCCTCCATGTCCTGAACAAGGGTTGGGTGGCTCCCCAATGGCCCCTAGTCTAGAAGGTTGTCAACTCAGGACAGGGGTTGGGGCAAGGATCTGCATCCCAGGCACCAAGGAAATGAGAGGAGTTGTAGAGATCCTCGCTGAGCCAGAGATCTTTTTCTCGGGACATACCTCCTTGATATCTTTTCCCAGTGTCAATGGGGCCTGATGAGCTGCCAGCTATGGAAACTCCCATTCCCAAGCAGGCCCACAGTAGAAGGGCCATCGTTATAGTTACTGTCCATATTGTAGTCAGTAAAAACACCCAGACTGCCCGGGCTTTTGACTTGACTCTTCTACCTTGGTAGAAACACCTCAAGCTTCATACACACTCCTGTGCACCCCAGCCAGGGTTCCACAAACCACAATCCTGGGACCAGCAGAGAACAAGACAGAGAGCAGCCAGCCTGTGTGTAAGGCTCTGTCCTTTTGTGCCCAGGAATAGGGCTCCAAGGCCAGACTGGGAGATGAAGAAGGGCAGGCCATCAGCAGGGAGCAGGGGCACCAGACTCCCCCAGGTGTCTCGTCCCCACCCTTGTTCTCCTCTCCAGGGTCTTCATTGCTGGTTTCAGCTCCAATGACCAACACAGCACACTGCTCTCACCAATGTGACAGCATCATGCCCTGTGAAGGGGGCCTAGCTGCCACCAGCGGACATGATACACAGTGGCACCCACAGAGTGCCTGGCCTGGCAGCTGGAGAAGAGGCAGAAAACCAGCCTTGGGCCCATGGGGAAAGTGGTAGCAAGGCACTCTTTCTTCCTCCTTTCTCTAAAGTGTGCCACTCAAACATACTGACAGGAACCTGGAAGTCAGTCCTGCCCAGCCTCTGTATCCCAGCTTACTATAGGCCACCCCACCTGACTAGTACCACATCCCAATCCAAACCTCAGCTCACAGGCCATCTGACAGTTCCCTTGACGGGTCACCCGCAATGCTGTCTATCCCAGTACAGTCATCCAGGCCCCACCCCTCTCTCCCATATTGGGGTGGGGCACTTCCTAAGCCCTGTCCTCCCTTACCACCAGGGTCTCCCAAAACAGGTGTCATCCAGCTCCTTCTCTCTTCCCTCTCTCTCCAAAGAAAGGGACTCTGCCACTGCCCAGGTGTCATGCTGAACACAAGTCCAGCTTTCCCCACCTGCTGTCCAACTGGGACCTGTGGGACACCTCACAGGTCCTTGATTCCTGGAATGCACCTCAGCCTTTCAGGCTGCTCTTCAAACCACATTCACATTCCCAGCTCCTCCCTTCCAGCCACCGACTCCAGGTCCCACCTCACTTCAGGTCCCTTTCTCCACCCGACTGCAGCTCTTCCTTGATCTACCGTCTGCCCACCTGCCTTTCCTCTGATCCATCCATTGGCTACCATGGCTCCTTCCTGGCCTTGGTCTTCAGTCTTGCTGCCCAAGCCTTGCTGCTCCCTCCCCCACCCATCCCCACCACTCACTCCCACCCCTAGTGGATTGACTGCGTGCCTCTATTGCATGCTACCCTCACTCCTTGGCCAGTCCTGGACACCTGGCTTGCCTCTCCCTCCTAGCTAACCTGCCGTCCAGATCCCTCCCAGGGGCTGCCTCTTCCTCAAGCCCAGAGCACTCATGCATCCTGCCCAGAGCCAGTCACGTGCCCTTTAGTCTGTGTGTAGCTCTCATTTCCTGTCTTCCCCTGTGGGTATGATCTCTTACATTATCCCGCCATGTGACCCTGTAAGCCCCTCGATACTCTTGACCCACTCATGCCCATGCTGTGTGTGGCAGAAATCTTAAAAGTTCTTATTAATAAAATCAAACCCGAGGCCAGTTATTGGGGTGAATGCTGGAAGATCAGAGAAGCAGAACAAGTCACAGCTACCTCACCAGTTCCTCAGCTGATCCTGTTTCCTCAGACTGGAAGCCTCTGAGTCCTCATCTGAATGGGTCTCAGTTTAACTGTGCTGCTCCAAAGCCTAAAACCTAACCAGCCAAATGCTTCTGCTTCTAGTTTCTGGTCCTCAGGCCTTATATACCTTTCTGTTTTCTACCATCACTCCCTGGGATTAAAGGCTGAGTCACCATGATTGGCTGTATCCTTGAACAGATGGATCTCTGCCTCTAGAATGCTAGGATTAAAGGTGTGTGCGCCACTATTTTCTAGCCTCTGTATCTAGTGGCTGTCTGTTCTCTGACCCCAGATAAATTTTTTAGGGTGCACAATATTTTGGGGAACACAATACCACCACATTTCCCCTTTTTTGTCTAAAATTAAAAAGGAATATAACTAATACAAGAAAAACTATCCAATAAGTATATACAATATATAGTCAAGAGTTACATTAACAATGTCCAGTCCATTAACATTTGACAGATTCAGATAAAAAATTTCATTACTTATCCTGTTTAAAACAAGTAGTTCCATTTTAAATGTATTTTTTCTTTTCATAATAAATTCAGTAATCTACCTTTTGTCATTTTTATATCTCCCCCTTTTTCTTTTTACAGTAGATTCAGTGATGTACCCATTTATCCTATTATTCTTTATCTTTTTTCTCAGAGTAGTTTCATATCTACCTCATATCTATATTCTCTTTTTTCTTTTTTTTAAAACAAAAACTCTGAATCTAATCTCCGTGTTCAGTGTCTTTCCTGACCATTAACAATTAACAACTTGTAGCCAACTATTATAAACAATAACAATTATCCATAAACCATTGAACGATCAAAACACACCCACCCCACCTCTTGGGAATATGGGCATTGCTTTCTTAAAATTACTTCGTGCTTTCTGGAGGTGAAGACATCTTTAGGGGATCCTGAAAAGAAAATTTTGGGGTTAATTGTCAAGTCCTGTATCATTTGTCCAGTCTCTGCATAATAGGAAAGTGTAGGGATTGTTTCAAGTCCGTGTTCAAGTAGCCTGTCAGGCTGGATCATCTCAGCTAGCCATCTTGAAATTGTCCTAAGCAGTTTGTAGTCCAAAGCTGATCTTTCCATAGTGTTAATCAGCTTAATGGCTTTACCATAGTCCATGTGGCATCATCGTTATGGAATCCTGTCATCTTTTTGAAGATTTCAAAGTCACTGTTAGGCATGGTCATGGTTCTCTGAAGATTTTTTTTTCCTCTGTGGTTTGGAGCAATCACAGTCTGATAAATGTCTGTCCCTCGGAACCTTGAATGTTCTTCCCTAGAAGAGAAAATCTTCACAGCAATTTCTCCCCAGCATTTGTCTTGCCAAACTTTTCCAAACTGACCTTTGCCGACTCTTTCATGTAACAAGATGGTTCTGGCAATTCTTCTCTGAACAAGCAGCAGTAAACCCTTTGTCCCAGGTAGCAGCATCACCGCAGTCACCAACACGATGAGAAGAAGCCAGCAACTTGGAGCAGCAATCACTGCCCCCATGGTCCCACAGCTGCCACCGTTTGTGTCTCAGCCCCAGCCGAAGCCTCCTAGGCCTGCCTCAAACTCAGGATCCTCCTGCCTCTCCTCCTTCAGTAAATCCTACCAGTGTGCCACCACAACCTGCTGAAGGTAGCTCGGGTCTGAGCAGGGGCCCACAAGGCCACAGGCAAGCAGCTTTTTCATGAATTCGTACCACGAATGTTGTGTGCCAGATGTAGCAGGAATCTTAAAAGTTCTTATTAATAAAATCAAACCCGAGGCCAGTTATTGGGGTGAATGCTGGAAGATCAGAGAAGCAGAACAAGCCTTGCCTACCTCATCTCGCCAGTTCCTCAGCTGATCCTGTTTCCTCAGACTGGAAGCCTCTGAGTCCTCATCTGAATGGGTCTCAGTTTAACTGTGCTGCTCCAAAGCCTAAAAGCTTAACCAGCCAAATGCTTCTAGTTTCTGATCCTCACACCTTATATACCTTTCTGTTTTCTACCATCACTCCCTGGGATTAAAGGCTGAGTCACCAGGCTTGGCTGTATCCTGGAACACATGGATTTCTGCCTCTAGAATGGTAGGATTAAAGGCGTGAGTGCCACCATTTTCTAGCCTCTGTATCTAGTGGCTGTCTGTTCTCTGACCCCAGATAAATTTATTAGGGTGCACAATATTTTGGGGAACACAATACCACCACAGCTGTGTCCTGGGGATACAGAAGGGAACAGACAGGGCTCCATCCTTTAGGAGCAAGCCATTGGTGGCAATGGGTCTGTAATTGGCATGCAGGTAGCCAGTGATGAGGGCGTGGAGGCAAAGGACACCCAGGCTTGGCTTTCCAGCACTTCCATACCTCAACTTGAACCCTCCCTTTAGCCTAGGAAACACAGATCTTTTATAGAGGGTAAACTAAGCTTCAGAAATGTCAAGGGGCTGCCAGGGCTAAGAAAAACAGCAAGAGAGCAGAGCTGCAGTTGAGCTCCAACTCTGCATGGCAATGAGTTTGAATTCTTCCAACTTAGATGGGCTCACAGATTGCATAGGGTCTATCACACACACACACACACACACACACACACACACACACACACACACACTTCTTCAGACCTTAGGAAGGGGCAAAGCTTTTAGCCACCCCAACCTCTGGAAGCTGGAGCTAACAAAGACCACTGCACAGGTGACTTCGGGCCAGGCTCTTCCCTCTCAGAGCCTCAGTTTTTCTCACCTGAGTGGGAGAGAATAAGCTCTAGCTGGCCCTTCGTCTCGTCACTTGTGGCTTCCTCTGACCACTGCTGGCTTCTCTCCATTCTATCACCTTAATCTAGCTTCAGTATGGCAATGCGGTCCACCTAAGAATAACTGCTGGTTTGTGTACATGCTTCCCACTCAACCCCTGTTAGAAGGAGGTCGTACAGGAACAGGGGCCTTCTCTAGGTTCGGGTTTTACTCATTACCAAATCTCCAGCCCTCTAAACATCCTAACATGCCTGATGTTGGAAATACTTGTTAAATTAACTGGTACACAGTGGTTTACAAATTTCACACAGTATACACTGGCATAAAGAAGAGAGCATTTTATTTTGTATAAACGCCTGCCTGCAGCACACAGTTGGGTGTAGTCAAACTTGAACTTATACTTGGGGATAGTTTGTCCCCCATTTCGCTAGTGTCATTCAGACAGCTTAGTTTCCTGTGGCTAGACACTGTGGCGTCATTCCAAGGGCCACTCCCCTCTCGAAGGCACCAACCTGGGCCACTGAGCAGGCAACGGTAGTCACGGATACATAGCAGCTGGCCTTAGGCTGGAGGGTTTTCCTCAGTGGTCTCCATTCGCTGCTGCACAAGGGCTGGCTTGGCTGCTTTATGGGCTGATCAGGCTCTGTCTGGCTCTTCTAGCCCTTGGGGTCACTAGTTGCCCCCCAATGTTCGTACTATAAATGTCCTCCTGATGTGTCTTATTTTCTTAGCCCCCAGCCCTTAGAGATTTTGGCCTCTGATCAGGCACTAGGCCAAAGAGCTGGAGACACTTCCCGGACTCCCAGGCAATGTCGAGCTTTGCAACTCTGTAACCTATTGAGGAAAGATACAGACATATGCCCTGGCCTCCAGGCCCTCCCTACTTCCTCTTCCTTTGGCTGGCCATCCACCAAGGTCCAGAAGAGGTAGGCTCTCTGCTCTCTCAGCCTGTCCAACCAGACCTTTCCCCACATACTGGTCTCCTCCTGCCCACCATCCACAGAAGAGACTGAGCCGTGCTGTTTCCTGGAGAGGAAAAAAAAAAAAACAACAACAACATATGCAGTTATTATTTTCAAAATATTATCCCCATTACAAACACTGTGCTGTGCTCACGCCATGTGACTCCAAATGCTGGCAGAGCGTGCCATGTGGAGGAGGATTCCCCAGTTGCTCATTCAGACTTGGAATCGCGGGGAGACTTGAGTCAGCACACGGAGCTCGGCAGCGTGGGAACAGCACACCGAGGAACGAGGGGGGGGGGGGGGCACAAGTGCTCACTGCAAGCTGTGATTTCAGCAAAACAGCAGCTGTCACCAGCATTACAGTCTGAAGAGTATGTGGTGACATACAGACCCGGGATGGGGCAGGTCCCAGAAGAGCTCATCCCTGTCTTGCCAGCAGTCTCTCTCAGTGCTGAAGATGGACGGCATCTCTTCGTGTGCTTTGATAGAGTCGGGGCACTGTCACTTCCATTCTGTAGCTAACGGAGCTGAAGCTTAGGCATCTCACCTATGGCCAGAGGGCAGGAGAACATGCAGGTCCTGAACCCAAGCCGGCTGTAGAGCCCATGTCCGCGCAATCCCCTCGGATCCCCATTGGAGCCCAGCTTATGCCCCACAGGCTGAAGACCCCCATACTCTGCTATCTGCCAAGTACCCCCACCCATCTGTCTCCCGCTCTGCAATTCCCCCTCCCCTGGGCAGTGTGACTTGTCCTCACCTGGAAAGTGCGACCGTCCTGTCCTTCAGCTTGATGACCCATGATTCCTCTCTTTTCTAAGTGGCCACTTGAAGGGGTGGGAATCAAGGTGGCAGCCAGCCAGCCCCAGGAGGTACCCTTCTCCACTGGCCCACAAGGACCTGTCTAGGCTGTGTAATTAAAAAGCCATTTGTCCCTGAAACAGCCAAAGACTCAAGTCACATGTGCACCTTGCGGAGTGCAGCTTGTGCCCGGGACTCGTCTCGGCATACCCACCTGACTTCAGCATCCCTATGGAAGAATTCAGCCTGGCGTGGGGTCGTTGGCATCCCAGAGCTCACAGCAGAGGAGTGAAGCCAGCCACGAACGGGAGGGCCAATGTGGAGCAAAGAGCACATCTCAAGCCCTGCTTTGGCCTTTGCCCTTTGTCCCTGCTGGCCAAGGGACTCTTGGGACCTATGAACTAGAGCTCAGTCTAAGCTGGGGTAGTAAACCCAGAGCCTGCAGGGCAAGCAGGAAAACAAGGGAAGGTTGCCAGGCCAGGGACCAGCTCAAAGACCACAGGATTTCTGTTCAGAGGCTGTGGTATTGGTTCTGACCCTGAGGTCAGACCAGTGATGGGAGCTAGACCATGTGAGGCCAGATCAGTGGTGGGAGCTAGACCATGCTGGAGACCACATGGTCTTCAACCACAGGTACTCCAATCAAAAGAAGGAATAAAATTGCAAGCTCATCACACAAAAGGCACTATGACAAGGTCAGCCAGTCTAAATAGTTCTAAATTACAGGTCAGATGAGCAGCAAAGGACCTTCCTAGTGTCTAGCTGATAGTTTCTGTAATGCACAGGGTGAAAGTTGCAGGAGGCAGACACTTCCTGCTACCTCGCTGAGGGACTCCTGCAAACAGCCTCCTCTTCTTGTCTCTTATGTAAGGCTCATAGCTAAGGGATCAGGGGTGCCCATTTCACATCGCTGTGACGGTTAAATGACATCATTACATCAAATGCATGTGACATGTAGTGTCACTGCTATCTGTGGCTATAATTAGTTGGGGCAGGTCTTTTTAGAACTGAGTGAGTCCCATTCAGTAGATTCCAAACTGAAGAGCTCATCACTGCAATCCTCAGTTTGTACAAGTTTATTCTTTTTCTTATTATTAATTTTGGGGCATGAGGGATTTAACCCAGGACTTGCATACACTAGGCAGACATTCTACAATCAACCTACACCCCAAGCCCTTTTAAATTTTTATTTAGAGACAAGGTTTAAGTTACCCAGGCTGGCCTTGAACTTGTGATTCTCCTTCCTCAACCTCTCCTGTAGACAAATTCATTATATATATATATATATATATATATATATATATATATATATATATATATATATATATATATATATATCACCTTCGTCAGATGAGGTGGCTCTCTCTCTCTCTCTCTTGAGTACAAAACAGAGGATAATGAACGAACAGAAATACCTCAGGGAAGTCCCCAGACTTTTCTAGCCCATGCTCTGGCACAGCTCAGCCAAGGGGAAAACTGCTGACTTGGGGACATGCAGCTTTCAGTGTAAGCCACTGCCAACTCATGGCCTGAGCAGGCACTTCACTCAGGGGTCCCCAGTATCCAAACTGCAAAAATGGGGAGACTCTCACCACCTGTCTCAGGCAGGAGAGTCAGGCCAATGTCTAGAAGGGATTTGGGACCTTGTAGACACTCAATGGACAGTGGCTGGTATGACTTCCCGTGAAGGTCCTTCCTATAGGCTCACCGCTTGCCCCTTAGCTGTGGGAGCAGCTGGCCCACTTCTCTTTTAACAGCCCAGACATCATGGTTCATGGGTCCCCCTTCGTAACACCCTGGTTTTATACTGTGCAATGAGTTCCACCCATTCCATTCTGCACAAGAGTCATTATTGTCAAAATAGTTCATTTGTCCAATATCCATTGCAAGTCAATCCTGGTAGGGAGGTGGAGTGCAGTGTCTGCACTGTCCAATGAGTGCAGAGGTCCTCCAATCCCAGCTCATCAGAGTCCTGCTGGATGACCCATCTTCTCTGACCTGATCCAGTCTGCTTTGCTCTGATGTCACTTGACAGTGGAGATGAAGCTGTTGTGACCACTTGGCCTGAGAGGAGGCTCTTAGGGAAGAGATGGCTGGAGACATCTCAGTGAGTGGCAGAACCCTGGGCTTGCAAGGAAGTGACAAACAGTGGAGTCTGGGAATGTTGACTAATGACCACATTTTGGCTCCCGTGGTCTTGCAGATCTTGACTCAGATGCACAGGCTTGAGGGAAAACAAATAAGCCTGCAGCTGTGAGCCGTCCTCTGCCATGTCTTTGGCAAGTAGCAGCAGTCCTCCAGAGGTCCGTGGATTCCCGTGGTCTCCCAGCAGCATCATTGTCCTCTGCCCACTGGGACTTTCTATCACCCCAGGATTGGTAAAAAGACCCATTTTTACAGAAAGGGAAAACAAAGGTCCAGACACAATAATTTGTCCAAGGTCAATCAACTAGTAAGAGGCATGCCCACTGTTACACAGCATTGAGAACAGAATCTTTGTACAGGAAGAGTTGGGCCAATGACACTCTCAGGCACCTCAGAATGATCTGACAACACCACCGCCAGTAGACTTCTCCAAGGGAAGGAAAACTGAGAGACTCCTTGACCTTCTCCAAGCCACTAGTGCTGGCCACACCTGGGTCAGGTGGCATCTTGCCCTTGCTTTCACAGTTGCCATCTAGCACTGGTGTGGGATATATGTAGCTTACATTAACACAGGAGATAGCTGGTTAGGAACATAGTCCTTGGGCTTGGGGACCAAGCTTGACTCTGTCCCTTACAAGCAATATGACCTTGGATGAGTATCTTTACCTCTCTAAGATTTAGCAAGAATAAAAATAATAATTTCCTGAGTGCTCCAAGCTTCATTAAAATTTGCATCCTTTTACCTTTTTTTTTTTCATTAAGAACCCTATGAGGTAGACTGTGTCATTGTCCCCATTTAACAGGTGAGGAAACACTAATAATGAAATCCCAAGCCTCCTGAGGTAGTGGGGTTCCAGCTCAGGGCTCTTTGGTGGCCTTTGTGAGGGACAAGGGTCAGCATACATTCTGAAGGGCCATGTGGTGGCTGCATTAAGCAGCTTTCTGGCCTATGGTACTTGTGGCAACTTAGCTCTGCAACTGCAACACAAGATTAGCCACAGTCTACATGTGAGTGGTAGCTATGGTTTGTCCGATCATATTTGAACAGGCTGTGGATAGCATCTGGCCTGTGGACAGCATCTAGCCTGTGGACAGTGTCTGGTCCATGGACAGGAGCTAGCCTGTGGACAGTATCTGGCTTGTGAACTACATCTTACATCTAGCCTGTAGACAGTAGTTAGCCTGTGGACAGTAGCTAGCCTGTGAACTACCTCTTACATCTTGCCTGTGGACAGCATCTGGCCTGTAGATGGCATCTAGACTGTGACTTTAGTTTGTTGATCCTTGACCTCCGTGGGGCAATCCTGTTAAAATGCCACCGGCTCTTCCTGTCTTCAAGCACCGAGCTCAGTTACTGGAGAGCTGACATAAGGTATCGGGGAGGGGGCCAGGGATACCGGCATCTGTGGATACAGTGTAGGTTGGGTAATTTATGGATCAGTGAAGTGGTAGTATACTGACCACAGGGACAGAGTCAGTGTCAAGCTGGCAATAAAAAAGTGCAAGGAGAAATGTGTGTGGGCACATACCTGTAGGTGGTAACTTGAGATTAAGATGACAGGGTCCAGACATAAGTTGTAAGGGTTCATTTCCAACCCTCACTGAGGATACAAACATAAAGGGAAGTAAAGGCAGAAGCTTGTTCAAGGAATTGGAGCAAAGACAATTTGGAAAAGAACCTGGCATTGTCTAAGGGTAGGATGTGGCCACTAAGAGCTAGGTTGCCTGGGGCCTACAGCTGAGTTTGGATAGGGTAGTCAGCAAAAAAAAACTCCCTGAGAGAGCAGTCAGAACTGCCTCCTCCAGCTGGTAACTCATCCTAGGAATGTTTGAAAAGAAGCAGGATATGACAGTTCAGCCCTGGCTAAGCCCACTAGATAGCAAAAAAGAAAAAAAGTGCATTCAACTCAGCAGATGTTATTAAACACGTACTATGTGCCAAACTCTGGGGACTGGGATGGTACATGCCCCCAAGCCTGTCACCATTTACAAGTGAAATATATATGTGCACAACTTACTGTAACATAGAATAGTCATGCGTGACCAGGGGCAGAGGAGGGTTCTGACTGCCCCAAAAGGCCTTTTGTAAGAACCTGTTGGAAGGTACAAAAGCATCACTCTGATGCTCTTGCCACAGGGCTCAGCAAGTTCCCTGCAGGTTCTCAGAAGCACCAGGCTCTGTGGCCCTCCCTGGAGTACTCAAGTACTCACACCCCCCAAGGACTCACTTGCCCCTGAGAAGCACATCGAACTTCCCAGAAGAAAAGAGGAGACTCTTGCTAACCAACTCATTTTAAAAAGGTATTATCTTGTGCTTTCAAAGTCCTCCTCAAGAGAGTGGAGCAGATAAGAAGGGAAGCCCTTGTCTCTGAATAATTGCAGTCTTAGAGGGGATCTATACAAGTCCTGAAGAGATGGCTGCCGGCAACTAAATGCTAGGGCTGGAAAGTGACTTGAAAAAGCCCCAGGCTCACAAGATAATGAAAATGCATTTAATAGTCTGTCAGCTTAAGTGTATACTGTGTCTTCTCTCAGTCAGTGCATTACAGGTTGGAGAAGAGACGATGCTCTGGGGAAGCAGTCAACTGCTACGGTGTGAGTATGCCCAAACCCTGGTGCTCTTACATGTTGTATGACATGTAACTCCAGGAGGCGGTGCTCTGGACCAGTGCTGGGCCTTCTCTGGTCCACTGCGCGCGCAGTCTACAGTTTTGAACATAGTCCTATCCAAGTATTAACAAAGGCATAAAAGCCATCACTCACAATCAAAAAACATTATCATAGAGCTTATAGGACAGCACATCCAGGAACTGATGAGTTGAAAAATTAGTTTTAAAAACAATAAGACTTAGCTGGGCATAGTGGCACATGCCTGTAATCCCAGCACTCAGAGGGCAGAGGGAGGTGGACCTCTGTGAGTTTGAGGCCAGCCTGGTCTTCAGAGCGAGTTCCAGGACAGCCAGGGCTACACAGAGAAACTCTGTCTCAAAAAAAGATTAATAATAATAATAATAACTTACCAGACAGTTTTGGAAAGTGTATTAAAAAAAACAATTGGCACAATTTAACCACCTAATTTCTAAGTGCACTTTGTCATATGTTCTTTACAAGCTGCCTCTTTTCCAAAGATAATGACAAAAGCTTCAGTCAGGCGGCACTAGACTCTGGTGACTTTTGTTTGTTTTCTTTGTTTTATTGCATTGTCAAGAGTAGAGTTTTAAGAAAAAACACTACAAAGGTTTTAAAAACCCTATTTATTCTCTATCATCAAAAATAGCAACAGGGGGACTTTATACAACTTTTCTGTGAGTACCCACCAGTCTGTTTTTTTTTTATTTTTTCTTAAAAAAAATAGAAGTTAGATAAAGAAAAATGATTTGGTTTTTTTTAAAAAATAATGTAAGGAAACACTTAATCAGATAGCCCAAGGAGTCATCAGAAATATGTGTAGCAAGAAAGCTTCGTTTGTGGCCCTCTCCAGCCTTTGCACGTCTTTATACTAAACTAGAAAGAGAATGTACAGTACCAATGTTCCCCAACCTGCGTGGATCAAATTGTTTGTTTTTATACCCATTATTGCTAAGCCAGAGTGTTGACACTGGAGCCGAGGAGTCCACTCATAGAGGATAAAATTGAGAAGCTGCTTCCGAGGACTGGATCTCCACCTGGGCCATTTTGAACTGGGTGCACTGCAGCCATTTGCGGAGGGCAGCCAGGCTAGCACTGCTCTGGCCCGAGCCGGGCAGCGTCCTTAGGCTGTGGTGGTTCACGTTGTTCTGAATGGCCTGAAGTCGGAGCTGGAGGCCGGCGGATAAGTGCTGTTAAGAAAAGGGTAGACAGTTCAATTCTTTCCACTAAGTGCACATGTCCGGTAGGGATGGGCAGGGCAGTCGGTCTACAGGTAGAACTCAGACCTGGCCTGAAGCAAGCATGCCTTCAAATCTGGCAGTGCTGGAGGTGCGGGCCGGGATGGGGTGAGCCTGTTAACTACAGTTATCCTGGCCCAACTCCATCCAAATACTGATGAGCTCATGTTGACTCACTGCAATGGGAACATGAAGCTGACGCCGAGCACCTGGCCTGATGCATTGGTCCTGAGCAAACCACTCATACTCAGCACAGGGGCCTGGTACAGTGGTTAGGTATTTGGGCTCTGTAGTGGAACTTCCCAGTTTCAAATCCCAGTTCCCCTGGGGAAGCTACGGGAACAGGGTCTATTAGTCTGTATTAAGTTTTTTCCCCCCTAGGTGGGGGCATATTTATTTCACAGCTCTATAAGACAAGTGAGTTAACAGATTTTCTAGAAGGGGACCTGGCCCATAGCAGATGCTTGGTACATTTTAATATTGTAGTGGTCTTTCTGTGTCCATGACAGTTGTTGACACAGGGAGGTCATGTCAAAGCTCCTCCTTCCCGGTTCCTCACCAAGCCTTCCTGGCCTGTACTTGGTGCCTTGTGAAACTGCCACAGATTAGCACCAAAGCAGGTGAACTGTGGGGCTGGCAGTTTGGAATGCCTGAGGTAGTGGCTCGGTTTGGTAGTGAAAACTGGAACTGAAGTAGGTTCTAGTGGTCTGTACATCCCTGCCCTACTGGTGGCCACAGCTAGCTAATCAGGATGCAAAGGCTGCCCACACCGTTGACGGCTGCCCTGCTGGCTTTTGATATCCCAAGTGTCTGGAGTCCACATCCCTCTCCTTCCAAACACTATGGCTTCCCAACCTGGGGAAGGAGATACAGCAAGAGTGTTTCTGTCCTCTCTCCCTCCCCGACACTCCAGGTGCCACAGACAGGCACCAGATGTGGACGGTGCAGTGTATGGCTCTCCCATTTATTGCCAAGCCCCACTATATTTGTCACTAAGGGGTATGTGACAAAATGTCACCCCCCAGTGAGACCTAGCATTAGAAAATACATTCACTCGGGGGCCTCCTTCCAGGATCTGGGATGCTATCCAAGTCACTGTTCTTTATGGTCCCAAATTTCCTCACATGTAAAATGAAGAAGGTGGGTTCTTTCTAGTCATTCCTTCAGCGTTATCCTTTTTTAAAGGAATTATTTCCATCCCAGAAAATGAATCTTGGTTATCAGATGACATCACTGGGTAAGCTTGGGCCAGACTCCATGGTTCCTTCTTAAATAGGGTTTGTCGTGGACTGAACCTGTTCAGACGTAGGGGCAGTGCTTCCTCCTTCCCTGCACCTTCACCCACAGTGAGCAGTGGGACCCGGGCTCCTAGGGATGCCTTCTGTGGGTCCCTTACCTGCCACAGGTCTCTGGTATTATCAACCCATGAGACCAGGAGTAAGCCAAAATCGTTCTTTCTTTATAGCCAAGGGAGTAGCAGTGTCCCCTATGGATGCTCTGAGGTTCACTGGAGGAAGCAGACCTTCCAGACAGTGCAGGGGATGACTTACCTTGGTATTTGACTGAATCATTGGCAACCACATAGGGATGAGCTGTGTGGAGAAAGACAGGAGGCTGGTTATTGCTGTCTCCCATTCTCCCACATCCGCTTGCATTACTGCATGGGAACGCAGGCTGCACCGAATGCACTCAGCACCACAGGAGATGTGTGCTTGCCACAGAGCCGCTGTTACCAACAGCATCTTTCTCAGGCCAAACCCCACTGAGATGGCAACATTCGGAGGCTCAAAATCACCCCCTTAGCGCTTAAAACATACACTTCAGAGAAAATGACTGATGGTCTCTTGAAAGCTACCAAGCATGGGAAATTAAATGTGTATTTATTTAATTAAGTCCCCACTTTATTGAAATGGGATTTCCTTGTGAGGATCTTTAGAGCCGGGGCTCTGAGAGACAGGGTGACTCGATTTGCCTGTAGCTCATGAAAGAGTATCACAGGGCAGTGTTCAGAATACCCCTGGGATACAGAGTGTGTCCATGACAGGAAAAAGAGAGCCCTGGAGGTGCCTGGTTAGGGTGGGGAGGAAGACAAGACCCGCACAGCTCCAGGGAGTGTGCAGGGAAGGAGAGCAGGAGGGGTGCCAGAGGTGCTGGGGGCAGGGTCACTGGGAAATCCTGGAGAGAGTTTAGAAGGCAAGGTGGAGCTGGGAATTTTAAAGTGTGGGTGCCCACAAGACAGAGTTTGTTTCTGTTGTGCCTGTGAAGTGCCCCTTCCTTGGGGTCATGCGACCCCATGACAACTTCCTGCAGCAGCAGCAGCAGCTCCGCACTCTCTGCTTTGACCTTTTGGTCACACGTCAACCCATTAAAATGTGAGTAAATGTTTGTAGCTCCATAAATCCACAAGTCAGGGAGAGCACATAAATGTCCATTTTCTGATGTGTCCCCAGAAATCTCATTGGTGACGCGTAAATGGGGCAAGAGATGAGCATCCAGTAAGTCTGGAAATGGTGGGTTTTTTGGCACTTCTCAGTACCTTCATACACTGATAGGCATTGCGGCTTTACTCTGTGTTCCAAACTGTCACTCCAACACAGCAGTAGGGGTATTATGGATTAAATTGTATTTCCACAAAATCTGTATTGGTAGTCCTAGCCCTCAGTGACTCAGAATGTGGCCTTAGTTGCAAATGGTGCTGTTGAAGATGTAGTCAGTTACTATGGGGTCCTACTGGAGCAGCAGGGCCTCAATCCAATACAGCCAGCTTCGTTATGAAGAGGGGAGTCTGGACACAGATACCAGGGGAGAACACTATGAAGAGGTGGGAGCAGAGGTCCACAAGCCAAGAGATGCCAAAGATCTGCCAAAGGCTGGAAGAAAAGCAGGAAGATGCCCTCTCACTGTCTCCAGAAAGAGCCAGCCCTGATGGTGCCTTGCTCTCAGCCCTCCAGCCTCCAGAACTGTGCAAACATATGCTTCTGATATTTAAGTCACACAGTCTGAGGTCCTCACCATGGTGGCCCCTCCAAAAGAATGCATGTGCTTTGGGAAGAGATAAAGCATGGAGACAGCTGTGGGAGCATGCAGAGCAATAAGAGATGGAAGGACTCATGGGTGCTGAGGGGAAAGATTCCTAGAAGAGAGTCATGGAAAAGAGGTTTAGAAAACGAAGGCTGAGCAAACCTCCATGAGCCCACAGATGACCTTAGATGCCCCATTAGGGGAACCAGGCCTTATTCCAAATTCAGAATGCCTCCAAAAATTGGGGCAGAGTGGCACCCCACTCACCATGAGCAAACCATGATGGGGACAAATTCAGAATACCTCCCAAAGAGGGGCAGAGCAGCATTCCATTCACCATGAACACAACCATGATAGAGACAGGTGAAAGATGAAGAAAGACATGGAAATTGGAGTCAGGTCCAAGCAGAGACTGCTTGGTGGTCCATGTGAACCCGGAGTGGTTTCTGGGCAGGCAGAGAGAGTCTGGCTGCACAGGCAGCCTGCAGTGGTCTGAAGATGAATCTGTTATTCCCCATGGCTGAAGTCTGCAGGGCATACTGGAGAGAGGAGAGCTGCACAGAGAAAGTGGGACAAAAGAGATAGGAAGCCACATATCCACACAAGGTCTCCCTGCACTTCAGCTGGGTACCGACCAGTGCACATCAGCAGGAAAAGCACCCAGCACTGAAGAAATAATAACGCCAAGTGACTGGAGGGAAATATCCCTGGCTGGTCACGCAGAGCAAGAAGATTCTGATCTCGCTGGATGGGTGGGAGGTGTTTACATCCCAGAACAGGTACCCATGAGGATAGGGGCTATCTCTCATGGTGCTCCTGAAGAGGGACCAGCCACGGAAGGTGTTGCTCCCATCTCAATTGACAAAGCTGAAATGCAAGCCTAGGAGAGGTTAAAATTACTTGTGAGTAATTTAATTATGTCACTGAATGAGCTCAAGAATGTACAAATGAGTGTTAAAAACAGCCAACACCCAAAAAGTCAAATCCACAATGTCAAGAATCCAATTAAAAAAAAAAATACCCCACCAGACAAGGCATGCAAAGAAACAGGAAAATGACCCACAAATGAAAACACCAAACAGAAGACAGACCAAAATGCCCAGACAATAGAATTATCAGACAAGAATAGTAAAAGAATTGTTACACCTATTTTTAATTAAAAACAGTTGTTAGATGACTGTGTGTGCGCGTGTGTGCATGTGTGTGTGTGTGTGTGTGTGTGTGTGTGTGTGTGCGTGTGAGTACTGTGAGTATGGATGTGGAGGGCAGAGTATGGTGGTATTGTGTTCCCCAAAATATTGTGCACGCTAATAAACTTATCTGGGGTCAGAGAACAGAATGGCCACAATATTAAACATAGAGGATAGGCAGTGGTAGCACATGCCTTTAATCCCAGCATTCAAGAGGCAGAGATCTACCTGGATCTCTGTGTGTCAAGGATACAGACAAGCAAGGATATAGCCGATCACTTTAATCCCAGGGAGTGATGACAGAAAGCAGAAAGGTATATAAGGCGTGAAGACCAGAAACTAGAAGTTTTTAGCTGGTTAAGCCTTCAGGCTTTGGAGCAGCACAGTTCAGCTGAGATTCATTCTGGAAAAGGACTCAGAGGTTTCCAGTCTAAGGAAACAGGATCAGCTGAGGAATTGATGAGGTGAGGTAGGTGTGGCTTGTTCTGCTTCTCTGATCTTCCAGCATTCACCCCAATACCTGGCTCCGGGTTTAATTCTATTAACAAGACCTTCTAACAATTTGTGCTACACCCAGAGAACAACTATCAGGAATCTGTTCTCTCCATCCACCACATGGGTTCCAGGCGTCAAGCCCAGGCCATCAAACTGGTGACAATTTGAGTGTCTTTGCCTGCTGAGTGTCTTATCAACACTATTATGCCTATTTCCAGGAAGATCGAAAAGAAGAAAGGCTGAGACTGCTGAATGGAGACACTGAAGATAACAGTTAAAGAAATAATGAGCATGCTTCCCCAAATTAAGAAAAAAAATCTATAATTATAGTGGATGAGGAAGGATAGGAAGCGCGCTGAGTCCTGCTGGGAATACTGTAAGCAAGCAGACAGTGGGTCACCGTAGCATGAATCTTAAAAGGTCTTATCAATAAAAACAAACCTGGGCTCAGGTATTGGGGTGAATGCTGGAAGATCAGAGAAACAGAACAAGCCACATTCAATCTCATCTCGCCAATTCCTCAGCTGATCCTATTTCCTCGGACTGGAAGCCTCTGAGTCCTCATCTGAATGGATTTCAGCTGAACTGCTGCTAAAAGCTTAACCAGCTCTAGTTCCTAGTCCTCACACCTTAAATACCTTTCTGCTTTCTGCCACCAGTTCCTGGGATTAAAGGTGTAAGTCACCATGCCTGGCTGTCTCCAGTGTGGCTTTGAACTCACAGAGATCCAGATGAATCTCTGCCTCTGGAATGCTAGGATTAAAGGTGTGAGTGCCACCATTTTCTGCCTCTATATCTAGTGGCTGTTCTGTTCTCTGACCCCAGATAAGTTCATTAGGGTGCACAATATTTTGGGGAGCACAACATCACCACAGGTCACAACACCTCTAAGCTACTGGGTGACCATGAATTTAGAGCCCTGTACCCAGGGACACTGGATTTTTAAAGCACTGCAAACTGGGTGTTGTATTATAAACCTGTATTCCCAGGAACAGAGGCAAGGGGATTACTAAAATTCAAAGCCAGCTTGGTCCCATATAGTGAGACCTTGTCTCAAAGTAAAATAAATAAATATTGCAAAATGTTTTTGAGATATAAAAAGTGAAAGTAATGAATTACCAACAGGCTCATGTAAGACATGTTTTTTTTTAAAAAAAGTGGAAATGGGATGATAACAGACGGTAGATGTTTAAGCATGAAGAAGTGGAAAATGGCCAACATGAGGACTGGAGAGACGATGGCAAACACAGGGCCTGGAGATGGCTCAGTAGATAAGAACATGTCTACTCATGTTCAGTTACCAGCACCCATGTCAGATGGCTCACAACCGCCTGTAACTCCAGCTCCAGGGGATCAACACCGTCTTCTGGTGTCAGTGAGCACCCACACGCATGTGGCATATACTCACACAGCCACACATTCATACACATAAATAAAACAAAAACAAACCTAAAAAAAAAAAAGAAAATGGCAAATGGAAAGCATAGTAAATTTAAAACCTATTTCAAATCTCTTTAAGAGTTTGTTGATTATTTAAGGCCAAAACAGCGAGACTGTGCCTAGGTGGTGCAGACCTGTGATCTCAGTTACTTAGGAGATGCTGAGGCAGGAAGATTATAACTTCAAGGCTTACCTGGAAAACTTGGTTAGACACTATATCAAAAGGCAGAAAGTAAAAAGAATTGAGGATAGTTTCATGATAGAATTATGTCACATTGGATGCCTTTTAAAAGACTTGCCCAGCATGCACAAGGCCTTAGGTCCAAACCCTAGTATATCATCATCATCATCATCACCACCACCACCACCACCACCATCTTTACAATGTGTGGTTTGGTTTATAGAGAGAGAGTCAGAGCTCTATACATATATAGAGCTAGGAGGTAGAAATAGATACATTGCAAATACATTATTACTTGAAGATCTTGATAAGTTAAAAATATACGCTGTAAACTTGAAACCAACCACTAAAAGATAAAAATGGCATAGAGCTAAGAAGATAATTTAAAATACTTCTAAAAAAATCTGTAGGTCAAACAAGAAGCTGAAACAGAAATTAGGAAGTGTTTTTAACTCGGTGAAAGTGAATGTATACCAAATTGAGGGAAAGTGCTTAAAGCAGCATCTGAAAGGAAACTAACACTCTAGACCAGCAGTTCTCAACCCTCCTAATGCTGTGCCCCTTTAATACAGCTCCTCGTGATGTGGTGATCCCCGACTATAACATGTTCATTGCTACTGAAGAACTGTAATTTTGCGACCGTCACGAATCATTATATAAACATCTGCTATGTGACCACTGCTCTAAATGCTGGTGTTTGAAAAGAAAATTCTCAAATTAATGACCCAAATTTCCATCTTAAAAAATGAAACAAAAGAAAATTATAATCAGAATCAAATCCTAAAATTCTCAGTTAATCTGAAGAAAGAAACAAAAATGGAACAGAGGGAAGAGAACAATTGAGAAATACAGAAAACAAGTGAAAAGTGGATACATTTAAACCTAACAATGTGACAAAATACATTAAATGAAAACAGCCTAAAGACTTTAACCAAAAGGAAAAGGCTATCAAATTGGATGCTTTTTAAAAGACAATTAACTACACATTGTCTATAAGAAATACACTTTAAATACAGACATAGTTAAAAAAAAAAGATGGAAATAGATTTACCATTCTAACACTAGCCAAGAAAAATCTACCCTGCTTTTATCAACATTAGACAAAGTAGCTTTTAGAGGGAAAAATTGCCAAGGATAAAAGGTGACATTCCATGATTTCAAGTCATTAAGGAAACACAATCTGAAACATACAGGCCTGATAAGGAAACTTTGCAATTATTATAATACATGAATTCGAAACTGATAGAACTGGAAAGAGACAGAGCAAATCCACAAATCACAGTGCTATCAGGAAACACCCTTCCCAGAGAGGTCGTTGAGCATGGAAACAGACTCAGAAGGAAGAACTCCAACGGGACAGAGGCTTGATCAACACTAAACAAGTTTGCACTAACTGACAGCAAACCCCACACCATCACAGCAGGCCCATTCTTCTCTAGGGCATGCAGAGGAATTACTAAGACATATTATATTCTAAACCAAAATATAAGTCTCAGAAGTTTAAGATGATTGAAATCACAGAGAATATCTTCTCTGCCAAGAAGGGAATTAAGGAGAAATTCACAATGGAAGGGTCTCTACAAGTAGTCAAGTATCTGGAAACTAAACAATTTACACCAAATCATCAGGGATGCCAAAGAAAGCAAAGCAAAAGAGCAGTTAGAAATCAACCTACATGAAGTAACACCATGTACAAAGTCATTTTGGTGGTTCACCCAGAGCTTTGAAGGAAATTTAGAGTGCTAATAACTGATCATTTATCCTAGAAAAGAGACAGGACTGAAATCAGTGAGTTGCATCTTCCCCTAAGACACTAGGAGAAGAAGCACACATTTAAGATCAGGTTTAAAAGAAAGAAGAAAAAAATAACAGCAGCTACAGAGTGAGTTTCAGGCTGAGCCCCTTGAGACCAGCTCCTACTACAAAAGAGAGGTGGGGAAGTAACAGAGCAGAAAACAAGAGGGGAAAATGGATTCAACCCAAGCAAGAGTTACCTGTTGTTTCTTAATCAAAACTCAACAAAACTGGTAAGTTTCTAATCAGACAGATGAAGAAAGAAATAAAAGCACATGTAACCAGCAGCTGGAATTAGAGTTAACGAAAGTTGCAAGTGAAATGGACACACTAGGAACTATATGGACAAAATTGTTGACCTAGACGGACTGGAGAAATTAGAAGACATTGTCTGAACACTCAGGAGGTTGTGTTGAACACATGAGTAGCCTCTATTGGTTTCTAAAGTCCGTAACTTAAAAATTCATCCTCAAAGAAAACTACAGGTCCAGGTGGGGCCGCTGGTGAATTCTGCCAAATATTTGAGGGGAAATAATTCCAATTCTATACAAACTTTTCAATAGAGGAATACTTCATAATCCATCCACTAGGCTGTTGTTACTTGGTGCTAAGGCAAATACAGTCACTAAATGAAAACATTTAGTCTCTCTTTATAAACATCAATGCTATCAAACTGAAACCAGAAAGATACAAAGAGGATCTTTCAAAGCTTCCACGACCAATAGAATTTACCAAGCTGTAGGGTCCAGGCTCAACAGAAAAGTTAGCTGTATTCCTAATACTAGTAATGAACAATCAGGAGTTCAAATGCAATAGAAAAGTCATAATAGGACAGAAAAGTGACCTGTTTGTGGATAAAACTGACAGAAGTATGATACAATCATTTTGGAAATATTTCTGAGCCATATGGTACTTCTGAGAGAAGATGAACACATACAAACATAAAGATAGAGTGTACTTGTGGGTCAGGAGACTCCATATTGTTAAGACTATAATTTTTCCCAACCTTGGGACTCAACGAAATCTCAACAAAATTCCGAGCAGTCTTATAGGAATTGACAAGCTGATTTTTAAAATTTATCTGTGAAGGCAAGGTATAAATGTCAACCCACTTGAAAAGGATGAATGAAAGACCCTGACTGCTGTGACATGATGGTCATGCACAATATGGCATGGAGGTAAGGAGAGCAATGGACCCAGGAAGCAGGGAGAATAGGCTTCTGAAGTCATCCTCTGACCTCCACATGTACTTCATAGCAGCACACCCACACATATACACATGCACTCTATAGTAGTACACACAAACATACACACATATGCACACATGATCACACATGCAGTCCATAGCAGTACACACCCACACATCCACAAATGATAGCAATGCACATCATAGCAGTACCTACACATATACACATGCACTTATGATAAATAAATAATTGTGAAAAGAACAAAAGATGTCAAGGCTCATTAAGCACACAACTTAAATATGTCCAGTTTGGCAGGTGTCAATCATGTAAATTACACTTTAAAGAAACTGCAAGCCGGGCAGTGGTGGTGCATGCCTTTAATCCCAGCACTCGGGAGGCAGAGGCAGGTGGATCTTTGTGAGTTCGAAGCCAGCCTGGTCTACCGAGCGAGATCCAGGAAAAGGCGCAAAACTACACAGAGAAACTCTGTCTCAGAAAAAAAGAAAAAAAAAAAAAAAAAGAAACTGCAAAACATAACATCAGGTCGGAGCATCCAGCTGCTAGTTTTTCTCACACTGTTGACATTTTCCTATGTTGAGCTGTGTAAGACATATCTCTCCCATTTGAACCAAAGACCTTGCAGTGTCTGGTATCAGCTGAGTATTCCCTGGAAATGGGCTGCTTTTCCCCGGCACAGCCCAAGATAGCGAGGTACCAAGAGTCTTTACCGAAGAGTGGCACCAACTAAGAGAAACAACTATGCCCTTTGCAGTGCGGTGATGGTGACGGAGGCCAAGACAAGAAATGTAGAGTGGAAGGTAAAGAAAAGATGTGGTCAGGAGGAGAAATCATCTGTGGGATATAGAGGAAGGATGACAGTTACAGAGGAGAAGGTAAAGCTAGAAGTGGGTATAAGCTACTGCAGATCTGCCTCTCAGGTGTGGCTCCCTGTGGCACAGGTAGCCATGCTCCTTACCAGGTTCTCCTTACTCTTTAATCTGACATCCTACTCTGCTGTTTCCAGAAAGATGATGAATGCGTGAATTATCTTCTTGTCCACTTACTGATTTAAAATATCGACACATGAGACTATGTAAGAGAGAGTAGCATGTAGCAAGTCAAGCAAATGCATGGTGATTTCTTTGGTTTTCTGGATGGCTTTTGCCAGATGAGGCACTACCACCTGATTGGTCATAGGGCTGTTTCCAAAGCAATGTTCCCCATCTGCTTTCACTCCTGTGAAGAGCAGCCATGGTCTGACACAAAAGAATGCAGTACAGTGGTATAGTGAGAGCAGACATGGCATAACAGCCACATGGGAAGATACTGCAGAAGTGGGAAGATACTGCAGAAGCCATAGCCTCCAACCATAGCCTCCAACCATAGCCTCCAGCCCCGCTCCACACATTTAAACTGAACCCGTTCTTCACCCTCTTTAGACCATGCATTCAAAACAAATCCATGTATATTTTTAGCAGTATGAAATGATCTATAAAAATCATAGTTTTTTCCTACCTTGACAAAAATGGTTGAATTGCATTCTTGCAATGCCTCCATTAAACTAATCACATGGAGACACACCATTTCTACCATCTGAAACAACAAACATCAAAGTCAATTCCATTCCTGGGAAACTAGAAACCTTGTAAACTCATCAGCAGTCACAGAGGACTGGTACCCTGCACCTAGAAAGTCTCTGTGCTTGGCGACTGGAGCCCACAGAGGAGTTCCCATTCGCCTCCAAAACCTTACACTTTAGAAACAGACTTTCTAAAGAGCCTGAGGCTTTGGAACGGTACTTCCATCCTCACTCAGAGCGGGCTGCTGTTGGAGCTCAAGGATGGCTCGCACTGATTTGCAGGGCACCGTGCTTCCCGTTGGAGGACACACAGCTTCAGCTTCGTTCTCTGCACCCCTCAGGGTCAGTCAGCCTCTTTCTCCATCTTGATCCTTTCTCCACTCACAGGGATGTCTCAGGAAATGGCTCAATGCACTATAGATCTGTCTCTCAGGTCTCATCCCCCATGGTACCCGCAGCCATGCTCACACCAGATCAGACAAGAGTGTGTCCCTCGGGAATTCTTAGGGATGGATTTTAAATCCCAAGGAGGTTTTACTAGAAGGCTTTACTGGGTTGAATAAATGCTTCAGAAAAAAAAATTAAAATTCATATGTAACACTGTACGTAAGAAACACTTTGGGGGCATGCTCATTTGTAACATTTGAATGTCAAGGGGGATTTGGAGGAGAGCGTTGATACGGAAAGGCTGACACTGAATGAAAATGCTAGTCTCTCATATATCCACGTAATGTGGAAAGCTCCAGTTTTGGTGTCTCCAAAATAACGTAACAGCCAATCCCTGAGTTCTTTTTTGGCCACAGAACTGTGACCTAATAAATGCAATTATCTCCTTAGAACCAGGAACTGTTTTTGAACCCTAACACAAGCATAACCATTCTTGACTGAACCAAACATCCCTCCATATGTAAAACTGTAGTACCATCCAGAGAGAAATGCAAAGGCTTCATAAGGAAACTACATAGTCCTCCTTCCTTACAAAATGGTAGCAGAAAACGTTCCTCAATTAAGACACCATACCCAAAGACCTCTGTGGCCAGGGCAGCGTGGGGTCCTGAGTGGGTGGCATGGGGTCCTGGGCACACTAGAATGTGCTTCCAGTGTATGACTCTTTACAGATTAGCACTCTACCCATGGAGCCCTTGTAGCCAAGACACTGGCTGCTGCCCCTTCAGCTGAGAATCCTCCAAATACCAAATGAACCCCAGGGTCTCTCACAAATAGCTCCCAAACACCCACCACTGACTCCAGGAAGACCATCCAATTCTGTTTAATGAAACGGTACAGTCTAAACAGTCCTCAGATGTTTCCAGTGTAATCTGGAACAGCCCCTCTCTTGGCTTTGGGACTCGGGTAGAAATGACTTCCTGTGGTCAGTCTGTTCTTAGACTGCACCAGAAAGATTACCTAATGGTGGAAGTTTACACGTATTGCTGTGGAATCCAAACCTGACATGGCCTTTTCTCCTAATGATCTGTCTTTATACCATCTTAAAGGTAGAAATCTCATATAGAGTTCATTTAGTGCTAGGTAGAAAAGACAAAATGTGTCTGCTTTGTATTTGTTTTTTTGTTTTTTTTTTTTAACATTCATGATCTACAGCATGATACTTTGATATAGGGAGTGGCATGGCTAAAAACAGCCGGTTAACACACACATTATGTTCCCACATTATTTGTGGGTTTATGACTAGGAGTGGCTTAGACATTTTGAGGTTTTTTTCCTTAGCTCAGAGGGATCTTCACGGACTCACCACTTTGTTGTGGGCCATCAGCTGGAGGATGCTGGGTGTCACCCTACTCCAGAATTCTAGCGCTGTTAGTATTGCTGTGAAGCTGAACTCGTTCTGAGTTTGGACGTTTGTGGCCACGGCACTCTGCTCGCAGTACACCGTCCAGAGCTGAGCGAAGGTGAAAGCATGGAAGAGGGAACACATGTGCAGCACACAGGTCTGGAAAGCAAGAGGACGGCTGTTGCTTGGTGCTCTCGACAGACGGCCTTGCCGGGGAGCACAGAAGAAGCACAAAGGAGCAAGCCCAGCCACCGCCTCCTGCTTCCCTGCCTTGGATCCGCACTTCTCTGCCAGCGCGAGTGTGCCCGGAGAGAAAGCCTCTTTTCCAGGAGAACATGCCTAAGTTTACAGAGTAAATCTACCCACTGCCCTTTCTTTTCATAAGACTGACATCTCCCCCCCAAGCTGGGTTAGGAAACTAGCCATCCTATTTTGCTATGTTAGCATGTTTCCACATCGATGAAAAGGGGATAATAGTAAGCCTGTTGAAGGGGTCAGGCAAGGAATAAAAGAGAGGCAGCCGAGACCTTCTGCCCTGCACTTAAAATCACATGGCGGCAGAGCGGTGTCGGACGGAACAGCTATCCATGGTGGGCACATATTGCCACAGCTCCTACAACATGGAGGCTCTCCACAGACCACCTCCATGATTCTCCAGCCATCCTCCTGTGTACTTTACAGATCCACATTACTGAAGTTGAGGATAGTTAAATAACTTCTTCGTGTTCACAAATGTTGTGGGGAGCAGAGGAAACCCTGACTGACTGAAGTCTTGAGCCAATGTGTGTTATTGACAAGAGCGTGGCAATGTCAAGGAACATAGCCTCAGATCCATGGGAAAACAGCAAAGTCTTCGCCCTATGGTGAGGCTCAGAGGGATGGCAAAGCATTCTTCTGTTCGGTGTGCAGATGTTGATAGTGTATGCACAACATATCCACCATATCTCCCTGTCCCCAGATGTTTACAGCCTGAAGACTGCTCCCCTTACAGAGACTGTTCCTACTGATTAATTAAATGGGCCTCCTTGTCCAGCTGCAAACCACAAACCAGCCTCCATATTTATCTGTATGTAATAAACACGCCTCATCATTCAACTGTATGCAATAACCCCGCCCCTCTATTCGACTCTATATGATAAACACACTGCGCTTCTGGGAAGTGTATGTTTCTCTAACAGATAGTCCAGTCTGTCTGATCCCAGCTTTTCTGTGTATCTGTCTTTTCTTAATTCCTCCACTATCCCACCAGGTCAAGTCCCTTGAGCCATGCAAGGATGGGGCTCAAAGGTACAGTACCATCTTTAAGGCTCAAACAGGTCTGGGTGGAGAAACCAGTTCCTTTTGAAAGCACTGTGTGGATCAACTGGGTGGGCACTCTTATTTTCTCACAGAGCTTGCTCTGGCCTGTCTCAGCTTCTCGTAGGCCCACTGGGATCTCCTAGAGCTTGCCTAAGCTCCAGGACTGGCCCTTGGCTCTAGGTAGCTGACTTGGGGTGTCATGACTTAGCTATGCCTGGGCTTTCCTTTATTCCCTTAAGGCTGCTGTCTGTCTCTGCAGTTGGCACACTTCTTTGTGTGGGTGATTCCAGTAGGCTTCACTGAGCACCAGGCTAGCCTTATTTCCATGCTGTGTGTTCATGTGTCTTAAGGGATTTGAGTTGAAAAGATAATACATATCCCCCCCCACACACACACCTTTATCCTTGGTTCTGAAAACTAAGCCCAGAATTTTTATTGTATTTGTAGCCTGTTGTTTCTCTATATTGTTGTAAGACAAAAACGCCTGGGAAACCAACTCTTCCTTGCCTCTATAATTTATCTCCATAAAAATAAGCCAGAAAACAATTTAGGGGGGAGAAAAGACAGCCTGGGAATTTAAACAACTTTAAGTAAGGCATTAGCACAGAGGTACTTTCCTAACAGCCACACAGGAGGGTGAGCTAAAATGCCTTTACTTCTCAGAAGAAACTAATTGGCTGATAAGGGTCTCCATTAGCAATTCCAATGCACTTGGTCTGAATCTTGCAGAAATCACTTACCTTTGATTGCTCTGGAAATCCAATTAGGATAACAATAAGGTGGTCTGCAATGTGGGAACCTGCATCCAGAGGTATGGGAAGGCAGGGAGAGGAGGCATTGGGACAGACGGCATTATGTGTGAGGGACCCCAGGAGCAGCCAGGACAGCAGACGGATGTGGGAGACACACTCGATGAATTCTTTAGGTCTGCCAGGGAAGAAAGGATGTATTAAGGGAGACTTTATGTTTTCTCTTTCCTTCAATGCCCAGTGAATATTTAGTGGAAGAAGGAATTAAGGTGTGGTCTTGCAGGCAAGTACATCAAACAAAACGCCAAGGCCAGTGTCTTATCTATTTGTCTTGCTTTCTGCTCTAATTCTGTATTTTCCCTTCAGGAAGGAGCAGCTTTGGTGGGACAAGATTCAGTATCCTTCAGCCAGTCCGGCTGTCTCCCTGGCCTCCCTGAATCCTTTTCTTTCTTCCCAGCAGAAAGTTCTCCCCTGGCATCCTCTCTAGTGGGAGAGTGAACAGAGCAGGAGCAGACAACACACCACGTGACTTCCTGCTTCGGCTCGCCATGAACCTTCAACACAGCCATGAGCTCCAGCTAAATCTCAGGCACTCAGGAGGACTTCAGGTTATTTGCTCGGCCCCATTTTAAATTTACTTTATATATGTGGGTGTTTTGCCTTGGTGTGTGTCTATCTGTGCACCATGTATGTGCAGGGGCCACAAAAGCCAGAAGAGGGTTTCCCATCTCCTGGGACTGGAGCTATAGGCAGCTGTGAGCTGTCCTGTGTGTTCTGGGAATCAAATCCAGGTCCCGTGGAAAAGCAGCCCATGCTCTTAATCATGGAGCTGTCTCTCTAATCCCCTCGCCCCTTTTAAAACAGGAAGCGCCTCACCCTTGCTGCATTGCAGAAGGAGGGTGGTAGAGCCAGGGCAGATAGCGGACCACAGCTTTGTTATCTCGGTGGTTGCCCCGGGAGATTTCCATAGCTGCGATCTGAGCTAGTCCAACTTTGAGATGGCCACCGAAGGTATCCTCATGCAGAGGCTGGGAGCACGTCTTCATGTGGCTCTGTCAAATCAAATGACACTTTGGAGGTCAGGTCATTCCCAATCCCCACCATAGCACTCCAGGCACACATCTGCTTAACATCTTAAATGTTTTCCCACTGTTCTTAGGCTATGAGCTGGTGGTGGGGGTGGGGCAAGATGGGGCCAGTGGGACCAACCAGTGGCCTACAGAGTCAGAGCACCTATCGTCGGGTCTCCTCCATTCTGGGCTCCCCAATGCTGGCTCCGCTGCCCACTACCATTCCGTTACCTGAAATATTGCCTTTCTTTGCTGAGTTGCTCAAATGGAGCTCAAGTATCATTTTTCTCAGAAAGCCTTCCCTGAGCTTCCTGGCCATGTCCATGCTACTGTCTACTGCTTCTTTCTAGCAATTGTGAAAGCCACAGTTTTATTTCAGTTTATATGAAACATTCACTAAATCTGGCCTCCTAGCAGACCCGTGTATCTGGTGTTCGCCCATCCATGCAATCTGAATACCTACGACAGTGCTAGATAGAATACAGACACTCAGTACGAATTTGCTAAATTAATTCTGAAGGTTTCTTTTGTGCTCAGGGACTTGAGACATAGGTTCCAGGGCCAGTTCTATTCCGAGTAGCTAATGACCATGGACAATAAGCCAGTTGGCACTTAAGAAAGCGATGCTGGAATCTGCCGCTCTGGCCACAGTTCTCTGCAGAACTTGTCCTCTTCCACAGACACAGTCAGCTCTGAGACATTGTCCAGAGCCCCAGCTAACAGGCTGCCCAGGGCAAGGAGCCCTCATCTGGGAGAAGAAACTCCATCAAAGGGGTATTGGTGGTCACAAAACACACACACACACACACACACACACACACACACACACACACACACACCCTCCTTCCCTGCCTCCTGCTTGAGAATCAGAGACTCTGGCTGCCTGTTTGTGTTATGACACATCCTCCATCCTCAGAGAGGTACCCCACTTCTGCAATGTGGACTCTGAATCCTCTCTTCAGGAGCCCCACCATGCAATGTATCTTTGGTGCTGGGTCCTAAACTCTTCAGAGCCACTGCCATGCTTCTGTCTGTCTGTCTGTCCATAGTATTATTAACATTCCAACTAAACTCCTTGCTTCCCAGGAGTTTGTCTGAGCACCCCTCTTGAAAGCCCCTGTCCCAAACCTTATAGCTCCTTGAGGGTTTCTATCTGTTCCCTAATATGAACTAACGATCAGAGGGTTGGATTGTATCAACTTTTCAACTATCACTGATGTTTGTGAATATTTTTTTCAGAAGTTTCTGTAAAACAAGCTCAAAATGTTTAGGCAACCATTGTTGCCTCTTCTTTTCGTATCAAAGTCGTTCAAGTTCACGTAACCAGGGTCAGTGATCGGTGACCAGGATATGACTAAAAGACAGGAACTCCAGGATGGCTGGGATGACCGGGCACTTTCCACCCCTTGTCTGCACTCTTCTCCCCATCACTGTACCAAGAAACACCCTGGCTGCCTGAGCAGAATGCAGAGTTAGAGCCTAGTGAGGAAGCCATGCTCAGCGGGTGGTCTTCTGAGACCACAAGACTGCTGTTTGTCACAGAGGGAATCGCTCAGTGCCACTCTCTGGACCATGCTCGGCTTACCGTCTGCCCGTGTCCAGAGCCTCTCTCAACTCTTTGAGACTATTGATCTTTTAGCTCCCTGGTAGGACCATGGCAGAGGAAGACACCCACATCAGTTGTTCATCTTATCACCACACTCCCTCGCTCCACAACCATACCCCACTCCCTACCACACCCCCTCACCCTCTACCATACTTCCTCACTCCACCACACCTCTCTCCCCCACCACACCCCCTCTTTCCCCCACCACACCTCCTCTTCCCCCACTACACCCCCTTACCCCTCACCACACCCTCCTCACACCACCACACCCCTCTCCCCACCACCACACCCCCAAACAATAAGTTCAACAATTGCACTGGGATTTTGTTCATACATAAATTGAATTCTGTTCTATCCTCGTCATTATTTTCTTAGAGAAGTTAGGAGATACAAAGAATAACTGGCTGCTTGTGCAATGGGCCACATCTTCCTGTGTTGTTTGATATCTATTTTGAGCACATTAGGCAAGGGAGGAGCGTGCTAACTCCCTTGGCAAAGGAGGAGATAGAACTGGAGGTGTGTTGAGGTAGCTCTGGCTGGGTAGAAGGGGAACCCACTGGGGTTCACAGCAGTCTGGGGTTCAGCTCTGACAGCACCACTTCTGAGGAGCATGACCTTGACCACATCACTCAAGCCTCAGTTTCCACATTTTTAATGGGGCTTGTCTTGAATAAGGACATGGTAAGAAGGAGCAAATATTTTAAAAACTAAACAAAAAGCTGACACCACAAGACTCTCCTTTTTTATTTTGCAGAACTACTAGACCCCAATTCTTCAGACCCCCAAGAAATGGGCTCATTCCACAGTGCTTCAGCTGCTTCTGTGGGGAGCCATAGATTTCCTTGTGGGTCTCCAGCCGAGAGCTCTCTGGGCCCTGTGACTCTAAGGGGTGATCAAGCAGACACCAGCTTACCTTGAGCTTGGTCAGAGTGTGCATGTCTGCCATGAAGTCCAGCACCTCACTGACGTACTGTCGTATGCACTCCATCGCTGCTGTCCCACACTGAAACACAGGGACACGGCTCGGCCACAGCCCCACGTGTGACTGTCACCACAGCCTCACTCTAAAGCTGCTTCATGTTCTGTTACCCACCCCACCCACACACTACCTTCATTACAAAACTGGTTTAAAAGTTTGTGGTAGAGACCAAAGAAACTGGAAGCCTAAAAGAAATGAAATTACTTGCTATTTCCACCAGGCAATTGAAGTGATGCTTGCTGGCTTTTAAACTGGTATAAACACAAGAGTCCACCTAACTGATGCTACCAGAGCCTCCAGGGAAGTCTTGGATGCACGTGAGATGTGCCCCACTGGAGATAACACTGGTATAATCATTTTTGCCTCCCCTGTACACATGTCATACCATGTTTGCAGAGTCAAAAGTTCTTTTCAAATCAAGTCATGGCTTGACTTCATATGCACAGTAGGTGTGTTATTAAATAGATACTTGTATTCATTTTGAGTTCTTCCTAAGCTAGACAACTAGAAGAGAGAAGTGAGATGGCACCTCCTTCCTACACCTCAAGTGCATTTGGTCAGTTTCAAAAGAAAAGAAAAAGCACGCTGTGTGGCAGGTTATGGACTGGCTGAGACCTGCTCTCGGGGAGCAGTGTGGTGAATCTGGGATTCAGAGCGAGACAGAGGGAAGTGGATGGACAGCCTTGCTGCATCAAAGCTGTGCCTGCGAGAGAACCCACATGTCAGCTGCATAATGCGGATCAAAGGCAAGCAGGCTTTGAAGCCCCATGAATACCCTGCTAACGGCCTCTCCAGGCTTCCTTTAGGAAAATCTGGAACATTACAGACTTAACTAGCTCACCCAGAGACTTGCATTTCCCCATATTCATGTAAATCTGCACAGCGCTGAACTGTATCACCTCCCCTCTCTTCTAGAATGTTCCGCTTGTCAGTTCCTCTGACAGGATAACAAATGGTAAAATAAGGTCAGTGGCCAGTCTGTCAGTGTTTTCCAAGCGTTTCACATGTTCTAAGGTTTTCTCCTTTTAATTTAAATCCAGTGAAAGAATTATAGAAGGGTATTGTGCATGGGCTTTTGCAATATGAATCCTTCAATGCAAAAACAGGATTCCCCCCCCCCCCAACCTCGATTTATTCCACTCTCTCTGACCTTTCATGTATCATGCAAATAAGAGCAGACACTCTGCTCTTGAATTTCTTGAAAGGGATTTGTTTCTTTCATAGGCAATATTTTATACCAGTCCAACTAGGCAAATGTCACTGAAAAGAATCACTAGGAATATTATTCAATATTTACCATTGCATAGTTAGCTCGTTCCAGGGGCAGCGACTACATCCAGCTTTAAAACCCACCTTAAGCTCGGGAAAATCTTGGGGAGGCAACCATACTTTAAAAAGCACAAGCTGGTAATGCCAACCCCCCTTTCCTTTGTAAGACATGGTTGTATCTTTAGGTGTGTCACCAGAGAAAGATAGAACATGGGGCTGTGCTCTGTTTCAGAAGGCTCTGTCTTGCTCTGACAGGAAGCTGGTGACAAAGGGGCTGGGCTCTCACTAACATCAAGCATGTGAGCTGAAGCCACTCACACCCAGCTTTTCACAATCCATCGGCTTTAAAAGCCGTATTTCTTACATTATCAAAACAGCACAAGTTCATATAGAAAAGCGGAAAATGCAAAGTAGAAAAAGAGCAATTTAAAACCCCACGATCCTAGACCCTGCCTTTCTTTTCTGAGAAAGTTGCTCCTCATATTTCCTCTCCAAGACTCTGCTGAAGACACCTAACACACAAGGAACTGCGGAAGACTAACAAGGCCTTAGCTTGGTAGCCCTTCAGGTACAAGCGTTTCCTGATGGAGTGACAGTCTTTGAAATCTTTGCTTGACATCCACTGAGCCCTGGCCTGACTTCAGCTAATCAGTGGGGTGATGTTGGGCATTCCCCGTGTTTCACGTTTTTGTTATTTTAAAAGACACATGGAAAATTATCCTTGATTGTAAGATATTTAGGCCCCTTTGGCTCACACATTTCTAGAAGTAAATCATCAAACTGGCCTCTCCCAAGGTCAGCTTCACTCCCACTGGGAGCTTGTCAGAATGTCCCCTGCCCTTTGCCATCAGTGAGTGTAGTAGTAACCAGGAATCTGCCGAAGAGGGTGGAACGGGAGGCCTTGGCCAATGGGGACGAGGTTCCAATGGAGTGTCACCGGGCAACACTAGTGCCTGCAGCTGGCAGCGCTGGTGTACTTTTACACTGCGGGTTGTTCTTATGTGAAGTGTTATTAGAATAGTGAGATCTTGTAGACATGACGCACAGGCATAGGCTCTGGGGAAGGCACCATAGTGTCAGCTCATCTCCAAATCTGTCAAGTTTCTACAGCCTCTGACATGTCAATCACACCTTACGGTTCTTTTCTTAGGAGAAAGAGGAACATCCTGCTGACTAGCCATTTTACTGTTACTGTTATCTTTTATGTATTATTTTTATTGCACTTGAATTTATTTATTTATAATTCATTGGTGGCAGGTGAAAACAACAGGTGTCCTTTGTGGCTGGAGAGTTTGGCTCAGTGGTTACGGGCACTTTGTTGTTGCCAAGGACCCGGGTTCAATTCCCAGCACCCACATAGAGGCTTACCAACTCCTCGGGGACCAAGCATGCATGTGGTGCATAGTTGTACATGCAGGCAAACACTTATATACATAAAACAGTCCAAATAAATCTTTAAAAAAGTGCATCTTTTGAATGGCCTTGTTTCTGTCATTGGCATGGAGTCCTGTAACTGCTGCTTGGTTGGTGGTAGATCTGCCTTCTTTCATTGATTCTGACTAACTTTTTGCAGCGAAGGGGTGCATTTCTTAACCATCATGTAAGTAGCAAATACAACCCTCTAAGGAGTTAATCAACACAGGCAGAGAGCGTGCAGAGCCACTGGCTGCCCAGGTCCACTTTTCTTCCCTGGCATATCACTAGACCACATTTCCCATCCTCCCTTGCAGCTGGTGTGTACTTGTGTAAGGCAAGCAAAAGAGACATGGAGTCTAGACCTGACCTATAAAAGCCTCCCATGCTTGGATTTGCTTCTCTTTCCCTAACCTTACCAGTCGATCACAGAGGGCGGAAGGACAGGGGAGCCCACCTCTGAACCAGTTGCCATGCCCTGACTAGGCAGAATGCCCATGCAAACTTCACACAAGGAAACAACACGCTTCTGTGTGCTGAGCTACTGTGAATTGGAATTTGATCCCATCCCTTCTCACATTATACTGACACCTGTTAAAAGCCCTTTAAAAATGGTGCAGGAATTCTCTTCCCGTGAATCTATCATAAAGGAAGAGTCTGAAGTATGGACTCCGTTTTAAGAATAAAGATGTTAACTGCATCTCAGTTACAAAAGCAGCACCCTGAAAATAAAACACCCACAAGTTATGTTTGTTAATATTACTTTGTTGCTGTTGTTTTTAGGGGGGTCTCTAAGAAGCCCCCGCTGGTCTGTCACTTGCTATAAAAGCCACCATGTCCAGCATTAATAAACAACATTTATTTGCACAATGTTCAACATACATTATCCCAGTCAGTTCTCAACATATACGATATCCTGTTGCATCCCATTCCATGGGTGACAGAAAAGTGGGGAGCCACAGTTTAAGTGACTTGACCCTAAGGTCATCACTGGCAAATGTCAAGCCTCAAACTCGGGTCCCAGTCTTAAAGCCTATATTCCTAAACACTGTCATTGAAATAGGAAAACACAGACCACATACTCGGCCAGGACTTACCCCAGGCACGGAGGCTATCATCTGCTTGCTCAGGATGGTGGATTCAGCCAGCTTGGTTCCGGCATCTGCACAAATAAACTGATGAAAAAAAATTTAAAGGTGAATTATTTTTAAGAGCACTCAGTCATAACTAACTTATAATCCTGTTAACAGGATGTTAATTCATTCATGTTTACTTTCATTATGGTTCCCCCCCCACCCCAGCCCCTGAAATACCAGAGTTACTAATCATGATGGTCCATTCCTATCAGCTTAGAAACAGCATGAATATGTGTATACTAACTTCATGTAAAAACCCAGAACTGAATCAAGGGAGAAAGTGGTGGTAGTGAGGTGGGGTTGGCTCTCAGAGCTCCCAAGGTACCCAGGCCAGCCTGCAGCCTTTGACAGCTGCTGGCAACATTCCTGGACCTTCATGACGTCTATCATGACAGCACAATTCAGAGAGAAAACAGAAAAACAATGGGTGTCACAGTGAGCGCTCTGTTTCTCCCCCTCCAAGGACCCTCCATGTCCATCTTCCTCCCTCGGCCTCATTCATGCAAACTTGCTTGTGCTGAGAGTGCCTGAGTCCTGCTCCATGCACCCCTGGGGCCTCCACACACTGCCATTCCAGCTGCCTTCACCGCAGACTGCAATGACCAACCACTTGCTTCTCAATCTGCGTGGAGCTCTCCATAAGCACAGACCTGACCTGACCCTCTCCAGAGCTAGCCTGCTGTCCCAGAGCAACCCAGGAAGAGCTAGCCTGCTGTTCCACAGCAGCCCAGGAAGAGTTTATAAATCAGTCAGTCAATTATAACTTAAGCTCATGATGAGGATGGACTTGCCAGATTATAATTTAATTGGCTTTCATGATAGACTTTGACGGGTGCTTCCTACTTAATCTAACATTCGGCTATTTATGGTTTTAGGGGGGAAAGTTAAATAAAGCCCAGAGATCGCCGAGTAATTAACTCCTGTTAGATTTCTCTTCTTGGCCTCTGGCCAGCTATTGTAGCAGCTTTGGAATCTGCTGTTTGCAGAATTCATGGGCTCCGAGGAGATTTTGACAGAAAGCTGCAGCTTCCCATGCATTTGGAAGGTGTGGGGAACCTGGGTGGGTCCAGACACTGGAGTGGAGCTACACAAGTTCCATCTTGTCAAACTGGATAAAAAAAAAAACAGCAGTTGGAGTCAAGCAGAGAGGCTCGGGGAGGCCTAATGAGAAAGTCTGGGACACTCGAGAAAGTCTGGGACAGTGGAATAGAACATTGGGTGAACTACCCAGGGGTCTAGATCTGAGCACGTTGATTGGCTGCAGGTTTTGGCAAACAAGGCGGGGCCCTAAATCAATGACCTTCTGAGGCCCAAGCCAAAGGGCTAATTAACACTGAACTTAAGTGTGGGAGGTGCAGCCATTCATGAAAGGAACTTAGCTTTAGTACCAAGCTGGGGTGGGAGGTGGAGGGCTGCCCGGCTGGAGTGCACACAGAGCCTGGTAGTTCCCCTGACTGCCACCTAACCTGTTCATTTCTAGTGCTGTATAAGGGAATGTCCTGAATCAGGTTTCAAAGGCTTCCAGAAAGCCTTTAACTTTGGCCAAAACCAGTGACATGGGTAGCATTTAGCAGAATAGCAGAGTATAGAACTGAATACTCCCAACCCATCTCCTAGCAAATGCTGCATGTTTTCCCACAAAATGACTTTTCCGAAGCTGTCTGAGCCTGCAGTCTGAGATGGATGACCTACAGCTAAGTTCTAAACCCGTCAAAACACCAGCGTTAGTGTCCATTCTTACAAAAAGAGACTTCAGCAAAGAGGCCACGGTAAAATGGAGCCCCGCCTAACGTTTGACATAAAGGGCAGTTAGAGTGGCTTCTCGGGACAGCAGAAGGTCCTGGTCCCCAAAATGCATTTGTATGGCCTAGTGGCCACCAAGCAAGGCAGGCTCAACACAGAAGCACAAATGTGACCACTAGGATCCACCTCCAGCAGGTACCTGCCACCTGCCATACAGCGTGCTCAGATCCAAATTGTCATGACTTATACAAGTCAAACTTAAAAAACAACTTTACTTGAAAGGGAGCAAAAAGTACACAATCCTCTAAAAACTCTAAACTCAGGTATCATCATTAATGTACTGTAGTCCAGTGCATTTTCACAGCATCTGAACAACTGAACTCAGTAAATCTGTCATTTTGTTACAGCTGCCAACCACAAACTGGCACAGCCCTCCACTGTAACTGCATAGAACTGCTCAAACATCAAGACACAATAAAACTGGAGGGAGTGAAGTAAAAATTCTACACTTTCATGTAACAACAATGAATGAAAAAAGATGCCATGAATTTGAAAGAGAGCAACGAGGGGTAGATGGGGGGCTTTGGAGGGAGAGGGAAGGGAAGGGAGAAAGGGTGTAATTATATTATAATCTCAAAAACAAAGTTCCAAAACAAAACCCTGAGAATTCCATGCTTTCAGAAAGGAATACACTACTGAAATATGAACTCCTCCATAAGAACAAAAGGACACAAAGAAGTGCACTATCCATTATGCGTCATTACTGAATTCATCATCACACACACACACACAAAAATGCCCAAAATAGCATGTCTACATCTCCTCCCTCCCATAGGGCGGTTATTAGTAACTTAGCTAGTATTAACAACTTGCTCAGCAGTATGAATTAGAAACAGCAGCCATACCTTTGTTCTCAGCCCACAGCTAACCTATTTTTAAAAGAGAACCTTTCACCAACATGATCCCTCAGTACTTGGATGTGCAGGTATCCCACAGCAGGGGAGGGCAGCATGCCAATTAGCAGAGTGTCTACTCTCCACACAGAGGAGCAGAGGAAACCTACTTGGTTTGAAGTTAGTCTTTCCAGTGACTTTTAATGAGTTATTGTTCTATTATGGAAGCCTTCTTTTAGTCCTCAAATATAATAGCCTAGCTATCACACATCAAGCATCCACAGTAAGGGGGAGGGGGACGTCTCCAGGATGCCACCAACAAAAAAGAATTTCTAGGAATTGTGGAATAGACCAGTACTGTGACTGCCTTGAAAGCAGGCAAGCAAGCGTTCACTGTTGGGTAGGAGTGTTTGGAATATTAGTTGAACTATGTAAAAATGTGTTATATTTGTTTAACTGCGTAAAGATGTGTTGCATTTGCTTAATTATGCAAAGATGTGTTGCTCTTTTACCTTGCCTGTCTAAGGCACCTCACTGGTTGAATAAAAAGCTAACTGGCCAAAGGGAGGAGGTATAGGTAGAACTTCTGGGCAGGGAGAGTAAGGAGGGGGAGAAATTTAGGCTCTGGGAAGAAAGAAAAAAATGACACCAGGAAGATGCCAAGGGCTAGCCAGCCAGATGCAGGGGAAGCAGGAGAATAGGTCATACAGAATGAAAGAAAGGTAAAAGGCCCAGAGGTGCTTTTTAGATGAAGAGAAACAGATTAAGTTAAAAAGAGCTAGTGGGACAAGCCTAAGCTAAGGCCGAGCATTCATAATTATATTAAGTCTCTATATCTTTATTTGAGAGCTGGTTGGCAGCCCAAAGGAAATTCCAGCTACATAGGAGTCTTCGGTATTGCCATCTAATTGAAACACGATTAAGTAATGTCCTACCCATGGGAAGAATGTAACTTAGCCATCTAGTCCTACCTCATCTGGGGTAGAAGCCCAGGATAGAGGCAAAAGCGGCTTCAGCTTTAGCCACACCTCACTTTGACTTATCTCATTACTAATTAGAATGATTAGTCTACCAATTTATAGATGAGTTATGTCAAAATGGCATGATGTTTAATTTTTCTTTTTCTTCCTTTTTCCTTTTTTTTTTCCTTTGTCAGAGAAGGATGAAACATTATTCACAAAGCTACTCCTCCAGTGTAGGATATCAGTGTTTCTTGAACACCTCTTCAACATGAATAATTCCTAAACTTAATGAGTCAGCCTGTATATAAATATTGTTTGTTTGTTTGATAATATCGTCCTAGTACTTGGGAGGCTGAGGCAGGAAGCAGTGAGGAGTTAGAGGCTAGCCTAGACTGTGTGGTGAGACTTGGTCTTAAAAAAATAATCTAAAGCCGGGTGATGGTGGCACACGCCTTTAATCCCAGCACTCTGGAGGCAGGGGCAGTCGGATCTTTGTGAGTTTGAGGCCAGCCTGGTCTACAGAGCAAGATCCAGGAAAGGCGCAAAGCTACACAGAGAAACCCTGTCTCGAAAAACCCCAAAAATAAGTAAGTAAGTAAGTAAGTAAGTAAGTAAGTAAATAAATAAGTAAATAAATAAATAAATAAATAAATAAATAATAAAATTTTTTAAAAATCTAAAAATGTCGTATTTGTAATGGCAGACAAACATGCCAAAGCCACTTTTTTTTTTTAAAATGGATTTTTTTTTTTTTTTTACCCAGAGCTGAGGACCGAACCCAGGGCCTTGTGCTTGCTAGGCAAGTGCTCTACCACTGAGCTAAATCCCCAACCCCTAAAGCCACTTTTAGAAATGTCTACATTCAGCCTTCTTTCTTGTTAACGCAAATGTGTTTTTGTTATTTGTGCACCAAATGGAGATGTAGTAATCACTGTTTTCGCAGTTCCTAAAGCGCTTCGTGATTGAAGCTGTCACTGTTCTGTCGCTGTCTTGTGACAAGCGCTTATTAGGGTCGACTCATGGACTTCATAGAAACCAGACCGCAACAGATACCGTGTGAGGTGCCAGACCCCAAGAAGATCGGTCACACAGACACACCTGCTCAAGACCGGGGGCAGTAGAGGGGACGTTGTCCAGTGCTATGGAGGGAACCCAGGGACCTCAGGCTCATTTCCTGCCTGTATTGTTTGAAACCTTTCAGTCTCTGGCTACTCGACACACCAAGCAGACGCTTGTCCTTGGTGACCCAGCTATAAGGATAAGTCACCAATAAGTTTTCCCCTGGTTACACACTACACAGGAGGGAATCTCTCCTGCTCACAACTTCTCTCAAGGACTTTTCTTTTCTGGCACTAGTCACAGCCTATCTCGGAGGTTTAAATGGGCCTGCCTACGATGCTGTTAAGTGTGGTGGTATTGTATTCCCTGAAATATTGTGCACCCTAATAAACTTATCTGGGGTGAGAGACAGAACAGCCACAATATTAAACATAGAGGTTAGGCAGTGGTAGCACATGCCTTTAATCCTAGCATTCCAGAGGCAGAAATCCATCTGTTCAAGGATACAGCCAACTATGGTGACTCAAAGCGACCCTTTAATCCTAGGGAGTGACGGCAGAAAGCAGAAAGGTATTTAAGGTGTGAGGACCAGAAACTAGAAGCATTTGGCTGGTTAAGCTTTTAGGCTTTGAGCAGCACAGTTCAGCGGACCCATTCGGATGAGAACTCAGAGGCTTCCTCCAGCCTGGGGAAACAGGATCAGCTGAGGAATTGGCAAAGTGAGATATCTGTGGCTTGTTCTGCTTCTCTCTGATCTTCCAGCATTCACCCCAATAACTGGCCTCGGGTTTGTTTTTATTAATAAAACCTGTTAAGATTCCTACTACAGTTAAGGACACTGGAGACAGAGGGCTTGTGCCCCTCACATGTAGCTCAGTATCCAAAAGAGTGATTTTTGTCATTAACTCTCCAGTGCTTGCCTTCAAGCCCTGTGCCTCAGTGGGCCCATGGGAGCTTGTCCTCATCCTCTACCCCATGGACTCAGCACACCCTGCCAGTTGGCTGTGTTTGGTCTGGCCCATCCTCACCGACACAGAAGATTCTGGGGCTTGTCCACGCTGATTGGACCATGCAGAAAAACTTCCACCTGCAGACATGCCCTTGGCTTCCTTAGTCTCATCTCTGCCCTGGTGAGCAAACTGCCTGCCAACTGATGAGTTACAAATTTCTTTTCATGTGCGTGTGTGTGTGTGTGTGTGTGTGTGTGTGTGGTGTTGGATATCCTTGAGCTGAACTGAGCCCGATATGGGTGCTAGGAACCAAACGTGGACCTCTGGAAGAGCAAACCACTGACCATCTCCCCAGCCCTGAGTTACAAGTTTCTTGATGACAAAAATCATTGTTTTATTCTATATTTTTATCATTCGCAAAACTAGGTCCACACTGGGACAAAAAAAAAAAAAAGATTCCTCTTTTGTCTTTTTTAGCCAGTGGAAGTGCCAAGTGCACTGTCAGAGCACCACTCCCCTGTCCTTGACAAAGGCTTTGGCCTCAAGCACACGCTGCAGGCCTCTGTATAGCCTTTCCCCAACACACACACAACGTCACCAGAAGTTTTGCAGATGCAGCGCAGATCTACCTGGACAAGAAGCAGGAGGTTTGTATCTGGCAAAGGAGACTTAAACTTCAGGGCCTGGAGAAGTTCCAGAACAACACTACGAGACAAGTAGAATTTATCCCGTTCCTGAATAAAACAAAATAGAAGGGGGTCAGTCATTTTCAAAGTTCCATTCACATGATCTGTGCCAAACAAGCTTCAAAAATTTACAGATTGGAAATTCAAAATGGTGTTTAAAGTGCAAAGAACTTCCTTTCAGAGATAAAATCATAACTAAAAGAAAGACAGTCCTGTATGCAGAATGAGCTTGCTGCTGCAGCGAGCACATCACACAATGGGTGAGGAGCAACAGAATACCTCTTAAGTATCAAAACCACGAGATTTGTTTCTGAGTCACAGGGAGCAGAGTCTCAGAACTGCACAATCAAACAGAACTAAAGGATACAGAGAGAAGCAGGCACAGCTGTCCAAAAAGCTCTGTGTTCCCTCCAAGATGCTCCTTTTTTGACATGGATGATTTCAAGTGTACAGAAAAGCAGAGAGAATGGGACACTTTATGTACCCACCATCCCCTTTCAATGTTTCCTCCCTTCCTGGAAGTCCTCTCTACTCTGAATCTGTTGCTTATTTTGCGTTTTCGTATTATGACTATGCATGTGCACCTCTATCATAAAATTGGCGTTTTATCCTTAGTACTCATATACTGTGCATATCTTTTCTTCAACTTAGAATTATGTTTTCTTTAATTAGCCCTCAATATATTTAACTCATTATTTTTAGTCTACAATTTACTAATATTATGTTGTATGGCTGTGCCACAATTCACCAACATCAATTGTACATTAGATGGACCTTCTTTACTATCAAACACAACACACATGTAGGAGATTACATAGTGTGTTAAATGTACAGTTAAGTGAATTAAAATGGGCTTAGCTCTCAAGCAGAGAGCTTAGGACAGGGCAGCACCCAGCAAACACCTCAAGAGCCCGGAGAGCTCTGTATTCATTTTCACCCACTGTATCTTGTTTGTATAGCTGGTTACTGTCAAATGTGTGATGAAGGCTTTCTCTTCAAAGTTACATGTAGAGATAATATGCTTCTTGAACTGTCTCCTTCTTTCAAAGAGCCTTCTGCTTGTTTTTCCCAGGTGTGTGTGGTCCACAATGGCTGACCACAGCTACCCTTAGTACACAGAAAGTCTTGTGGATTTAACCTCAGAGCCAACACTGTGCTGGGTCCAACAAAAACAAGTTTACTCTGGGCGTTCTTAGTCTGTGGTCTATAGACAGAGGTATACACCTGGAGGCTGTGGAATCCAGGTCTCCAGTGTGATGCTAGTCTCTTCCCTCATTAGCTTCTGAAACCACAGCTCAGTCTCTCAGTCACATTATCCACACACTGATCAACATTCCCAGGGAGAAACTGGCCTTCAGGGCCAAGTTCACTACCCTGCAACCTGCAGGGCCAGGCTCACCACCCTGTGGAACTCAGAGCTAGGCTCACCACCCTGTGGCACTGTGCTCCTCTGGCCCCTGGCCTCATGATGTCTGTATGTTTGCTAACATATTGATGCTTCCAAGAAGCTTTAAAGAAAATAGCCTGTTCATTTAAAAAATTCAATTATTAAAAATCTGTGTGTGTGTGTGTGTGTGTGTGTGTGTGTGTGTGTGTGTGTGTCTCCTGTTTGTTTCCTGACCAAATCCTAAGGTTAAATGAGTGATGACTCCCAGGGGTCTCTGCAGCCCTCAACCGTGTTGCATCCTGAGACTCCCAGGGGTCTCTGCAGCCCTCACCTGTGTTGCATCCTGAGACCCGGCTGCAGGCTCTGTTCTGAACACACCACACACACACACTCTGCACTGTGAATGCAGGACTGCACTGCCTATAACAGCTCGGCTCAGGCTGTGGCATGCTAGTGATTGTGGTCTTCTGTTGTACGTACAAAGGTTTGGCTGTGGAGAAGACTTTTAAGATTGTCCCACCATGATTCCTGAGCACATACGCACCAAGTGAGTGTACCACTGAATCATAGAGTTAGAATGTTTGATTTTAAAATTGCTTTTTCAGCTGCTGAATTACATTTCATTTTTTTAAATTGCTGCATAAATTTTAGCTTGGGATTAGGAAAAAATTTCAACAATTTGAGATGGTCTTGAACATACTTCTGCAATTTTTGTGCTACATATTTATGCAAAGCATTGTTTTCAGCCTTGATGGAAATAAAATAAAAACACCAAATAATTCTGAAAACATTAAAGATAATGTCCTACAGTATCAAATATTCTGGCAATATTTGATTCTTTATATAAAAATAAACAAGCAGGCCCAATTCATTAATAAGAATTTTTTAAATAAAAATTTTAAAAAATTTAATGTGTTTGTGCAGGTGGTATGTGGGTATGCACCCAGGAATGCAGGTGCCTGCAGTGGCCAGAAGAGGGTGTTAAATCCCCTGAAACTGGATTCATAAGCAGCTGTACACCACCCAACATGAGTGTTGGAACTAACTGGAGTTCTCTGCAGGGGCAAGTATGCATTCTTACAAATGAGCCATCTTTCCATTTCTGAAACTTTCTTTTACCTTTAATAACTGGTAAAAAGTGAATGTACACCAAATAATTGTTCTAAAATAAATGTATCTGTGATTTATTAGTAGGAAATGTTTGGTTGTATGCCAATTTTACAGTCCTGTAGATTCCAGCTGGCTCAAGAGGCTCTCCTTTTAACATACTGATTTGTATTGTTCATCAGGAATTTTTCCTGTATGATAGACACTGGTCTGTTATCTCTTTCCCCTGCTGCCCTTGTCCAGCTGGAATCAGGAGTCTACTGCCCTCATAGAATGTTTAGGCAGTACTCCCTGTTTCTGCTCTCTTAGTGTGCAGTTACAGGTCACTGTGTTTCTAAACACTGAGTGGACAACGTCACCAGGGTTGCAATGATGTTCATTCAAGAGAGGCTTTGAATTTCCAACTCTGTTTTTTCATCATTTAAATGTAATCAACATTTTCTTTTTCTCTTCTTCCCTGGTTGTTATGCACTAAGTTTCTAGAAAACTACCCCTTTGTATAAGAATTCAAGGTACTGGCTCTAAATTGGCTGTTTTAACCCACTTTATCTGTGCCATTCATCACTTTCTTGATCACTGAGGTCAATGGTCTAGCCACGGGGCCCTGTGCTGTGTCGCTCCTCTGTGGATGTGTGTGACGCCATCTTTATTTCCTCCTTCCCTAAACTCCTGCTCTCTCTTGTCATGTGAGTTGGCCTGTTCAGTTCATTTAGTGTTTCTTTCTTCCTAGTAAAGAACTTAGGACAGGGCCGGAGACATGCTCAGCTGGTAAACCGCTTGCTGTGTAAGCATGAGGACCTGAGTTCACATCTCTAACATGAATAACAAAAGAAAAAAGAAAGAAAAGGCAAGCATGGCGGTGTGTGCTTGTAATCCCAGATTGATGATCTCTGGCTCACTGGCCAGATCTGTGATCTTCAGCTTCACTGATAGTCCTTGTCTTAAACAAACAGAATGGTGAGCCAGAGGAAGACACATCAACTTCTGGCTTCCATATGCACATATGTGCACATGTATCTTACATACATACAAGTATGTAAGGCATTAAATGTGCATTTCCACATGCTGTGGCTATAATGCTCCATTTTGAAGGTAGTATTTTCACAATTGGTACTAAATAGTCTTCTAATTTTTCTTAAACATTCTTTTGATTTTAGATTTATTGAAAAGTATATTTTAGCTGCCAAATATAACAAGGCTCAGGTACTACTACCATCACCTTGTAAGAACCGGGAAAAGTACATACACCCACATGCATTAACACAGGATTGCAAAGTCTGAGTTTTCGGAGCCTTGCAATCACTATCTCGGGTTGTATGCATCCACTCACACAACCCCCCATGACTCACTCTACACAGGGGTGCACCCATGCAGATAACATGGTTGGCCGTGGATCTGACAAGGAGACAGGATCCATGTATCTGAGAATAGGGATTGGTCAAGAAAAGAATCTCATAGATTTCTCTAAGTAGCTGGGAGAGGATACACCTACCCGTGGTACCAGTGGTGTGTGTGTGTGTGTGTGTGTGTGTGTGTGTGTGTGTGTGTATGCGTGTGTGTGTGTGTGTGTGTGTGTGTTTGTGTGGTATGGGTGTAGTGTGTTTGTGTGGTGTGTGTGTAATGTGTGTGTTTGTGTGTGTGTGTTTGTGTGGTATAGGTGTAGTGTGTTTGTGTGGTGTGTGTATGTTTGTGTGTGTGTGTGGTGTGGTGTGTGTAATGTGTGTGTGTTTGTGTGTGTGTTTGTGTGGTATGGGTGTGTGTGTGGTATGTGTAGTGTGTGGGTGTTTGTGTGTGTGTTTGTGTGGTATGGGTGGGTGGGTGTAGTGTGTGTGTGTGTGTGTGTGTGTGTGTGTGTGTGTGTATGTGTGTACATGTACATGCACATTCACTCTTCCCTGTTCGCAGGGCTCTGAAGGCTGATAAAGCCAAATTTGCATGAATAGCAGGCACCTCTTCCAACTGATCTAGGGGTAAATCAGGAAGCCCCAAATATCTATTCTTATCTCAATTCTCAATAAAACGTGTGACTGTGAGTTTATCGATCTCATTTTATAATTATATTAGTTTTTGAGGCTGTGTTCTTACTCTAACTCTATAGAGCTGTAGAATTGTCTCATTTTTTCTGGTAGACTTCCCTCTTGCAGGATGCAATGATGTTATAATAATTCTAACATGAAAATTCTAACTTAAAGTCATCTTACTGTCATTTTCCCCCATTAGTATTGTCTACATATCAGCAATTAGTTTTCAAACTTTCTTAGTGTCTTTAGACATATTTTATGTATGTCTTTTACTGGCAACATGTAATTGTTTTTGAAATACAGTCCAACATTCCTAGTGAGCATAGTAAACATTCATTTTGATTACCGCCATGTTTGGGGTTCACTTAGAGTTCCTTAGCTGAGCTGGCTGCAGCTTTTTCTGTGTCGTTTGTCACGGTTAAGTTTTCGTTCCTATTTTAGTCTGTACTTGTCTGGAACTTACACATTGTATTCTAGCCTTTGGAGTTTACACTTAAAATGCTGACATGTATTCTTAAGAGTTCAAAGTTATTAGTAATCCCTGTCCTTGTGAACAGGACCTGTGAGAGAGTACTTTAACTCCAGCCCTCAACTGTTCACACACACACACACTTACACACAGACACACACAGACATACAGTCACATACTCACACACAGACACATATACAGACATACAGAGACACACACACAGACACACACATACAGACACATGTACACACAGACACACACAGACACACACAGAGAGACATACAGAAACACACTCACACACAGACACACAGATATACAGACACACACTCACACACAGACACATACATACAGACACATGTACACAAAGACACACACAGACATACAGACACACACAGAGACATACAGACACACACTCACACACAGATACACACATACAGACACATGTACACAAAGACACACACAGACATACACACACACCGACATACAGACACACACTCACACACAGACACACACACACACTCAGACATACACTCACATACAGACATACAGACACACACACAGACACACACAGACATACAGACACACACTCACACACAGATACACACATACAGACACATGTACACAAAGACACACACAGACATACACACACACCAGACATACAGACACACACTCACACACAGACACACACACACACTCAGACATACACTCACATACAGACATACAGACACACACACAGACACACACACAGACATACAGACACACACTCACACACAGATACACACATACAGACACATGTACACAAAGACACACACAGACATACACACACACCAGACATACAGACACACACTCACACACAGACACACACACACACTCAGACATACACTCACATACAGACATACAGACACACACACAGACACACACAGACATACAGACACACACTCACACACAGATACACACATACAGACACATGTACACAAAGACACACACAGACATACACACACACCAGACATACAGACACACACTCACACACAGACACACACACACACTCAGACATACACTCACATACAGACATACAGACACACACACAGACACACACAGACATACAGACACACACTCACACACAGATACACACATACAGACATATGTACACAAAGACACACACAGACATACAGACACACACTCACACACATACAGACACACACGTACACAAACACACACACACATGCACACACAGACACACACACACCCTGTATACATATTATTGTTAGGTGGTATTTTATTATCCTTTTGTTTTTCTTAGTTAGTATTATTACTATTGTTGCTTTATATTGTCAATGATCACTTAGATTTGTACATTTTACTAATTTATTTGGTAAATTTCCTTCATATATTTAAAAACTTCTTTGTTGGCTCAATTTCCTTCTTATTGTAATACATCTTGAAATATTACTTCAGCAAGAGTATATTCACATTTTCAGGGGTTGGGGAGATAGCTCAGCAGTTAAGAGCAAGTACTGCTCTTGCAGAGGACCTAGGTTTCAGTTCCCAGCACCCACACTGAACAGTTCATATCTGTAACTCCAATTCTGTAGGATCCAATGCTCTCCTCTGGCCTCCTCAGGTGTTAGGCATACAGAGTGCACATACATGCATGCTGGCACTCACACATACACAGAAAGTAAAAATTAATGAATCTTCAAGGGAATTAATATTTTCTTTTCTTCCTCATGAATACCTCCTTAGCCTCCACTCTTAAAAGATGTCTCTGCTGTAGAGAATTCTAGAGAATAATTTTTCCCCTCAAATCATCTTAAAGACCTTTCCCACTGGGATCCATTTCCCTCTGGAATTGCATTGTACTGCTGTGAGGTTTGCTATTAAGTCTGTTTTCAGAGTGCTTTTCTCTCAGTTACTATTAAAACATTTTCCTTTTCTTGCTTGTTCCAAATCACAGCTGGTCATATAAACTAATGTGCCTGTAGGTAAGCAGATGCAGGTGAATGGGTGCAGGTGAGTGGGTGCAGGTGACCAGGTGCCTCGGAGCAGGTGAAAGTGTATGGTTGCAGATAAACAAGCAAAGGTGAGTGGGAGTAGGTGAGTATGTGCAGGTGAGCAGGTAATGAGCAAGCACAGGTGAGCAGGTTCAGGTGAGCAGATGAAAGTGAGTGGGTGCAGGTGAGTGGGTACAGGAGAGCAGGTGAAGGTGAGTGAGTGCAGGTGAGTGAGTGCAGGTGAACAGGCAAAGGTGAGTGGGTGTAGGTGAGCTGGTGCAGGTGAACAGATGCAGGTGAGCAGGTGTAGGGGAGCTGGTTACAGGGGAGCAGGTGCAGGGGAGTGGGTTCAGGTGAGTAGGTGCAGGGGAGCTAGTGCAGGGGAGTGGCAATCTAAAATACTTTTTGACACATTGTAACTCAAGTCATAGAACTGATTTTCATTAATTATGGAAATGATAAAAAGCCTAGTCTCTTTTTCTACAGATTTACTTAATGTGTGTTAGATCTTTTTATCTTTCATCTTTTTATCTCTTTGTCTGATTTTTATTTAGATCTGTTTTTCTGCTTTCCTGTGTCTCCAATTCCCCCTTTAAGCTATATCTAATTTGTTAGTTAACTTGTGAATTGAGGTTTGTTTGTTTTTGTTTCAATGTTAGTGACTATTTTTCACTTTTTATCAAGCTTGAATTAACCTGATTTTTTTTTTCTAAAATGAAAAAGAATCTCTTTCTAGGTTTTTTTTTTTTAATTCTTTGTATGTGTATAGTACAGAGTAAACTCTGATAGCCCCTGTATCACAGTCTCCATATTCTTTACAAAAATAATATCACTATTTATTGACTCTACCAATTCAGTCTACGGTAGGTTGTTTTTACTTGGGGAGCATGAAGTTTAGATTACTTATGCTCATCAGTGTTGTAGCCTCAGGAATCATACTGGGGCTAGGCTGCAGGCTCATCTCTGTAGACATGCCTGAGGTTTGTTTCTGAGCTTCCTTCTGCAGAGATGCTGAAGCTGAGCCCCTGTTGCAGTGCAGCATTGGTGTCATGTGACTTCAGCTTGCATGTACTGTTGTTCTCAACAAAATTACAATCATTCTATTGTACCAAAAAAGACCTAGGAGCCAGATGCTGGGATGAAAGTCTGCTAGCTCAGAAAGGCAAAGCTGACCTTCCTCCTCTGCCATCATCCCCAAAGTCTCCTCTCTCCCCTACTGTCTCAAACAAGTCTCCTCCAACTCAAGGTCCCTCCCTTCTATTTCCTGTGCACCTCTCTATCCCTCCTTACTCTCTCTGGTTTTTTTTTTTTCTTGTTCACTTCCTGTCAATTGGTTGCTTCCTCTGCCTCTTGACCTATGATTGACTTCACTTAATCCTGTTTACAATATTTAAGCAGAAGCTCTTGGATTAAAGGTGTGTGCTAGGGTTGAGCCACACCACAACTAGAAACAGGTTCCTCCAGTGAATAACACAACCTTGGGGTTCACAGTGTGATCAAATATACTGCAACAAGGTACTGTAAATTCAAACCATCAATCTTTTCAATGATCAGCCTATGTTTACTAATTCTATCATATTCTTCCTCCATTCAAAGGCTAAAACACATAGCATGGCTTGTCACCGCCACGTTACAAATGTATTCCTCCGGAACTACCCTTTTACCCAGGGTATAGTTTTTCAAGAGTTCTGACTTCCTGAGGGAGATGACTTGGCTCCAGCTCCTGGCATGGAACTGTCATAAAATCATCATTCCCTTCTCTTGTATGGACTTCAGCACTCAACCCATTGCTAAGACAGTGACCCCACACACAGACCCATTTACGTGCTTACATTTGGTTCCCAATTCCCTCTTCTTTTGTCCTCTGTTGCTCTTATATTTTTAATCATAAGCTAAACGTAAGCAAATATTTTAAAAGTAACTATTATATTTCACCCAGATTCCTAGTCTTTTCAGTGGGGGTGGTTCTGGATTTTCTAGACTGCCCAACTTCCAAGAAAGGATGCCACCGGGACATTATGCATTCTCCTGTCTTTTCACTGGATTACATAAGGAGATGCTGTTAGATACCACTATTTTCAAATAAAAATAAAGCAATTTGCTGTATTTGGTGCTATGTTGTAAAGATACACTCTTTTAAGCATAAAAGAAAAAGGGGGTTAAGTTACTTTTTGAAGAGCATGTGCAAGGAAAAAAAACTTGAGAGGGAGAACAAGTGTGCTCCAGGCAGGCCAGAAAGCGACTTAGAATGTGCAAGGCCGGAGAGAAAATTATCATGGAACACTTAACATGGCAGAGTGGATGCAAGCTGGTAAGAAAGATGACCATGGAGCATTTTATAAATAGAGTGAAAGCTTTGTTGTGAAATGAGAGTTTTAGGGGGGAAATAAAGGGCTCATAGAAGGAGGGGACACAAATAAAGAGCATTCTGAATGTTCCAGGGGGGACTCACAGAAACAGAGGCCCCATTGAAAACAAGCTTAGGACACTGGGACACTGGGCCTTGGAACAGAGCATTTGCAGTGTCCCCAGGATGGGAAGGAGCCACTTTCCCTGATGCCTGCATTTTCATGAGGCCAGCGCCTGCTGGCTCTGAGAAGGCGGCCATATCCCCTAGATAGAACGTCCTTTTCCATTTTCCCAGGCTTGGGGAGAGAGGTGCTAAAGCCAACCCAGAGGAAGGAGCCATGACTAAGATTCTCCTCTCAGAGGTCAAGAACCCATAGCTGGGGACATAAACACGGGAGCATTAAGGAACACTCTAGAGGCTTGTACAAGTAGCAAGCTATTTTTTTCTCTCCTTTGGCTATAAAAAAAGGACACACAGTGGTGGTCTGCCCACTCGTGATGCTATAATAAACTTGAAATGGTCTTTATGAGGTCACCTAGACCATTAACTCGCTCAAAGTGCCTCTCGTTTTCCAAACCATGTGACCTCAGTCTCCAAATCTGCACATTTCAGAACGAGTAAATGCATGCATGTGTAAAGCATCCAACGGGCCTCAGTATAGCCACTCATTTTAACAATAAAGCAGCTATGCTGATGGGGACTTGATGCTGCCATCTCTGGGTTCCTGGGAATACACAGGGAGGTTTACCTTAGTGAACGCTCGATAACACAAGCCACACAGCTCCACCAGGTAGGCCAGCGTGAAGACGGCATTCTGGATGACAAAGCTGAGGAGCTTGGAAAATGGTTCCAACAAACTCTGCAATGAGATTGGAGCCAAATAAATTGCTTATTTCTTCATTTTTTTTTTTTAAGCACTGGTCTTATTACATTTTAACCGCTAAGAGTTGTTTGTTAGAAATCCTATGCAAGCTGCTGTTAATGGCCACTCTGTTGGTCTAAGAAATCACAAGTAATTCAAAGAGAATGATTCAGTCACTTTATTGCTCAGAAAAATAGAAGCCCGCTTTTTCTCGTGTGGCATCATTTACAAACCCCCTTAAGCACACTCGTGTTTTCCTGCCAGGCTAAGCAATCCCACCTCTGTGAGGCTGTGTTGGAGTCTCCCAATCTGTTCCTCTGAACCCTCAGGTGTCAGGTCCTCAGATTCGTATCCACCAGCTACACTCTGAGAAGTGCCCTGTGTGTGTAGCAGCAAGTGCCTTGAGCTCAGACATAGTTCCTGCTGCCCAGCCTCCTGCACATATTTATGAGAGGGATGTTGTCTGTTTGTTTCCCCTTTTGAACTGCACCAGGGCTGTTTTAGACTCACAGGCTCTCATCAGTCACCCAGAAATGTGTCGTCAGCACCCACTGAGTGTCGGGCAGAGCTTGGCACTTCTGCACTGTTCATCCTATTCAAACTTCTCCTGGAGCCCCAGGAGCCAGGAAAGAACACAAGCTCCAGCCTGTGATGCTACTGTTCTTAGTGGGAGCCTTGGGTCTAGATAACGGATAGAGCAATTCATTCTCTTAGTGATAATATAAGGAAGTAACGTGCAGTATAATCCTCCAGAGCCGTTCATCTTGATAGCCACACTGCAAATGCCACGTCAGCAAACACGTCCGCATGACGTTTTCACTTCCATGTTCTTCCTCAGCACAAACCTCCAGAAGAGGACTGACCCAATGAGAGGATATGAACATTTCAAAAATATTTACTTTCCATGTGTGAGTGTGTGAATGTGTGTTTTGCCATGGTACATATGCAGAGGTCGGAGGACAATGTTGGGGATCTGTCCTCACCTTCCACCTTGTCTTAGGCAGTGTCTCTCTAGGTGTTTGCCACTGTGCAGCACCCAGTCTTTATGTGGGTTCTAGGGATGGAGACTCAAGGGCTCACACTTACATGCCAAGTGCTTTTCCCTCCAAGCATCTCTAAAGCTGCAGGAATAAACTCATTTTTAAAGATTTATTTTATTTTTTACTTACGTGTGTGTGTGTCTCTCTCTCTGTCTCTGTCTCTGTCTCTGTCTCTCTCTCTCTCTCTCTCTGTGTATGTGGCACCCAGTCTTTATGTGGGTTCTAGGGATGGAGACTCAAGGGCTCACACTTACATGCCAAGTGCTTTTCCCTCCAAGCATCTCTAAAGCTGCAGGAATAAACTCATTTTTAAAGATTTATTTTATTTTTTACTTACGTGTGTGTGTGTCTCTCTCTCTGTCTCTCTCTCTGTCTCTCTCTCTCTCTCTGTCTCTGTTTCTGTCTCTCTCTCTCTCTCTCTCTCTCTCTCTCTCTCTCTCTCTCTCTGTGTGTGTGTGTGTGTGTGTGTGTGTGTGTATGTCTGTGTGTAAGTGTCTGAGGAAGTCAGAAGAAGGCATCATAGCCCCTGGAGCTGGAGTTACAAAGGTGTGAGCTGCCTGGAACCAAACTTGGGGTCTACAAGAGCAGCAAACACTCTTAATTATGGAGCCTTCTCATCAGGCCAGATAAGAAACTTTTTGAGATTCCTTTTGTATTTACATAAAAATCAGTTCGCTGACTTTTTGGAACCCATTCCCTGTGGTGGGATACCTTGCTCAGCCTTGATACAAGGGGGAGGGGCTAGGCTCCCTTTCAACTTGGTATGCCAGACTTTGTTGACTACCATGGGAGGCCTTACCCACTCTGAGGAGTGGATGGGGGTAGAGTGGGAGGGAGGTGAGGAGGGAGGAGAGGGGGAAGGAGGGGGAACTGGAGAGGGTATGTAAAATGAAAAAAAAATTAATAAATAAATATATTTTTTAAAAAATCAGTTCACTACCTGTTCTTTACCCCCTGAGAATGGATGTGTTATTGGACTCCTCTACAGAAACCTATACTGTTCCTTTTATATAGAAAATCTTAAGGAAACATTGAGATGGTGCCTGTAGATAAAAAGCTAGATTCAGGCCTATTTGGAAACACTTTCACCTAAACAGCAGATGATGGGCAACATGGCACAGCAGAAAAACCTAGGAACTTGTTCTCTAAAACCTATGCTCGAGTTTCAGGCCACTCACAAACCAGCTATGACCTTGACCAGACATGTTGCGTCTGACTCTATGTCTTCATCTGTACAGGCACAGACCAGTTCATCTCTCTTTGCAGCTAGATGGCATGAACTGTGACTCTGTGAAAGTGTAAAGGGAAGCAGTTATAAGAAATGTGTGGGGTTGGGGATTTAGCTCAGTGGTAGAGCGCTAGCCTAGCAAGCACAAGGCCCTGGGTTCGATTCTCAGCTCCAAAAAAAAAAAAAGAAAGAAAGAAAGAAAAGCAAGGAAAGAAATGGGCATTGTTGGCAGATGAGCTGGTAGTTATGCCCCACCATTAGACAAGCTCTTGTACTTCTGCACAGAAAACGACCAAGATATGTGAGCAGGGAACGAGACACAGTCCTGAACATCCCACACAGCTCATGGTCTTACTGGGGAACCTGTAGGACACTGTAGGTGTTAATACTGAAAGCTTGATCAAGAAAGTGCTTCCTACAGATAATATAAGCATTTAGGAGCTTTAAATGGGGCTTTGAAGGATGACGTGTGGGTTCATCCCACTAACAAGGGTTTAAAGTATGTCAGGCAAAGGAAAGAGCTCGAACAAAAGTGAGGATCTGAAAGTAAATAGGATTCTATGTGTAAAGCATAAGGTGCAATACAGGAGCATTCAACAGACAGTGTCTACTGTTTTCATGAAGATAGTGACGCTGACGTGAAGATGCATGACAGGCATGGAGGGGCAGGACAAGCAACAGGAATTAAACTGGAAAGGTGGGCTGGTGAGAAGGGATGTAATTGTATGCTACGTCAAGGAATTTCGATGTTATTCTGAGAGAAACCGGAAGTCATCAAAGACTTTTACCTAAGGAACCAACACAACCCTACTCAGAAGGCTCAGCTAATTGGTAATCTGGATGGAGCAGTAGGCTTGCCCCAGACCAGGCTGAATGGTTACAAACGATAGCAATGCAGTAAGTTAGATGCTGACCCAGCAGGATGCTAAAGGGAGCCATTCCATAAGTAGCAGCCATGTCTTCAGTATTGCTGTCTTCCTGTCTTTCAGTTAGAAGGTAATCAAATAACCAACCAGGCAGCTTTTCTGAAACACTTTCTTAAATACATACCCTCGTGGCATTGGTAGAAGGGATCTTCAAGAGGCAAATCATAATTCTCAAACTGGAATCTAACGAACACTGTGGACAGATAGGAAAAGGTAAAAGTCAGCTTCCTTTTTGATGTTTCCTTTGTTTCAAATATTTCCCACATGTATTTTGCAAAAAGAAAGCTGTGGGACCAGGGAGACGGCTCCATCAGAAAAGGGCTTGTCACACAGGCATAAAGTCCCAAATTTGCTCATAGAACCCATGTGAAAGAGCTGGGTATGGTGGCCATGAAAGCAGGGGCATCCCTGGGGCTCAGCCAGCCTGCCTGGCCAACTCAGTGAGCTCTAGAGCAGGAAGAGAGCCTATCCCCAAAACACAGTTGACTGTGCCTAAAGAGTGATACCCAATGTTGACCTCTGTCCTCTATATGCACACATACCCATAGGGATACACACACACACACACACACACACACACACACACACACACACAAGTCTTATATAATCATCTCTCTACTGTTTCCTATGTATATCAAAAACAATTGTTTTCAGATTTAAAAACTTTAATGAAACAATTATGCAATATTAAAATAATTATTAAATAAATTAAATAAGCACAGCTCTGAAACTATTTCTCAAAGATATAGTTCCAGAATTAAATGAGATAGAAAGTTGGAAAAAGAACTGGATGGATGGATGGATGGATGGATGGATAGATGGATGGCAGGCAGGCAGATAGGTGGATGGACAAGTGGCTAGAAAGATGGACAGATAGACACATAGGTTAAGAAAGCAGATGTTAAATGTATATCAGTCTAAAGAAGTATACTAAGTTAGGAAAAGCGATCTTAGGGGAAAAACTAATAGAAATCACTGGTCCAAATAAGAACCAATTTCATCGACCTTCCTCTGGGATTTGTTCTTATTTTAATTTTTCACAGGGCTAAGAATTAAGCCTGGTCCTTGTGCATAGCAAGAAGGTGTGGTACCATTGAGCTAGGCCTCCCCAGTTCCTAGGTGGGAATTCACCTTCCCTTTGTCATGAAAAGACATGACCAAGAACCTGGAGAAAAGCAGCAAGATTTCTCTCTAACATCTGAAGAGGGAAAAACACATTTTGCAAGATTCTAGATCAAAATATTCTTTGAAAATCTCCGAGTCTTCAGGGGTGGGGAGGAAATTGACAGCATGAATATCGAGCTGTCATTTACTATTGCAAGCGTATCATCACAGGCACGTACGAGCCTCTACAACTGGGCAAAGACCCCCTTCAACACAGCATAAACTAAGCCAGAGGGTCTCCTCACGGATCCCTGGACCTGCGGCTTGTCTGCCACCTGGCCTCACTCCCACCAGTCACAACCCTCTGGCATTAGCAGGGTCAGTGGTGCACACTGAAGTCTGAGATCTCCTTCAGTGACACATCTCCAAGACAAAGCGCAAGATTTCCAGTGGGGAATATTTCCTAAGAGATTAAGGATGAAACAGATTCAGTTTTCGGATCTGACTGAGGAGGGAACTTCCTTACACAAATCCTGACAGCATTTTCTAAGAATCTTCTAAAAGAACCTCGGCCTGTTTAATATGCCAACGCCCTTCAGAAGTGACATTTACTTACTTTAAACCAGGAGCCGAAAACCAGCTGCTGATCAGGCCAAACCCTGGTGACTTAAAAACCAGGAAATGTCATCTTAGGGAGGAAAAAGGGGGGGAGCCCCATATGCTGAGGCTTGTTCCCATATAACCACCATCAGCAGGAGTAGAAGGACCTCAGTAGGAGCTGTGCATTAACACTGTCAAGGGCTTCAGTTCTCCTCATTATCCTACCTTGCATTGCTCCACTCATTAACCTTTCAGGCAGATTCCCTGCAGGCACAGTTGATTGTCACTAACTAGCCTACCAGTTGTTTACAGCAGCAGCGCCCCCTGCTGGTCAGTGTCCGAGTTCAGCCATTTCACTATTACATTGGAACCCATGCTATTGAATGTTCGTGGCTCATCAGCAAAGAATGTCTAAGGGGGGCATGTTAAAATGTGTGTACTTGATGTGTGTGTGTGTGTGTGTGTGTGTGTGTGTGTGTGTGTGTGTGTGTGTGTGTGTGTGTGTGTGTGTGTGTGTGTGTGTGTTCTTCCCAGGTTGATCCAAACACTAAAAGCTGTCCTGTAGAATATCGTCTTGGTCTTTCCTGAACATTACTAGAACATTATCCAAAACCACTTGTCACTTCAAATAATTCTCTAAAACTAACACTTTACCTATGTCTGGTAAATTAACTAAAATTTAATAATTTTAAACAAAACTATTAATTCCCTTGCCTATTTGATAGCCACTCAAGAAAAAAAAAGACTTCTGCATAAAGACAATCTAAGGTTCAGTGGTAGCATGTTACCTAGCATGCACAGGATGCAGAGTTCTAGCCCCCTCACTAAAAATGAAAACAAAAACAAATTTAGAAAGAAAGACAGACAGAAAGAAAAGAGCAAACCATAGTCTACTGGCACTCTTTTATTCAACTAAAAAACCATGTGGTCACCGGGTAGCTTCATTATCAGTGGGTAAAATGTCCATCCCTGCTGCTGACAACCTGTAATATTGCAGACTGAATGGTCTAAGCATTCTTACTTCACTCTGGCTGACAGATGTCCTAGCTCTTTGGGAGCTATTGGATCACCTGACCATGTGTCGTGTGTTGGTCTCTGTAAGCAGATGGACAGAGAGCAATGGGGGCTAAAAGCTTCGGCTGTGCTCACCTTCAGAGGTAAAACACAAGGCAGCTTGGCAAAAAATGTCTGAAACTGGTTGCTGATCGTGGTCCAGAGGCTACTAGGAGAATCCATGGGCAGAGCCTCCATGAACGTGGCAATGTTTTCCAAACAGCGTATCATAGCGCCCCCTGCTGGTAAATTCTTTTTGTTATTTAGACCCTAAAAACACAAAAGCATAGGCAATCAACTGCTGAAAGCAGCACACAAATTCATAAAGCTATCCAGTGAAGGTTTGTTTAGAAATCACATATTCACACTATAAACACGCTGGACAGCCTGCTAGACAGGCGGATCATCCCAACAGGCAGGAGGAATACAGAGGAAAACCCAGCTACATTTAGAAAAACCTCCGGGTGAAATTGGTGATCTTTAAGTCCGTGAGGTAAAATCGGGTCATGAAATAAGAACTATGTAAGGATATAACTGGGGTGGTTAGATGTTTAGAAGATGGTGAATGATGTCCGCTGGAAAGAATCTTCCAGAATAAAGACCGGGGCTATCGATAACAGCAGCAGTTGCTTTCTTCCTAGCAACAGCTGGGTGTGGTGAAGCCGTGGGGACTTCTCCATGCAGCTCATAAAGTCTTCAAGCCAATCTCAAGATACAGCATAGCACCGTGAAGCAGTCCAAGGGCGCTACATGGAGGGCATAGATGTGGTACCTGACTTTGGCTGAGGCCTAGGGTACTCTTCGCGCAAGCCTACCTCCAAGAGCTGACCGAGGGCAGCAATTGAGCTCAGCTCATTGAAGTCCATGAGTGATGTGGCTAAGGTCCGTAAAAAAGTCCCATCTGTAAAGCAAACAGTCAGAGTCAGTGGCATTTTGGGGGAGTGGCCAGGCTTGCAGGGTCTAGGTCCTCAGGAGAGTGAGTTACCTTTGATGGCACTCTGGAACAGCTGGGGGAAGATGCCGTTGGGAGCCAACTGATGGAAGATGCAGCGGAGGAACTGCTTGGCCACACCTGCCGCATTGCCTGGGACCATCATGCTGCATTCAAACACAGAGGAGAGAGACACAAGCTGTGGGCCAACGAGCATGGTTGTGGAGTGACTTGGAGTTCAGGCTTTGAACACCACAATTTTCTGCTATATCTCACCATTTCTCACCCATCATCAAATCTAGTACTTCATAACATTTTTTTAGACAGATCCATGAAGTACCAAAGTGAGAGCAGAATCATTCCAGGTCTCCCAAAGTACAGCTGAGTAGAAGGTCACGTGTCCAGAAGTGGGCGAGCATTATCAGCAAGGTCATACTAAGGAAGTGTAATTGACCAAGAGAGAGAGTTGCCCTGAGGGAAGCACAGTGAGGGCTTCTTCACTTCTTTTGGGAGACCTGGGATGTGTTCTTGGAGCATCTGAGATAGTACTTGTAAAGACTGGCTTAGGCAAGGCTTCCCTTCGCCTACCATACACTCCCAAGTGGCAAAAGGGAGCCAGGAGTTTTATGTGGCTCTGCCTCATAGACAAAGAGAGGATAGTTCCTGAGGTAGTTGGGTGGGAGAAGGAAGCAAGGAAGAAATCAAAGATCACAACTGGATGAAGAGCAAGAAGTTCTCCTAATCGATCAGCTATGACCTCATGATGCCAAGTTCAAAGGTTTATACCAAAAATGGCCTTCTGGGGAAACAAAACCCCAAACTTACAACTAACTTAAGAAAACAGAACAAGGGAACCTTTCATTGTTTCATGAGGCTCCCATAGCCCTAAAACTGACATCAGAGAAAGCTGTTATCTAAGTAAATAAATAAAAACAAAGAAGAAACAGAAAGTGCAGACCAGTATTCCTCTGGGCACTGAACCCAAACATAGATTACAAGGATAATATATCATGACCCAGTAGGGCTCATCCATAGAATATCAGAAAAACTTCTCAATCAATGTAGTGGCTGGAGAGAAGGCAAGGAAGAAATCCAGAGTTCAGATCCTCCACATGGGCACGGTGCTGCCTATAACTCCAGCCTCAGAAGATGGAGATGGTGGAATCACCCAAGTGAGCAAGCTTTCTCTCCAGACTAGTTGCATGGGCAAGCTCTGGGGGTTGATGGAGAGACCCTGCCTCCAAGTATAAAGTGAACAAATGACCATGGATATCATCTTTGGGCCTCCACATGCCAATGCACACACAGCTGCACACATGTATACCCCACACATGTACACACATACTATAACACAACAAAAAGAGAAAAAGAACAATTCAATACATTAAAATAAAGAAAAAGCACACAATTTTAAAAACAGCATATTGGAAATAGAAGGAAACATCCTCAATTTAAAAAAAAAATGTGTCTGTGAAAAAATTATGGCTAACATATAACCAGAATGAGATGTTGAAGGCAGGAAACATGGCAAGAACGGCCACTCACACATCTCTTCCTGTGCAGGTGGGTCCACCTACTATGATAAACTAGCAAAAAGGCAAAAATCAGAGAGGAAATAGTAAAACTCATTGTTTGCAGATGCTATGATGTTTTGCCAAACAAAATAAAACCCTAAGGAGTCTACCAAGGAACTTCTAAAGCTTGTGTGTGAATTCAGCTAAGACACAAAGTAATCTAGAAAAACCAATTTATCCACCAGGAAAAGTTTGAAAATTATTTTTTTCAAAATTCAATTGACATTGAAATTAAAAAGCATAACATTCTTAGGGATAAATTTAACAAGATGTAACCAAAGACTTCCAAGAACACTATTAAACATTGCTTGGGGACTGGGTTGACAACTCAGCCAGAGCAGCATTTGCCTTACAAGGTCTAAACTTAAACCCGAGGGTCCTGGAAACTGGGAAAGGTATGGTAGTGTGCACTTGGAATCTCCACATTGGGGTGGTAAAGACAGGGGATCACTGACCCGTCTAGCCTAACTGGTGAGCTCTAGACCAGTAAGAGACCCTGTCTTAAAGGAGGTGGACGGTATTCCTAAGGATGACATCTAAGATTACTCCACACCTCCACACATGTGTGCATACACACCTATGCACACATTTCAAAAACATGGCTGAGAGAAATTTAAAACAAAATGAAATGGAAATATATGTCATGTTCATTATTTGGACAATCCAGCATTTTTCTATGAGTAATTCCCAAATTGATCTACACTTTCAATTTCAGTAAGCATTTTGTCTAAACAAGGCAAAGCTTTTGTGTGGTGTGGTGTGGTGTGGTGTGGTGTGGTGTGGTGTGGTGTGGTATTGACACATAATATCTCAGCAGTGGGGGGACAGAGGAAAGAGAATCCATCCAGGGCTCACAGCAAGACACTGTCCTAAAAAGCCGGGGGTGGGGAGGGGGAAGGAAGGAACTAATCTGGAAATTTTTAAAAATCTAGATATCTAAACAAATCTTTTTTAAAAAAAAAAAGACACTAAAGAAGAGGACCCCTGATACTTGATGCCAGGACTCACCACTGTAATCTGGATTGTGTGGCACTATATCATTGGTTCTCAACATGTGGGTCACAACCCCTTTTGGGAGTCAAACATCAGATATTTACATTACAATTCATAACAATAGCAAAACTACAGTAGTTACGAAGTAGCAACGAAATAACTTTATGGCTGGGAGTCACCACAACATGAGGGACTGTATTACAGGGTCACAGCATTAGGAAGGTTGAGAACCACTGAGTTAGATTGAGGATTGGCACAAAGACTGAAGGAAGCAAGTGGGAAGTCCAGACAGCTACCATCTATGGTACTTGGAGTGTATCACAATGGGCCATTGAGGAGAGGAGTCTTTAAAACAAAAGGTGCTGACATAGCTGAAATTTGATGAGAATAAAAAGACCGTCCCGACTGCAACCCAACACTGTATGTAAAAATTCACTGTGAGCCGGGTGGTGGTGGCACACACCTTTAATTCCAGCACGCGGGAGGCAGAGGCAGGCGGATCTCTGTGAGTTTGAGGCCAGCCTGGTCTACAGAGTGAGATCCAGGAAAGGTGCAAAGCTACACAGAGAAACCCTGTCTCGGAAAAAAAAAAAAATCATTGTGATGGATCACACTAAGTGTTAAATCTAAATGCTGAAGTCATGACGTGCCTGGGAGAAAATGGTAGAGAACAGGCAGGAGTTGCAAGTAGACACGTTTTCTTAGCTAAACAATAAAAATCCACAACCACACACATTTTGAAGCTTGGATAAATTAGAGTTCATCAAACTTAAAAACTTGTCAGCAAATTATAGCATCAAGAAAATGAATGAGTAAGACCGGCTTGGGCAAAGATATTCTTAAAACATATTTATACAAAGAAGTCCTACAACTACAGAATTAAAAAAAAAACAGCATAATTAAAAAGTTGGAAAAAGATTATTTATATAGACACTTCAGGAAGGAATATATAAAACAATCGATGGACACTTGAAACAATGTCAAAAGGAAGATGCAAATTCAAACTACAAAGAGATAGACACCACAAATCCACGCTATCTCTACAGTTTAAAATACCAACAATGTTAAAATCTGGCAAGGATATGAGACAGCCTGAAGTCTCACTGATGGTAGGAATATAAACTAATACTGCCATCTTACGTAACAGAAGTAGCATAACCTTCATTTAGTATTTACTTATGTGTCTATGTGTGAGTATGAGCACAAGCGTTGGGATGCCCTGAGAGGTCAGAAGCCAAATGGAGTTACAGGCAGTTGTGGGCTGACTGACACGGGCGTTGAGAAACCAAGGCAGGTCCTCTGGAAGAGCAGCCAGTGCCCTTAACTGCTGAGCCATCTCTCCAGCCCATAGTACAACCATTTTATACAACCATATTTACGTAAGAGAAATTCTGACTTCTTATCTTAAAAAAAAAAAAAACAAAGAAACATGCATGTATCGTGTGACCCAACAATTCCATTTCCAAGGGAAATAAAGTATTTACAAAGAACCTTGTATAAGAATGTTCATAACAGCAAAGGAATCACACCAAACTGGAAATAATCCAGATACCCTCTAATAGAAAACTGACTAAACCTTGTGATCCTTGGTCAGCTTTGACAAAGAAACAGACTAAGAGTCAAGCAAGCAACAAATCTCAAAGCATGGCTACCTGCAGAAGCCAGACACAAAAGACCACAGGCCACACAATTCCACTCATCCAAAGCTCCATAGCAGGCAAAAATTAACCTATGCTTGAAGACAACAGTGTTTCCTTCCATGCATGGAGGGCAGCTGGAATGGTGCAAGATGGACCTTTTGGGAGTCATGGTTAAGTTCTGTGTCTTGACAGGGCCTCAGATATGCAGGTAAAGCCACCTGTCAACGCTCAGTGGATATGTATTTAGGGTTTATGTATTTTCCTATGTAAATTTCACAAAAGAAAAGCCACACTAAAGTACTACATGGGGTATGTCAACAAGAATGCATTATACACTCGAACCCTGCTAAGACAGAGGGTCTCCAGTGTGTTAAGGCAAAGCATGCTGGCCCTCCCTTTTGTACCCTGCACATTCAGTAAAAGCTAAACCCCTTGCAGTAACCTCCATGGCACTACCAGGCCTTGGTACCTCTATCTTCTCCATTTCATTTTCTGCCATGATCTCTGTGTTCTTGCAGCCACATTGGTCTGTCTCCAAATTTACCCTCTTTCCCAACTGAAAGCCCTTATCCTCTGCTGTGCCCTCTGCCTGGGGTATTCTCTCCATAAACTACTGTGCAGACCACTCTCTCCACCTAGGTTTTGTTTAAATAGCACTTCTTCCAAGAGGCTGTCCTTGGCCATTATTATGTCTACAGTACAGTGCTACTTCTGGGCCTTCTCTGTCACCTGGAATTAAGTAATGTTAACAACACATCGCAGTAAGTGATACTCAATTACACTGTCATTTCTTACTGGTTAACTTGCTTATTTTCTGCTTCTTCGACTTGAATGTAAGTTCCATGGAAACTAGGATTTGACATTTTAACCACTCTGGCCAGCGTTGGGCATTAACTCTGTAGATAGTCATTGAAGGGTCTCTAACAGTGCAAGGCAGAGAGGAGACAAGAAGGTCCCCTGAACTCACTGGCTAGCCATGTTAGCCAACTGGTGGGTGCTGGGTTCAATGAGAGACCCTGTCTCAAAAGATAAGGTGGAACGTGTTGAGAAAGACATTTGATATTGACCTCTGACCTCCACACTCACCGCACATACATGCACACCCACGAGTGAATCAACACGTGAAGAATCAACATTATGTGAGTCCATTTTCTTCACAGCACATAGCACAGTTACTACACCTTTTTGCGACTATTCATTCATGTTTGCTGCCTTGGTGAATGAAAGCCCACCAAGGCTAGGGATCCTGCCAGTTGTTGCCTTTATGAGCTGAAGCTGGGCTGGGGTGCAGCTCTGCAGTAGAGCATTTTCCCAGAATGCTTGAGGCCCTCAGGTTCACAAGATAACAAACAACAAAAACTAAAAACAACAACAAGCCACTTAACTAGTGCAAATTGGGCTTAAAAGTACTTGTTGACTAAAACAAGTTACTGCGTAAATGCACAAATCCGATCAGAAACTAGTGAAGCGACAGCGGACTGGCAGCTTCTTGGTGAGCACCTGTCCGTGGCCAGTGTCAGAGCCATGTGGACATGCACAGGGAGAAAGAGAAGTGAGCCCCACTTGAAGTTCTTACCTTTCTGCTTGATTAGAAAAGGTAGTGCTGGATGCAAGCCTAGGAAATAAAGTAAACAGTCACACAGTATCATAGCTTTCCCCAGTGAAATGCATTAGCGTTGAGCTAGGGCTGTGGTTGGGGTTTGGGTGGTGAGAAGACAGCCACTGGCAATTCCTTTGATGGGCATTAGAGGGCGCACTCCGCGGTCATGTCCAGGGTTACATTTAAACCCACTCTCCCAGACCGGTCTTCTGTGTCAGTCACAGGTTCCCACAGAAAGGCATACAAGTAAGAGTTTACCGTCGCCCACCCAACCTGAAAACATGGCAGTTGTAGCGCTGCTGGACAGACACCAGAACCTGTCACCTAGTGGCCCCTGCATTAACTCAATTTCTCCGTCACCGACCTTTGAAACCCGACTCCAAGCGAACCACACATTGAAAATAAAGCCCTCTACCACAACAGAGCAGAAGGCAGAGGCATCCTCAGCTTGCTGTTGAGTTGGAGTTGGAGTGGTGAGAAGGGAAAACTGCCTTTTGGAGACGAAAACTATGAATTAAATACGCAAAGCTGACCACATTTTGAGAACTATAGTGCACCTCCTTAGGCACGGACATATGCTCTCTCCTGACAGAGAATGAACCAAATCAGTGGGTTCAAAAGCACATGCTATAATCTATAAGTTACTGAAGACACCAGGAGAATGCTACAAACTACTTTAGCAGAACAATTGAAGGGACCAAGAGCTTCGGAGAGGGATGGTTGCTCCAGCAACTGCCATAGCAACATTGTCCCCAGCTGCCTTGGCTGAAGCCCCTTATGCTAAAGATTTTACGATGGAGAAAGAAACACTGGAAACCCAACTAGACAATAATCAAGGGTGTAGGAAACATGAACTTAAAGGATTCACCTGAAAACCAGAGGATTGAAGTTTGGAGGGATCTAAGCCAACAGCTCTATACGAGATGGGAAACATTTGAGGGAGAGACGAACAGGCTCTGTGTTGAGCTTATGGACTCCTAGAACATCCAGAGGATGCTCTGTGTGGTGGTCCCTGGCAGCCCTGCTAAAGTCACATTATCTCATCTTGTGTTCTTCACAGTGAAACTGGGATGTGTAAAAAAAGTTGCATGGGTGATTCCAGAATCTGCTTTCTTGGCAGCTTGATGGTCAAGATTAGGCTATCAAGAGTCACGCCAATTTGAACTGTTTTTTAGTCTCTTGCTAGTCTACCAAAAGGAGCTAGATAGTCAAGTGTAAGAATGTAGGTATTTAAGTGTCTGCCTTTGGAAGTATGTGAATATGTGTGCTACTGTTTTTCCATGTTTTTCTTCAAAGCTCATGTTTCCACCCTAACAGTTGGTAGTAATCAGGACACGGATTATATATACTATTTATATTAAACCTCAAATCTCCTCTCTGTGTCCTCTGTGGCTTAGACCAGCTGTGCCAAGATGGCAACAGAGCAGAACCACAACTCTACCTGCTCTAAAACTACAGAGGGGGCGGGGGCGAGGATTTAGCTCAGTGGTAGAGCAATTGCCTAGCAAGCACAAGGCCCTGAGTTCGGTCCTCAGCTCCGGAAAAAGAAAAAAAAAAAAAAAAACTACAGAGGGGTGACAGGAGGAACTGTGGTCACCTCCACAAAGGTAGAGATAGAGGACACAGCATTTATTCTATAATTACCAAAACTGAGTGCAAATCAATGGCTTGGAGAAAGCTGTCTTTTCCTTATCTCTTCTGGTTCCCATATTCATCAATTACTTCTTACAATGGCTTTTGAATTTTGGTTACACTTAACTTTATGCAGCCTCTAACTATGTAACTCTAAAAATACTCCAAAATCATCAGGGAGATCTGGCTGGGGAGATGGCTCAGTGGGTAAGAGGACTTGTGCAAGCGTGAGGACCTGAGTTCAAACCCCAGCACTCATGTAAAAAAGTTAGGGATGCTTGTATATGCCTGGAACCCAACACTGGGAAGTGGAGACACTTGGGATTTGGGAGCTCGTTGCCTGTCAGCCTAGCATAATCAGCAAGCTTCTAGTTCAAGGAGAGACCCTGTCTCAAGGAAATAAGGAGGAGAGTGATAAGCAAGACATCCGAAGTCCTCTGGCTTCTGCATATGCAAATAGGTGTGCCCACACACTCACACATACCACATACACACACACCACACCATATTACACTCACACACACCACACACACCATCCACACATACCACACCATACTATACTCACATGTACCACACACATACCATACACACACACCACACTATATTGCACTCACACACAACACACACATACCATATTCACCTACACCACACCATCCTACACTCACATGCACCACTCCATACTACATTCACACACACCACACACATATTATACACACACATACCACATCATACCACACTCACACACACCATACACATACCATACATACATATACCATACCACACCACAATCACACGCACCACACATATATCATACATATACATACCACATCATATTATACACATGAATTGGGGTGGGGAGCAAATAATAGGATTATATATTTTGTGATCAAGTTTTTAATGTTTTCCTGTTTAACTTGACATCAGAATTACTACTACTGTGTATGTGTGTGAGTGTACATGTTGTACATGTGTATGTGCCCATACATGCAGACAGTGTGCACAGAGGCCAGAGGAGGTTGTCGGTGTCCTGTATTCTTCTCTGCCTTCTTTCCTGGAGACAGGGTCCCTCGCTAAACCTGGAGCTCAGCTGGCCAGGAAACTCCAGTGTTCCTCATACCTCAGCCCCCAGCAGCACTGGGGTTACAGGCACCCACCCACGAATGCCTGGCTTAGTATGTATGTGCTAGGAGTTTGAATTCAGGCACACACACTTGCAGAGCAAGTGTCTTACCCGCTGGGCCATCTCCACAGCCCCTGTTCTTATTCCTTTTAAAGTTAAGTTTAGCTGCATTAAGGCTCATTCTCAGTAGGTGTGGTGGCACGTGCCCATAAGCCCAGCACTTTGGAGGCAGGATTGTTGGTTCAGGCAGCCTAGGATACAGAAGTTTTACTTAAACACAGATAAACGTGCACGTGAGCCATCTACTTGTTCTTCTTCATTGTACAGCTTGGCAACGTTTGGTGGCTCTGATGGCCAGCTGTGCCTCTGTTTCCGTGAAGGTTTGGGGTTCCTGGAGGAAACCCTGTTAGAGGCCAGCCTAGGCTACATAGTGAAATCCTATATCAAAACCAAAACAAAAGATAAAAACAAAAAAACAAGCCCACAAACCAAAAAGTCTGTCTTTTGCTCCCTGAAATCCCAAGTATCTGCAGGTTCTTCCTCCTCCAAACAATGGGAAGCATTTCCACTCTGGGCTTCTCGGGTGCTTGCCTAAGCCCTGTCTTGTGTACCCACCCAACGATTTCAACAAAACTGTTCCTTTCAACAACCAAGCCATAGCCAAGCATGGTGGCACACACCTATAATCCCAGTAACTAAGGAGGCTGAGGCTGGAGGATCACAAGGTCAAAGCCACTGGAGCTACAACATAGCAAGTTCAAGGTCAACCTGGGCTGTACAGCAAGACCCTGTCTAAAAAAACAAAAGGAAACAAACAAAAAGCTCCACAGATTACCTGAACATAGGATCTAGGTCTTATTTTTTTATAATATTTTTAATCTTTAATTTAATTTTATGTATATGTATGTCTGTTCACTCTGTGTGTGTGTGTGTGTGTGTGTGTGTGTGTGTGTGTGTGTGTGTGTGTGCGCGCGTGCAGCACCTCAGAGGCCAGAAAAGGGGCATCAGATCCTCTGGGCCTGGAGTTAACAGACAGTTGTGAGCTGCCGTGTGGGTGCTAGGAATTGAACCTGGTCCTCTGGGAGAGCAGCCATCTTTCCAGGCCTAGGAGTGAGGTCTTAATGCTGATGGCTCAAGGCACCTAGCACTGTGCTGACAGAGATCAGAAACTTAGCAAGTTCATGCTGAGTTTAACTCAGTCTCTGTGAGCTGCATAGTTATTACTGAACTGGAATTTAGTCATGAGCACAAAACACGTATGTCTTCTAATGTCTATACATAAAGGAAATTGCCTTCATATTAACCCTCAGATGGAAGGTCCTGTTCCCACAACATGTGCACACTTCCTTTATCTGAGTCAGAACTGTGAAGATGTAGTGTGACACACAATGATGCCCTGAACTGAACAATTAAGTGAGGCTCCCTTGAGATCACAAAAGGAATGTCAGATCCCCACAAAACAGAAGAGAGAGGACACTGTTATTGTCATAATGGTTAACACAAAGCCTACTTTGGATGGCGCCTCCAAACACTGTCACACATATTAGCTCTTCAGCACTATGGAGCAACAGTCAGACTCCCTTAGCACAGCCTCCACTGGCTTCACTCTGACCTTGACTCATGACCTGGTACAGCTGAGAAATGAAATCAAAAGATGTTTCTGTCCATTAAAAAACAAAAAACAAAAACAAAAAAACCTAGTCTGAATTGATCCCACAGGTACCAGGCATCTACCAGGAGACTGGGTAGTTCACTTGCAAACTGATGGCTCTGATTTCAAGATCTGCTTAGCGGATAAAATAGAAGCTAACATTCACCTTCCCACGGACTGCATGATATCAAGCAACAGAGGGGCCGCCAAGTCCGGGCTCAGATGAATGAATGTGGAAAGGACCACAATGGCTAGCCCCAGGGTTTCTTCATCGTATTCTTCGAGAATGGCCCCACAATCATGGCATCTGCAAAGGAAACAGGGGGCAGACATGTTAGAAAGCCACCATGGTTTCAAGTAGTAATACACAAACACAACCAGTCTCTTGGGAGACTCCAGTGCCACTGTCACCATAAGACAGGGAAGAGACTGGGTGGCAGGGATCACGGCCCTTCCTTTATCATTCAGTCCACAAGCTTCCAGCCCCATGGGAGTTTCTGCTCCTTTAGGAAGAGCTTCAGGTAGACTAAAAGCTTCTGGGACTTCAAGAAAGTGAAATTACATCTAAGAATAGTCAGTAACTAGAGTTTTTGGATCAGTTTTTACAGTTTTACTTAAACACAGATAAACGTGCATGTGAGCCATCTACTTATTCTTCCTCATCGTACAGCTTGACAACGTTTGGTGGCTCTGATGGCCAGCTGTGCCTCTGTTTCTGTGCCAGTTTGGGCTTCCTGGAGGAAACGCTTAGAGTGATCTCAGCATGGTCAGATTTGCTCCCATCAGGTTTTCCAAATCCTTGATGCTGTGGACCAGGAACTTCTGGAAGCCACCAGGTGGCCTGTGCCCAGCTTTTCTGTCCCATAACCAACGTTAGGCCTCAGGATCTGGCCCCTGAATCTTCTAACACCCTGTTGCTGATGCCTCTCAGTTTCTGTCAGGTGCACTTAACTTGATCATAGTGTTCTGACTGGTACAGGATGACCTTCAGGGTCCTCTATTTAATGTCTAAGGGCAGCCACGATGCTGTGCAGGAGATGGCAGCCACCTCACAGGCAGCACCAAGGATAGAGAGGGGATTTCGGAAACTAGATTAATTATCATTTGTCAAAGTGAAAAAATGCCTAGCTATAGCCAGAAGCTTTCAAAAGATGTCCGGTCTGTGGAGAAGAGACAGAGGACTCAAGTGAACCTGGACACTCTAGGAAGCCTGGGGCGCTGGCCCATGCCTCTTCTCCACTGCTCCCTTACACCAGCTTTGTGAATGTCTAGTCCCGCTAAACTAGTACAGAAGAGCACTGGCATCTGCTTTTAAGAAACCCACACTGTATTGCTCTTTGCTGTATCCTAATATAGGTTCCACTCAACCCAACCAAAGGCAGCTTTCTAAAGTGAAATTGAAAACTAAAAATAACTCAGGGACCAGAGCTACGGTTACTGCATCCTTTCCATCTGAAATGCGCCTAAAAATGAGCCAAAGAAGAGAGTGTCTTAAAAGTTAATTTAACATTTAAAATTCACATTTGGAACTCTAGAGACAGCACACAAAAGGAACCAAAGGCTGGGATGGTGGCTCTGCTGGAAAGGGGCTTGCCATGCAAGTGTGAGGACCTGAGGTTGAGTCCCAGTACCCAAGTGATACAGTTGAATCTGGGGCAAGCGCTTGTAATCCCAGCACTAGGGCTGACCTCTGACCTCCACACATATGCCCATATAAATGCATGTGCATTGGAACACACAGGAACACCACACCACACACACACACACACACACACACACACACACACACACACACACAAGCAACCAGAAGCAACGAAGAAAAATGATAACTTAAAGTGGGGGGGCAGTTATGACACAAAATGGAGAAATTATACCAAAGCTCTGGGGACATTTCTAGGTAGTTGTACAAGCCAGACACATCTGCTTCTCAATTACGTGAGAAGACCTGTGCTGGCTAGTTTTTATATCAACTTGATACAAGCTAGGGTTATCTGGGAAGAAAGGATCTTAGCTGAGAAAATGCCTCTATAGGCTTAGTCTATAGGCAAGTCTGTGGGGCATTTTCATGACTGATGATTGGCATGGGAGGGCCCAGGTCACTGTGGGCAGTACCATCCCTGGGCAGGTGGTCTAGGGGTGTATAAAAAAGCAAGCTGAGACAGTGATGAGGGAACAAGCCAGTAAGTAGCATTCCTCCATGGCCCCTGCATCAGTTCCTGCCTCCAGGTTCCTGCCTCCAGGTTCCTGCCTTGATTTTCCTAAATGATAAGTTGTGAAATAACTTCGTTTGGGGTCACAGTGTTTAATCAGAGCAGTAGAAACCCTAAGACAGCCATCACCTCACTTCTGACTGCACAGTGAGCAACACTATGTGGATATCTGTACCATCCTTTCTACCTCATTTCCTTTATTAGGCTGTGAGCCCCCTTTATCCAGGAGCCTGTCTAGTCCCTGGGATCTGTGCAGGTTTGAAAAATCCCCAAGCCTCATTTTATTTTATCATACACACTAAACAAATATTGGTGTGCCAGGCAAGACATAGGGTGCTTAGGGCACAAAATACAGAAGAAATTGTTCTCATCCCAGGGAACTCAATCTATTTTACAACATGTACCTGTACGATGTAGACAAAGAGATAAAATACAGTGTAACAAGTGCTGGGCTGGAGATGGCCCAGAGGCTCTGGGAAACTGGAGAAGGGTGTGACTAATCCTGTCCCTCTCAACCAGGGAACTTTGCCTTCTGCTAGATTTTAAGTGTGCAAACGGAAGTTCACCAGGAAGATCGAGGACCAAGACAGAGCACATCGGGAATGCTCTGGAAAGAGAGAAGGGGTTGAAGAAAGAGCAGCAGGGACATCCACACTCTAGAATGCCTTCGAGCTACACATGTGGGCTTAATCCTAGAAGAACTCAGGGCTATGGGCTCGTCTGGGAGGTGACGAGCCAGTTTGAGATGCAGAGACTGGATTGTACTTCCAGGATGGCAGAAGAATGACGCCAGGCAGTGGTGGCACATGCCATTAATCCCAGCACTCTGGAGGCAGAGACAGGAAGATCTCTGAGATCCAGGCCAGCCAGGGCTACACAGAGAAACCCTATCTAGACATCCCATCCCCGTTCTCCCTCCCCACTGCCTCCCCCCCAAAGAAAAAGAATGGAGTCTCTTCTTTGTTCCTAGTGTAACAATTGGACATTTCCAGGCTGAAGATTTTATGGGTGTTAAATTATTTTTAGGGGTAAGTGGGATTATCTGATTCTATCCCAATTAAAGGGGGGGTTTGCCAAAGCATAAACAAAACACTACTCATAGTGCATGCATTTCTAAATCTCAATTGTTTACAACACAGCTTCAGCCCTTCAAAAAATAAAGCAAAGTGCACTTCCTCACCTGGGGACCAAACTCTAACTCTATAACCAGAGCAAAAGAAAAAGCAAACAAACAAACAAAAAACCAGGGAGCTTACTTGTCCGTCATCACCGTTGGCTGCTCATCCGTGAATTCTTCAGGTGCGGGCACAAACATACTGGCTATGCTGGGTGCTGACAGCAGACTGGATTTAGTGGCACCTGGATAAGCAGCAGAGAGACAACCATGAATACAGCTTCCGAGGCCAGGACATTCTCCACTCTGCGTTCATTAACTCTCAGAAGATCACATTCATGAGATCACAGACATCCCACCCGGGGCATGACAAAGACCTGAGAGTGAACTAAGACCAAGGACAAGCTGGATGCCCTACCTCTCTCTCTTGCTTCATGACTTTAAAAAAACAGAAAGTTCAGCTTGGCCAGCAGGGTCTAAGATAAAGATGGACTGCCGGGTGGTGGTGGCGCACGCCTTTAATCCCAGCACTTGGGAGGCAGAGGCAGGTGAATCTCTGTAAGTTAGAGGCTGGCTTGGTCTACAAAGCTAGTTCCAGGAAAGGCACAAAGCTACACAGAGAAATCCTTTCTCAATAAAAACAAAAACAAAAAACTAAATGATAAAGATGGACTTCCTAGCATTAAATAACAATATATTTCTAATACATGAGTGCATATCATCATTAAAGTGGGGCTTCTATGAGAAGGCAGTGAGACCCCAAACTTTATACACTTAAACAAAAGGGGAGGCAGTGAGACCCCAAACTTTATACACTTAAACAAAAGGGGAGGCAGTGAGACCCCAAACTTTATACACTTAAACAAAAGGGGAAGCAGTAGGACCCCAAACTTTATACACTTAAACAAAAGGGGAGGCAGTGAGACCCCAAACTTCACACACATGAACAAAGGGGATGCTGGGGTTAGAAAACCAGTTTAGTATTCTGCTTTGAAAAGTATTATCATAAAAACTAGAGTGAAAAGACTTATTGTCAACTGAAGTATTTGTGAATGCAGCCTTAGCTAGCTATTTCTTGATGACTTGCTCTGCTTCACTCAATCAATACAACAGTTTCCAAACTTTGAGGTTAGATCCTTTCAAGGAAATCTGAGGCCAGAATCTTAGCAACCAGCACCAATAGATAGTGAATGTGGGGGGGGGGGGGACTGGAAGATGGTTCAGCAGTTAAGAGAGCCTTCTGCTCTTCCAGAGGACTCAAGTCTGGTTCCCAGTATCCACATCAAGGCAGCTTACACCTGCCTGAGACTCCAGCTCCAGGAGACCTGACAGGCTCCTCTTCTGGCCTCCATGGGCACCTGCATGCATGTGAGTAAACACACACACACACACACACACACACACACACACACACACACTATAAATCTCAAAACATAATGTGGAGAGTCAAGAGGGTGTTTTCCATTAAGAAAGCCACCAGTGCAGGGCAGATCCCCTGGAACTGTGTAAATGAGACCTCTAAGATGACTCCCAGAGTGACAACATGAAATAATAGTATGCTCTGCTAAGTAGCAACTGTTAATCTGAGTTCTTCAAGCAGACAAAAGAAAGCATAATAAAATGATGATCATTAAATAATCCATTTCTCATCATGAAACACATAACTTGGTCCTAAAAAAAAATGTATGATTTCTCCTTAGAAATAATAACAACTGAAAGAATGGTCACTAAAGACATGAGGATACAAGTCTTAGATGCCGAGCCTGGAGGATGATGCTGCTGTCTGAGGGGGAAATGGTGTTGAAGTTCTCGCTAGCACACTATAGACCACCTCCCCAGGGAAAGTTTCCAAAGCGTATTTCTGAGAAGCAAAGACTTGCAAACACAAGGTACCAACTATCTAAAACTATCTTCACCTTCCGAAGTTCCCAGTTGGGAATACAAACCTTGCTACTGTACCTATCTGCTGTTTCTGAGCTGGCATTCCTTCCCAGGGATATCTAAGTGTACCGTTAACAAAGAATGCCCGTCAAAATGTTGCACAGTGTCAAAGACATCAGCAAATCGATAGTAGAGTCGGCAAAAGCACAACCTTATAAACAGTTCTCCACATCTCAGGATCATTGATAGGAATACTAGCCAATGGTGAAAATGACTATGCCAGAGCAGAAAAAAAAAAATCAGTCCAAAAATATCTGGTAATGTGCCCACAATCTCACTAGAAGCAACTCCCGTCAAGGTTACAAGGAACAAGAAAAACTCCGGTGTCTCTGTGGCTTCCCAACAAGCATTACCAAAGGGGAGGTGTTGTTACAGTAGCCCCATGAAGTTGTTTTTCTCTAATGACAACACAGAAAGTATGTTGCAGTATTTATGGCAGTCATCTATCAAAGCAATTAGGTTAGGTGACTGGGCATGGATTCTTATAGGACACCATTAGCTGAACAATGGATTGCTAAATCCTGCTATTGAAGTGGAACCAGGGAGTAATGTATTTCAGAAGGTGGGAAATATGAAAAAAGAAAGCCACAAACCTCAGCAACTTTTCATTGTAAGTCATCCACAACTAAGTTGGCGGTATTAAACTCAGCCTCTGTTTCTGTCCTCCACTTACTGGCAACAACTCTGAGCCCGCCACCACTGTTGCCTGCCAGAACATCCAGAGTGCCTCCATACAGAACCGTAACAGAGAGCTCTCAGAAACTTGAATACAGAGGGGACCATCTCCAAAGCCCAGCTTCAAAGCTGGAGATGCTGATGAACGTTTCTTTTGGGATCTCAGAGACAGGAAAGACTCTGGGCATGAGCTTGTCTCAAAGCACACATCAGCTGCGCAGCTGCACCAACAGACTCTCCCACTTGCAGTGAGAGAGACTATAAAACTGTGCGTCACCTTGATGCTTCCACCTTTACCTCACCGGGTTTTGATAAGTCACTTAGATCACAACGAAGCACCAAAAATTTATTTCAACAACCCTGACTTAAGAAAGCATTTCTTAGCCTCACAGACAAGTGTCTCATCTCATCTGCTGGAGGGCCAGAGTGCTACTCATTACCAAAGAAGTGTCCAGGAAGCTGGACACAAATATCTCCTCAGGCTTTAGAAAACTAGAAGAGTAGTTTAGCCTAGCAACATAGGTTTGCTTGATTCAAGAGACTACTTAGAAAACATGGTCAGAATTTTCTTTCTTTCTTTCTTTCTTTCTTTCTTTCTTTCTTTCTTTCTTTCTTTCCTTCCTTCCTTCCTTCTTTCTTTCCTTCCTTCCTTCCTCCTTTCTTTCTTTCTTTCTTTCTTTCTTTCTTTCTTTTGTCCTTCCTTCCTCCTTCCTTCCTTCCTTCCTTCCTTCCTTCCTTCCTTTCTTTCTTTCTTTCTTTCTTCCTTCCCTTCTATCTTTCTTTTGTAACCAATGATAGTTTTATCAGCCTTCTGAATTTTAATAACAAAGGTAATAATTAACTACATATGTAGTTAAATGCATGGAATGAATTTGGAAAAGAAAAATTCCAATGATCTTAGTGCAGGTGCATACACATTTTGTTCCCACAACTAGAATAAAATGTGTAGTTTAATACATAATTCAAGATATCTGGAAAAGAAACTGTTTATCCATAGTCCCAATATTCTAGAAAAAAATAAGGACAATCTGAACTCTGCTCAGAAAAAGAATATAGGGTGACATGGGAAATTGATGCATCTTGGGAGGAAGGCTGAAGAGTCCAGGGATACCTGGTCTAGGAACAGCTTAGAAACATAAGAAATGGGTAGTTATTTTCAAATGTCCAAAGTGTGAGGTGAGAGATTCTAGAATTATCTTGTGTGGCCCCAAGCTTTAGAAAGATACTCTATGGCAGGGCTTTTGTTGGACACATTCAAGGATGAACTGTCATGAATTCCCCAGCCTTCGAGGTATTTTACAGGTTGGGAGTATGTGGAGCTGTTGAAGAAGAGGTTTTGCACCTGCTGTGTGGATCTTTGAGGGACACATGGTCCTTCAGTTCTACAGTCTGAGACCCTGGGACTCAACCAACCTCTTGTCCTCAGCGGCTGTCCCTCCAGGTCAGGGTTTAGGCACATTGGCACATTACACTGGCGTTTCCCGGGCTGTACCTGTTCTGTGGATAAAGAGAGCATTTCAGTCTTCAGTGTGGTCAGTTTAATACCAGTCACAGCACAGTCATAGCACAATTAATGCAGCAAACCTTCACATGGAGCCATTTTTGTCATGGTTACTTTATTAAGACATAAAGATGAAAGCTGCAGGTAGGGTTAGTCACTGTTTTGTTACAAACCTGTCACTCAGTTAAATGAGCTGCGTCTGAAATGGTAGAGGATCTAAAACTGCTTTGTTTTTAAAAGTTCTAGTCCCACTCTATTTCAAAAGAATGCAAATCCTGTGTCTCCTGATAGGGAATGAAGGGCCAGTGTCATGGCCATGAAAGAATGCTTTATGCAAATCAATAAATACATCAATGATACTCTGGGGTAATGGCCAGACAGTTCACACAGGAAACACATGGACCAGGTAGAGAAAATGATAGGGATTCGGCTGAGAGATGGAGAAGAAGAATAGGGAGCAAGAATGGAGTGACGCTTAGGGAATGTTCATTCACACAGATGTGTGGACAAGTGGAGAGGAGGCAGGCATTCTGTGAATGGGCTGGAGCATGCTGAGGCCAGTTTGTCATGACTCAATTTAAGCTGTCATTCTCGGTGTGTCTACATGACCATAGTTGTTCCTGGTGGAAACTAGAGCGTCACTGAATCAACATGTGTGGTTCAAAGTGACATGCCACCTAACATGATACTACACATTCACAAACTCTTCCACTGGGATCAGGTAATAAGCATGAGAACACCAAAAGCCAGGTGTAATGTACGCTCAACCACAGAAGGCTAAGGCAAAAAGATCACTTGAGCCCAGATGTTCAAGACCAGGCTGGGTAACAAAGAAAGATCCTGTGTCCAAAACAAAACAAACAAAAAACTCGAGAATAATGAGTTAAAGCTTTTATTAAGGGACTCAGAGATAAGTGACCAAATTTAAGGAGTGGGAAATTAAAAAATAAGCCTCAGCAATGTTCAGTATGAGAAATCTGGACAATATGGAATCTTAAGTGTGAAGCCAAGAAGACAAAAATCATTAAGTCTGGTTGAAAAGTAAAAAATGTGACTAAATGGGTTATTTGGCATCATGAAGCATTTTGTAGCTTAAAGTCCAGATCAGAAATTGAGGTCAATTTACATTTTCATAACTCTACTTAGTCAAATTAGGTTATAGTTGTAGTCAGAATCTACAGTGGCTAAGGCTGTGCTACACACCGAGCTACAACAGCATGGTGAGATGACTTTCAGGGCCCCCAAGTCAACCTGAGCATTTAGTACCACAGATCTAACTGAGCTGCGCTTCTCAGGTTCCATGGCTTCATCTCTGGAGAGGGCAGCACAGTCCCCCATGGTACAGAGAAGGGAGCCAACGCTCAAACCAAATACATTCTTGGGGATGGCTAGCCAGTGTCTTTCCTCTCTCTCTCTCTCATCTGTTGCCTCTTGGCTACTCACTACTCACTCTTGTATGCCACTAAATGAAACCACCAAGCCTTTGACATGTCAAGCACTCTTCGAAGTCCATGAGTCTGAAGCTGTCTGTTACACACAAGGGTGGGTGTGGTATGAGGATCTCTTCTTGAAGAACAACAAAAATAAATGGGAGGACACACATACAATTTGAAAAACATCTCAAGATTTTGGTTGTGTGCACACCATGATTCTGCATCATAATGAAGAAATTAAAAATAATCTCACAGTTGGAGCCAGAAAATAATAACCAAAATACTAAAGGGCACTCCCGCAGCATGTTGCAATAATCAGCCCTCATATTTTCATGGTGTATGCACACTTCAAGGTGCTTTTGTGTTTATAATCTTGTACTTCAAATGACCCATTTAATTTAAGAAAGAAAAACTAAGGCAAGACAGGACCACTGCTGTACAGTGAGCTGAGAAGGCAGTGTACATAAATGATGTGATAAGATTCAGGAAATGCAAAGTGGTCATATTTAAAACAACAAGTTAGGTGCAGTTCTGGCTTACGAACATGAGAGTGTGTGGCTGCAGCCTGGTGACCCTGCTGGCTAAATTTACACCTCATTCTCAGACTTGGAGAGCATGCCATCACCAAGCTGACATTTGTTACTAAACTTCAGTGCTTTATAATTTATGAAAGAGGATATTGATAATCTAATGCCTTTAAGCTTTGTACCATGAAATCATAGCTCTGCCCCTCCTCCCCAGGCAGATAAAAATCTGAGATCTGAAATCTGGATCTTACAGGAATAAAGAGTTGGGCGTGCCTAAACAGGACCCATCTAAACAGAGATGAGCCTAGATGGGGATCAGCTGAGACATAGACCACAATGCTCTAGAGCACTTGGAAAATCTGAATATATGTTCATTACTTCCAGGTTATTAAAAAACTATTTTAACCAAAGAACACAAGAAGTGGACACAGAGAAAGTGGTGTTAGCTAATCTGAGAGGCAAAGAAGAAGAAAAGGCTTGACCCACCAGTGTCCCAGCTGCTGATGTTATGGGGGGCGCTAGACTGATGCTCCAGCTGTCGCTTCATTAACTGGCTCATTGTCAGAACTCCCAGGGATCCCCTTTTCATCTGCCTATACTGAGCTATACGAAGGAAATTAGGAGATGATTACTGGGGGGGAATATATTTCCCATCGCACACACAGGCTCTATACATCCACACAGATCTTAATTCAGTCTTCATTAGCTATCTGTAATTTTTGCTAAATTATATGCTCCTAATCAAGTGAAAAAACTTAAGCCTTCTGTCGTTTCCGGTGTCTCTGCGGTACAGGTAATAGCACTCCTTAGCGTTCAACTACCAACTATACATATTTACTCAATGAATGCTTATTTGTGTTAGCTTTTTTACTTATGTGCTCTGCCACATTCTAAAAAGAATTCAAAACAAACAGTGCTAACTTGAATTGAATCAAAAGCTACTGAGGTAAGCCAAAACATTGATTTAAAAATCTGCACTATTTCCAAGCTATTTGAGCCCCTGTCTACTATTTGGAAAATTAAATAGCACTCCACAAGTACACTCTTTGTTTGACAAAACAATGGTGACATTTCTGTCCTACAGTTCAGCCCTGACATAATTCTCAACAATGAAAAGCTATACACTTTTCCAAACCAGAGACCATCCGAAGCACACTGCCAATTGTGTGCTAACTTTGCTCCTGTTCCCCTGTGAGACACTCCATGCCTACACACCAGCCCAGTGTGAGCACTCAGCCTCACCAAGATGGCTGTAGGCCTGACCCCCAGGCACCCAGATGTTGACAACTTCGGTTCCCCGACTTAACTCACTTGAAAGGGCAAGTTCAGAAGCCAAAGCTGTTGAACTGCAAACCCTAGAAAGGAATGCAAAGACCAGGATGTCCATTGACTAACCCCTGGGCAGCTCTGACTGATATGTATAGGTTTCACCGTCTACAATAAGGCAGCAGCTACGTGTGAAATGAAATCATTTATAATATCATTTCTGGTGTAGTCGGCATGCTGTTTGATTTATGGTGGTCATGGCATGTTTAGTTACAAAACAATCAACCGGCAACTTGGGCTAGATAAGAATGTGGTGGGATTCATGTGTCTTGGAGCCCATAACCACTAAATTAGTGGGAATAGCTAACCGACTGAATAATAAACCTCACTGAGTTGTTTATCGATTGGTAAACTTTACAAGTTTGCAACTGCTTGAAAAGTAAAGCTTCGAGACCAATTCCAAAGCAGAAATATTCTGGGTTTGAATCCAGAGCCTTACATGTGTTAGGCAAGCCACCTTCTCACTGAACTACATGCCAAGCTGAAAACAGAAATCTTTTAAAGGATTTTAAAAAATTAAAAATAAGTGGCATCTTGCAGACTCAATCAAGTACAGATATAAAACCTCTCGTGTTGAGATGATTTCCCCAATTCTTTGGTTTGGTTTGGTTTGGTTTGGTTTGCGGTACTGGGAATGGAACCTAGACCCTCACACATGCTAGGCAAGGGCTATGCCACTGAACTACATTCCCAGTCTCTCAAATGATTCCAAAGACTGCAGAATTCCTGAGACCCAAAATAGCAGTGGATGAGATTTCTGGGATTATGCCTCCAAGAGCACACCACCAAATTCTATGATGATGCTTTTCATGATAAGAGCAGGGAATATGGGGCTAATGTGCTAAACTAAAAGCTAGACTCAGTCATGACTATGAGATCCTGACCCCCTTGACACACTGGAATTACAGCAATTTAACCATTCTGGCCATTTCTAATCATACTGCTTAGAGTTCTAGGAGGGAATTCAGTGTCTTTTTGTTTTTAAAGATGATTCATGTAAATAAGGAAGAGAAAATATATTATTGTGATTTTTGTCGTTATCAAACATTCTTCATGAGTAAAAAAATAAACACAGCTGGGTGGTGGTGGCACACGCCTTTAATCCCAGCACTCGGGAGGCAGAGGCAGGCGGATCTCTGTGAGTTCGAGGCCAGCCTGGTCTAAAGAGCGAGATCCAGGAAAGGTGCAAAGCTACACAGAGAAACCCTGTCTCACAAAACCAAATAAATAAATAAATAAACACAACACTTAGTTTTAGAACTAGCCATTTTATTTTGCAACCAAAGGCAAAATATATGCTACTTAGAAACTATTTCTTAAAATTTTTACGTCATATAATTGATTTAGGATCATTCAAAATAATCTAAATCAAAATTTAGTATTTAGAAATACTAAAAATAGTATCGACTTGAAAATCTAATAGATCAAAGTATCCGTTTCTATCTCTGTCACTTGGTGGCTCTGTGACTTTAGGCAAGCCATTTGGCCTTTCTCCTCTCTCTGTCCTGCAGTGAGTATGTAAGGAATGGATCGAGATCATGCTGTGTGTGAGCCATTCATCATGTCGATACAGGAGGAGACTCAAATAAATGCTGTCTAGGATCACCATTAAGACTGTACCCTCCTTGGGGGAAAAGAAGGTTCTGTTTATTCACCTTTGATCCCCAATGACAAACTCAATTCCTGGCCCCCACCAGATAATGCATGGGATAATGAATGAATAATGAATGAAAGAATGTGCAAATGGATAAAAGAATGGTGACAATGGTTCTTTCCCACACAACCAGACCAGCGTTTACATTAAGATCTGTATCTGGCTTTTCAGACCATCCTCCTTTCAAAAGGTGGTCCATGAAGACTCACTAACTCTTCAGGCAGCATCCATATGGAACACAAGTTTATCAGGACATGAGAGAAAGATTTCCAGAAAGCACACTTCTATCTGTCTGGGTCACTGATTCCTTCCAAGAATTTCTTTTTGCTGAAAATCTCCTGACACCATTGAGCTGGGGAAACACCTTGATGGAACAGTAGTGGAGTTCAAGATTCTCTTGGTGAAAACCTAGCACCCAAGAGCAGGGAGAGGTTTCAAAATACCTCATGTAGACTTGTAATGTGTTGGTTTTATTTCAGCCTAAAAAGAGCAGATTTAGTTGCACTTATAGGATCATGATACATTTATTTTAGAATAACTCAGATAAAGCTGTGTTCATGATGGAAGGTAACTCAGATTTAACCAAGTAAGATTCTGCCATAAACAAAGCTTTGCATGTACCACATGACCAACTGTTCTATGGTCAGGGCTAGTAGTGATGTTTACTTTGTTGAATGATGAAATTTGGTATTTATCCCTTAATAAATTAGGGGTTTTGGACAACATTTAAGGTATGGACTAAAGCAGGCCATGCTACCCTCAAGAGTTTCGTAGAGTGCACAACACTATCATTAAGGAAGCTATTGAAGCACTGTTTTTTTGTTTGTTTGTTTGTTTGTTTGTTTTTTTAAGTAGGAGGGTTAGCAAGACTGAAAGTAATATGTATAGGTCATGTTCCAAAATTGACACATACAGAAACCATCACTGAGAAACACTTACTTGATATTGACGAGTGACTGCCTGTTTCAGGTGCACCTGCTTCTAATGTAGGGGCAGATGAAGATTCCCGTGGCATTTCCAACGTTGAAAGTCCTTTAGAAGAGGGATCTACAAATGGAAATGCTGTTTAAAGTTAAGGAGAGTGGTGGGAAGTAGTTGGAGAGCCTTTCTGGGCCTTTATCCCTCTGGTCTACAATGTCCATTCAAATCTGTAGGCACTTTCTGCCTCTAGCGATTACCTTAGAGAGATTACATATCTTCTACAGCACATTCTGTATGTGCTGCTATGTCCCTTAGGAGACCGAAGCTTGCGTAGCTGGAAAGCTAATGCTTGAAATGTCCATGGCTCCAACTAGCTCTGGACCAGGCACTTTACTGTTCCGTATTTGTTGCTTTTTAGCTAATACCTAATATTCCATTCCACCTATCTCCTCCACCTTGGTCTGAAAGTTTCCTCTTTTGTATTTATATTTCAATCTTCAATGGAAGATTTCACATCCAGGTACTGTTTCCCTCCCCAAAACTGAGTCAGGTGACTCTCTTATGGAGCATTTGCCCTTATGTTTTTTCTAAACTTATCACACTGTAATGTTATTATTTACTTATTTGACTATATATGTTACTAAGTTGGAAGCAATTCAAGGGCAGGATCTTTGTCTACTATGAAATAACTAGTACTGACTGAGATTCTCAGTTTCTTTAGAGCAACCTTCCTAATGCAGCAACCATTTAATATAGTTCCTCATGTTATGGTGATCCTCAACCACAAAATTACTCCATTGAGGGGGAGGAGTGAATACGGGGGAGAGGAGTGGTGAAGAAGGGGCCTGGGAGGAAAGGAGGGAGGGGAAACTGCAGTTGGGATGTAATATATGAGAGAAGACAAAAGAAAAAACATTTCATTGCTAGTTCATAACTGTAATTTTGCTTCTGTTATGAATTTTAATGTAAATATCTGATATACAGGATACCTGATATGCAACCCACAAAGGGATGAGGACCCACAGGTTGAGAACCACTGCTTTAGAGGGTCTTCTATTGAATAAATGTCCTCCCTGTTGTGAAGTATTTTCTGCATATAATACTGCCTTACTAATCTATCAACACTGGGAAAGAAGCCTTCTCACACCATTCTAGACAACTGCACAGTAACCTCTCGAAATTTCTAAAATGATTGTCATGTCAAACCTACAATTCTTTCCAGCAGCACCGGGCAGTGAATACACTGAGCCCCTTGCTGGCTCAGAGTTGCCAATGTGGGTTTCCATGACTACACTGCGCTGTGAGTTAGAGATAGCCATCCCAAGTGGCTTCAAGCTCTTAAACTCAAAATGTACCATCTCGTTTTTTTCATAACGCCAACTGCTTCTTGCCACAGAGCAATCCACAATATTTTATAATTAATGTATGCTGCTCCAACACTAGATGCCACTAAACCTGTTAAGGTGTCAGATACAAAAAGTCCCAGGACAGAGTCTGGGACAAAGTTCTGGGGCAATGGCTTTGGAACATCTACTTTGCGGTTTTAGAGGTCTTTCTGATACATAGATGTAGTTGCCATATTAATAACTTTGTGTGTGTTCTGTATGTACATGTTCATGTGGGCATGTGTAGGTGTGCCAGGGTTTGATGCTGAATGTATTCCTTGATCATTCTCTACATTTTTTTTTTTAAATCTCATTGAGCTTGGAACTCATAGATTCAGCTAGGCTGACTGACTAATGAGTTGCAGGGATCCATCTCTCTATGTTCGGCCCCATCCCAACCCCCAAGCACAAGGGCCACAGACAGTGATTGCCAGTTACCCAAAGTAAGTTCCTCATCCTGCATAGCAGGCAGTTTAACAACTGAGTCAAGTCATTACTAATAACTTCAGGTATTCTTTTTTGTAAATTTATTCATTTATTTAGCTCTCTCTGTCTCTCTGTTTCTCTGTCTCTCGCTTTCTCTCTGTGTGTGTGTGTGTCTCTCTGTCTCTCTCTGTGTCTCTGTCTCTGTCTCTGTCTCTCTCTGTCTCTCTGTCTCTCTGTGTCTCTCTGTCTCTCTCTCTCTCTCTCTCTCTCTCTGTGTGTGTGTGTGTGTGTGTGTGTGTGTGTGTGTGTGTGTATGTGTACAGGCACCTACAGAGGCCAGCAGAGGGTACTGGATCCCCTGGAGCTGGAGTTACAGGTCACTGTAAGCCACCTGATATAGGTGCTGGGAACCAAATTCAGGTCCTCTATATGAGCAATATGCACTCTTACATTGTACCACTGCTCCAACACCCCCCTCCAATAACTTCATGATAACAAAACAGTATACCTGCTGTAAATTTCCCAATCACTCTTAATAGTGAGTAATCATTTGGAATTGCTTTAGTCATCAAGATAAAAATGTTAGGTATTGTTTTTCTATAATGCAAAATTAGAAAGGTTACGAAATTTCCTCTCTTGCTCTTATTCACCTGCCTTCTCTGTGTGCTACAGCTATAGATTATGGTCTACCAATAATATTAAATGAGGAAAAGGAAATTAATCTTTAAGAATCCACTGAACTATCTTTCAATGATAGTTACATGGGGTTTTGGGTGTGTGTACTTAAATACTGACTGTACTTTAAACTAAAGAAACTGTACCTGATGACAGTTACTGAAGACCTGCTTTGCATAATTTCTTTAGACTAGGCAATCTTTTCTTAGTTCTCAAGCATTTTCTGAAGACTCTCATCCATATACAGTTTAAAGCAAATATTTGAAAAGAGCTGCCCACTTGTTGGCAGCACCTCTGTACTCAGCTTTCTAGAGTCATGTGTAGAAAATTCAGTCACTCCCCTTCTAGCCACATGTTCCGGTGCTCTCTTAGTCACTTAGAAAAATATTGCATCACAGAACTCTGGTTTGATTTGATGAGGAGAGGCATGTGTAAAAGTGAATAAAGTATTACCTGTTGGATAACACTAGAGAAAGGAAAGAGAACCAGGATGCCAGCTGGGGGTGTGTGACTAAGCTTAGGGCAGGCCTCATTGGTGAGGAGCAAGAGAGTGTGTCAAGTGGGTATTGGACCACTCAATCCTCAGAGAACAGCAGGTTAAGGCCCCAGGCTAGGAGTGTGTAGGAGGGAGTCAAGAAATGTCAAGAGGCCAGTGTGGTGATGTGGAGAGAGCAGTGTAAATGAAGTGGGAGGGCGTGAGGACAAGGATGCTGGAGAACCCTCTAAGCATGAGGGCAGGGATGCTGGAGAACCCTCTAAGCATGAGGACAGGGATGCTGGAGAACCCTCTAGGCATCTGCAGAATTCAGGTTTTTACTGTAAGGGATGTATGTAGAAAGGCCCTGGAAGGATTTTAGCCAGAAAAATAAAAGATAGACTGTTCTATCATAAAGGATCACTGTGCCTGCTATATAGAGTAATGGAGGTAATAAAGGAAGGCAGTAGGAGATGAGTTAGGAGATGATGGCAGGTAAGCCAGATAGGCTGTATTGACTCCTTGAACCAACAGTGACTACAGAAATGATAGGCATAAGAAGGACACGGTATATGTTATGTCTCAAAGGAGATTAAAGTTGCCAGATGGAACTAACAGTGCTCAGTGAAGGTTTAACTTCTGATGAACAGCAAGAGATCATTTTATAGTATGACTATGTCCTGTACAATGTGAGAGATGAGACTCCATGCTCCCACTGCCCCTTTCGCTGAGTGACCCTGACATTCCTCCACTAATGAGGAACGTATATTTCCCCCTTGGTTTTGGTCCAGTCATGTGATTTGCTTTCCCTAACGAAGTGTTTTTACAGGCTGTCTTGGTAAGATGTTAGAGTCAAGTTGATACAACCCAGTGTTAGCTTGGATCACCTAGTGTTACCTGGGATGAGAGGAACGTCAAATGAAGAATTGTCTCCATCAGACTTGCCAGTAGGCATGTCTGTGGATCATTTTCTTGAATGCTAACTGATATATAAGGACCCAGCCCACTGTGGTGATAGATCCCTAGGCAAGTGGGTTTAGGCTGTATGAGAAAACTAGCTGAGCATGAACCAGAGGGAGAGCAAGCCCATAAGCAGTGTTTCTCTATGGTGTCTGCTTCAGTTCCTGCCTCAACTTCCATCAATAATGGATTATGACTTGGAAGTATAAGCTAAATAAACCCTTTCCTCCTCCAGATTGATTTTGCTCATAATGTTTTATCACAACACAAACAAACATTGACTTACTTTGATAAGTGCTTGTGCAATCAATCTTGTTCCCTGTAGCTATATAACAATAAGAATATCCTTAGATTTTGTGGAGCACAGAGAAGATTGGTAAGAATGAGAAACAGAGCTTGGCCACCCATCCAAGCTTGGTCTAGCTTAGTTCATCTCTATATGACCAAGACCCTCAGAGTAGATAAAAGCTTATTGTTGTATGCTGGTGATTGTTGTGACATGGCATTAGTTCAGCAATGGGTAACTGATACTTGTCTTTGTAGATGAGGTCACCAAGAACGTGGATGTCCCTGGAGGTGGGGAAAAGACCAGGGATGGTACTCCCCCCAGGAAATGAGAGGAGAGACTGAGATGCAGTGATCAATGAATAGAAAAGGAAAGCCAGGCATGCAGTATTCTAGAAGCCACTTTAAGTAGGATTCATAAATTCTGTCAAATCTTGTAGCTATGAAGAGGATACGTTTCAACAGCTGATCATTGGATTTAGCAATGGAGGTCCTTGATGATTTTGAAAAATATAGTTTTGTTGTTATAGTAGGGAAAAATGAAAGAAAAAATATCATAGAAGAAAACTAGAGAGATTGGTAATTATTGGATCCTTGTGGTGATTTAAATTGTAAACGTCTCATTGGCTCATGTATTTGTGTATTGATCGCTTGGTCCCCAGTTGGTGGCACTATTTGGGGAGGTTGTGGAAGTTTTAGGAGGTGGAGCCTTGATGGAGGAAATATGTCTTTAGGGCTTTGGGGGTCTATAGCCTGGCTCCACATCCTGTTCCCTTTCTCTCTGACTTCTGTGTATAGATAAAATATGGTCGGCCAGCTTCCTGCTGCTGCTACCATGCCATGCATTCCCCACCATGAAGGACTCTAACCCTCTGGAACCATAAGGTGAAATAAACTTTTTCTTCCTTTAGTTGCTTTTGGTCATAGCATATTTTATTTAATACAGCAACTGGGAAGCAAAACTAAACACTGCCTTTACGAGCCTTTTTATTTTTAAGTAAAGAACAAATAAGACTATGTCTGCATGTTCAAGTTAGAGATCCTTTAAAAGAAAACATGGAGGACAAAGGGTGAAGAATGTTGCCTGTATCCCAGGGTAAATAAGAGAATCAGGATCCTGACAGGAACTGAAGTGTTCAAATGTAAATGCCAGAGGAGGAGGCAGGTGTAGTTGTGGGAAGCATGTGAAAGAAGAATGGAAATTCCCTATGATCTTGTCTGGTAGGAAGAATTCTTGACCACTGAAGAGAAAAGTAACTATGAAATAGTCAAGTTGGAGAATGGATTGTGGATTTGGAAAGTACTGTATAACTGGTGGATAACTTCCCAGTTAAGATTTGCCACCATGAGTTTAAAATGATAGAGTCCACATTGTACATTTTTATCTAGACATAGTCACAGGATAGCAGCAAGTGCTCATGCATGGAAAGTTTGTCTTCAGGGAGGACATATTTATCCAAGCATGTTTGGAAAAGGAAATGTCTGAGAGGATAAAGGCGGGGATGAGTTATGCTGATGCACTTGAATTTAAGGTAGGAAGGAGAAAAGACAGGAAGTGGGAGATACTAAAAGACAGTAGACTCAGTAAGTCCTGGTCAGGAGAGAGGAAGAACTGGTAATCTGTAGCAGGAATCTTAAAGGGTCTTATTAATAAAATCAAATCTGAGGCCAGTTATTCAGGTAAATGCTGGAAGATCAGAGAAGCAGAACAAGCCACAGCTACCTCACCTCATCAGTTCCTCAGCTGATCCTGTTTCCTAAGACTGGAAGCCTCTGAGTCCTCATCTGAATGGATCTCAGCTGAACTGTGCTGCTCCAAAGCCTAAAAGCTTAACCAGCCAAATGCTTCTAGTTTCTGGTCCTCACACCTTATATACTTTTCTGTTTTCTACCATCACTCCCTGGGGCGTGAGTCACCATGCTTGGCTGTGTCCTTGAACAGATGGATTTCTGCCTCTGGAATGCTAGGATTAAAGGTGTGTGCTACCACTGCCTATCCTCATGTTTAATATTGTGGCTGTTCTGTCTCTGACCCCAGATAAGTTTATTAGGGTGCACAATATTTTGGGGAATACAATACTACCACAGTAATCAAAGAATAGTAGATATAACTGAAGGCTCAGGAAGGCTGTAGTCGTTGTCTGTGATACGATTACAGAAACAAGTAGCTGAGCTAAGGTAGAAGATGAAAAAGTGCTGGAGAAGGTGAGTTCAAGAAACTGAGATGCTTGGGCATCAGAAGGCATCCACATGGATTGCTGGAACAGGAAGAATCAAGACAGGAACATGTACGTGTTGATGGGTCAGAGTCAGGGGTAGTAATGAACAATGAGACTGTGCATTTGACAGTCTGATGACAACAAAATCAGAGCTGAGGGTCTTAGAGACAAGGAAATAATGGTCCGAGGGGAGCCAGGGTGAGTGTGAATAACCCCTAATCCCTGGCTCCAGCCCAAAGACACATGTCAGTTACATGGGCTCTCAGGAAGCTTCATCCTCAGGAAGAGCCAGGCTTCCATTACATTAGGAAGGGGAAGGAAATGAGAGATAGTCAGACAAAGGGTTTTGTTACGAGGGACCCATGAATTTCTGAGGGTGTGGGGGAAGGTACCATGGGAATTTCTTTCAGAACTGGGGTGTACACGTTCTAATGGAAATCTAATGAGGCAGATGAAGAGCAGCCCAGCCCATGGGTCTTCTCCCAGTGAGTGACACCAGCAGAGAGGTGAGTTCTATCCTTTGGGCAATTAGCAAGTGAGGCTGTGAATGGAGAGGACAAGGAAGAGCTTGTCTGGGCCTTTCTCACTTCCCCAGTAAAGCAAGAAAGCCTGAGCCATACAATAATGGTGTGGGCCCCTCCTCCTTCCAGTGCTCCCTGTCATGAAAATGTGTCTGTTTGTAGGAAGTGGAGTGCTAAAGAGCTAACTGACAGGTAAGAGGCACTATGAAAATTAAACAATCATCTTCATATACTTTTTTTCTCTTGTTCTGGGATCAAATGTATGACTACAAAAAAACCAGTTTTCCATTGGTATCTTGGGGAACAAATAAATATAAGAAAAAAATGTAGATAAAACATATGCATATACTAACATGTCCTGTGAGTTATATATAGCCTATTTATTATAAATATTTATCATGCACAACTCATTAGTTTGTTACCCTCCCACCATACACCTATACAGTTTCTGGATCAATTCTGTCCTTTACTTAAATTGAGCAATTTTTCTGGCTCCAAACAAGATAAAAATGTTCAAGTTTCCCTCAAAAACCTTCTTAGCTGGTTAAACTTTCCTGATAATGACAGGACCCCACCCAGGCCTGGCTAGAACATGACCCTTTCCAAACATGCTAATGCTCACTCAGCAGTTTCTCAGTGTCTTTGAGGCAAACTGGAAATGGGTGTTGTCAGCTGGAAGGCGCATGACCTCAGAATCCACAGGCTAGATTTGAGGTCACTTCCAAAGTCTTTACCAATTCCTAACAGTCTCTGGTTTCTAAGTAGACTGGAATTACCCTAGCTTTTCTCACATCTTTTGATTACCATCATCATTCAGACAAGGAGGAAGTACCCCCACCCTGTTAATGTGACAGACACTAGACTGGGTTGGGATGAATGAAGTGACCAACAGAAGGCCACTTTTTAGACAACATCTTCTTAGAAATGGTGCCTCAAAAAAAAAAAAAAAAAACATAGGAAATGACATTTAAGGCTGGGAATGCATCCGAGGGTGTCTAAGGATCAGAGTCTAGATTGTAGCTGGAAACTTGGATTTCCTGATGTTTGCTTAGTGTGCTGACCAATCTGCTGTAGTCCTAAATGATTATACAACCAGTTCATTTACTCTGCATTTGGACTACATAGAACATAAACAAGAGGATGATGGCTGATTTTGGTTGCCAACTTACATTACATACCTGGGAAGAGGACTTGCCAATTACATACCAATCGAGGAATTGCCTCCATCAGATTAGTCTGTGGGCATGTCTGTAAGAGCATTTTCATAACTACTAATTGATCTAGGAGGACTCAGTCTGCTCTGGGCAGTGCCAACCTGAAGAAGGTGGGCCTAGGCTACCTATGAAAATTAGCTGAGTCTGGAAACAAGCCAGTAACTCAGTAAGCTCCTCCATGGTCTCTGCTTCAGCTCCTGGCTCCAGATTCCTACCTTGAACTGTTGCCCCAACTTCCCCCAATGATGGATTGTGGCCTGGAAGTGTAAGATGAAATAAACCCTTTCCTCCCCAAGTTGTTTTTGGTCGGTGTTTTACCACAGAAACAAAAAGCAAATTATAACAAGAGAGGGAAAAAAATGAAAGCAAAAAATAATGCAAAATTAATCATTTCTGATGCTTTAGGAAGGCCAAAGTTATTTTTGAAATATCCAGGTATCAATTAGCCACCGCCTCTTATTGCCCAGACAGTCAAGATTGATAGTAAAAATTAGAAACAACAAACATGAAACATTGATGGAGCCAGTACAGCTGCATCAGAATCCAGCACACTGTGGTGATCAGGATGGATTCCGAGTGGTCAGGAAGCAGTTATAATGTCAGCCCTGACATTATAAGATTTCCAGTTTGGTGCATATTTTGTGTCGAAACCCTATCAAGTAAGATGTGCAAACCCGAAGGTCTGAAAGAAGAGAGACAGGCTTACCTGGGTCCTTCTGGTCACCCAGTTTGTCTAGAATGTTGAAGGAGATATCGAGGTACTCTCTCTGGATAGCGCTGACAGCAATCTTCCTTTGTTTCCTTTGCCTGGGGACAATCTGAATCTTAAATTCTGATTCCTCAGCCCCATCCTCCTCCACCTTCTTTTCAGGGTTCTGTTCCGTGTCGGACTCAGCACTGGTGTTGGGCTTTTCAATTTCTATTGGATTCTCAGCATCTTCAGGAACTTTGAGGAGCACAGTTTTGGTCCCTGATGTTGGTGTCTGCCCTGCCTTTTCCTCAGCTGGGCCAAGGTCAGGGTTGTAGTCCATTGACATCTCAGGGACAGCGGATGACTTCTGGAGGAGGTCTCGTTTTTGCTTAAGCGTTAGCGGACTGCCAGAGGGAAGCTCCCTCAGCTCCTCTGACTTGGACAGCTCTTCCGAGTCTGTGAGATCGTCTAGAGCTGTGACTGTAGAGTCTTCGTTGCCTGTTGAGTGATGGTTTCCTGAGTCCTTAGAAGAGAAGTCTTTGGAACAGTCTTCCACACTCACCTGCACAAGCGGGGTGGTGCTTAGGCTGAGGACTGAGGGCTGGCTGGGAATGGAAGATGAGGAGGCAGCATTCTTACCCAAGGGACCATCATTCCCTTGGTTCATCATCTCTTCCTCTTCATCACTTTCTACTATTCTGAGAGGTGGGAGAGGCTCAAATACAAGAGAGTCACTGTCAGATGTTGAGAGTATAGAGTGTTTCTCTGGCCCAGATGTTGAATCTGAGGACAAATCTATGAGATCTAAATCCTCTTTAGGAGCAGGCTTTCCCGGGGAGTCAACTCTCACTTCAAATGTCTCCATGCAGTTCAACCTAACTTCTGGTATCACAGGCCTTCGTGTTTCTTGAAAACCTTCACTCGATGGATTCTTGGGTATTTCAGTATTGTCCGGCCTCGTGGCAGAATTCTGTCTAGAGCGTCCGTGGTGGTCATTTTGCCGTTGTGTGATATAAGCAGCTTGGGCAGGAGGCTTATCTATGTCACACCGATCTATGCAGGACTTCCTACGATGCTCATCTAATGTGAACAAGAGGGAGTCTGCATTCCCTATATCAAGAGATTTTTGTTTTAAAGAGCGTAGCTTTTTTTTCTGAATGCTTTCTTCTCTCACACAGTGTAGAACGCTGTCTTGTAACGCACCCGATTCTCTATATTCAGCCAGTTCTATTTCACCTGATTAAAACAGAAAGAGCTAGTACTATTTCCCTCTGAGAGTTTACCATTTTCCCCTCATACGTGGGTACACAATTGGCACAAATCGTAATTATAATCCCAGCTCTACCAGAAGGGAAAACTGACTTTCTGGCCATGTTTTTGTAAGATTTATTCTGATTTCAAGAACTGGGAAACTTGGGTACAAAAGAAACCCAAGCAATGGTTTAAGATAGGATTTCCAAAAAAATCAAGCTTGGAGGTAGCTCCTCAGCTCGGATAGTCATTAGACATAAGAGAGGGGTTTGTTTGTTTATTTGTTTTGTTTATTTCATTCTGTTTTTGGCTGAGGCAGGTCTAGGAACTTGTATTCAAATTGTGTGGAAGAGAAGCAAACATTTTGCAACAAATCAAATCAAGCAATGGCCCTTGAAGACAATCATGACATTAATGACATCATCTGTCAACTCACGTGTATATATATAAATGTGTGTATATATATACTGTTTGTGCATACATAGATAGAAAAATCAACAATATCAAAATATGTGGTAACATAATAAAATTAAGATTTCACCCCAAACAAATGGTAGAGTACAACATTTCTGCATAAAACTACTAAGAGGAAAAATTCATACTTCTCTGAGCATTCATTTCAACCGGCTGGTATTTCACCATTTTGCTGCCGCCTATCCTTTTCAATCTTGCAAAAAAAGTTTGAGACTCTTTATTGCAGGGTCCAGTAGGTGTATCATGAATATCAGATTCATCAAAAACACTATCTTCTTCTAATTGGGGAGAAAAAGTCAAAATTACACTTAGGAGGTTACTCTCTCTTAGGCTGTGTCTACACAAGCATTCAGTGAAAGCATTCTAGAGCAGTCTAAGTGGTTTCTGCACCAGCAGAGTTTAGCTGTGGGTTTATACTCCATCCAGACCATCCAGATCTAAACCGAGCAACAGTTACAAAGCTGCCCATCATCTTCTGAATAACAGAGGGCAGCACTGTGAGAAGCATCTCAGCGGTTCACCAGAGCCTTCCTTGGGCAATGTGCCCATTACTCTTGAAACCAAGTGACATGCAGTTACCAGCATTCCATCCAGGAGTGTGGACATTGCTTGAATTTGTCTGTTATTTTCAGGCTAATTTGACAACAAGAACATTAACATGAATGGGGCTTGACCTTTCTAAAATTATATGCCTTCTTGGTATCTGGGAACTGGCATAGACACAGCCTAACAGTACATGCACCTTATACTTTGTGAATGCAAAATACTGTACTCTACACTTGGTAATGAAACACACAACACACAGAAAAAGCTTAGAGAAGGCACTTGTCATCTCAGAAGCTCCACGGATGATTATGGACTGAAAGAGTAAACAAAGGAAAAATCAAACAGAAAATCACATTTCTTCCTATTATAAGAAGACTCTTTTCTGAGGCATTTACTGTGCATCTGTAACAGATTGTATGGATACTGGGATGCGGAGGGACCTTTGGCTCTTGTGATCCTGGGCTCCATAGCCAAGTTGGTTGCTTACTGTCTAAGTTTGCTTATAGGTCCTTTCTCCTTTCCCTACTTGGCTGCTCTTAAGTCAAAATAATCCAAGCAACATATAAGTGAAGAAAGAACTATCCTGCTCCCAAAACCTCAGGTTTACTTCCCCACATTTCCTCTCTCATCCTTTCTAAAGGATAAGGCACATAAAAGCAGTGAGATAAAGGATGGTGAAAGGCACTTCACAGCACAGAAAAGGAAATTTCCTGCTATCTGAGGCGAGTATCCCTGGAACTGTAATGTTTGAGCTTTATGGATACCTACATGTGACAAGACACAACCCAGGCATGACAATGGTAATGCTGAGTCTCCATTTCTTGAGTCTAGAAAAACTGTCAGCCCTAAAGTTTATAGACCAATCTTACCCTAACGCACAAGAGTCTAACAGTGAACAGAACTTGAAGCAGTAAACGTTAGTTGATGTCACCACAGAAATCTTTTTAATCAAATAAAAAACATTAACAATCAAAACGGATACAAAGCTCCATGTGTGCGTACACAAAGATAAGGCATCCTATCAAATTCCCATGTATCTGGGGAAATGCATAACATGACCTACTTTGTTTCTTTTTTAGAAAAAAATAATACCTTTTAGAAACTATTTTCTAAGCAAATGGCAATAGTGACTTAAATTTCATAATTCTGGAATATCTCTCGAAGTGTACTGTATTGTATGATAGAGATGAGAGAACAATAGCTGTTCTTTCTACCCAGGAAGTCATCTGGGGGTGGGCCTGTCTGGACACTAAGCACACTGAAAACGCCATAGCTTAAATGAGTCTACGGAATTTTCCAGAGTCCTAAGCTGACAAACACCGCATTCTCCAAGAAAGATGTGGATGGTCCCAGAATCATAGCTGGTCCTCTGCGTCATCTGCAGCCAGCCAAGTGCCTTGGGACTCACAGCCACAAACAACGGATCACCGGCCACTAGACAATCTCCTACAGTCCGCCCTATTGGTCCCGGCTGCTCTAACACTACAGGGCCAACAGGCACTTGGTTTTCTCCCAAGATTTGATTCAGTGATGGCATTGTTTATAATCCTAGTTAAACTGAGACATTTATCAAAGATACAAACCTTGGCTCTTCACCTTTTACCTGTAATTTCACTCAATTTAGCATTTCGTTCTACCGTTGCCTCTGAGGAAAAGCTATCAATGAAAAAGGCATTCACACTGAAAATAATTTAAACCTATACACAAAAGCTTCTTCACTTCTATCGCCTGCAATCACTTCATACTGAATAATGAGGCTCGGAAAAGGCACTTCAGAAAATTGAGACTGAATTCAAAGTCTGTGAGCATGAAGTTCAAGGGCAAACTATAGACACTCAAGTGATGATTCCACTGACTGCCAACCCAGACAGGTCACAGCCCCAAGGCAAGACGTTTCCAGCCTGTAATAGGAGGCTATGACAGCTTGTTAATCAGATGGTAGAAAATAGCATACTTAATATCATTATTATTTTGAATCTCAGAAGTATGCCAACTGTTTCTCCTGCACACTCAATTCAAAAAGTGAAAGCAGCGATATTCTAGAGATTATTGAACAATTAACTAAATAGGCAATGGCGGTTTGGGCGTTGTAAGAATATATGGGAGTGCTCCTCTACCTCCTTAGACAGTGTAAAGGCTGCTGTCTGGAAGAGCATCCTGTATCCCAGCTAAGTTCAGGACAGAGTTCTGTCTGGAGAAGTACCTTTTTCTTTCTCGCTGTATCTGCTTATGTTGCTGTTGTCACTGTACAGAGGTCCTGCCGTGGCATGGGGCTTGCAGCTATGGTACTGCGCATTGAGTGTATTGACTGTTATGTGAATCAGGTGTAGCAGGATCTTGCTGACATCACAGTCTCGGTACGGGTACTGTCCAATGGGGAGAAAATACAGGTGGTTATTCCAAAGGATAAGTTTTCCCAGGGATCTGACTGGATAGTTTCCTTGTATTTCTCATGCACTAGAAGAACGCACACAAAAGTAACAACATAGGTTCTGATCAGAAGCTTGTCTTAAGGGTCCCTGCCTCTCCTTGCACCTAACCACTGACAGCGACATAGGCTAGATCACAGCAGATGCTTAAAGAACACAGACACTGCTCCTGGATAACTATAATTGTAAATATCATCATTTGCGAAAACTAATCAATACTTAGATAAAATATGAGAGTCTGAGCACAGAAGTTAATGACTATTTTAAAACCACTTTTGAAATCCTAAATTGGCACTCCCTCCCATTTCTTTTCCACTCTTAATAACTCTTGGCCTCTCAGCACTGATTACATTTCTTCTGAAGGTCAAATTTTTTATTTCATGGAATGCTCATCCATTCGGGACCCTCCTAGCACTGTGCTCTCAGAACAACCTTCCATGCGAGCAGAGGGAGCACAGCCACTCACCTTGTAAAGGATGACGAGCAAGGCCTTCAACCACATCTGCCTGATGTGAGGCTTTAAGGACCAGAGGGAGCAGCGAGGTGGCTGTTGGAAATAATGCCGTAGTTGAGGACAAGAGCAGTATTTGAGCACCTGGACCACGAGGGGGAGAAGGTGTTTGCCCAAGTTAATGTTATAGTCCATAACCTGAAATAGAAGAATATTAGTAACTGAAAGAAAACTATAAGTATAAGGAAAAGGAAAAATTTGAGCCATCACAGCATACACAGAAGCACCTCACAAAGTATCAGTATGAAGACAGTATATACGAAGGGGAACTGTTCAACCTCATAGTAAATTTTAGTACTTGCAAACTGATAGTTTTTATCTAACCATCTATTTATTTCATTATGTGTTAAAAAAATAAAATTGAATCTATTAAAATATGTATCACAACAATTAACTAGGACTAGGCTACTCTGGGTGAAAATAAAACCTTGCATTAACCATATAGAGAAATGAGATTGCTTGGATGCATCTGGCAAGGCTAGAAAGTGGTATAATCTTCTAGAATAGAAACTTAGCAAAATGCATTTGAAACTAAGAGAAAGTATACATCCTTTATCATAGCTAAATGGATCTGAAGAAAACAGTCAGGCAAGTGTTCTATTCAGCATGGCTTTGTTGTCCCAAATTGAAAATTATTTCTATATTCAACCATTAACTAGATATTATTTGTGCCAGGTATGGTGGTTCATGCCTGCAATCCCAACACTCAGAAGGCTGAGACAGAAGAATGTGAAGCCAGCCTGGTCTACATAGTGAATATTGGGTTACAGTGTGAGACCCTGTATCAACAAACAAACAAAAAAATAAGTAAAGTAAATACAACATTATTTGTATAAAAGTATACTTTGTAGCCATTAATTGGGAGATTTTATAATCATATCTATAATACAAACTTCATAATTACTAATTTGGTTTTTTAAAGCTATTTTTATAACAGTATCTATAATGGTGCATATACTTTTTTAAAATTTTTCTTTTTTTGAGAAAGGTCTCATGTAGCCCAGGCTAGACTACAGCTCATTATCCCCCTACCTTTGCCTCCTAAGTGCAGGGATTACAGGCATTGTAATCTTACCCAGTTTATATATACATTTTTATTGTTGTTTTGGTCTTTCAAAACAGGGCTTCTCTGTGTAGCCCTAGCTGTCCTGGAACTCACTCTGTAGGCCAGGCTGGCCTCAAACTCAGAGATCCACCTGCCTCTGCCTCTTGAGTGCTAGGATTAAAGGTGTGTGCCACCACACCTGGGTAGACATTTTTATTTAAAAAAAAAAAAATGTGTCAGGCCAATGAGATGTCTCAGTCAGTGAAAGTGCTTGCTGTCAAGCCTGATGTACTGAGTTCAATTCTTGGAAAGCACATGGTAGCATAAGAGAATCAGTCCAGGAAGTTGTCCTCTCTCCTTCACATGTACACCATGGTACACAAAAATGAAAGGGTAAATGCAAAAAACGTTGTCAGAGTAAGCTTTTAAAAATATGCCTAGTTACAAGTGTGTGTGTGTGTGTGTGTGTGTGTGTGTGTGTGTGTGTGTGTGTGTGCATGTATGTAGGCATGTGTATGTGTGACACAAATTCAGGAGGAGAATTTTATAGACTTTTTCATTTAAAAACTCATAATTTCTAAAGTAAAAGCACAATGTGGATTCAGAGAAGAGAAGAAGGGAGAAGGGGAAGTGGTATTTGCTGTCGAAAATAACACACACCCAACTATCTGCCTCAGAAGAGGAGCTGCCTTCAGGTCCTGCTTTCTTGTTGTGTTCACTCTATTACAATCTGTGGGAGCAAACTGGCAATAGCTGTTGCCTGTTAAGTGCCAGCCACATGACAGACACTGAGTAAGATGTTTTTACAGTGTGTTCATTTGGCAGTCCTCGCCAGCCTGTAAGCAGGTGAGAGACTTGCCTTCAGGCTGCACAACTACCCCCACCACCCACTGGACTCTGTCCCTCCAAGACCCACTCCACTGCCCAATCTCATGCGCCTAAACATCCTCCCTGTAGTCAGCACTCCCTGCAACCCCAGCAAACTACATATGCACAGGCGCAAACCACACCAGTTGGAAAAACAGGTGAGTGACTGGCCTCCCAGCTGGACTGCCCCAAAGTCCAGACCCTAAACCTCAGGGCACATTCTGTGCCCTTCCCTGTCCCATCCCAGCACCAGCAAGGTAGCTGGTCCCTGCTCCCAACTCTGGTGGAACTCCACTGCTCTGGTGCAGTCCCCACCAGCCTTCAAGCAGATGAGAGACCTGCCTCCATGCTGCAGTACCACCCCTGCCATCTTCTGGACTTTGTCCCTCCAAGACCCACTCTGCCACCCAAACCCATGCACCTGAACATCTTCTCCATGGCCCACCCTCCCCTGTAACCCCAGCTGACTACATAGGCACAGATGCAAAACACACCAGTTGGAAGAACAGATGAGTAAATGCCAGTGTAAGAATACATTCAACAACTGAAAGAACAATATGGCACCACCAGAACACAGTGATCTTACAACAGCAACACCTAAACATTTCAAGGCAGCTGAAACACAAGAAAATGACCTTAAAAATAACTTTATCAGGGGTTGGGGATTTAGCTCAGTGGTAGAGTGCTTGCCTAGCAAGCGCAAGGCCCTGGGTTTGATCATCAACTCCACAAAAAAAAATAATAATAATAACTTTATGAAGATGATAGAGGCCCTTAAAGAGGAAATGAAAACTTCCCTTAAAGAAATCAAGAAAAAGACAAACAAAAAATCAGAAATCAAACAGTCCCTTAAAGACAAGAAAAAAAACAATCAAACCAGTGAATGAAATGGTTCAAGACTTGAAAACTGAAATAGAAACAATAAAGAAAACACAAACTGAGAGACTTCTGGAAATGGAAAATCTGGGGAGGCAAACAGGAATGACAGATGCAAGCATCACTAACAGAATACAGGAGAAGGAAAAGAGAATCTCAGGTATTGAAGATATAATAGAGGAAATTTATTCATCAGTCAATGAAAATGTTAAATCCAATAAATTCGCAACACAAAACATCCAGGAAGTCTGTGACACCATGAAAAGACCAAACTTAAGAATAACAGATAGAAGATGGACAAGAATCCCATCTCAAAAGCACAGAAATCATGTTCAATAAAATCATAGAAGAAAACTTTCCCAACCTCAAGAAGGCACAGATGCCTATAAAGCTTACAGAACACCAAATAGGCTGAACAACAACAGCAAAAGTCCCCTCGCCACATAATAATCAAAACACTAAACACACAAAATAAAGAAAGAATATTAAGAGCTGCAAAGGAAAAAGGCCAAGTAACATATGAAGGCAGATCTATCAGAATTACACCTGACTTCTCAATGGAGACTCTAAAAGCCAGAAGGTCCTGGAAAGATGTTTTGCAAATGCTAAAGACCATGGATGCCAGTCCAGACTACCATACCCAACAAAATTTTCAATCACCATAGATGAAGAAAACAAGATATTTCATGACAAAACCAGATTTAAATAATACCTATCCACAAATTCATCCCTATAGAAAGTACTAGAAGGAAAACTCCAACCCAAGGAAGCTAGCTACATCCACAAAAACACAGACAACAGATAATCTCACATCAGCAAAACCTAAAGAAGAGAAACACACATACTACCATCACCACCACCAAAACCGAAAAACAACAGAAATTAATAATCACTTGTCATTAACATCTCTTAATATCAATGGACTCAATTCGCCAAAAAAAAGGACACAAGCTAACAGAATGGATATAAAAACAGGATCCATCCTTCTGCTGCATACAAGAAACACACCTCAACTTCAAAGATAGACATTACCTCAGAGTAAAGGGTTGGGAAAAGATTTTCCAATCAAATGTACCTAAGAAGCAAGCTGGTGTAGCTATCCTAATATCCAACAATGTTTTGGAAAGAATCAGTAGTCCTTTGTTTCATGTCCTGTCTGTCCTGTTTGTCAGCAGCTGATTCGAGGATACTTTGTTGTCTGGTGGCTAACTTTTGCCACAATGAAAGTTAACTCCATATGCAGTTTTTTCAATGTTCATATTTTCTCTGAAGTAGATTGGTACTGCCAGGAGCTGTCATGTCTCATAGGACATTTCATATTCATCAAAGGAAATATTCATCACAATGAAGCCTCAATTCTGAACATCTATGCCCCAAATACAAGGGCACTCACATATGTAAAAAAAAAAAAACATTACTAAAGCTTAAACCACACATCAAACCCCACACATTAACAGTGGGAGATTCAACATCCCACTTTCACCAATGGACAGGTCTGCCAGACAGAAATTTAACAGAGAAACAGGGAACTCAATGTTATGGTTCAAATGGACTTAATAGACATCTACATAACATTTCACCCAAACACAAAAGAATATACCTTTTTCTCAGCACCACATAGAACCTTCTTTAAAATTGACCACATACTTGGTCATAAAGCAAATATCAACAGATACAAAAAATTGGAATAACCCCTTGTATCTTATTGAATAACCATGGGTTAAAATTAGAGTTCAACAACACAAACCACAAAAAAGCCTACAAACTATAAAAACTGAACAACTCTCAACTGAATCACCACTGGATCAAGGAAGAAATAAAGAAAGAAATCAAAGATTTCCTAGAATTCAATGAAAATAAATCCACAATATACTCAGACTTATGGGAGACTATGAAAGCAGTGCTAACAGGAAAGTTCATAGCACTAAGTGCCTACATAAAGAAGTTGGAGAAATCCCACACTAGCAACTTGATAGCACACCTAAAAGCTCTAGAACAAAAAGAAGCAAATTCACTCAGGAGGAGTAGACAGCAGTAAATAATAAAGCTCCAGGCTGAAATCAATAAATTATAAACAAAGAAAACAGTACAAAGAATCAATTAAAAAAAGTTTGTACTTTAAGAAAATCAATAAGATAGACAAATCTTTATCAAAACTAACCAAAAGACAGAGAGATAATATCAAAATTAACAAAATCAGAAACAAAAAAAGGGGCATATAATAACACACACTGAGGAAATCCAGAGAATCATATTTCAAAAACCTGTACTCCTCAAAATTGGAAAATTTAAAAGAAATGGATGGTTTTCTTGATAGGTACCACATACCAAAATTAAATCAATACAAAATAAGCAATTTAAATAGACCTATGGCCCCTAAGAAAATAGAAAGTCATTAAAAATCTCCCAACTAAAAAAAGGCCCAAGGCCAGTTGGTTTCAGTACAGAATTCTATCAGAATTTCAAAGAAGAGCTAATACCAATGCTTCTCAATTTGTTCCAAACCATAGAAACAGAAGGAACATTGCCAAATTCTTTTTATGAGGGTACAGTTACCCTGATACCCAAACCACACAAAGATGCAACAAAGAAAGAGAATTATAGACTAATCTCTCTCATGAACATTGATGCAAAAATACTCAATAAAATACTGGCAAACTGAATCCAAAAACAAATCAAAAAATCATCCACCATGGTCAAGTAGGCCTCATCCCAGAGATGCAGGGATGGTTCAACATATGAAAATATGTCAATATAATCCACCATATAAACAAATTGAAAGAAAAAAACCACATGATCATCTCCTTGGATGCTGAAAAGGCCTTTGACAAAATCCAATCCCCCTTCATGATAAGGGTCTTGGAAGGATCAGGGATACAAGAAACATACCTAAACATAATAAAAACAATATACAGCAAGCTGACAGCCAATATAAAATTAAATGGAGAGAAACTCAAAGCAATTCCACTAAAATCAGGAACAAGACAAGGCTGTCCACTCTCTCCATATTTATTCAATATAGTACTTGATGTTCTAGCTAGAGCAATAAGACAACAAAAGGAGATCAAGAGGATACAAATTGGAAAGGAAGAAGTCAAACTTTCACTATTTGGAGAATTTATGATAGTATATGTAAGTAACCCCAAAAGTTATACTAAGAAACCCCTACAGGGTTGGGGATTTAGCTCAGTGGTAGAGTGCTTGCCTAGCAAGTACAAGGCCCTGGGTTCGGTCCTCTGCTCTGGCAAAAAAAAAAAAAAAAAAAAAAAAAAAAAAAACCCTACAGCTGATAAACACCTTTGGTAATGTGGATGGATACAAGATTAACTAAAAAAAAATCAATAGCCTTCCTATATACAAATGATAATGAGTAAGAAATCAGAGAAACAACACCCTTCACAATAGCCACAAATAATATAAAATATCTTGGAGTAATTCTAACCAAACAAGTGAAAGACTTGCATGACAAGAACTTCAAGAAAGAAATTTAAGAAGATCTCCCATGCTCATGGATCAGTAGTATTAACAGAGTAAAAATGGCTGTCTTACCAAATGCACTCTACAGATTCAATACAATCCCCATCAAAATTCCAACACAATTCTTCATGGATCTCAAAAGAATAATACTCAACTCTATATGTAAGAACAAAAAACTCAGCATAGCTAAAACAATTCTGTATAATAAAGGAACTTCCAAAGGTATCACCATCCCTGATTTCAAGCTCTCCTATAGAGTTATAGTAATAAAAACTGCATGGTATTGGCATAGAAGCAGACACATGGATCAATGGAATCAGATTGAAGACCCTGATGTAAATCCACATATTTATGAACACCTGATTTTTGAAAAAGAAGCCAAAATTACACAATGGGGGAAAAAAGCGACTTCAACAAATGGTGCTGGCATAACTGGATGTTTGCATGTAGAAGAATGCAAATAGATCCATATCTATCACCGTGCACAAAACTCAAGTCCAAGTGGACCAAAAACCTCAACATAAATCCAGTTACACTGAAACTGATAGAAGAGAAAGTAGGAAGTAGCCTTGAATGCACTGGCACAGGAGACCACTTTCTGAATATAACACCAGTAGCACTGACACTGAGATCGACAATTAATAAATGGGACCTCATGAAACTGAAAGGATTCTGTAAGACAAAGGACGCCATCAATAGGACACAGTGGCAGCCTACAAAATGGGAAAATATCTTTACCAACTCCACATCTGACAGAGGGCTGATCTCCAAAATATATAAAGAACTCAAGAAACTAGACATCAAAATATCAAATAGTCCAATTTTAAAAATGGGGAACAGATTTAAACACAGAAGTCTCAACAGAAGAATCTCAAATGGCATCTAGGTTGTTTCCAGGTTCTGGCTATTACAAACAATGCTGATATGAACATAGCTGAGCAAATGCCCTTGTGGTATGATTGAGCATTCCTTGGGTATATGCCCAAGAGTGCTACAGCTGGGTCTTGGGGGAGATGGATTCCTAATTTTCTAAGGAAGCGCCATATTGATTTCCAAAGTGGCTGTACAAGCTTGCATTCCCACCAGCAGTGGAGGAGAGTTCCCCTTGCTCCACATCCTCTCCAGCATAAGCTGTCTGTGTTTTTTGATCTTAGCCATTCTGACAGGTGTAAGGTGGTATCTCAGAGTCATTTTGATTTGCATTTCCCAGATAATTAGGGACGTTGAGCAATTCCTTAAATGTCTTTCAGCCATTTGAACTTCCTTTGTGGAGAAGTCTCTGTTTAGTTCTATAGCCCATTTCTTAATTGGACTGTTGGGCATTTTGATGTCTAATTTCTTGAGTTCTTTATATATTCTGGATATCAGCCCTCTGTCAGATGTGGGTTTGGTGAAGACCTTTTCCCATTCTGTAGGCTGTCACTTTGTCTTGTTGACCATGTCCTTTGCTCTACAAAAGCTTCTCAGTTTCAACAGGTCCCATTGATTGATTGTTTCTCTCAGTGTCTGTGCTACTGGTGCTACATTTAGAAAGTGATCTCCTGTGCCAATGCGTTCAAGAGTACTTCCTACTTTCTCTTCTATCAGGTTCAGAGTAACTGGATTTATGTTGAGGTCTTTGATCCACTTGGACTTAAGTTTTGTGCACAGTGACAGATATGGATCCATTTGCAGCCTTCTACACACTGACATCCAGTTATGCCAGCACCATTTGTTGAAGATGCTTTCTTTTTTCCATTGTACATTTTTGGCTTCTTTGTCAAAAATTATATGTTCATAGGTGTGTGAGTTAATGTCAGGGTCTTCAATTCAATTCCATTGGTCCACATGTCGGTTTTTATGCCAGTACCAAGCTGTTTTTATTATGGTAGCTCTATAGTAGAGCTTGAGGTTGGGGATCGTGATGCCTCCAGAGGTTGTTTTATTGTACAGGATTCTTTTGGCTATCCTGGGTTTTTTGTCTTTCCATATGAAGTTGAGTATTATTCTTTCCAGATCTGTGAAGAATTGTGAAGAATGGATAAAGAAAATATGGTACATATACACAATGGAGTACTACTCAGCAGAGAAAAACAATGACATCATGAGGTTTGCAGGCAAATGGATGGATCTAGAAAAAATAATCCTGAGTGAGGTAACCCAGACTCAGAAGGACAAACATGATATGTACTCACTCATAGGAGGATACTAGATGTAAACAAAGATGACTAGACTGCTACACAACTCCAGGGAGGCTACCTAGAAAACAGGACTCTAGGAAAGACACAGGGATCACGCAATGACAGAGAAATGGATGAGATCTACATGAACAACCTGGACGACCGTGGGAGTAATGAAGGGCAAGATTTGAGGAAAAGAAAGCTTAGGGGAGCAGGAGATCCCAGCTGGATCAAGAACAGAAAGGGAGAATGAGGAATAACAGACCATGATAAATGAAGACCACATGAGAACAGAAGTAGGCAGAGTGCTCGAGAGGTCCCCAGAAATCCACAATGATATATCCTCTGTAGACTACTGGCAGTGGTTGAGGGAGGGCCTGATCTGACCTAGTCTGGTGATCAGATGACTAAACAGCCTAGCAGTCGTCTTGGAACTCTCATCCAATAACTGATGGAAGTGGATGCAGAGATCCTCAGCCAGGCCCCAGGTGGAACTCCAGGTGTCCAACTGTCGAGAAGGAGGAGGGCTGCAAGAGTGTGAATTGTTGAATCCAAGATTGCAAAAAGCACAGGGACAAATATCCAATCGAATGGAAGCCCATGAATTATGAGCCAAAGGCTGTGGAGCCCCCACAGCTGGATCAGGCCCTCTGGATAAGTGAGACAATTGAATAGCTTGATCTGTTTGGGAGGCGACCAGGCTGTGGGACCGGGACCTGTCCTTGGTGCATGAGCTGGCTGTCTGGAACCTTGGGCTTACACAGGGACACATGCTCAGCCTGGAAAGAGGGGACGGGACCTGCCTGTACTGAATCCACCAGATTTAAATGAATCCCCAGGGGTGTCTTGGTTCTGGAGGACATGGGAATGGAGGGGAGGGCCTAGGGGGAAGGTGGGGTTGGGGCGGGAGGGGGGAGAACAGGGGAACCCATGGCTGATGTATAAAATTAAAACACATGATAATAATAAAAAGAATCTCAAATGGCTGTGAAACACTTAAAGAATTGTTCAACATCCTTCACTATCAGGGAAATACAACTCAAAACAACTCTGAGATACCATCTTACACCTGTCAGAATGGCTAAGATCAAAATGCTAATGACAGCCTATGTTGAAGAGGGTGTAGAGTAAGGGGAGCACTCCTCCACTGCTGGTGGGAGTGCAAACTTGTATAGTAACTTTGGAAATCAGTAAGGTGGTTTCTCAGAAACTGGGAATCAATCTATCTCAAGACCCTGCTATACCAATTTGTGACATATACCCAAAGGAAGCTCAATCATATCACAAGGACACTTGTTCAGCTATGCTCATAGCAGCATTATTTGTAATAGCCAAAACCTGGAAACAAGCTAGATACCCCTCAATGGAAGAATGGATAAAGAAAATGTGGTACATTTACACAATGGAGTACTACTCAGCAGTTAAAAAAAAAAACAATGACATCATAAAATTTGCAGGCAAATGGATGGAACTAGAAAAAAATCATCCTGAGTGAGGTAACCCAGACCCAGAAAGGCAAACATGGTATGTACTCACTCATAAGTGGATATTAGATGTAAAGCAAAGGATAACCAGGCTACAATCCAGCCCTGGAGAAGCTAGTTAACAAAGAGGACCCTAGGAGGTATGCATGGATTTCCCTGAGAAGGGAAAATAGTTGAGATCTCCTGGGTAAACTGGGGGCGGAGGTGGGAGGTGGAGGGATGGAGAGATAGGAACATGAGGGATTGGGTTGGTCAAGTTGGGGGCAGGACAGAGGGGGAGAGTAATGAAAGAGATATCTTGATAGAGGGAACCATTTTGGGGTTAGGGAGAAACCTGGTGCAAGGGAAACTCCCAGGAATCCACAAGGATGACTCCTAGCAATAGTGGAGACGGTGCCTGAACTGGCCTTCTCCTGTAATCAGACTGGTGACTATCCTAATTGTCATCAGAGCATTCATCCAGTAACTGATGGAAACAGATGCAGAAATTCACAGCCAAGCACTGGGCCAAGCTCCAGGGGTCCAGTTGATGGGAGGGAGGAGGGATTGTATGAGCAAGCTAGGTCAATATCATGGTGGGGAAACACACAGAGAAAGCTGACATGAGCTAATGGGAGCTCACAGACTGGACCAACAGCTAAGGAGCCTGCATGGGACCGACCCAGGCCCTCTGCATATGTGTGACAGTTGTGTACCTTGGTCTGTTTATGGAGCCCCTAGCAGTGGGATCATGAGCTGGCTTTTTGGAACCTATTCCTTTTTTAGGGATGCCTCTCCCATCCTTGATGCAGGGGGAGGAGCTTGGTCCTGCCTCAAGGTGATATGACATGCTTTGTTGACCCAGGGGAGGCCTGCCAGGAATGGAGGAGGAATAGATGTGGGGGGGGGGATAGGCAGGAGGTGGGAGAGGGAACAGGAAGAGAGGAGGGAGGGGAAACCGTGATTGATATGCAAAATAAATGAAAACTTTTAATAAAAAAAAATGTGTTAATTCTAATCTCCCTACTCTCAAAAAAAAAAAAAAAAATCTATTACCAGCAAGAAAGCAAGCAACTTTAGACAAGATCTCTCATTGAATCTGGAGAGCATCAATTACATAGGCTGGCTAGTCAATGAGCTCCAGGAACTTCTCTGTCTCCACTGCCCCAGTGCTGGGGTTAGAGATGCACACTTCTATCTCCACTGCCCCACTGCCAAGGTTAGAGATGCACACTTCTATCTCCACTGCCCCAGTGCCAAGGTTAGAGATGCACACTTCTATCTCCACTGCCCCAGTGCTGGGGTTAGAGATGCACACTTCGGTCTCCACTGTCCCAGTGCTGAGGTTAGAGATGCACACTACTATGTTTTGCTTTCTACTTGGGCCTTGAAGGCTGAACACAGGTTTCTCATGCTTGCTCCACGGGCATCTCACTGACTGAGCTATCGCATTGCCATTGTACACTTAAAGCACTTCAATATTGTGTTGCATCTATTTTACATAAAAATCCTTTATAATACAAAGCTACTAATCTCTACTCCATCTTTATATTCCCCTTTACAGACTCCTGCCTAAAACCAAATAATTTCAACAATCTTTTACATGAAACATTATCTAAATGGAATGGAATACCTTGTTTCTATTAAAACCTGCGACAAGATTCCTGGAAGCACTATTACACTTACTTGGGCAATTCCTGCAATAAATGCATTAAAGCATGTTGACAGGCGCATTTTTTGGGGTGCAATCATGAAGCAGCCTTCCTGTTGGTCGTAGCCAAGTAAGACGTACAGGTGCCTCTTGACCGTGTTGAAGGCCTTCGCACTACTAATGTCTGACTCAGCACTGCTTTCATCCTTGGCCATGAACTTCATGAGCACTGTAATCAGCTGGTGAACTGTCTGGTGGTCAATCCCAGCATCCTCTGGGAGCAAGTCCTTGATGGTGTTATCATTCTCAGGAGACTGTTGTCCTGTCAGTGTAAGGAACACAGTCAGCGTGCAGCTATCCCCCCTCATTCAAGTTCACATCAAGCTGTCACCTGACATTGACAAACTTCCCTCCTTTCTGCTCCTACTACACACGCACATACAAGTTCTGTTCTAGATGAGAAAGTGAAGGCTCAATGTGGCTCCTAAGCAAAACGTCATCCCTGGGGGGTGGTAGCTACTGTCTCCATCATTAAGCAAGTTACTCAGGAGGGAGACAGGAATGGAAATAAAACGGAAGAACTACACAGCAACACTATCCTCAGATTAGACAAATAGCTAACAGACTTTGCCCTTAACAATTCTTAATACAGTGGCAAAGTTGTATCCTCAGTGACAGAGACAGAGAAGGTTCTGCCCAGTTTGTACACTATGTTAGTAAGATCAACCCCAGAAAGAAGAGGCTAAATTTCACTAAGCATAAAAGGATCCACTGGGGAATTTTATTTAAATTATTGTCTCAAACCGAAAATGTTCATGAGTCAGCTGTGGCAAAATAATGTTTGTTTGTTTGTTTGTTTTTTCCAAATGTTGAGAGATTCAGCAGTGGGTAGCCTTTGAATTACAAATGGCCAATGATAAGTCCTGCAGTATGTAATGACAGACATAGAGGGGAAGAAGAGAGAGCTCTTAAAAACATTAAAACAAAACAAAACAAAACAAAAAAAAAAAAACACCACGAGGTGAACTGAGAGGTCACATGGAAGAAAAAGCACCCTAGTCCTTGGCTTCCTCTTAAACTACTGGTTATACCGGAGCAGCACACCAGCCCTCTGGCCTGCTCCGCCCCCTTCTAACCTCTGGCCTGCTCCGCCCCCTTCTAACCTCTGGCCTGCTCCGCCCCCTTCTAACCTCTGGCCTGCTCCGCCCCCTTCTAACCTCTGGCCTGCTCCGCCCCCTTCTAGCCCTCTGGCCAGCTCCCCCGCCTCCTAGCCTTCTAGCCTGCCCCGCCCCTTCCACTCTTTGTGGTTTGGTTTAGGACTTCAAGGGAAGAAAGACTCTTATTTACTCTCCTGTATTTATTTATGTTTGGGAGATTTTTCAAAGCACTCTGCAGCCTGTCCTTTTGACAAACAAGAGTAGAATTTCTAAATTAAAATTAAATTTAAGCTTTTATGTAGTAGGTTATTAGAGCTGGACACCAGCATCCTCATCTCTTCACGCAAGGAAAAGTCCAGCAGAGTGAGAACAAGCACTGGGTGCAGACTTTCACAAACCTAGCCTTGGTTGCATCTATTAAAATTATGCAAATTATGTAAATTTTGATGTAAAAAATGATGCAACAGAAATCCAGGGAGTGATTTATATCCACTAATGCCTCAGTTGATTTGGCAAAATTCTATCTTTCAGGTTCCCACGAAGAGAAGCAAAATAGAAGCATTATTTCCTTATACTGCAGAACTGGTCTGTCTAACGGCCACTTCACTCTGGGACAGTGGCACCAATCTGTCTAACGGCCACTTTGCTCTGGGACAGTGGCATAAAGTAATGCTGAATCAAGTTACCAATTACACTTCAAAAGGGCCTGCATAGGCGGTAGTAAACTTGGTCAGCTACTTTCCCTGTGTCTTCAGAAGGATGTTGATCTACCCACAGATATACAAGGGGGAGGTAGTTGAAGGTCAAGAACATGCAGAACCAACTAAGTCTAAGGGGAACCTTCTGACACTTGTCATTGTGGCCTAAGACATTAACATTTTCTGTCTTATCAGTCTGTCCACAAAGGCATGCATACATGCAATATGCACACATGCAACATGCCTTAGGAATTTTCCCCATTAAAATCATTTTTAAAGCACCTAAGAATTTGTTTCACACATGAATAATCCATAGCATCATTATACTGAGGCATTTATCATGAATCAAATTATGTGGAACACCTTATTTCAATGAAAGACCAGAAAGGTCAAATTTTATCCCATATTATAGTTAAGCTGATTTGTAAGATTTGATCAAGAGCAATTCTTATGTAAATCTCTGAAAAACAAAACACACACATATAGAGAGAACTCTTTTTTCTTTTTGGTTTTGATTTTTTTTTTTTTTTTTTTTTTTGTTTTTAATTTTTTTTTTTTTTTTTTTTTTTTTTAGTAGCCCTGACTGTTCTGGAACTCACTCTATAGACCAGGCTGGCCTCAAACTCAGAGATCTGCCTGCCTCTGCCTCCAAAGCACTGGGATTAAAGGCACGTGCCACCACCACCTAGTGAGAGAGAACTCTTTTTAGCATTAAAAAGTTGGGGAAAAAAACTGTCTGCTTTGTGGGGTTAGAGATTTAGCTCATCAGTTAGGAGCACTAGCTGCTCTTGCAGAGGATAGGGGTTCAGTTCCTAGCATCCACACCATACAGTTCACAGTCCCCTGTGACTTCAGACCCAGAGACTCTAGCTCCCTCTTCTGGCCTCTAAGGCACCTGCACACACGTGGTACACATATACACACACACACACAAGTAGAAAATACATATTTTTATAAACTACTTTTGATTTCCCCTTTCTGAGGTATTATTTTACAATTAGAATAATACTATTGCTTCAGGCAAAATTTTTTTTTTAAAAAAGGTGTGTCAAGTGCATGCATCTAGGTTCCATGTGGGTCCAATGTCACCACAGCAGCAGGCAATCCTGCTGGGGCAGGGTTTCAGCACTCAATTTCTTTTAGCTCTGGAGTGCAGGTTTTAGGAGAGCATGCATTTCTCAGGCCTGGCTCCTTCATGTCTAGCATAGTTTGACTCCTAAGTGAAAGCAGGGATGGTATAACTACTTTGATCTTAGTCCTAACACTCTAGGGACATCAGAACAGAGAGAGTCCTGCCTCCATCTCATTCTGTCTCAAGTCACAGGCAAGAAAACAACTTATCAAACTCCATCTTAACTAGTCCAAAACTCTTCTTCCTATTAGAAGGGGCGTGATTTTTTTTCAATTCCCAGCAAATCGTATTTTTTAATGACTGAATATCATTTCATATGTGTCCTCATTTCAGTGATCAGTACATCGAGGTGATACTTGCTTCTTTTAGTCTGCCTTCCCTCAATAGTAATAATGAGAGACCCTTTACAAGTCATTGAATGTACATATCCCCGTGCATAAAGTAAAACACTATTTCTTATTCCATTAATCTGCCCCTCCCACCCTGGACATTGCAAGTCTGCATTTAGCTCATCATCATCCATTAGAATAGAGTGGACTTATGACAGACATGCACTTCTTAAGGGAAACTGACCCAGATCAAATCCTATGAAAAATAAACTAGATGGACTGTTATTTATTGTTACTTGAATTATCTATAAAAGATACACAATTTCCATTTTAAAATTAATACCTGCAACTAAAGGCATGACAATTAGAGTACCCGCTAGTTTTCAATTCTAGTGTGTGTGAGTTGTCTTTATCTTCCTTAACCACAGTGATTCATGTTAAAAGGTTTGACTTTATTTCCATAAATGCAAGTATAGACATCATTGTAATCCTAGAGGCAGAGCTAGTCTACCATGACTTAGTGTGGACTGGGTTCTCCACAGCTCGTTTACAGAGTGGAGTAACTGACTGAAACTCTGAAGCAGAATACAACGTCACAGATTCAGGCTATTAGCACTAGGTAGAATCTGTTTTTTCCAGACATATCTCATAGCCCGCCCATGCCCCACATGCCCGAACTCAGCACCCCCTAAGGCTGGGCTACTTATGGGTTTCAGAAGAGCCAGTGCTAGACCACCCTCATCTTCGCTCATAGTGATCTCTGTCCATCTGCTCCCGTGTTTTGTGCGATGAATCTACTTCCCAGAAGCCATTCTCATCCCCTATGCCCACAGCCTCCCCCCCATTAATTGAACATGGTCCCCATATTCTGTTGTATTTCAAAGATAAGAAGAGAGGGCAGCTAGAGGCAGAAAAAAAAAGAGGAAATTTCCCTCTAGCATTTTCCAAATATCTTTTATGCAAGGCAGAACTTTATCTATCCATGGTTTATTTTCCCTGTAAATACATAAATGACTTGGAGACATGTGCTACATCTTCTCCATCTTAGCAGCCTTCACAGAGCACAGGATGCTATCCCACATATAGTAGATGTTTAATGTTCATAAGTGTCTAATACAATGTTCCAAATCTTGTCTTCTACATAAGAGAAAAATTGAGGTCCCAAAACAGAAAAAATAATGTGGGAACATGCCTCTGTATGAATTGACTCACTGACCTTTCTTTCAAGATAATACCTGACAATCAGGCAGGGAAAGTGAAGACCATTTCCATGAGTTTGTTCCTACATTTGGCCCAGAAAACCCAAGGTCAAATGCTACATTCCAATATTATGTCCTCACTTACCTGTCAACTTAAAGCTTTTCTCATAGCAGTTCCACCGTGTGTGTGTGTGTGTGTGTGTGTGTGTGTGTGTGTGTGTGTGTGTGTGTGTTCCTACTACTGCAGAAGGGCTGGGAAGTTAACCTCACAGTTCACACCCTCCTCCATCCTGCTCTCGCCTCTTCCTAGCCTGGGTCCTATCACCATGTGTTTATACTCTGTCCTAGTTATGGGTTTTTATTTTGTTTTGTTGTTTGTTTGTTTGTTTGTTTGTCAACTTGACACAAGCTGGAGTCATTTTGGAAGAGTGACTTTCATTTGAGAAAATGTCTCCATCAGATTCCTGTAGATAAGCCTGTGGGGCATTTTCTTGATTAATGGTTGATATGGGGTGATCCAGCCCACTGTGGGTGGTGACATCCCTGGACAGGTGGTCCTAGATGATCTCAAACTCAGAAAGCCATGGGGAGCAAGCCAGTAAGCAGTGCTCCTCCATGGCCTCTGCTTCAGTTCCTGCCTCTAGGTTCCTGCCTTGAGTTCCTACCCTGAATTCCCTTCATGACGGACTGTAAGTTGTAAGATGAAGTCAACCCTTTCTTCCCATGGGTGTTGTATCACAGAACTAAAGACAAACTATGGCAGTGTCCACCTGTGAAAACCTGGATGGAAAGCTTCCCCCTCCCCCCCGTGGCTTCAGCTAGTGAAATGCTCTCCTGGTGCATCTGATGGGAAGCACTTTCACTCCAGATGAGCACTCTCTGATGGTCACATTTATGCCCTTTACTTGCCTATAAGCAAGTTGAGATCGTAAACATTTCTCTGTGTCTTTGTACTCTATGCTTCCTGGTAGAGTAGATGCAGGAAAGTTTGTTCAGTAAAAGGTACTTCTCAAAACTATTATTGTAAACACAAGCGTTCCTATAGAAAACCTGGTACCTCAGTGGTCAACAGGCACTTTGCAAGTAAGTGAGCTGAATAGTAAATCATCTACAGGACAAGAGAGCTCAGAGAAGTTGTTTGAAATTCCAGGCTAGGCCACTAAAGAAGAAGCAGAACAGGCCAATGCAGGACACTTTCACCAGTATTAACTAGCATAAAGCGGCTTTTCTTTTAAGTGTAAATGGAAGTAAGGAGATCTCCAAATTTCTCTACAGGCTGGAGGAATGCACGCTCTGAGAGGGCTGGGATAGATCTGAAGCAGCCTGGGAGAGGACTTTTATATGGACACTGTAGCAGGCCTGAATACCAGGTCAAGCAGATCAACACCCTCATGTGCTACAAGGCCGAAGTCCACAGAGCCAACATCAGGAGGCTCCTACTGTAGTGGAAAGCAAGCAGCCGAGTCTTGTGTATGCAACTACTAGTCATGTTCCAAACTGATGTGACCTTAAGCCAATCACTAAGCAGAATTATGGAATACTACAGTGGTTCAGTTTTCCTGTCTGTACATAGAGTGAAAAAAAAAAAAAAAAAACAACCTTATATGTACCCAAAGTTTTGGTAAAGTCAAAGTTAGCATTTGTGTAAATACACTATAGGTGAAGAGACATAAAATATATATATAATGTGTTTATATCCTCTTACTTTCCAGTTATTCATCCCAAGGGATGATAAACATGGTAGGATTGAGCGTTTCATATTCATGTGGTTGGCACTGTTCATTCAGAATTGAGCTGATAGACCTTCTGAACCATGCACCCCACTAACCTTCAGTGGGCATTGTAGACACACAAAGCTGAGATGCTCACATAATTGCACAAATGTTAGGCCAGCAGTTACGGAGTCTGACATCAGAATGAGTTCCTGCGAGCATTGGCCACATATGCCATAGAATTAGGGAGTTTGGGTACTCTGGGTGTGAGACCCAGGTCTGTCACCAACAAATTTGTGACATCTATCCCTTTGTGAGAAACTCATTTTCTGAGTGTCCATATAAAAGTCCTCTCCCAGGCTGCTTCAGATCTATCCCAGCCCTCTCAGAGCGTTCCTCCAGCCTGTAGAGAAATTTGGTGCAACTGGAATGTTAGTGTACCCCAATGTTAGCCATCACACTCCATGAGTATTATTTATATGCACAAAGGATTTGGTTTGGCTCCCATACATTACAGAGGAATGCAGCTTTCTACAGGCCTTGCAGGATATACTATCTATCTATAGAAAACCTTCTGTTTTATTGGCTGTAAGTCCTATAGGAAGGCTAATCTTAGAAAAATCATACACTGTAAACCCAGAGCCTCAGAGTTCAGCCTAAACACCAATTAGAGAGCTTTTTCACTGCATAATTAAAGCACACCTGGTTTATTTCAGGCCTGATCAATAGCCAGTCTGCACAGAGGGGCTCACTGACCGTACTAAACAGAAGCCTGTTTGTTAAGCAGCAAGGTCTTCTGTTCCCCTCTATCCTGCTCTGTCTTCTGATGGAGCATTCCTTCGCTTCCAAATGAAAAACATCAGTATCCTGGCAAGGATAATTTAAAGATGCAACAGTAGTTACACATGCCTTAAGAGCTAGGCCAACTCCAAGCGAGGCAAGTTTTCCCTGTCCTGTTATCACCTGTGTTCTCTCCACACAAGTCTTTTTAAACACAGATGCTGTCTGCCTCTTGCCACCTTGTCCTTGGGCAGGATGATGTGCTGTTTGAGACTTTTCTTAACCTCAGCAAACACATGGACATTTTCCTACAGAGATGTGAGGGGCCCCTTTGGTTGGATCGTTTAAATAGATAATAATAACCAAAGACTGGACTTTCAAGAAGCATGGACAAAAAGATCAGCCTCAAGATAAAATAGAGGAAATATATAAAACTGCCTAAGAATTTTCTCCAAAAGGCTTCACTGAAGGGGAACTAGATGGACCTCACCTTTCTTTCTTTAGAAGATTGATTGATTGATTGATTGATTGATTGACTGATTTATTGATTGATTTTTATGTGTATGAATTCTTTGTCTACTGGTATGTAAGTACACTATATGTGGCCTATGCCTGGTGCCCTAAGAGGCCAGAAGAGTGTGTCAGATCCCAAAGAATTGGAGTTACAGACAGTTGTGAACCATCATATGGGTGCTGGGAATTGAACCTGGGTCCTCTGCAAGAGCAGCCAGTGCTCTTAACCACTGATCCATCTCTCCAGCTCAGATTTTACCTTTCTAATGACACTGAGTGTCACTAGATCAGAAGTTCTTATAAATTCCCCTCTCTTCTCTCTCTCCTCAAAGAAGAGACAGGTATAAATCAAAGAGGGACTCAACCACATGTTTGCCGTTCTGTGTCTTTTGATCCCTTTCAAAGGAAAGGGAGACTTTTTGCCCCATCTACCTCCTGTATTCACAGTCTCTGGGGCCTTTTCATCTCTCCAACTCCTGAATTTCTGTGTTTTGAGTTCTGTTTTCTAATATGCAATACTCATGATCTTCGAAGTCTCCTTATTTAAATCTTTTCTCAGAGTGTCAGTCAATACCACTCTAAAAAGTTTTAACTTAAAATCATACTCAGATCAAAATCCAAATGTTTGTAGAATGAGTAATAGGTGAGTCACTGAGGTTGATACACCAGATATGCAGATGTTCAGAAACTCACAGTCCTCTCAGTGGATGGTGGCACTGTGTGGACAGCATTTAGTTACTAATGTCCTTGCCAATATCTGTTCAACACTTGGGATACTTCATGCTAAGTTATAACACAATAAGGAACATGACATGATAAGTTACACTGTGTCACCCTAAGACTTCAAATCCTCCAAACAATGGAAATGCTCCCAAGGGACAGAAATGAACAGACTTGTAAGGAATTAAGAGCAGCTACGAGGATGAGCAGATGGTGGTTCAAACATAAAACCTTTCAAAATGCAAATGAAGTGTATGTTTTACCTAAAGAAAACTCTTATCTATGAACACAGTGTTTCTATGTGTAACTTACACATACAAACATAAGTCATATAGTAGCAAGGAGCACAATTCTAGTCACGCTTGCTGTCTGTGGAGAGGTGGGCAGTTAGATGCTTCTTACTGGACCAAGAGTCAATGGGATCAGAAACCATCTCCTTAGAAAACAATGTAAAGATTTGGCACACCAGTGGTTCAGACACTTGAGCATCGAGAATGAGACCCTTTGAGCCTCACAAATCCTAACATCACTCTGGTCCAGTGAGAAACACTGAATTCTTTACCTTGTGCACCTATGATAGAGACATTTGCGCATGGCCCTTCAACGTCAGAAGTACCCACCTGGCGTTTGTTCAGGTGTCCCACCGAGAGCTGGAGCAGACTGCTCATGCCTGGTCAACCTCACAGCTTAAAAATCAACAACAACTCTATTTAAATAAGCATTAAAGACAAGTTGAGCCTAGAAAAATACTCAGTGTTGGCTGCTCTGGATAGCAGAAGCAAGCTTAGTTTTCTTATTTGTAATTAACATCACATAAAAGATGTTTACTCCAAAATGTCTGTGTTTTGTTTCTGATCTCAAGAAAACCCCTTAATGTTATTTGGATTCTAAAAGCATCAAAATGGCTGTGTGAATTAATTAATAAGGAATACTGATTAATAAAATGAATACCCCAGACTCATCAGTTAGTTATTAAAGGGCTGGAAAACTCATATAAAAGTTGCAGTTAATTTAACTTAGGGTAGGAGCCCTCCATCTAGCAGCAGCTTCTCCCGGGGCCACTATGAATTATTCTTCAGTGTGATTCACTTTGCTCCCTGAGAAGCTAAGGCTATTAATTACTTTAAAGGCTTTCTACCGACTCTCCTAAGATTCAAGATACCACATACTCAGAGCTTCTCATAAAAAAAAGAAAAATGTAGCAAAGAAAACCAAATCATATTTATGATTAACATGATTATGTTATATACAGTTGTTCTCTAATAAATGCCAATGAAAATGTAAATCTTTCTGCTTTGGACAGGAGAAGTGTGCTTAAGGTGTTCACTTCACAGATGTTATTTAAGATTAAATCAGCTAAATATACTCATTCATCCATAGTGATTTAGTTCTGCAGGCTTTATTATTTGACACTTATGTGCTACTGTTAAATACTAGTATTTATCCAGTCTTTTGGTTATTTAAGGAAGTGCACTCTCTTCAAAAATATAATATAAAGACCTTTATAAAATAAATGTGTATGGTCTTCTTAAATAGACAAAAAGCTTATTTATATTTATAAGTTATCTGAAGTTGAGTAGGAATCCAACTTCTCTTCAGCATGATTTTTATTTTACAAAAGCCACCATTTTTACTGGTTTTTCTGGAGGCTTATGTGGTTGTTCCTAGCACTCATAAAATGACAATCATTCAAAGTTTGAACACTACCCCTTTGGCTGCATGGCTTTTGTTACCAAGTCTCATTCAGAAAGCCCCAGGTTCCCAGGCTGCCCTGCTGGCCCTTGTATTCTAACACTCAAAAATAAACGTCTCCTCTAAGCCTCCCACCAAGCAGCACTGGGTCCACTTCCCTCTACATTTCAGAACTACTGCTATACCAGTCCAGATTTTGCTATACCCACAACTAGAGTAAGCCACCCGTGACTTGTACATCCATGGGGTGATTTTTCCCAAGACTTTGAGAGCCAACCTTGATGAACAGGCTCAGTTTGCAAACTGTACTACTGTCTGTGAACATTCGACAAGACACATTAGCTCAGAAAGACATTAAGCAGACATCACAGGAGGAAGAAGGAAGATACTCAACGGATTTTGGAGGTCAGGGTCTCAGGGAGGGAGAGTGCCCTCTTGGATTCTGTGGGTCCCTTAACACTGTCCCTCAGAGACCGCACGCTCTTCTGACGGTTTCTTGCAAAGCGTGCCCTCTTGATTTTCCACAACGCAGCATCACTGAGGTTGGCAACGTTGGTTCTCACAGCAGTGATGGCTTTGCAAAAGGAATTAAAGACATTATTCTTCTCCTTGGCTGGCCATGTGATTCAGCTATTTTGAAATAACCCATATGAGTATAATTTCAGGATAAGAAGACATCATTCATGCGTGCATGAATCATTCACCACCTTCGAAAACCATGACGTGTCTTACCGTAAAAAAATCATGACTACTCTCTATCATGACTATCATTTTTCTGTTTTATTCATGAGGTTTGATTATCTAATTTTGTTATGTTTTTCTCATGAATTTAGAGCCATAAGCAACTGAATAATAAGCAGATGGGAGTTTGTACAGTACAAATGTGTCTCATAAAACTATTCACAGATATTATCAACATAATAACTCCTTAATACTTAAGACATTCACAGATGGTTACTATGTGTCCTCCAGAAAGTGAGGGAAATTCAGATCTAAGACCACCATAACATCTTAAATCTACAGATTAGCATCATAAGCACGCAACAATTAATGAACTGAGTATATGAGGTCAAGACATTCTCTTTCATGTGGGGAACAAGCTACATGCCGAGTGTCATCTACTTACCTAACCAAAAAAGAAAAAAAAAAATGGTGGTAGGACTGTTTACAGTAAGTTTTCTGTCTCACTTACTTGTAGGAAAAGGAAATTCTTTGTTACAATCCAAATGTAACTGAGCTTCTAAAGAAAGTGTCTCAAATCTGTTGACAAAGAACTCCCAGCTCAAAGCAGGAATATCTTGCTTAAGGAAATGCAAGAGTAAAAGCTTGCTCAGGATGGTAGGTCGGTCTTTAACCACAGTGTCAAACTGGAAGTCAAGGCAGAGACAGAGACCCTGGAAAAGAGGGATCAGACAAACGTCTAAGAGTCATCTAAGAAGGTACACCAGGTAGGCGATGGAACAAGGCAATGTTCCCCAAAGCAAAATTATACATCTGGAATCTTTCTGATCACAAGTATTGAAAGGGGGAAATGCACAAGAGAGTTTCTCCTGATTTCAGAATACCTCTTCAGTTTGGTCCAGAAACATCAACTAAATGTATGGCACTTATTTTCTAAATATTAAATAACATCCACTTATTCCAAATACTAGTGCTGCTTCTTTCAAATATCTGTATCTTTTACTAAGAAGCATACTTTCATCATTACATTTTATTCTATTAGTGTGTGTGTGTGTGTGTGTGTGTGTGTGTGTGTGTGTGTGTGTACACATGTGTTTGAACATGCATGCATATACCAAACACATATGGAGGTCAGAGGACAACTTTTGGAAGCTTGCTCTCTCCTATAGCAGTAGGTTGAGGGAATTGAACTCAGGTCCTCAGACTTGTGCCTCAAGCACCTGAACCTACCAAGCCACCTCATTAGCCTCATAAGCTACATTTTAGGGCACATGAGAAGATGGTCTTTAAATCTTCTTACAGTCCTAACCTGTGTGTTTGTGAAAGAACAGAAAGTCATCTGTCTTCTTAGAATGTAAGCAGAAAACACATTAAAAAACATTTAAAGGGGGAAATGGAAGTGTTTGGAAGTTTGAATGAAAGTGGCCCCATAGGCTCATAGGGACTGGCACTATTGGGAGGTGTGGCCTTGGTGGAGTAGGTGTGGTCTCGTTGGAGGAAGTGTGTCACTGGGGGTAGGCTTTAAGGTGTCAGAAGATCAATCTAGGCCTATTGACTCACTGTCCCTTTCTGCTGCCTGAGGATCCAGATATAGAACTTTCAGTTACCTCTCCAGCACCATGTCTGCCTGCACACTGCCATGTTCCCTGCTGTGATAATACTGGACTAAATCTCTGAACTGTAAGCCAGCCCCAATTAAGTATTTTCCTTTATAAGAGTTGGTCATGGTGTCTTTTCACCGCAATAGAACACTAACTTAAGACAGGATGGAACATCTATTTCAATGAACTTTTCTTCTAAACTTATTCAAATTTAAAATGTAACTTATCCAGCCATCCCAGTCATCCATGCTACCATCACTTAATAAGTAGCCCCAAGCAAAGGTAGGATACCAACTGCCTGGAAAGTCAACTGGGAAGAACTATTTAGAGGACAACTGAGTTTCATAGAAACAGTGTGCCTTGGGCAGCACAGCCCTGTATTTTTCCAGATCCTGCACAGATGATTCTTTCTTCTCACTTGGTCTTACAACAAATGAAAACTCTTTCTACTAGAGAGAATGAGGGAAGAGAGTAAGGGAGAGAAAAAGAAGGGGGAAAGAAGAGAAAAAGTTAAGAACATGGGTTTTATTCTGAGTCAAACTGGAGTCTGTCTTAGGGTCATAACTCTGAAAACTGGACTTTGCCTTCCCAACCTCCAGCTTCCCCAAAAGTAACAATGGGAACATACAAAAAGCTATTCTGAGGGCTAAGGGAGGTAATGCATGGACACTCCTACACCTCCCTGGCAATGCAGTACTTGCCTGGCAAATGTTAGCTCTTGCCATTGTTATCAGTTTGGATAAGAACAACAAAATTCAAACCAGTATTGATGTAGAAGAACAGTAGAGACCCTAGTCCTGGCTGGCACTAATGCACAATGTGCTCTTTGCTAAGTCCTATCATCTCTCTGAGGCTTGCTTTCTTATTACAGTAGAAGGTTATCACAGAAGATAAATCACAACCTCTCCAGGTCACCGCTACTGTGTCTCTTTAGTTTTGATTCATGACGTTTTATGTGGTGGTATTCTTACCCTATTGTACTTCACTTCGATTCCACTTAGCATCTAGCCTCTAACAGCAGCTCCAGGCCAGAGGCCAACTGAATAGTATGGAATGAAATAGCCTAATTTAGAAAATGTGCTCCCCGACTTCCTGCCACATACAACAATTTCATCTGTCTACAGATTTTATCAGCATGTGGTTTAAAAAAATTTTTTTTAAGTTGTATCAGTAAATAAAACAAGTTACCTTTAATAAGATATGGTTCTGGGCGAGTCTGGGGTAAAATAGATCTCTCCTTGTTTTCATTATAACAGAACAAGCACACATTTGAACACACACAGATCTCTGCTACCACTGTCACCAATATCATGAGTTTGCATGGTGCTATAGTCTGAATGTTGGTGTCCACTCCCCTGAAAGGTTCATTATGCTGAAACTCAACCACTTATGTGATAATATTAGAAAGTGAGTTTTGGGGAGAAGACAAAGCCATTTGGCTAGATTCCTCACAAGTAGGATTCTTGTCCTTAAACAAAGGCCCAGCCATAGTTAAAGGCATCATCTATGAACCAGAAAGTAGTCCTTACCAGACACTGAATCTACAAGCACCTTGACCATGGACCCTCCAGACTCCAGAATTATACTACATAAATTTCTATGGTTTTATGAGCCACCCTGTTTATGGTATTTTGATGGAGCACAGCTAAACAAGACAGTGACAAAGTCAATGAGTTGATAATGTTGACAGACAATCCGCAGGGCTGAGAACACACATCCCCATCACCTGCAGGGCTGGCCTCTTTATGGTGTCGAGCAGGAGACCTGCTCTGGTGGCCACTGCGGGGTTGACATCCTCCACAGCTGTCAGAAAGCAGCAGAAGGCATGTGCTAGTGAGTACTTCAGCAGGTGGTTTTTGGTCACTGAGTGAATATCCAAAAACCTACAAATGACAGCTACTTTTTCCACTGCAATATAAAATACAGAGGACAAGAGGTATAAGTGTATATATTAACATATATTGAAAAAATTACACTTATTTATTTAAAATACTGTTTCACTTGCAGGTAGGGCATGCATCTGACAGAGAACATGTGAGAAGATCAGAAAACCACTGTGGGAGATGGTTCTCTCCTTCCACCATGTGGTTCCAGAGGACTCAACTCAGCTCTTCAGGCTTGGGCAAAGTACCTTTACCAGTCCTTGCACCATCACACTGGCCATGTATTGACATCTAGTTAGGTCTCATAAGAACTGATCCCCATAAGAAAAAAGTTAACTTGGGTCTCCTACATCAAGATTTTAAATGTCAGGAATGAAGGCCAAAAACAACAGTCTCTAAACTGAACATCTGGTCTACCAGATGACCCGGAGGATTTTTTTAACAATGGAGAAGTACCTGCTTCAAACCTCATCTTCCAGTCTTTGCTGTTGAAGTTGCCATTTATGATTGTCCAGAATATGTCAGCACCATGAGGAAGTGACAGAGCGTGAAGGAGGAGAGGCACCGCCAGTGAAGATAACTGAGAGAACTCAGACCTGACGACTCTCCACAGGCTGGGAAATCAAGCAGCAGCAAAGGCATTAGAGTCATCTCCACTTGTTCAGAAGGAAAGAGTCTAGTCTCTTACCTCAGCGGTTCTCACCCTGTGGGGCTTGACCCACTGGGGGAGGGGTCAAATGACCCTTTCACAGGGGTCACCTCAGACCATCGGAAACACAGATGTTTACATTATGATTCATAACAGTAGCAAAAATACAGTTATGAAGTAGCAAGGAAAATAATGTTATGTTTGGGGGTCACCACAACATGAGGAACTGTATGAAAGTGTTGCAACATTAGGAAGGTTGAGAACCACTGTCTTAACTTATGGTAGGTATAGACAGTAGATGATGGTAGGAAGCACTGGGTAAAAGGGCTTCCATCCACAAGACTATAATCCTCCAACAAACATTTGTGTTTAGATCTGTTAATGTTTTCTGAAGAAATTACTTTTATGTAACAATATTGAAAAAAATTAACATAAAATTTTAATTCCATCTACAAATTCAGCTATATAAATGAATTAAGTAATACAGAAAAGTAAGTTATATTAAGATGATAGCGTGATAGGTGGTTTTAAAATTGTTTCTTATGTGAGTAACTAGAAAGTTTCCTTGTTTATTTTATTTCTTCTGCCCAGTAGCCTTTCCCCTCTTTGAACAGCAAAGAATAGCTCCGTGTCCACTAATGACAGCCTTTCCAAAAACTGTCAAGACTGTGTCACTCAAGTCTCCCCCTTTTCCTGTCATGAGGATAAGCACAAAACAGGTTTACCAACTCACTTCACTGTCTTGAACTGAGTGATTAGCCTTGAACTGAGTGAGCAGGCATATGATCCAAACTTAAGGCTATCAGAACCCTTTTCTCAGGTCACAGTGTGGACTCTGAGAGACAGGGGGGTCTCTCCTTTAGAAACTTCATGATTGAAGGACAATGTCCGTCAGGAGCTGCCAGGGATCCACCTCCCAGGGTCAGCTCGCCTAGGAAGAAGCCGACATTTAGTTTGCTTGAACAAGCTAAAGTGGAGCTGGGCTAAGTGATGGAAGGTTGGGAAAAAGAAGAGGAGAGACATGATTGGGTACATCCAGTGAACACATTTTCACCTCTGAGCCCCTCAGCACTAGACAAAAAGAAATCCAAATGCTGAAACCACCCACTGAAAGCAGGTTAGCACCCTTCAGCGGGGCTCTGAAGACATGGCAGTCCTTTGCTATTTCTTATTCACTCCCTCCTGTTGGCTGTTGTATAATTTCTTCTATGTTCTTGGGGCTCCCAAGCCAGTCTCTAGCTTGTCTCTCTGGAGAAGTCTGCTACACTTACTCTCCTTAAGGCCTAAATCTTCTATTAAATTCCCTGAACACATTTTTTTCTTTGCTTCTAAATTTACCTTTCCTTCCACCATTGATGCTCCTCTCCACCAGGCCCTTTATTTAGACTCTCAGCCTGCCTGAGCCTAACTCTCTAACTCTTGGCACCACAGTTCTCTTCTTTGGGCTCTTTTCCGCTAATCCTCCCCACTGACCACAAATATATCCAGACTTTCGTTATCAGCCCCCCAAGTCTTTGACATCCACTTTGCCCTTGTCTATTTCTCTTCCTTTACTAATGAACTTTTCAGAGAAAGGGTGTTCTGTGTTACATTTTTACAGCCGGAGTCCTGGAAATGTGTTTACAGGGACCCCTCTCTCTTCTTCACACTTTCCAGTGTAAGCCCACTGTTGCCTCTGTTCATTTTGTACTACTTCTGGATCTCCACCCATCACTAGAGAGAGTCACTATCGTCAGGACTCCTCACACTTGGACCGTGGCCCACTTCCCCAGCCACTGTCCCTTACTCCTCTGAAACCACATCTTACACAGTACAACCTGGGATCACCTCACTAGCGTTTCCCATTTCTTGTCCCATCCCCTTTTTTAGCACCTCCACCATTTCTTTGACCTTGACATTCTTACTTTCCAAACATGTCCTATCTATATTACACTCCTATTAAAATCCAGTCCCGGGCTGGAGAGATGGCTCAGAGGTTAAGATCACTGGCTGTTCTTCCAGAGGTCCCAAGTTCAATCCCCAGCAACCACATGGTGGCTCACAACCATCTATAATGAGATCTGGTGTCCTCTTCTGGCATGTAGACAGATCACTGTATGTGTAATAAATAAATAAATCTTTTTTAAAAAAATTCAGATGTACCTGCTGCTGAGCCCTGTCCCAGTCATTGGTCCAGAATGGCTCATGTCTACCTGTGACCTGTGCATGACACTTATCACATGACACTGGGTTATTTGTGACTTGGGTATGCAGAGGACAAAGCTATGTATTAATTTACCTAAGATCCTACTCTTGTTTATCATTTGTAGATTGTTATCAAGTCTGTCTTTTTTCCTTCAGTTCCCAAAGTAGACAGATTTATGATGCAGATGCACTCACAAACGCATGTGCACGAGTGTGTGTGTGTGTGTGTGTGTGTGTGTGTGTGTGTGTGTTTGCAATTGCACAACCATACTTGTGTAGGTGGATTTGCCCATGAGTGGAGGCCAGAGGTTGTCTATAAATATTTTCCTCTGTTGCTTTCCACTTTCTTCTTGAGACAGGGATGCTCAAAGTACCTGCAGTTCATGGTTTTAGCTAGACTAACTGGTCAGCAAGCCCACAAAAGTAACTTGTATCTACCTCTCAGAATGCTGGGGTTATAAACGCCATGCCTAGCCTTTATGTGGATAGTTGAGGATCCAAACCACGGTCCCCACAATCACACAGCAAACACTTTATCCTCTGAGCCATCTCCTGAACCCAAAAGTACACAAAAATAAACAATAAAATGCCCGGTCACCCTTTATATTTATTATTCATCCCTTCTCAGACTAGATTTAAAAATACCCAAAGTACTAGAATAGTATTATGATAAATAAAAATAAAAATAAATCATTATATTTATTGAGTGAATAAATAAATGAGAAATAGGCAAGGGCAGAGCCTCAACTTGATTTTGTTACAACACATGAACAAGCCATTTTAAGGTTCAGACTATCCTCTTACATATAAAATGATCTTTTGCTGGCTTGCCTCCAGGAAGACTATAATAGTTATTTGAAGAGTCTCAGAAAGAAAGCACCGTAAACCCAGGGCACTGTTTTGTTATTATCCTCAAAATGCCTGTATCTCTTAAAAGCAAGGCTGATGGCACCCAGAAGGGTTCAGTATCTGCCAGCATCTCTAGTTCGAGTAAGATTACTATCTTACAAAAATCACATCGGCAGCACTATTCACCACTGGCATTTTTCTAGGGTCTGCTATATTCATAATTCACCTAACAATCAAAAATCATAGAATGATCCTTATTTTACCTGTCTGGCCCCACACAATTTAATAAGCAAACATTGATATCTTCCTGTGGGCATACTTAGACAAAATATAAGAAAGTAAAGGTGAGTGTGGTCCCTCACACCTTTTATCTCAGCACTCAGGAGACAAAGGCAAGTGGGTCTCTGTGAGTTCAAAGCCAGCCTGATCCAATGAGTTACAGGCAAGCTAGGGATACAGAGTGAGACCTTGCCTCAAAAACAAAACCAGGCTTGGCAGTTGCTGGTGCATGCCTTTAATCTTGGCACTCAGGAGGCAGAGGCAGGCAGATCTCTGAGTTCAAGGTCAGCCTGGGCTACAGAGTGAGTTCCAGGATAACCAGGGCTACATGGAGAAACTCTGTCTCAATGCCACCACCACCACCACCCACACCCACACACACACAGAAAAAAAAAAATAGAAAGGAAGTTTCTTGATCAAATTACTGTTCTGGGAGGAAAAAAATCAAATGAAATAAAGTAAGTCTTACTCTCTCTTTAATTCTTACAACTGAAGCCCAAAATGTAAACAAAAATGTGAATGGTACATACCTTGCAATCAGCATGTGGTCCTGAATGTAGGCTAAAAATTGAGGATGGTCTTTCCTCGCAGTGTATAAACACTCTCCGTGCAGACAGAGGATCTTTAGGCAATTGAGCATATTAAAAAGGATGTCCGGCTCTTCAAACTTAGCCATTTCCTATGCAAAGAACACACAGTTATCACATTTTCCAAAACAACAAATAGTCCCAAAGCCAAACCAAATATTCAAATATTTCAGAAAAATCTACCTGGAAAATGGTATATATTAGTCTCAATGTCACTGGAAGTTGTTGGTAGCAAAATTTTCTCTCTGTATCATTCTTTATTGCTATGGAAAAATAATTTACACAAAGGTTAGCCTCACTCCTTTCCTCCCATCAGACTTTAGTTCATCAAGGTCATGAAACCAGAGAGGGGTGAAAAGGTAGACAATGCATTACATGTGTGTAGAAGATTTTCATTTGTTTTTTATATTACCATGTGCACACTGGACGTGGTAGCTCACGCCTTTAATCCCAGCACTTGGAGGCAGAGGCAGGTAGATTCAAGACCAGCTTGGTCTGCATAGTAAATACAGGACGGCCAGAACTACATAGTAAAAACTTGTATAAAAAAGAGAGAGATAATGCCCTTAGCACGTGCCCTTCTATGAGGAAATACAGGAAACTTTCTAAATCAAAGATTCTCAGTCTCCATTTCTCACTGCAGAGCCTCCACGTTATCCTGGTGTCTTTGGCTATCAGTGCCCAACTCTATTTTGGTTAATGTGTACATACAGCTTTGGTGATAGGCATAGCTGGTATCTATAAAAAATACATATCTTCCTGCAAAATGCAGAAAGAGGAAACAGGTAAAGGATGTGTAAATCACTGAGCCCATTCATGCAGCACCCAGGTTCCCTGAAGAGGAGCCAGGGACCACCACTGATGGCCACAGGGCACAAGAGGCTCCAGTCTCAGAGTGGCAGAGAACATTGATCCAAGGGAATGTTTCAGGAGAGGTGAGTTCTTCTGGTTTTCCCATTTTGGCTTTGGTATGTATATATAATGAATTCATATATATATGAATCTCACAATATACTCCAGAACAGCTCCGAAACTATGATTCTCCTGGCTCAGCTTCCCATGCGCAGGCATTACAGACATACTCAAGAGAGAGTTTATAACTTCATTTTACAAGGTGTTAAAAGGCCAAAGGAGGAAATCAGGCTGATGCTGTGACAGGACCCTTGAAGTAGGACATGGGTCAAACATTTTCAAAGGCAGAATTTATACTGGCTTCATAAGGAAGAATATACGTGGCCTCTGTATATGCAGACTCAACAAAGCAAGGCTCACTGGAGAGCCAGGCTACTTCTGCTCTGAACACACACAGATTTGTTTTTCTTTTAGGCCATTATTCTGTAAACAATACAGGGCTTCAGAGTAACTCAATGGTAGAGCCCTTGCCTAGCATACACAAGGCGCTAGGTTCAACCCCCAGTGCTGCAAAACAAAATTAAGTACTACAAGTAATCTGAGGCTGGTTTAAGATAAATGGGAGGATATGTATAAGTTATGAACAATTACTATCCCATTTTATATCAGGGACTGGGCACTTAGAGAGAAGAAGGAGCTGTGTCCTAGAACCGATATATATATAATATATATTAGAAGGCTGAGGCAGGAGAATTAATGCAAATTCAAGGCCAAACCTGGGGTACATGGTGTGTTCCTGCTCTGCCTACATAGTGAGTGTCTATCTTAAAAACAAGAAGAAGAAGTGATAATTACTTGAGGTGTGTGCTGTGAAATAAAACTATTTCCACAGAAAGAGTATAAATTTTTGGATCCTGAGTGAAGCCCTTGATTCCCTTAGGTATAAAGCTTAATAGAAACATAACTCCAGCCCTGTGTGTCAGCAGCTGCAGCCATAAGGCAAGGCCATTGCTTCTAAGAGACCAGGAGGCCTTGCCTAGCATACACAAGACACTAGGTTCAAGCCCCAGTGCTGCGAAACAAAATTAAGTACTATTTACTCTACAGTGTTTGATTTCCTAAGTCTCTGGCCCTTCCCGGAAGTAGAGGCTAGAGTCTTGTTCATTTTTTTGTATACATATTGAGTGTACATTATAAATGAATTACATAAGCCATTGGACCATAGGCAAGTCAGTTAGCCTGTCTGGAATTCGGTTTTCCATTGTTGAAGACAGACAGGCAGGCAGGCAGGCAGACAGACAGACAGACAGACAGACAGACAGACAGAAATTATTTATATAGGGAAAGGCAGATCACGGAAGCTGAATGGGAAGCTTCTTCATTTGCCTTCTTTTCCCGCAATTCCCACCCTAATAGAGGAGGTTGCAGAGGAAGTAACATGGACCCTTTACCACTACAGAACCTGTGAAACATATCACCTCCTTCCAGCTCTAATTTTCCATAGAGTTAAACAGTGAGTCAGATAGTCAGAGTCTATTAACCATTTATAGCATCCATGCATGTAGAAGCAGTTTGTGATAGCAAGAATTTTTTTAGCGATAATGTCATTATCATGAACCACAGAAAACAGCCCCCTAAGAATGCTTGCTGTTCACCAAAAGGACAAAGCCCATGCTTCCTGATTCTAGAGTGGACCTTCCAGCAGCAAGACAATCTAAGACATAGGAGTAGAAATTCTTCAAGGCTGCCCAAATCTGTCTCAGGTCTTGTATAAACCCCCAGAGTATCACTGTTTGGATCTAGGAATGAGGCTTTCCCATGCATGAGGGCACATCTTAACTCTGAGTGTGAGGAGTTAGGGAATGATTCTCCAATCTGTCTGCAGTCTTGATGTCCTCAGTTCATGCATCAATAGTCTTTAAAGAAAATATAAAGAAGCTGTCCTTCCAGCCAGAAGGGATGACCAGCACTGGAGGGCAGCTAGGCAAGGTACATCTGTCTAAGGTCTTGGCAAATCTCCTAAGATGCAGATGCTGTGTGGACACAAGTTCTGCTGCCTCTACCCAAAAGCACATGCTTTGACCACATGCCCCAAGTAGCTATTGAGACTGTTAGCATCCCCCACCTCAGCCATTCTCAGGTACTTCTGCACAGAGCATATGATGCACTGTGTAAACTTCACATCAGCTCTCCATATAACAGGATGAGTTTTACTAATAACAAGATCCTGGGGCCAGGAAGAGACTTGGGGACTGGCATTCCCCTGGGGCCATAACAGAGGTGTTCACTTCCTTATGTGGTAGGAAATATTTTATCTGTACAGTCTACACTAAGGAAGCAGCATTGAACTTCTCCAAATTGCTGAAGTTGTACAGACCAGAAAGTGCATACTCTGTACTCCCATCAGTCAAGTTCACCTACCAGCATGTTCTGAGGGCGCTGGACGGGTGCCTGGATTCTCTCCATGCTTGGATGCTGGGTTCTCCTCCTCCTCTCCTTCAGGCCCTATAATGAACTCTGGTCTGGAAGAAAGGAGGCTGTCTTCAAGGCTGTCTGTGGGCTCCTGCAATAAATACAAGCAGCTATGTGAGGGGCCGTAAAGAACAGCTTGGTTTAAGTCAGCAAAAGTGGATCAGCCTGTTCTATCCAACTTTGTGCTAGCCAAGAGAAGAGCCTGCGCCTACACTGAGATCCATCCCTACTGAGAGATGTGCAGCAGGGATTGGTGAAACATTTGCTTTCATTTGAAATAGGGACAAGGAAAAAAACATGGAAAATATTGCCTGATCTCCTTACACAGCCCCCCTCCCCTACCTTCCTTTAGTCCCAGAGATCAGTATTCCATTCACAGCTTATTTTAGGAGCTAATGTTTTCAGACATAATGCCAATTCTGGCTATCTGGACAAATCAATGTTTTAGGAGCAAGAAGCTGCTGCAATGTGTGAGTTAAAGGGAACAAAGACATACTACTCAAGTGTCTACCAACAGACAGATGGATCAACAAAACGTCTATCCACACAATGGATTGTTACTTAGGTTTTACAAGGAGATACTGATGCATGCTGCACCTCAGAGGAAGCTTGAGGGCATGATGCCAGGTGAGATAAGCCCATCACAAGGGACAAATACTGTAGGTACTCATTTAGACATCTACAGTAAGCAAGGTAGAGGAATACATAAGGCATGACTATTATTTAATACTTAATCTCTAACTACTCTATCCTTTTTCTTCCCAGTGTTATCTTTAAACATCCTCTTTGGAATCTGTCCTTCTAACTAACACTTGAACCAACAATTATTCTTAAGGAATTATTTGACAGTCATCTGAAAACAAATAGACCAAGATCCAGCAAAGGACATCAGAAAGAAAGTAGTGCTAAGACCATGCCTGACAGTGTGGGTAGGGATCAGACAGGTTGCGGATAGGCAGAGAGATAGGACGAGAAGCTACAAACAGATGATAAAGATGGGAAACTTCTGCCTTTTTTTCTCGTACTCCTGAGACAAAGGCCTAAAGGTCTAGTGGACTTCTTTGCCCACACAGTTGGAGAAGTTCAAGGCCTGGTCAGGACATGTTTATGTCAAAATTTGGGGCCCATCAGCTTTCCTAGCAATGATCAAACTAACCAACCCTATATTAGAGGGGGAAGATCCCTCCAAGTCCCTTGAAGCCTCCAGCTCTCCCAAGTCCTTCTCTGCTTACCTGTGTGTGCCTCATGAACTCCCTTTCTCCCTTCTCTGTGTGTGTGCGTGTGTCTGTCTGTCTTTTTCTCTGTCTCTCTCTGAATATGTATGTGTCTGTCTCTGTCTGTGTGTGTGTGTCTCCCTCTCTCTGTTTATCTTTTTCTCTGTCTCTCTCTGTATATGTATGTGTCTGTCTCTGTCTCTCTCTCTGTCTCTGTGTGTGTCTCTCTGTCTTTTTCTCTGTCTCTCTCTGTATAGGTATGTGTCTGTCTCTGTCTCTCTCTGTGTCTCTGTGTGTGTCTCTCTGTCTTTTTCTCTGTCTCTCTCTGTATATGTATGTGTCTGTCTCTGTCTCTCTGTCTGTCTCTCTCTCTCTCTCTCTCTCTCTCTCTCTCTCTCTCTCTCTCTGTGTGTGTGTGTGTGTGTGTGTGTGTGTGTGTGTGTGTGTGTAAGAGAGAAAGAGAGGTGAAGGGAGGGAGAGAGTGTATATTGTGTGTTTCCTCACCTCTAATAAAAGCCTTCCTTTACCTGCTGGTTCTCTCTGCTGTGTCTAAGATTTCCCCCGCTGTCACTTGCTGCACTGCAAAATTTTTCTGCCTTTTAATTCTTTAACTGGCAGAGAAAATGAATTCAATCAAGGTCTCAGGAAAGTACCTTTGCCAGCTTCACAGGTTTCCTGCGGCTGGCTCTGTTCCAAGGCAACCTATAAACAAGCCTGCCAGTCACTTTGTAAGCTGGGTTTCACACAGACAGTTGTCTGCTGTTTGCTGATTTATCTACAAGCCCCAGGATTCTACAGATCTGGTATTGTGGTGGGACTGGCATTACCTGCCTTGAAAACTAGCCCAAGCCTTCTGCCAGCCCATCCTCTGTGGGCTCATCTCCCTGTGTCCTCTCCTTGACCCAGGAAGAGGAGGAGAGCCCTAAGATGGCCAGTACAGGCAGTGGAGACCATGTTCCAGGACGGACATCTCTTTTACTCAGGAGAGCTTCTTTTCCAGCTGAATTTCAAAGAAAAACAGAACTCTTGGCTTCAACTCCAAATTTATATTAAGGACTCAACCATCGTGAGAACATTAGAGACATGAAGGATTGTCTGGGGTGGGTCAAGTTCTCTACATTTATGCTTAATTTTCCTCCTTTCTTAGGTAACCCAAACCCACTAGGATGAGAGCCCAGGACAACCCCATGTGGCCTCTTTCCTTTACTGTTCATCCTCCAAGAGATGTCTAGGATTCAGATAGATGTCACTCAGTTGACTTGTTCTCAAACTACAGACTACTGGAACCTGCCTTCATCCCCTGGTTACCACCATCTCCAAGGGCACAAAGGACCCTCCTACTTCAGAATTCTCAGGGCACTTTTCTTCTTCCTCTCCTCAGAATGTGAGGCTTAGTACTCCCTCCTGTTGTGTGGTGATATTGTGCCCCCCAATATGTTGTGCACATAATAAACTTATCTGGGGGTCAGAGAACAGAACAGGCACAATATTAAACATAGAGGTTAGGCAGTGGTAGCACATGCCTTTAATCCTAGCATTTCAGAGGCAGAGATCTGTCTGGATCTCTGTGAGTTCAAAGCCACACAGGGAAACAGCCAGGCATGGTGACTCACACCTTTAATCCCAGGAAGTGATGGCAGGAAGCAAAAAGGTACATAAGGTGTGAGGACCAGGAATTAGCCTGGTTAAGCTTTTAGGCTTTCAAGAAGCAGTTCAGCTGAGATGCATTTGGATGAGGACTCAGGGGCTTCCAGTCTGAGGAAACAGGATCAGCTGAGGAACTGGCGAGGTGAGATTGGATGTGGCTGGTTCTGTCTCTCTGATCTCTCAGTGTTCACCTCAATACCTGGCTCAGGTTTGATTTTATTAATAAGATCTTTTAAGATTCCTGCTCCACTGTTGGGCACTGTCTCCTGTCTTGGCTTCTTTGTTACCACTCCTCTCAGGTTTTCCTCACAACTCTGGCTTCTTTTAGAGGGTTTGCCTTTGGTCTTCTCTTCCTCTCTTTTCCAACCCTCTTAGTAGTTGATTCTTCCCAGAATCAGGGTTCACTACTCCAAAGCATTTCTTTCTTTCCAACCTTTTCTCTTAAGAGTGAGATCCAATATTCATGATGTCTGGCAGCTCTTCTTGGGTATTCAAGCTGTGTGCTAGTTTATTTAAACCCTGTTGAGATTGTGCCCATTGTGATATTGAGGCGGGCCTTTGAAAGGGTGATTAGAGCTTCTCCACTAACAAATAAATGACCATGTATCATCTGGGTGAACTTCTCTAAGTCTGAATTCTTTTCTGCCTTCTTATTGTCATCAGCTTTACAGTGATTATAAACTCAGGCCTCATCTCCCTCAAAAGACTCCTGGTCCCATCACCTTGAGGCGAGTCTCAAGGTCCCTCTTCTGTGCCCCATAGCTACTTTGTTCAGATCATGCTGCAATACTGTCACACTGGCTTCTGGTTTTCCATTTACTTAAGTGTGCTCCCGATAAGACGCTCAGCTTTTTGGTTGTTTTTATCAGTGCTGGAGATAGAACTCAGGGCGTTGTGCGTGCTAGGCAGACACTCTGTCACTGAGCTATACCTCCAGACAGACCCTATCTAGAATTCTTGGCTTTGATCTCTATTTCCTCACCATCTGTTACTGTGACTGGTTTTATTTTGGTTTGGTTTGGTTGCTTTTCAATTAAATTAAGTTGACAAGGATGAACCTGGAAGGCATTATGCCATGATAATAAATGAGGCAGATCAAGCAAACATAACCTATTCTCATTTGCATGAAGGATCTAAAACATCTAAGCTCACGGTGGTGGATAGTGGAGGGCAGTTAGAGAGAACAGTGGGGAGGGGTGGGGAAAGGGTTTTATAGTAGGTTCCCAATGACTGTGTTAAGATACAAGATTATATTAAGACAGGACTGATAAGGTCAACAGACTGCAGCTGAAGGCACACTTTATTGCCAATGTGTGATACTTTAGAAAGTGTTGGATCTTTTTAGAGAAGTAACTTTTGACCCTGAACAATTGGTGAAGAAGCAGAAGGTGGCAGATGGTGGCTTTGGAGAACTCAGTTTCATCTACCTCTGATGGCCTGAGGGTATTTTGCTGTTATGTATGTCCTTTAAAATATGCTATACAGAAAACAGCTAAAGTACAGAGTCACTGAAGCGTGGCATCCATCAGTGGTCAATTCTTTATGTGATTTTTCCTGACAGCAAAACATGGACATAACCAGGAGAGAGAATGGCTTTCCTTCATTGTTGATGAAGTTGGTGAGTTGCTTGGATCAGTGTCCATACACAATCTGCTTCATATTCATTGTATAATGCACTATGTCCATTTTTGTTTAAACTTCATAAAAATAACTGACTGATAAAAATCATTTAGAGATACCAGCAATGTTCTGTGTTCGGGAAAACTCTGTGAGTGGGGCTGCTACCACTCAACTTTGGCCGTTTACAAACATCTGTATCCTGCACTCCCATCTCCTTCCTAGATAAGAGTTAAACATCCCCATCACACCGGCTTTGTTTATCACAAGCCAGGTCATTTCTTCAACTGCTTACCACCAGCCGGCTTTCATCTTTGGGTGCTAGTCTCTCTAGGAGTTCGCAAGCCAGCTGGTAGCAAAGGATACTAGACTGGCACAAGTTACATTCCTTTGCCTTTTTGTCCTTCTGGCAGCTGTGGGAGCCCCCCCAGGGGGCCTGGAAGACATTGTTGATGATAGAAATAATGTCCTTTGACAAACTGTGCTCTAAACCCATTGTGATGCCATCATCTTGTAACTCCATCTGAAAGACACACAAAAGGACAGAAAGAGAGGAAGGAAAAGAAGATAGTTTGCTCCTTAATCCAGGATTCTATTGGCATAGTTGTCGTCAATAATTAAATTACTTTAAAACAATATATACTTCAAAGTGACAAAGGCGCACTGCTTTCTAGCATCCATCTAAAATTAGTATAAATACAAGATCAAGTATATAGATTATCCTTAAAATCATGTGTGTCATTAGAGATGGTTGTGAGTCACCACATATTTGGATTCAAACCTGGGTCCTCTGGAAGAGCAGTCTCTGTAGCCATTTGTTTGTTTATTTGTTTCATTCTAGAACAATCCAAGATTACTTCATTTCTCCTCTCTCTCTCTCTCTCTCTGAAGCACGATCTCACTATGTAACCCTGTCTGGCTCGGTACTCACTATGTAGGCCAGGTTGATCTTGAACTTGCAGCAATCCTCCTGTCTTATGCTCTCAAGTGTTGGAGTTAAAGGCAGGTGCCGTTGTGCTTGTTGAGACTTTTCATCCCTGTGGTGCTGGCAATTGCACTTAGGGCTTCTCACACAGCTAGGCAGGCTCTGTTCCACTGAGCTGTATCCCCAGCCCTTCAGTCATTCTCTAGAATAGTTCCTTGATTGTTTTTATTCCCAGCCCTGATTTGTTTTGAGAATATAGTTCCACTATTTTTATAAAACGTATTTCAAACAGTTTGTTTTATTTTTTCCATATGAACTGATTTGAGCCACATATTTGGGGGGAGGTGGCAGGAAGCTCACACATGCAATATTGTAGCTGGTTATTATATCAAGAGGCAGAGGCTGTAGAGATGGCTCAGCACTTAAGAGCACTTGCTGCTTTTCCAGAGGACCTGAATCAGCTCCCAGCACCCACATCAGGCTGATTACAACTGCCTATTACTCCAACTGCAAGGGACCCAGCGCCCTCTTGTGGACTCCAGGAGCACATATACTCACACTGCCCCCTGACCCAGACACATACACACATGATTAAACACTTTTTAAAACCTTATATCAGGAAGCATAGGGAAGAATTACTGATGAGCACTTGTGATCCTATCAGTCTCTCTACTGGAAAGTTATTACAATGATGCATTGTACCCTGGGGTGCAACATCTGCATAACCAACCATAGCCAAGGCCAAAAATAGTTGGAAAAGACCACTGCATCTTTCCTGACCATGTACAGACTTATCTTTTCCTTGCCTAAACCATGAGGTGTAACAGCTATTCACATAACAGTCGCATCGTATTAGGTGCTACAGATAACAGAGCTATGATTCAAAGCATGGAATGTACATAGTGTTATATTAGTTAGTGTTGTATATAATTCCTGTGTCATTTCTTATATGAGACTTGAATATCCATGGATTATGGTGTCTGTGGATGGTTCTGGAATCTCCTGAAGACGCCAAGGGAGGGCTCCACTTTACCTTCTGTAATTATTACTTACCCTGTGTGATGTCTTGTTTCTTGTCAGAATCTCAGCTACTAGTTTTAACCTGATGGATGGTTCATGCCTGAATCAATCACTATTACAATGGCCTTAAAAATGATAATATTCCCAGTCCATCCTTTTTTCCTGGACTTGTTAATGTGTAGAATCCCATGGGAGGAGCCCTTGTTCCTTCTCTACTGGTTACATGCTTTTCATCTGATTATTTCTGTGCCTGTGGACTCACATAATCTGCTGCTCTGATTAGTTCTTCTGCTGCTCAGGCTACTCCATGTTTGGTTAGTGTGAACATCTTCAATCTCACTCTATTTCCTTTTAACACGTCCACACCATTCTCTTTCTTTCTTGTTTGTGGTATCAGGACTCAAACCCCAGATCTTGCATTTGGAAGTCCCCACTCTACCACTAAGCCTTCCTCATTCTTTTAAAATGGTTCCTTAATTTCTGTCAGTGTGAGATTTTTCCAGATTCCTCCTTGTCTCAACTCTGGGACTAGACATTTGTCTAAGGAACCCTGGTTCCTTCCCTTGGAGAGCAGTACTTAGAAACCAAAATCTGGACAGGAAGTGAAAAATGACATTTTTCACATGTGTAAAATCACACAAAGTAATGAGTTTGAAAAGATATATCTGTTTAAACACTCATGCAGGTAACCCCACACACACACAATAAATAAATAAATAAATAAATAAATAAATAAATAAATAAATAATAGGTTGGTAGATAGATGATAAGTAGGTAGGTAGGTAGGTAGGTAGATAGGTAGATAGATAGATAGATAAGTTTTAATTCAGCTGAATTTATTTTCTGTTTTGCTATGGATATGACAGTTATATTAATTCTAACATGCAATTTTCCTTAAGTTAGATAGTAATCCTTTCTGATTTTGAATACACTCTGAAGCGTGGACACAACAATTCATTAAGAAAACAGGGCCAACAACATCTGAAAAATTTGAGAGCAGGATGTTGGGGGTTCTATGGACTATTCTTATAATTTTCTACAATTCCAAAATAATTTCAGATTTTTAAATTACAAGGAAATGTCTTTCTCATCAGAGCCTTTCAACTTCTAAAATTCCCTTCAGAAATCAGTTTATAAAACATACCTAAATTATCCCCATCACTACAAAAGTCTGCCGTGCTTTTCCCAACAATAGCAGTATCCAGTTTTTCATCCAACTTACTCAACCAAAACAGTGTTTCTAAGATTCCAATCCATTTTCACATGTCTGCAGATAATCACATAAGTTGTTTTTAGACTCCTGAGGAGATTCCCACCGAGTCTGAAAACGTCTTACTTGATGTTGCCCCGCATCAGTGAGAGCAAAGAGGCCCACCCCATAGACAGAATCACTAGGACAGGGTCCTCTTATGCCCAACCTCAAGGGATCTCATGCTCCACTACCTGCTTTAGGAGAAGATCAAACATCAGGATGAAACAATTAAGATTCATGTCATCATCTTCACAGTCAAAATCAATAGTCCTTCCTCCTGGGTGTCCAAAATTCTTGAAAGGGCTACGAAATGGACTACGCATGGGACTCCGGAATGGACTCTGGAAAGGACTATGAAACGGACTCAACATATTGTGCTGACCTCGCCGACCAGGATCAGAGGCGACACTCACCTGGAAGAAAAAACAGCAGCAAATGCAAATGACCTCAGAAGGCTCCAAAGGCTCTCCATGCTGTGTGAGGACCCTAGAGAAGGAGTCTCCTGCTCTCATAATGGCTTCCCAAAATCAGGTGTACCTCCCCATAAAATGTGTAAACAAGGAAGGAAAACATCCACATTTTCATACTAGCTGTCTGGAAATGGGTTGGAGCCCTAAGGAATGAAGGTGTCTGCCATCATTTTCATCCCATCAAATGCTGCCAGAATAAACTACTAAAAATGGAAAACATGTTGAAAATGAGAAATTATAAAGGTATCACAGTTAAGATAATTTTTAGAATTATAATGTAGACTTCTAGATCAGAAAGGCTTTAGAATGGCCCCCAGATTATAATGACCAAACTCATGAAAAGAGACACAAGGGACCTGCTGCACTGGCCGTCTGCCGTGTGCCCGCCCAAGCCCCTGCTGAGGTCCTCACTTTTCTACTCTGCTCTCTACTATGTCTCGTCTGGCTCCTCTGCTGCCTGGTGTCCAGGTGGGTTCAGCCAATGGCAGGCACCGGAAGAACAGGGCTGCAGAGGCAAGACAAGAGGAAGGGAAATTTCTTGCCACTTCTGCTTGCTCTGCGGTGCATCTGCGGTCATCATTCTGTGGTGACCTCAGTCAGCCACTGAGTGGCGTTCCAGCTCCAGGATGGCTGCCGGAGTTCCTTATCCTTCAGGCCTGCAGGTACAGTGGCTTCTGACTGAGCTATCACTGACTGTGGGTGCTTCATCATCCTTGTGCCTTTGACCGTTCTCATAACTCTACCAGCAGAATCCCCACTAGAACCTCCCCTTTTTACCAAGGGCGATAAATTCTGCGGTGGAGTCCTGTCCAACATGTCATGCTCAACTCCCATGTAATCCCATAAAGACCGTTCTAGTAATCAGGAAGCACAGCAAACATTATTCAGCTCCAGGTAAAGACAATCACCCCATATGAATCAGAATACAAGTTTATAGTGTCACGTCACTGGATCTAAGGTTTAGCACCTGTGAAAATGAGGATGATGGGGTCTCATAACTCCATGATGTTCAGTGTTAACACTACACAGAATGAAGGGCTGTGCCACCTGAGCTTGCTCTACAACCTTTGAGTTGCCAAAGGAAGAAAACAAGATGGACCACCAGTTCCTGCCAAACAGATGAGCAATGATCCTTTTCAAAACAGCACTGAGTACAACCTATGATCCCATGACCTCATTAGGGTTTCTGATCCCCAGTGTCAGTGGAATGGCTTTGGGAGCATTCTGGGGAGCAGCTTGTCATGCAGAGAGTTGAGAACATTCACCTCTCAGGAACTGCTCATGGTCTGAGAACATCCCTCCACTTACAGAAACTCCTTCAGGTCCTCCATGGATATGTTATAAAGCACACCAACCATCCTTAGGCACTTTCTCACCCACAAAGATGAAATAAAAAGGCCTCAGCTGATTTACAACACAGTAGCTTTTGAAGTCTCTACCAATTCACCGTGTCTTCCCCAAACACAAAACAAACAAAAGAAGTCACCCCAATTATTCCCTCAAAGTGAAATACTGATCCACCAGTAACTAGAAAAGAATTTCTATTTACCAGGAAAAGGCCCCACCCCCAAAGGGAGAATATGAGCAGAAAAAAAAAAATTACTCTCTTGATCTCTCAATGGTAAGAGAAGGCAAAATTAAATTAAAAAGAAATGAAAACAGTAACTTACTGATTAAAGGCTATATCAAGTCTGTCTTTAACAAATGTTTTCTTATTTAATGTAATTAAAAGATTAATGGAATGGAACATGATACAATCTTCCCAAAGAGATTTCTAATGATGCTGCTTTGGAGGCCAGACTAGCTGGCAAGGGTTTCCCAAGCCTTAACAAGTAGGACAAGAACAGTCATGGCAATAATTACCCTTCGTGCTGCGGCGTTCCCTGACAGTTCATTGGCTCTTGATTTTCTTTGATTTGCCAATTCTTTGACAGAATTAACACCATCAGAAAACATACTTATCAAGAGTTGAAGTGGAACTGTGATATCTAACTCCGATAATACCTGAAGGAAAAATCACACACACATACCCCAAAAAAAGTAAGTTTTCAAACTCAGAAAACTAAATTAACGTTTTTCTCTACGTAAACTACTGAATGGAAGGACAGTCAGCACACACAGATGAGCACAGTCATTTTCAAGTTCTCACACCAAGGACATCAGTCATCTTTGGAATTTCCATTTCCCCTCCCACTGTCCAGTGAGCTGCTGTGTTCTTCCCACTGTCTCCCTGGATGCTGCGTCCTCTCTGGCATGCTCTGTGGAACCTTTTCCCTTGACTAGCATCATTGCAGCCCTCACCCTGGCCCACTCCCACTCCAACTGAACACTGCATGCTGTCTTGCTTTCTGGTGCAAGCTTGCATCCTTTTGGGGCTATTTGCCCTTCATCTACGCCTCATCTACACCTCATTCTGCAGTGAACTTGCTGAGGTCCTTGCTTCCTTTCTTCATACAGAATAAATGAATCCTCTTCTCCTTAGACCTCCCCTCATGGCTTTCTGGGAACAATTGCCACTTTCACTGGATTTAGTGACTGGTATCATTCTACCCACTGTCTGCCTGAAGGAAGGAAGAATGAGAAAAGTCTGTTTCTAATCCAATCTTTATCCGACTGTATACTACAAGAGATCAGCAAGTGTTCCCACAGCTAATTATTGTGAGTCAGTATTGAGCCCCATCTTATCCATTCTCTTCAATGGATGGGCATACGCCTTCAGAGCAATGCAGAAGGCCCTGAGTTCAATCCCCAGCACCACAAAAGCAAACTTTAAAAAAAATGTATCTGTAATCATAGTTAAACTATGGATCTTCCCTCATTTTGTGAAACTGCCTAAACTTCATAGGGAGTATTCAATCTCACAATTTTTATTTATTTTTTAACTGAGTGTTCATTAAATAAAATACATATCCAAATGCTAGGAGGAAAGGCTTAACTAGGCCATAAATTTAAAAATAAGCTGTGGTCCCTGAACTTGAGGGGTTTCTAAGCAGAAGGAAAACCAAACCAAAGAACTACCCTATTAGGGAATTCACAAAGAGAGCCTATCAGATGCTACAGGAAAGGAATAAGGATCTGGGCAGACTGAGAGCTACAGAAAACTCGAGAGGAGGTAATTTGCGAGGCAGGCTTTTAAAAGATTAAGTTTGTGCTCTTTGATGGAGACAGCAGAGGAAATCATCCCAGGCTGATGGGACAGCACAAACCATTCTCTCCATGAGTACTTCTCAATCTTTCCAGGAAAAGGCAATTTCTCTGAACCCCAGACACATAGGCAAACACAAGGCCTAAAAGGCCCTATGAGTTTGGTAATACTACCAAGTACATTTATTCACTACAGCTACAGCTACATGTGTCCGAAATCCAGACACTTATCTCCACACATGTGACACCAGCCTGCAGCACACTTTCATAAACACAAAGAGTTAGAGTCTCTACAAAAGCTCTCCCCCTTCCCCTAAGCATCTAAAGCTCGGGGGCCAGAAGACCACTCCAAATGGTGGCATCGTCCACTTACATGAAGCCAGAGTAATGCTTGTTCCTGCACGGTGGAAGGGTATCCTGTAAACCGGCAGCTAATGAAGCCAAACATCTCTTCCATCGAAAACGGCAGAGGACACAGCTCTATGTCAAACATTTTGCTGGAAAGCAGAGCAACAGAAGTAAGTGACCAATGGGCACACACCAAAGACCACTGGTGCCATGGAAGTATTCCTAACTATAACCTTGGAGAGCTAAGGCCTTTAGATTAATTACCTTGTGTTCTCATTGGACATTCACATGTTTCACTACTTTAAGAAGCAAGTTTCCATCATTAAATAGAAATCATTGTATGGTTATAATAACATTACACTAGTGTTCATCCCCATGTGGGGCTTAATAGAAGAAACTGCCCCAGCATCTAAAGACATTTCCCTTTATACTTTCCCAACATATCCCAGCAACTGTATCTGGAAATAAACAAAGGGAATGATAGACATTTACTGCTCCATGAGAACAAGTCCATCTTAGCTCAGTTTCTGGCAGCATTTTATCCAAGCACTTCACATCATTCCACAGGATGGTTAGTTATAAAGATTACATAAGATGGTCAGCAGAGTGCCCAGTATTCAGTACATGCTCTCTGTCAGTGTTAGATATCACTACAATTAGTGACTTCATTAAACTACTTACCCACCTTAATACTTCCCTGAATTCCTTTAACTGGTTATCAGGGACCTCTGTTCGGATGGCTTCCAGCCATTCTGGCATAATGCACTCCCACACAGACTGGCTGATCACATTGTAAGGGATCAGGCAGAGAATCCTGTTGAGACCTTCCTTTAACTGAGTCACTGTGCTACAGGACTTATCCCAGTATCCGCCAACCTACAAAGGCAAAAGAACAAAACATACTCCTTACAATTATATTCAAGGACTTCTTAGAAGAGAATGGGCCTCTTAATGAGTCCCAGGCCAAGGGTCTCCAGGGTGAGATCTGTGGGAATCTCCACGCCACCATTAAGATCCATCAGTGAGCTGGGCAGTGGTGGTGCACACCTTTAGTCCCAGCACTCAGGAGGCAGAGCCAGGCATATCTCTCTGTGAGTTTGAGACCAGCCTGGTCTACAGAGTGAGAACAAGGACAGACACCAAAACTACACAGAGAAATCCTGTCTCAAAAAAACAAAAAACAATAACAAAAAAAAATTTAAATCCATCAGTGAATTTGGAAGTCTCTGCAGGAAGACATTAAGTCCTCTGGGGAAATACCCAGCAGTGGTACAGCTGTGTCGTATGGTAATTCTATTTCCAATCAAGACATTGCCAAGGAGGCTGCATGCACTTCCACTCCCACCAACAATGCATGAGTGTTCCCCTTTCTCCATATCCATGTCATCATTTGTTGCCACTTATAGTCCTGATGATGACTGTTCTGACTGGGGTGAGACTGGATTTTTTTTTTCAAGACAGGGTTTCTCTGTGTACTCTTGGCTGTCCTAGAACTCATTCTGTAGATGAGGCTGTCTCAAACTCACAAAGATTGACCTGCCTCAGCCTCCTAGCTGCTGGGATTAAAGGTGTAGACTACCACGCCCAGAAAGACTGAATCTAAAGAGGTTTGAATCTACATTTTCATAATGACTGGGGCTGTTGACACTTTTGAAAGTGTTTACTGGACATTTGTGTTTCTCCTTTTGAGGGCTTCATACTAAACTCCACAACAAAAAGAAAACACAATACAGATATTGATCACAGACTGCAGAGAGACACACTTCCTCCCGCCACAGTACTGCAGTACTGCAGATTTTCCTTTATGGACAATTTCTCTCTACTCTTCATATTCTGCCACAGTCTTTTTTTTTTTTTTTTTTTTTTTAAAAAAAAAAGGTCTAAGGTCTAGCTGGGTGGTGGTGGTGCACGCCTTTAATCCCAGCACTCAGGAGGCAGAGACTGGCAGATTTCTGAGTTTGAGGCCAGCCTGGTCTACAGAGCAAGTTCCAGGACATCCAGGGCTACATGGAAAAATCCTGTCTTGTGAAAACACAAGCCACATGTGATTTTTCATGTGGGTTCCAGTGCTTTGAACTCAAGTCCTCATTGCAAGCATTCCACCACTTAGCCATCTCCATAGTCTGTTTCTAAATTTCCTCTCACCCTCCTGGCCCAGCATCTACAGAGAACTAAATTCAGTTGACCATGTTCTTATTAAGATCAGGTATTCTTGGGCCAACAAGATGGCTCAGCAGGTAAAGGTGCTTGCTGCCATGCCCAAGGCTAAGCTCCGCCTCTCAGACCAACGGAGTAAAAGAAGGAGAGAATGAACGAAACACGTTGTCCTCGGACTTCCACAACATGCCTTTGCCTGTACAGCCCTCCCCCACCACACAATAAACAAATAAATCAAAGGTTTTATTTGTTTGTTTGTTTGAAGTATTCGGCAGTCTTGCCCCAAGGCCGACAAGCTGAAGCTGGATGACTCAAGCTTCAAAAGATTTATCCACAGCAGTTCAAGTCCCTCAGGAAATGCACCAAATACCCTCAACATTCACATTGCTTACAGGAAACCAGCGTCACTGTAACACTAACATCCTCATTACTTTCTAGAAACTGCCATTTCTGGCTTCTTGCCCTTAGAAACAAGGTCTGTGATCGATCCAAGCATGTATCTCTGCTCGTGGATTTGTTTCCTTAAGCTAACTCTATTCTCTGGCCCCCTTTATGGGCTCCTAATTGTGTAAGTTCTGACTAAAGCTCTCTGCCTAAAGCAGAGGATTTTGAAAATGACATCCATTTACCCCCTCCAAAGAGAGTGTCCTGAGAATTCAGCCACTCCAAGGGAAGGGCTTAGCTTCTTGTGCTTAGTTTCAAAAAGCCAAAGCCATGTTGAGTTTGGTAAGGAAATCTTAAATCTCTAATAGTTCAGGCAATAATTCATCATCCCTCATTATGCTCATCCATGAGCCTTCTCTTCTAATTAACTCATTATTGGTTCCCTTGTAGGGCCCACTTTGGAAGAGGAGAAGTTTTACTGACAACATATCTTCTTATCTCCCAGAATCACATCAAACCAGCCTTCTAGAAGAGAAGTAACCGGAGCATACCAACACCAGGAAATCAAACAACTGAAAATTGTCCGTCATGTGAACATGCAATTTTACAAATGAGTCAGTAGGTGGCAGCAAAGATGAGCGGAGCGTATCCTATCCCATAACTGCTCAGCCATCTGGATCTGGAATCCAAGCTATTCCTGCAGATGGTCTGTATGCTGATTTATCCTCAAATGTCTCATTTCAGCACAGTTTTAAACTGAAGATTATCTCAAGGTCTTTTTGAAAGAAAACAAAATATTAAAAATAAAAATAAAACCTAGAAAATACTTATGAAAAAAATCATGTGTTGCTGCCAAAAACTGATTCTGGGCCTCTGCCTTTCTTGGTTAGGCACAAATTATATTGTAATGAAGAAATGTGGGGTCTTCCCAAGCTGAACATCTGCAACTAGTGATCCACTAAGGTAGCAAGAGGAGAGACAGAGAGGAAACCTGTCCTCCAACACAAGGAGCGGGCATTTGGTAGTTCTAGGAACCATTTTCGGTGTTTTTAAAAGTCACAGAGTAGACTTCCATTGTTACTAGAGTCTTAGATGAGAAGCTGATTTAGGGCAGCTGGAGTGGAGGGGGATTCCCAAGAAATCAGGTCTGTCCACTCATCCCAGAAATCAAAGGAATGATTGAAGACCAAAAGGGAGTTTGATATCCAGGATGACCACACAGGGAAGACCAAGAGGGTGAAGCCTGTCTTCCGGAATCCTGGCAAAGTCGGAAGTGACGTGAGGAAAGAGGAAGTGAAGTCTACACAGTGGAACAATTTCAGTCAAACAAACTGTGATCTGTGATGCTGGAAGGAGAGGTGATCTGTTTCCCAGGGGATGTCTGTCCTGATTGAGGGGTGGCAGTCTGTCTCTTCAGAGGGTGATCTCCTGCAAAGCTCAACCCTTCCTGGAAGGTGTGCAGTAATTACTGAAGACTTCAAGGAACCATCACAGATGTCTGATAACAAGGCACCTTAAAAATTGGTGGTTGACCAATTTTGAAAATTGGAAATCCCTTTGAGTTGCTTTTATCTTGGTGTCTTTACCCTCCCAGAGGGCTATAGGCACAGCTGAGCAAGTAGGCATCTGACCCAAAGAGGACATACAGAAAATGAGGCTAGAGATGCCACACTTTGCCTGCTTTTAGTGACCCACTGGGCAAGTGCAGGCCCAGGTGAAGATCTATTGCTTTTAATAAAGAGTTCACTCAGAGGCATTGCCATTCTGTCATTGAGAAGTACACATAAAGCTGCAGAAATTCTCCTCTTTGGCTGCAAGCCAGGAAAGAACTCAGCCCCCAAACACCACAGAAACTGTTATTATTTCTTTCTTAATAAAATCAAGCGACATCAAAAATGAACATATAAGTTACTAGAGACACCTCATTATCCCATCATGCCATTCTTCCCCATCCCAAAACAATGACAAAATGGCACATCACCAAAGATGTGGGTATTACACTAATCTCTCTTGTCATTTGTTTGTACAGATTTGGCTTGGATTTTTGAGAAAACAGATCACACTGTAGCCCTGACTAGCCTGGTACTCACTGTGTAGCCCAAACCATCATGGGCCTCAAAGCAATCCTTCTGCTCAGTCTTCTAAATTCTAGGATCACAGGTGTATGCCACCACACCCAGGTAAACTAACCGTCTTTGACTGTTGACACAGAGAGCAGGAGGGTCAAAGGTGGCATTTTCCCCCAAGTTCTCCCTACAGCAAGGTCCAGATGAATGACCTCCACTTACCCTGGCGAACTCCATGGGTTTGGGTAGAAGGCACATGACCATGACATCGAAGCGGATGTCACATACTGTTTTCAGCCACTTGGTAACAAACTGAGGCTTTAGTTTTTCCACTAAACTTCCAACTTCATCATCCATCATGTATGCCGTAGAATGAAACCACTGAAATACCATGGCCACCAGCCGGGCCAGGCTCTCCGTGGGTGTGTTCTCACTGGGTGTGCAGAGGCTTACCTGGGGTGGGCAGAACGGACCTCAGTCAGGCTCTACCAATCCAGCTTTGCAAACTTATTACAAGTATATTTAAAGACAATTTTTTTAAAAAGGGTGGGGTCCAGATGATTCAAAATCAGAATGTTACAAATGATTATTACCTATCCAGAACTTAGATCCTTTATGCACTGATTACCACAGTAACATCCCCTAAGCATCCAATAAGCATTGTTTTCTTAATGTAACTCTATTATATAACCTGAACTAGAAAAAAAAATTCCAAAAGATTAAGTCCATGAAGTGATATTTCACTAATATCTTCAATGAAAAAACATCCATAAATATTTCGGTTCTCAAAAGATCAGATTCAGGGGGAAAAAAAAAAAAACCTTGCATCAGTAGTAATTCTGATACCCTAGTGCCCCTCTCAATTTACCATATTATGTCATTTTTTAAAAACATCTACTCATTAGAAACAATATTTTATTGAGCACTTGGCAGAGTCCAAGAAGACAAAGTTAATTAATTAGTTAGTAATTAAAGCATTGCCCTGCCTTCTAAGAGTTTTCAACAAAAGGAGCCACTGTGCCCCTATATAATAAGTCCTTGGAAGAAGGACATGTAGAATCAACAATTCTCAATTTGGTAGTTTTTTGTTTTGTTTTGTTTTTCAGAACTGTGCAAGCCTAGAAGAGAGTGACCGCTGTGGAGACATAATCCTTGACTCTAGCAAGCAAAGGTGGGGAAAGCCTGCAGCTCTGAGGAACGGACTCATTCAGCTGGGTCTTTGCCATGTTTGGTCTTCATTGAATGAGTGGCATGGCTGAGTCACTCTACAACAGCCTGACTATTGATTTCCCTGGGATACATAGACCCTCTCTTAAACATACACAAAAATTCCTTGTATACATAAATGACAAGGTATCAATCATCTGTGCCACATACTGAATCCATACTTGACAGTCTGCGCTAGCAACTCTCCCATGTGTCTCAGGAGGGAGGGAGGCGCACTTCAGTCGGTCAAGGCCTTGGCACTGGGTCTCGCTGCCTACTTGTTTGTTAAAGACAAATTCGGTGAGCACTGACAATCATAAAACTAAAATATCGATCCACTCTGACAACCTTAAAGATGTTCTGTGTTCTGAAGTGTCACATATTCAGCCAAAATTTAATTGTTTGCATAAAACTAACAGGCATATCTGTCTCATTATTATATAGCTTCTTTCATCTTTAATAAATGATAAAATTATATGTGTACCAAAAGTTGGTTGTGAAATAAATTTCTTTATAATTACAGAGAAAAGTTCCCAGGACTCTGGAGATGAATCTGCACATGGTGACTTTCCAAAAGCATTCTTGGGTAAATCTAACAGAGCTGAGAATTACTACTCCCTGCACCCCGCCCCCCAGGGGGATATACCACTGGGTTCAAAAAGTTAATTCTTCACTATTGTCTCCTTTCAAAAGAACAGGAGACTTTCCTCATCAGATACAATGCAGAATGAGAAGGAGGAAAGCAAAGAGTGGCTGGTGTCTTTTTCTTACTAAGAACCATATTCCGAATTGACTGAGCAGCCTCTGGTCATGCTTATCATCGTCCTTGTTATCAAAATCCGCGTTGTCCAGGGAGTGGTGGGAGGAGGAGAGGCCCAGCTGCCGCCGCCGGTTCAACTCATGTTCCCTCTGCTCCGCATGGAACTCCGCTTCTTTCAACAAACTGCCCAAGAAGGGTGAGTTCAAGTAAGACAGAGGAAAAGCACATCCCAGATTCCGGCCTATTGAGAGCAATTGCCATATAAGCACTCCAGTATTGTGACCGCCCTCCTCTAAGTCCAGGCCATTTACCCAGAAACCCTAGTGACTTGTTCTTACTATTCTATGTTCCCATCCCAAAGAGAAGCCAAGAGACTCTTTCTTCCAATTGGTCACGTGGAGGTTGATGCAATGCCTCTTCCTTCGGGCTCCCAACCACCCCTGACAGGCAAGACTGGTCATTTGCCCCCAGATGGAGGAAAAGTCAGCAACTAGTGTTCAAGGCTCTAGAAATGAGGCAGAGGTTCCTCTCTGAGATTACTAAGCAAGTAGCAGATAAAAAAGTAATAATAACTAATGTTGGCAAGGGATCAGCAAAAACAAGCAACTTCATACACAGTTAGTGGTGTAAACTGATACTCATGCATTCAAAAGCCACTTTGTAACATATTATGAAAACATTTAAACTTTCTGCAGCTAACCCACGTCTGAAGACTATATAGGAAGAGCCCTGTGCACAAAATATCAGAGTTGTTCATAAAATATAAAAAAGTCATCTAAATATATGATGGCAGAGAAAAATAAATTATAACTGTGTGTGTGTGTGTGTGTGTGTGTGTGTGTGTGTGTGTGTGTGTGTGTTATGGTGTATACATTCACTTGGGGATATGAGTATGTACACATGTTGTGCACCTGCAAAGGCTAGAGGACACTGGGTGTCTTCCTCCACTGCTCTCTGTTTTATTCTAGTTAGAGGGTGCTCTGCTGAACTGGAACTCACTGTGGTTAGGCTGACAGGCCAGCACACCAGAATCTGCCTGTCTCTGCTCCCCAGGGCTGCAGTTACTGGCATATGTGGCCAGACCCAGCCTTTTACTTGGTTTCTGGGATTCAAACTCAGGTCTTCATGCATGCATAGCAAATGCTCTTACCCACTGAACCATCTTCCCAGCCCACTCCGTGGATTCTACATATGGACTATAAAGTGGTAAATGCAAACTTCAGCACAACATGAGAAGAGCAGACTGAATGTTGGCTCGAAAAGAACCATAGGTTCGCTGTAACTACGATCATATAAACAAAACCTGTATTGAAAATAACTAGGTAATGTACGAAACTGTACAGCTGCATCTTGACCTTTGTTTTCTGTAATACTGTTTAGTATCATTGTAATTCTATTATGTTTTGCCACTGGTATAAGAAATAGAAAAGACATAGTCTCCTTAAAAATGGGCATTTGGAAGCCGGGCAGTGGTGGCACACGTCTTTAATCCCAGCACTTGGGAGGCAGAGGGAGGCGGATCTCCATGAGTTTGAGGCCTGTCTGGGCTACAGAGTGAGTTCTAGGGCAGGTGCAAAGCTACACAGAGAAATCCTGTCTGAAAACAAACAAAAAAACAAACAAACAAAAAAAAGTGGGCATTTGGATAGTATCTGAAAAGAGGGCAGATCTAGATGTTGTGGTGTGGAATGCTGCTTTCCCCTCATCCAACAGAGCCCTTCAGCAGACTGGTAGCCAGGGCCATGTGAATCCCTCAGCCTGGAAGTCTGCCACAGCACCGTGCCACCTGACTCCCCTGCACCTTATTCCTAACAGGCAGGAAGCCCCTCACTTTGATGGGAGCCTCCTCTCCACTGCCCTAACACCTCCCTGGCTCACTGCTACCCTGTGCTCACCAGAGCCTACCACAATTTCTGCTTCTCTAGTCCCTGCTTAGGTAACTGAAGGGCACTTGTGACTCCCAAGTACCTAGCACGAGGCCTTGCACATAATTGTCATCCAATCAAAGTATTTATTGAATTCATAAATTTTATTAAAATATCATCATGGCAAGGCAGCAGAGAGCATGAGAAACTGGAGTGAATTTGCCGAACTCGGTGTGAGCAAGTAGAACCTCAAAGCCACACGAGGTTACCTGATCACTGCCTCCACGGCGCAGACCAGCTCCTCCGCCCCACACTCCCGCGTGTTGATGGGGGGTGGAGAGGTCTGGTAGAGGTGAGTCTCTGCAGTGGCCCCCACCTCATTATTGTGGTGATTGGAGTGGCATCTTTTGCAGTACCGAACAGGCCTGTTTCCGTGACGACCACAGCACCCTGCGGAAAAGCAGGTGACGACTGCCCTTCTGACATGGGAGCTGCAGTTCTGGAAGCAGAGAAAGTCGAACCAATTAAAGCTGGCTTCCAAGACAAACTCGGACAAAAACCTGGAGCAAATGGAACCTCAAGGGGCCACCGGAAGTGACCGAGTTTCAAAAATGTAGGATATGGTCTAGTCACTCAGAGATGTTTTGTTCTAGTGGAAAGGGCAGATATGGTCTAGAAAGCAATGGAACTGAGATAGGAAGCTAGATTATTCGAATTTAATGTTTAGGATTTTCTAACAGAAATTAAAAATAAAAGCCTAGAACCGTGATGCAGAGAAAGCACCCCACAGCAGCCCAGAATCAGGAAGGAAGAATTTCAGCTTCCAGCATAATCCTTTTAAAAATTAGTTTATCTACCACTGGCAGAGTAGATTCCCCTGCAGTTCATCTGTCCTTGGCATTCAAGGACAGACGGAGGTTATGGTTACGCTAAGCCGGGCTGACAGGCCCACAGCAGGGCTGTCTCCACTCCACCACTTCTCTTCTGAAGGCTTTTAACGAATACACCAAACCACAGGACAAGGACACACGAAAGCCCTGCTAGACCTGCAGACCCAGGACTGGCCACTGACATCAACCCCAGCAGAGGGCTCCACAGTAAGTGATGGGAAGGAGAAAAGCCACACAGCAGGAAGGAGAAGCCTTTGCCCGGGGGGGGGTGGGGCGGGGGCTTGCTGTCAGCACTGCCCTGACCAGAGGCAGGGGAGTGAGGCAACATCTCTCGGAAGCAGTCTGGGGAGCTTCAAGGGAGCAGGAAGCACCCTGACACCAAATACCACCATCAGTCAAAGCCCACATGCTTGATACAAGCACCTCATGGGCAAGCAATACCCTGGGCCTTATCAACTCAGAGTTTGTGAAGAGTGGGGGACACTCCTGACAGAAATCCCAGGGGAGTCAGGAGGAAGGCTGCAAGACAAACCCTCCATCAACACATCAACAATGCAACGACCTGTTGGTAGGAACTACCATTTCACCTCTTCATACAAGACTACTGACTTTGGACACTAATGTTAGAAAAAAATCTTTTTCAAAACAACTCAGGCCAACAAACCATGAGAATAAGACAAGTCTTTAGACTTTCCACGGCTGCAGTTTTTCCAACAGACAGCAGCTCTGTGTTCATTGCCGTTGAGTTTCAACTATTTATAATACGTTCTTACTAATATTTTAATACGTGATTGAGATGTCTTGTGATTCTCCTATTAAAATTCCTTGTGGTTTTCCTCTTTTTCAGCATCAGAATCAACACTGACTTTTTCTGTTTATCAATACTGTAGAGCAACGTCGTCATGGGAGCATACCAGCCCTCCTCAGAGCAACTGTGTCTGCGTGAGAGCCTCACAGAAGGGGACATGGAGAGTCACTAGGCCCTTATCTAAGATCCTAGCCACTCCCTCCCTCCTGCACTTCCAGCCAGCTACAGGCAATTTTGCCTTAATTCATGTAGCCTCATGGTCTCAGAAAATGCTAGAGTATAGAGAGTGTAGAGTACTAACTAAAGAGGGGACTCCATCTATGGGGGGTGGTCACCTTTTCTGGTGGTGCTGCTGCTTCAGGGCTACCCATGCTCCTTTAAGTGACCTCTCACCCATCTCTATAGGTAAGCCTTGGATTTTGATAGGCTAGTACTTTGGTCTTTTGTGGGTGCCCTGTTTGGGGAGAGGAGACATTTGGGGTTCCTTGGGAAATGTTTGCTCAATGACCTTTCTCTTCTGGACTCTGAGTTTCACTCTATAAGCACATGAGTTCTTACTAGTTTAGGGTCCCCGTGCTCACCCACCAACATCATTCGGCCAGCAGAGCAGTATTTCTCAGCATGTAATCTTGGTGGCCTTCCTCCCCTTAAAGCTATCACTATGACACTTGTTCCAAACCCCACCCCCAAATTCCTCATGTTAAAATGCTAACCTTCACATGATAGTATTGGGGGGTAGAGTCTATGGGAGGTGGGTAAGCCATGAACACGGAGCCCTCAAAAATGGAATTAGTGCCCCTATGAAAGAGGCCTAGGGAAAGCAAGCTATGGAAATATGACACAGGAAATGCCACGTTTGAAGAGCAGACACCAGATTTACCAATGCCTTGATCTTGAACTTCCCAATAAATACTTGTTTTTGGTAAATACCCCATCCATGACATTTCGTAGCAGCCTAAATGAACTGAGACGATTATAATTAGCTTTATGTTCTTTGGGATTTTCACCGTTACATAAATAATAGGCTGTGGACATGATTTCATTGTTAGCCATAATACAGTCCTGAAGTTTAAGGTCAGCTGTCTCCCCACCCTACTTCCAACTGCCCAGATGCTCCCTAAATCCTAGCATCATTTTTAAGTTCTCTGACTTTTTGCTGTAGATTTTTTGGTCCATTATGCACAAGAAAGAAAAATTCACTTATCATGATTATCTCTGCTCAGTATGAGATTTTTCTATGGTTCATACAGAACATAACAAATGCATTTAGATACGTAGAGGGAGGAAAAGACACTCGCGATCTCTCTGGACATTCAGCCGTATAAATAACATGGACAGCAGTTACACCAGGCAGAATCTGTGGGTACAGAGCCATCTTGCAAAAGCAACAACAGGACTTGTAAACACCCACTAAACACCTGTGTGATACCAGGTCCTCAGACAAGTGCCTAGCTATAGGGGCTACTGTCAAGGACTGATTGCCACCTTCTTTTTCCTATTCTCTCCTGTAGTTAAACCCAGACACATAGTGACACTTAGCCTGAGACCAGACTCTGCTCTCCAGAGGCCTTCTAGTTCAATTTATTAATAGTCGGAGTCTTTTCCCCACACTGGAACACTGTCACCTCAGGAACCTCATCACACAACATTCAGGAGGGTGTCCAGATACCTAATATCCTGGCCATCCCAGTTAGCCCAGCTGGGCAAGATGACAAGGAGGGCAGGGAGCAGCCCTCCTCCAGCTTTCCACTAACTGCTTCCGTGGACGTGGATGGGCAAAACCAGAAAGATCGCCCAGTCTATCCTAAGCCAAATTACCAGGTGACTGTGGACTGTGAACAAGTAATCATCATACAAAGATGCTTTGTTTCGCTAGGCCACAGCCAAGATGAACATTAACTCCGGAAGTGGGAGGCTGCCATACCACACACTAAAAAGGTGACATTGGGGCTGGAGCCAGGCAGGAGGTGGGGGTCTAGAAAGGCAGCCAAGAGCTAAATGGTGCAAACTGAAGGAGGCTGAAAAGGCAATAGGAGGAGAAACTGTCTTTGAAAGCTGGAAAAGAGGTGACCTAGGGTCGCTCATAGTAGAGTGTTTGCTGGGGCATGAGCAAGGCCCTGGGTTCCATCCCCAGCGTGGCAAGAAGAAGGAAAGCAGAACAGCAGGGAGGGGGAGGGCAAGGGGGAGAAGGTGAGGGAGGAAGAGGAAGGGAGTTCTATTTTGTGGCAGAGAAACGCCAGAGATAACTGCTGCTGTAATAACTCGAAGGAGAGAAAGGCACCTAATGAGTTTGAGGATGTGCGTGAGGACATATCTAGACAGAATGGTGAAGAGTCAGTTCATCTGTGTTAACTGCATAGACTCCAGGCCCATCACTAATGTCCCACTCCAGTGTGGACTGTCTTTCATGGAAGCACCATACTGCCAGGTGCTCAGTTCTCTTCCAAACATCAGTGGCAGGTAGGGGCATTAGGGATAGACCTGGATTCTCTGGGTGAAGACTTAAACAGTGTGTGACAGAGATGACCTGTAATGTCTGGGACAATAGTTACAGTGAGTCTATGGGGGTTCCTTGGAGGGGAAGTACCTTTAACGCAAGGAGGAACAGAAATGCCATGGTCAGAATGCCATTCTTTGATTTTCCTCTCAATGAGAAGCAGAGCCCATGTTTCCTCCCCTGGGTTCGGAACATGTGACTGTCTTCAAAGCATTTACTGCTGCCATGATAGACAGTCCACACTAAGTAGCTGGTGTGATAGACAGTCCACACTGGAGTGGCTGGTGTGATAGACAGTCCACACTGAGTGGCTGGTGTGATAGACGGTCCACACTGAGTGGCTGCCTTGATAGACGGTCCACACTGAGTGGCTGCCATGATAGACAGTCCACACTGAGTGGCTAATGTGATAGACAGTCCACACTAAGTAGCTGGTGTGATAGTCCACACTGGAGTGGCTGCCGTGATAGACAGTCCACACTGGAGTGGCTGCCGTGATAGACAGTCCACACTGGAGTGGCTGGTGTGATAGACAGCCCACACTGAGTGGCTGGTGTGATAGACGGTCCACACTGAGTGGCTGATGTGATAGACAGTCCACACTGAGTGGCTGGTGTGATAGACGGTCCACACCTGGGTCCCACACTGAGTGGCTGGTGTGATAGACAGTCCACACTGAGTGGCTGGTGTGATAGACAGTCCACACTGAGTGGCTGGTGTGATAGACAGTCCACACTGAGTGGCTGGTGTGATAGACAGTCCACACTGAGTGGCTGGTGTGATAGACGGTCCACACTGAGTAGTTGGTGTGATAGACAATGTGGACTGTCATACCAGCCACTCAGTGTGGACTGTCTATCACACCAGCCACTCAGTGTGGACCGCCTATCACACCAGCCACTCAGTGTGGACTATCTATCAAAATTTTGTAACCCACAAAACTGCAAAGTTTTGAAGACATGGTTAGTGGAAGTCAGATGGGCCTCAGGGAGGGCTTAGAGGAAATAGAGAAATGTTTTCCTGCTGTGAGAAAGGAAGGCAGCAGTAAATGTTTGGCTATGATGCTGCCCTGGCTGTAAGAAGCAGGGAAGACAGACAAGGGAACTTGGGATGTACTAAAGAATTTCTCATGCAGGGTTCCAGATAGCATCTGAGTGTTTCCTGTTAGAGGAGGGCTGGGAGAAGGCTCAGTGGGTCAAGTGCTTGCTATCCAAGAGTCTGACGCCCAGAAGCTATGTAAAAGCTGGGTGCAATGGTTTCTATACCTAAGACTGAGATCTGGGGGCGGAAGGGAGACAAGTGGACATTGGAGTCTCACTGGCCAGCCAGTCCAGCTGAAACCACAGACTCCAGATTCACTGAGGGTCTATTTCAAAATGCAAGGTAGAGAGCAATGGATGTAGACGTCTCATGTCAACCTGTGGCCTCCACATTCACATGCACAGGTAAGCACATACACACACACACACAGAGAGAGAGAGAGAGAGAGAGAGAGAGAGAGAGAGAGAGAGAGAGAGAGAGAGAGAGAATAGAAGAATGAATCATTCTAGTTACAATTAGAGTTTAAAGAGAAAATATTGCACCCAGGACACTCTTCCTAGTCAGTGGTTTAAGATTCTCAAGGTAAGGAAAGATTCCTGGGTAAACACTAGATCCAGGGCCACATCAGGAAAATGTGCTCTCAGGGAGAACAATGATGACAGGGTTAGATATAAAGCCATTTGTTAGGACTCAGAACGAGCAGGGTGGTGGTGGCATACGCCTTCAATTCCAGCACTTGGGAGGCAAAGGCAGATGGATCTCTGAGGCCAGCCTAGTCTACAGAGTGAGTTCCAGGACAGTCAGGGCTACACAGAGAAACCATGTCTCAAAAACCAAAAAGAAGAAAAAGTCTCAGAAAGTGGTGTATTACATCATAGTCTCTTTTAGGCAAAGACCTAGAGATTTTAAGGGCATACTTCACTACCCTCACTATTAAATAATAAAGTGCTGAAACTGTGAGGCATTATTCCCAGAAGCTTTGAGGAGAGTTCAAGGTATAGCAGGGTTTATCTCACAGAGATGTGCTTTTAACTTGTGTTTAATGAAAGAGGTTTATAATGGACACCTGAAAGCACACAGGGTTTCTTGTGGATTCTGTCAGGGTGAACTGAGAAGGGTAGGAACAGCCTGAGATGCAGATGCTTTCAGACTTGCAGGATTCTGAGGGCAAAGAGTGAGCTGCTAAATCTGCTTATCCTGGCCAATTTTATATCAACTGGACACAGGCTAGAGTCATCTAGAAGGAGGGAGCCTCAGTTGAGAGAATGCCTCCATAAGATAAGGTTATAAGGCATTTTCTTAATTAGTGGTTGATGTGGGAGAGCCCAGTGTGGGTGGTACCATCCCTGGGCTTCTATAAGAATCCCTGGGTTCTATAAGAATGCAGGCTGAGCAAGCCATGTGGAGCAAGCCAGTAAACAGCACCCCTCCAGGTCCTCTGCATCAGCTCCTGCCTCCAGGTTCCTGCCCTGTTTGAGTTCCTGTCCTAACTTCCTTCAATGACAAATAGCAATCTGCAAATGTAAGCCACCCTTTCCTCTCCAACTTGCTTTTGTTCATGGTATTTCATCATAGCATAGTAACCCTAACTAAGACAAGTTGGTACCAGAATTGTGGGATATGGAGGCCTGGCTTGTGAAGTTTTAGGGGAAGTTTAAAGACTCTATTGGGGTCATTTGTTATTGTGAATTAAGATTCTGTGGTTCTGGTTAGCTGGGACTGAAGAATCAGCTGTCATTAACAGGATACAGAACTACTAAAGTGAAACCTCTGCTTTGCTGGGATACTCGATGCTGGTCAGCCAGAGCAGAGAAATTGGCAGTGATTAAGAAGAGACCAGCATCGTTGAGATGGAATCTTCTGGGAAGTGTTTCTAGAGAGTCGACACACAGAAGCTGTGTTCCAGAGGCCACCAAGGCTGTACTGAGTGCTGGCAGTCAAACGTGGTAGTGTAAGCGTCACCTAGATAGTACAGGTTTTGATGGCATGAATGAGTTCATGGAAAGCAGCTGAAGCTTGGCACTGTGAGAGGACAGGAAAGGCCATTGGTAGATACAGCCTTGGTGGCCCAGGACTCAAAGGGTCTTGCAGAGTTGAGGCTTGGCACCGTGAAGAGAGCCTATGAGAGGCTGTTGGTGAAAGTGCAGCCCAGTTGCTGCAGAAGACCCCAGGGTTTTGGAGAGGCCAGAACTGTGGGATGACCACCAAGGACAACAGCAGCACTGGAGTGGAGCCAGCCAGAACTTAGAAGACAGCTGTGTGTGCTGCAGAGGGCAGAGTCGGAGAAGTGACCCAAGCCCTTTAGAGGAGCCCAGGAGATCGTGAGTGAATCCCAGATAGTGGGCATTGCCTTATTTACACTGATGGGATTTTTGTTTGACTTTAATTTGGTTATGAGTGTGCCCTGGATCTTCCCTCTTGAAAAAAGAAAATATTTAACTTATTTTTTTATTTTGCTGGAGCCCACAGTTGAGAGACTGAATTTTTAAGGAGATTTGGGGTTTTAAAAGAGATTGAATTTTAAAGTGTTTTAATTTATAAAGACTGTGGGGTTTTTTAAGTTTATAAAATGTTTGATGTTGTGACGCTGATGTTAATTTATGATCTTGGGGAGGAACAGGAAAGGAGAGGTTATGTCTTAATAGTGATATGTTTGTGTGTCAAGGTGACAAGGGTCAATTGTCCTGGTTAATTTTATGTCAACTTGACACAAGCTAAAGTCATCTGAAAAGAAGGAACCTCAGTTGAGAAATGCCTCCATAAGATCAGGCTGTAGACAAGCCTGTAGAGCATTTCCTTAACTAGTGATTGATGGGGAGGGCCCAGTCCATTGTGGGTGATGTGGTCTCTGCTGGTGGTCCTGGGTTCTATAAGAAAGCAGGCTGAACAAGCCATGAGGAGCAAGCCAGTAAGCAGCATGCCTCCATGGCTTCTGCATCAGCTCCTGCCTCCAGGTTTCTGCCCTGTTTGAGTTCCTGAGCTGACTTGCTTCAATTTTGAGCAATGATCTAGAAATGTAAGCCACCCTTTGCTCCCTAGTTTGCTTTTGTTCATAGTGTTTTGTCATAGCAATAGTAACCCTAGCTAAGACAGTGTGTTAATCTGTTGCACAGACTTCTGTATTCTGTGCTGACCTTCAAGTTGCTTTACCCAGTGACATGCTGCAGAATTGATGCTTTGTGACTTCTGAGCTTCTGTCAAAAGGGGCCTTGCAACCTTCTTTCTGGCTCTTCCAGAACATTGCTGCCTGTGCACAGGGCCAGCCTAGCCTCCTGAAGGGTGAGACTTCCATTGGAAAGAGGGAGGCCCTGATACCTCTGTCATCTCAACCATTCAGCCAACCCTTCTAAGGGCCCACATATAGTATGTGACGATGAGACCATCAGTTACCAGCCAATCATCATTCCCTGCATTCCACACTCCCCTACCCCACTCCACACCCACCACATTCCAACAACAACCTAATGCAAGTGCATAAAGGAGCCTAGAGGAGTTCACTAGCCAAATTGCCAATTCACAAAATTGCAATCAATTGAGTGCAATAACTTATTGGTGCTGGTAACCACTACATTTCAGGATGGTTTGTTACACAGCAATAAATAACCAAGATAGCCTTCAAAGGTACACATTCAAGATCAACCTCCCAAAAAAGTTTAAATGAATAGTACAAAATTCAAATAAGCAGGAGAGAGTAGAGTGAGCCAGGATCCAGGTTCCTTAACCAACAAGTCAAAGCTTTTTTCATACTTCCAGGCTGCTTCCTGTTACCTTTTCAACTACCAAAACATAAAAGAAAAATGGAATGGAATGACCTAAAGAAACTATGTAAAATGGCAAAGGGAAGGAAGTTTTAGTGGAAGAATATTAAACAAACATATCATTCAACTTACACCTAAATGAATATTTTCTATATATACTTGATCTGGGCATATTTTTGACATATATTAAACTATATGTATCGAGTTTCAAAACAACAAAGATTTTTAGCACATAAGAAACACCCTTTTAAAATGAAATCACATGAATTGCACCATCATCTGTGATTAGACTCTCCCCCAGAACTACACGTATGCTTCCATTTCAGAGTGCTGAACAGAGACACTGAGCATATGACGGTGAGCAAAAGCAGCTATGGACATGGAGACCATGTGGACGTCACAATCTTACATGCGTACAGCACTCCCTCTCCTCCTTCACAAATACACTGACATGTGCACAGTGGGAACCCATGGTGCAGAAATGAGGCAGATGTCCACGGATGAGGTTACACACGAACACAGGGAATCATGCCCCATCACACAGAAGGTGCACGCTTACCTTTTTCTGACATATAGCAGATATTTCAGCTGTAAGGGGAAGGTACACAAAATATCAACAAAGAAAAAGCCCGTTTTAAGTAAGGGCAACCATGAAGAGTAACAAAAAAAAATACAGTCTTAGTAATGCAAACCAATAGACTTCATCAAAAAGCTTGGATTTGCCTCATAAATTGTCATCTATATTTATTGGCCTCTATTTTCCCCCCAAAAGCACAAAAATACCTCTTTCTCGCTGTCCTAACAGATTTAATGTTTTATTGTGTGCTGAAACTATATCTCCTGTTCTCACGTCTAATTTAACCTTCTCAGATACGTTAAGGAAATCAGTCAAGTAGTCATACAACTTTGATCTCATGGGACAGCAACATTCAGAAGACTTAGGGGATCACTGAAGCCATCACTGATGAAGCCAGGAGAGCAGCTAAGTTCTCTGGGCTTCCTGTTTCTGCTCTTTCCATGACATTGATATGGAGTGATGGGCTGTGCTTAGCATCATGAGATGGTCTGAAATTCGAGACTGTAGGAAACACCTGTCTGGGTGTACGCTGACTTGAGCTATCAATATTAACTAGTGCAAAACAGCCTTGTGACTACTTATGAAAAATCCCTTATCAACACGAGGAGATCTGCTGGAGCAAGGCAGTCAAACTGCTGTCTGCTAATGAGACCAACTTTAATGTGTGCATAAGAATTCTTTTCAGTTGCCATACCAAGTGTTTCCATGGAAACTGGTATCTTGAGAGTAGTTGAAAATAACTTTTCCGAGAATCTATCACTATTTCCCTTAAAATAGTAAGGCCCCAAGAAATGGACTGACACTTTATTTATAGAATATTCTGTGTTACACTAACTCAAAAGATTAAAGGAATGTGTTTCCCAGACCCTGCCTATAAATTAGGAATTAATGAATACAAAAATCAGTAAAATGTATAACTTGGTGTTTAAAACTCATTTTATATAACCTTTTGATAACCTACTATATGCGTTAAATAGTCTGATGTGAACCAAAAGGTCTATCAATTCTTCCACAGACGAGCATCATCTAAATATGAGGGCCAGAGTTCTGGAACAAGTCTTATATTTAACAGGTGCTAGTATATTAGAAACTGAACACTGACACATGTTCTTAGAGAGCCAGCTACTCAGGAGGCAAGAGGCTGCTTGAATCAGGGAATTGAAGTCCTACCTAGGCAATATAGCAAGAGCCTATCGGTTATGAAAACAAAATGAAAGAAAAGCAAGCCGGCCAGGGTGGGGCATGCGTGTTCAGTACTCAGGAGATAGAGACAGGAAAATTCAGGGTTCGGTGCCAGCCTGAGTGACATTAGTAAGACCTTGTCTAAAAAGAAACCAACAAAATACAGTGACATGTATTTCTGAATGTGACTCTCCAACATCAGAGCGCCAGAGGCTCACTAGGAAAGTGGCCTGATGTATGCCTCTGTCCACATCACAAGCCCATATCTTCCTATAGACGAAGCAAATTTCCAAAATGTCCCTGGAAGGAAATGGAGACTGACAGCATCGATCCGTGTGACGGGTGGCACTCATTAAATTGATTCCTCCCTTAAAGTTGAGATAACCTAATATTAAAAGTTGGATTTTAAAGAAGTAGTGTAATCTAAATAAAAACAGGAGTTCATGGCCTAAGTCAGCATCAGGCTTCCTGTGGCCTCTCCTGCTGGTCCCTTCACTCTCTGTGTCTACAGTCACAGTCTGTGCTGTGTGTGTAAGCTGGGGGGGGGGGGGTAGTATGCCTCAAGCTTTCCTACCCATGTCTGTCCTCAGCTTTCCTGAGCACTTTTGCTTTTCGATACAGCCCTGATAAGGAAGCTGGAATAGCCACCTCTCTGTGTGTGGAGACCTATCAACTCCTAGCAGACTCTAATGGGCTCCAAGGAGCATCACACATCTTATCTTTTTATTACAGTGCACTAGATATGCCTTATCCCTATCTTATTGATTGGGAGACAAGCTCTCACAGCAATTAAAGGACCCTGTCCCCTACCCCCAAATACAGAGCCAGTAACAGTAGCAGGGAAAGGGGGCTGTGGTTCCCTTTCTGATCCAGCAAAATAACACGTCATTGGTAGCACCTGTTCAACACACAGAATGTTCCTCAAGACACAACTCAGCAGGAATTAAGCCATATATAACACTGATTGTAATATCCAACCTTAATTTTTGGTAGAATTGATAGCTCCTTCCCTTGTCATTAAGTGTTTAGACAATATTATAAGCAAGACACTGATATAATGCTGCAGGTCAGTGAATATTCCTAAAATATGAGGCTTTGGTTGCTGTCTTTATAAAATAGCACAAAAGGAGATAAATCAACCATGTCATTAGTCATGATTACTCATTATTCATCCTTTCCCAAGAACACCTTACCTTGTGGCAGGAGAACATCAATCAACCACTCGCTGTGGTCCCTAGGAAGAAAAATGAAATTGGTTTCTGAGCTTCACTGGAATGTTCCCCCTGTGCATGCACGTCTGTGAGTTATACACTACTGCTCAAAGCTTTTCACGGGAAGTGGAATTAAGAGCGCTATCATGATAAACTTTTAAGGCATCTAATGCATTCCAGTCAGTCTATACATTACAGGCATTTCCTCATATTCAGTTGTCTTTAAATGATGCTTTCCAGATGTTAGGTACACCAAGCAAAACATGGGCCATATGCACAAAGCCAAGTGATACCTTGAAGGACAAAGAGACCCCTGGAGTGACAACATGCTGGCTTTGGAAACTCCAGTTTCCTCCAGCATGGCGCTTTCCCTGCAGCCTTCTTAAGAGGGGCTGCTTCAAAATCAGAGCTGCTCCATTACATGGAATTGCCTTCCTGAGTTCTCTAAAGACAGACATGACAACTTTTCAAAGCTGAAACAGCCCAAATAACAGCTCACCACATTACACGTCAGACAAATTAATCTCTCAGCAAGGCTGGCAGGAAAGTTGAGTGCAAACGACTTCCATTGCTGTCTGGTAGAGGGGCTCATACCTACCCTGCAATCCTCTCGCTGCATTCTTCGCAGAGATACAGTGGAGGTGGCTTGTCACCCAAAGCTACCGACAAGGAAGGGTCTATACACATCTGAAACAAATGACAATGCAGAGTCACCCTCCCTGCTCCCGTGTACCACATCCCCAGCCGAGGAGACGCATACCGTGTGTTGACAATGACAGAGTGTTAGTGTGGAGCCAGAATAAACTGTTTTAGTAAACCCCACCTGCTCTGCTGAGGAGCCCACACTGGGGATAGAAATGTGGCTGCCAGAGTTCCTCTGTCTGGCTATTTGCAATTCAAGTATCAAACACTGTCAAGAAATCTTCCCTCCTGCCACAAAGCTGAAAAATCCCCTTGTTCTCCGGCTGCTCAACTGGGTTACAAAGCCCAGCAATCTCTCTTTAGGAAAGGAAACTCTATCATTAAGATTTCAAAACCATTAACTGACATCAAAATGCTGACAATAGAGATGTCCGCAGGGAATCTAGCACTGAGGGGTTCCTTTCCTGGCACCTGAACCTCAACTTGGACTCACACATTCAGTGTTGTATCTTCACTTTTCTCCCTGCCTCTAACTAGCAGCTCGTTTACACACACACACACACACACACACACACACACAGAGAGAGAGAGAGAGAGAGAGAGAGAGAGAGAGAGAGAGAGAGAGACCCACCTTGTTGTCTGTGCCTAGCACAGAAACATGTTCCGATGTCAGGATATCTGGATGTTTTCAATCACATCAACAGTCAGGCTACTAACTGTGCTTAAACTTTCCATCAATTAAAGTTTCCAGTATTTCCAAAAGCCATCCTGCATTCTGTGCCTGTGCTCACTAATAATATGCCTATGATTTAGCTGAGTGCCCAGGTAATGTGTCTGGTACACAAATGCTTCTGGAATGTCACCATCTTTAGCTTTTTGCACTGACTTGAAGGGGAAGAATGACCTATGTTTACAACCCCACCTATAATTCAAAGCTAAAATCTTGAGACATTTTAGTGACAGGATCAATACCAAAACTGCTAGATTTAAATAACTAAGCCAACAAAGCTCATACATTGCATATTAGCTGATGCTAACAATCTACTGTGAAATATTTCCTATGTAAATTTCTTGATTGTTTAGACACAGTGAATACTGTTCGGTCTGTGAGAGTGGCAGTTTTCCCACAAATGGCCGAAGAGTAAGTATTGTAGGTTTTGTGAGCCAAATAGTCTCTGTGTCTCAACTCTTCAGGTGTTGCATAAAAACAAGCACTCCATAAGCAGATGAACAAAGCTGCATCCCAATAAAACTTTATTGACAATAACAAGCAGCAGCCACATTAGCAGTGGCCACATTAGCAGCAGTACATGGTTTGCTGACCCTGTCTTACATAATTCTCTGGGCTTCAGCCAATTTCATAAAGTGAACTTTAAATGGAACCAGGAATAACCAAAAGTGGAATGTGATATAAGACTTTAAGTTCTGACTTGTTTTCAGCCCTATCCCTATGGCAACGGTCGGCTCCTACTTAAAAAGTGCTGTTCCCTGGGACAAATCATTAAAGCCTCATACTGCAGTGTCTATGGTAGAGTGGGCTTTGCTGAGGACTCGTGTTTCCCCAAGCATCCCTGTGCACCCCGTGTAGATCTCCTGAGCACTGTTACTTCACTCTTTCCCAATAAGTCATTGAAATGACACCAGACAAAGTACGTTTTACATTCCACCCAAAAGGAAAAATTCCTGGGATGTTAGAATGACCGTCATTAGAGACTGGTTGCCTGACTTTTGACCTGTTATGTTACTTAATTAATATGCATGGTCAGTTCTGTTCTACTAATAGGTTTGTGTCTGGCTGTTGCATTAAAACAAACAAACAACAGAAAAAAAAAAAAAAAAAAGACTGGTTGTAGGCCAGGCACAACACCTTTAATCCCAGCACTCAAGAAGTAGAGGCAGGTGGATGATCTTGGAATTTGAGGCCAGCCTGCTCTACATAGTGAGTTCTAAGCCAGGCAGGGCCATCTAATGAGACTCTGTCTTAAAAAATCAAAGAGTGTTTATAATCTATGCCCAATGTACAGGCTCAGGAAGACAGATAAAGGAAGAGTTTAAAAAGCTCACCCTCCTTCATTCTGTGATAACCTTTTTATGGGTATTACTAGCTATTTTTCAACTCCAATGTGACCCTGTATCTAAATAGACTGAATCTGTGTCGTACTATACAGTCTCTCAGCTCTCCTACCCAACAAGCATCAGGCATTGGAGACCCTGCATCTCTGTATTCTGTGGGGGTGGTGGGCCCTTAGGAGCAACCATGCTGGGAAGAGTAAACCCCACGGAGGCAGGCCTGCTATAGTGCAAAACATGGCCCCACGTAGAAAGTTTTGCCCAGAATGTTAGCTTTTTAAAAAATGAAACACTGGAACTCAAAAAAATAAAATAAATAAATAAATAAAAAAGATTTGGCAGGAATGAGTACGCAATGAGGATGTCTTCTGGGCAGATCTAGGTAGTGGCTGCAAACATCTGAAGGTACTGAATGCCAACTGTTTACTTTCAAATGGTTACTTTCACATTTGAACAATTTCTATATGAATTTCCTCACAATAAAGAAAGCCTACCAAAGGCAGGCTGGTTGCACCTGGCCTCCAGGACTGGTTTTTGGCATAGAAGTAAGGTCAACCCAGATGAATGGGCTGGGCTGTATGCCTAGAAGAGGAGAAAATCTGATTTCTCCTTTCTGTGATTAGATGGCCAGAAAGCATTACTAACCAGGATGTCAGAGGACTCTAGAGAATGTAGTCTGGCATAAAAGTAAGAAAGAAAAAAAAAAAACAAACAAACAAACAAAGAAACCTGTAGCAGGCAAGAAGAGGGAAGGGAAGATACAAAAACAAAAGTGGTAGCCATGTAGGTCTCCTGCTATGAAAAGCCACCAGCTCCATGAACCACGTGGGATCCATTATGTGTTTGCTCAAACACCCTCATACAAAGAAAGACTTTGAGCTCCACCCCTTCTTAAGCTCAGAGAATATGTATGCAGTGCATGCAAAGCTGGTGCTTCCGTCCATGGCTCACAGTCATCTGCTCTTGCTTAGGAGTCCTTCAGTTTTCTGTCATTAAAGGCAAGCATCCAACTTAACGACACAAGGAAATCCTCTGATAGATGAAGCATGGAGATAGCAATGCTTCCATTGTCCCACAGCAAGTTGTTAGTTCTTTTATAGTTACCGCATCTCACTTTACCTGTTCTTTGTCCCTATCAGTGACAGCACTCGTTTTCTATTATTTAAGCATCAACACAGTCTGCCTAGACAAGGGAAACAGACTCCAACACCACCAGTTTCTCAAGAGGACCCGTAAATGCTCCTATCTTCAGCCAGCACCCACTGCTCACAGTGCGACACTCACCCATGCAAATCCCAACCTGCTCAAGCCACCTGCGTATCCTGCATCTAACAAATAGACTCCGAGCAATTTTGTTTGTTAAGACGTGTGATTACTCCTCTGAATATCCAACTTCCAAGACTCAGTTGCCATAGGATTAACAATGTGTACAGAAAAGAAGGAAGCTGAGAGTTAGGGATCCAGCTCTGTCTCTAATTTTATGCTAATTGCCCAATGGCAGCATGAAACAGTTTCCTTACCTCTAGTGTGACCTACTGTGTGCATGCTATGCAGACCTCTCTGTCAGCTATCCACATCCATGATTTGAGCTAGGACTTAACAACCTTGTATATTTCTGTCTTACCACTCCCAAATTTGCATAGTCACACAGCAGACCCTCTGAAGTGATAACTTATAAGGAATAGGGGTTGTGGGGGGTGGATTCTGAATGTACTGGCTCAGATAGAAGCCAGTTAAGACAAGGTATGTGTTCATCAGCATTCTTCTGATAATTAACTCAATGTCATACCACACTTGGCTGTGAATTCACAGCCCCAACTCACAGACACCATCATTACTCTTGCCCAAATACAGTTGCGTTGAACACGGAAGAGCTTGAGATCAACCACAGAGCTCTGCTCTATGGAGATGCATGCAACTTACTCCGTTCACTCAGCAGTTTACTAACTGAGCCACCGAGAACCAAGCTTGGGAAGCAGTACCTTCACAGCCGGCTTGTTAATTGCATTGTGGCATTCGATGTGCTGGCAGTGGATGGGATTCCAAGCTGTAAAGCAAAAGAGAGCCAATGAAGAAGATCTCTCACAGAAATTGTTTATGCCCCAGTAAAAAACACAGTGGATATTTCACTAGTTTTCTTTATACTACATAGAAACATCATCAAATGGTATCCTAACAGAATCAATCACCTATGAAAAAAAGTTAAAATCAGGCAAAGACATGGCAACTCTATCCACCTTCCCCAGAAGTAAGTGAGGTACTCAGGACCACAATACTTCACAATGTTACAGCATTGATGAGTTCTCAGGGTGCCCCAAGGATATTTTCACTGGATTCCCCAACAGCTCAGCAGATTCCTCAGTTCATGTCATCTCATAAAAATAAGTTAAATTTTAAAAGATTATGTTGCCTGATACAGTCACAGGCTGGGTAAATCCAAGCTGAGACTAGACCCTGCAACACTAGCTAGTTCTCAACCCTGGCTCACTCACTATGGAGCGCTATGCAAACAAAATGTCCTATGCTTTTAGCACTAGGAGCTTTTCAAATGGGTAATGATGTGATGGGTCAGAAGGGATTCTCCATCACTCCAGTTCCTGCCCCATCTCCTTCACAGGGAGACTGTAAAGATGAATGTCTTGCCTGAAACACTAAACGTCAGCTAGCCTGCTGATACCTGTACCCAAGTCCCCAGCCCAGTATATATAAAGAATGAGAGGGAAAACACAAAGTGACCTGAGATGGACCAGGAAACACTCATAACCAGAAACTGCCCTTTACACAGTCTAGTGTGCTGAACAGCACGCTGTCATTTAAATGATGTAAAACATTTGTATGCTTAAAAGTAGACCCTTTCTGAATGGCCATGTTCTCATCTTATGGGAAAACAGGACAATTAATTTTAAAAGGGAACAAGAAGTATTGACTAGAAAACAGTCCTCTAATCACAGGTTTGTTTTAGCTTGCTTTTGAGGGAAAAAGAAATGAATAAATGAAGAATCATTTGCGTATAGGTATTCTGTAATCAGATTTCTCTCCAACGTGTAGTGAAAGAAAGCAGGATGTGGAGACTAGCAGCAAATTTCCTTCTGCAATGGGAGAAACTTCACAATTGCCTTTAAACTGTGCCCTGCTGCAAGTACATGGGACAAATGCCCTGTTTCTCCAACCTATACTCATGAAAGACCTAACTAATTCATTACAGCATTCTTCCTGCTGAGTTCATAATGAATCTTCAATCCTTCTTCCCCCTGAACTCTAGTTACCACAAGTCAAAGCAGGGTTGGCATACACAGCGGCATCTGCTGACCTCCCTGAACTCATCTATTATGAGAATAAGTCATATTTAAAGCATGCCCACTGCTAAGGCACAGGCACAGATAGATCAACATATGCAATAGCCATGACACTGTATCATTGTTCTAATGACTCCTGCTCTGTGGTTGAGAGAAATGTATGAAAGGACCAATTCCTTTCATTTTTTTTTCATCCATTTTACCCACGTCATTGAGTTAACAACAGGCTCTAGGATAGTCCACTTTAGTAATTTTTCAACTTTGATAAAACTTCCTAACCCACAGATCCTAGAAGCTCAAGAAGTTGTTGTCAAGACACAGCAAAGGAAAACACATCAAAATTCATTAAAATCAAATTGATGGAAAACTTTTAAAAGCAGCCATTAAAGACAAAAGAGACATTACTTATAGGAGAATAAAGATAAGAAAGGTTGCTGATGTCTTCTCAAAAACAGTGCAAACTGAGCCATAAGGAAGTCAAGCTAAAACTGGTCTGGAAGTTTCCTGCCTCCTGGCTAGCCTTCACAGTGCTGGCAGGTGCTGTGCAGCCTGCAGGGGAAACTATCATCAACAGTGTTATCCAGCCCTAGGCCTTGTGTGCAATACCAACCAGCCCGGCAAGATGCAAGTAGATGCCTACAACCTCTGTTAGGAGTGTAGGCAACCACTCTCTGATGGCATTTAAGGCCACTCCACAGGAGGGCATTCATGTCTGCTACTATAAACATAGTCAAAAGCCTGAATGAAGATCAGGGGTTGGGGATTTAGCTCAGGGATAGAGCACTTGCCTAGCAAGCACAAGGCCCTGGGTTCGTTCCTTAGCTCCCCCCTCCAAAATAAAGCTGGGAAAGTGGGGGGGGGGGTCATAAGTGCTAATAGGGAAGCTAACTTGTTGTTTTGCTAAATGCACATGATGTACCCATCAAAGCGCCTTCTAAATACCTGTGTTTATTTCCATAGGATAGTGCTGCTATCAGCTTTGATTGGAGATGCTTTCGTTTGCAATGGACAGAAGTCATTACAGAGACTCATAATCAGTACAAGTGGTGAGAAAAGGTGACTGTTGAATGCTCAGTTATAAATGGAATACGACCACACACACACACACACACACACACACACACACACACACACACACACACACCAGGCTCACGGAACATCGTGAAAGAAAGGGCAGAAAGAGTGTAAGAGCAGGAGGAAATGGGGGCATGGTGTGGAACACTGACTTCCCGGCACAACATGGATTGAACGCACAACAGCTGTGATTACCTACTTGAGAAAGATCTACACAATCCCTGTCAACAACCTGAAGGGACCTGTGGGGCTGAGGATTTACACAGTTAATGGTTGGCAGTACAGAGAAAAGATGTTCTGATTGGTGGAGTTACTGGGAAGGTTCCCAAGCTCCTGTAAGCAGCCCCTCCCCCATGCGGCTGTAAGTAACCCTCCTGAACTCATTCCATCATCAAAAGAAAAGGCTATTGAAAGTAGAAGAGGGGCTAGCCGGGGAAAAGGAAGGAAATCAGTGGCAGTTGGCGGAGCAGAAGAGATGGCAGTGGGGCGGATGAGATGGAGAACATTAGTACACATATGAAAACACCATACTGAAATCCACCATTGTGTATAATTAATATTTTTTTTAAAACATTTTTTAAAGCCAGGCGGTGGTGGTGCACGCCTTTAATCCCAGCATTTGGGAGACAGAGGCAGGCAGATCTCTGTGAGTTCGAAGCCAGACTGGTCTACAGAGCATGCTCCAGGACAGACACAAAAACTACACAAAGAAACTCTGTCTCGAAAAAAAAAATTTTTTTTAAATGCACAATAGAAGACACTAGAACCATATCCTCCATAGAGTAAAAAAAAAAAAGGCCGGGTGTTGGTGGCGCACGCCTTTAATCCCAGCACTCGGGAGGCAGAGACAGGCGGATCTCTGTGAGTTCAAGGCCAGCCTGGGCTACCAAGTGAGTTCCAGGAAAGGCGCAAAGCCACACAGAAAAACCCTGTCTCGGAAAACCAAAAAAAAAAAAAAAAAAAAAAATCTCAGCTTAAAATATTCCTCTGAAATATACACTAAACAAAAGCTATTTGAGATGAAGAAGAAAAGGAACAAGGGGCCAAGTGAAAATGCATTCCTGTATCAGCATGTAAGTCAGTACATTATCATCTGAAGGGAGACTGTGAGGTAATGGTTCACAAGCCTTAGAGAAAAAAATTAAATAAGTAAAAACTGCTAATCCAATATAGAAATAAAATTGAATATTAAAAAAATTAATCCCAAAAGTTGAGATGTTAGTAAAGAACAAATGAGCTAATCATAAAGCTGTGGGCCAAAGATGAGCCCACCCCTCAGCAATCACACCTCGAGTGAGCTGGACAATGGGCACATTTCACGTACATGATCTAAAAGGCAGAGACTGTGAAATGAGAATCTTTCAAAAAGCATGACTCTATTATACTCATATGAGAAACACTCAAAAGACACACACGAAATGGATAAACAGAAAACTGTGCCATATAAACACTCATGCACAGAATCTGGAGTCTCTACATAAAGGTCAGGCAAGCTGAGCCCAGACAAGGAATATGAGCAGAAAAAGAACCATATTCCACAAAGATGGAAGAGCCAGGAGAGCGAGGCACGGGCCAACCATGAAGGTGGGCGCATTTATTGAACGGACAGAACCAACAAAAGCAGTCCGTAATGACAGCTATCAGTCTCAACACTCTCTTCTCAATTCAGTAATTGATGAAATGAACGGACAGAAAATCAATAACGTTGAACAGATGAAACAAAATTCTCACATGGTAATTAATAATAACAGGGTTCTCTGTACAACCACCCTGAATACACAGTATTTTAAACCACACGAGTAACATTTACTAAGATGCACGATAAGAATCAGAACTTTAGACGGAATTATATTATAGCACATAGTGTTCGCAAGTTCTTTGATGACCCTGGAATTCAACTAGAAAGCAACAACAAAGAAGTCTCTGGAAAAATCCTAAGTATTCACACACTTTAAATTACTTCTAAGCAACACATGAATTAAAGTTCCCCTTCGACTCATGCTATGATTCACGTAATTAACACTCACAAGACATGTTAGAAAGTATGCAATACCGTGATATAACAAATTTCTGACATACATAACAATTTTGTGAGATACAATGGAAATAACATGAAAAGGGACATTTATAGCTTTAAATTCTTATGGTAAAAATACCAGAGGACTAAAAATATTTATGCTGTTTCTTTATGAAGATGGAAAAATACAAAATCAAGTGTAATATTAAAAAGAGGAAGAAAATAATTCAGACACAGACAGAAGTTAGTAAAACTGAAAACAGAGAAACAGTATAGAAAACAAATAAAACCAAGAGCCAGTTCTTTGGGGAAATCAATGAAATTGATAAGCTTTCTAATCAACCTGGTGAAGAGGGAAAAAATGAGATATTATATAAGTTACCCACGTCTGAAATGAAAGGTAGGGGTCACTGCAGACCTATAGACACCAACAGATCTATGAATTGGATGAAATGTCCATATTCTCCAAAAGACACAATTTTAAAATATGTCCCAATGAAAACTATGGATTCCAAGTAACCCTAGAACTATCACAGAAATTGAATTCATAACTTAAAATCTCCCCGTTAAAAAACAAACAAACAACCCCTCCCGCCCCGAGTCCAGATGGCTTCAGTTGGAATTCAGGATCCCATGGAAAAGTAACTCTTGGAAAAGAGAAGTGCTTGAGACTCTTCTCAATTCATATCATGTGGCTGGAATTGCTCTGTCAACAGGACCACATGACACATGACAATTAAAAAACTATAAATGCCCCTCATAAATACAGCTTCAAGAACACTTCATGAAAATCTGGCAATAAAATACAGCATGACAATATGGAGTTTATCCCAGTAATTCACAGTTGGTTCAAAAAATGCAAATCAAATTAATGTAATTTGCCATATTAGGAGCATAAAAAGAAATCATATGGTCAGCTCAGCAAAAACAACAACAACAAAAAAAAAAAAAAAAAAAAAAAAAACAGGAAACATTTATCCCAAACTGACCTTCATTGATTAACAATCTCGGTGAAGAACAGACAGGAATTGCCTTAATCTGATGTGCAAGAAAAGCATCTGTGAAAAAATTATTGCTAACACCATGTTTAATGGTAAAACCTCAGTACTCCCTCCCACCCACCCGCATCTCCGCCACAGCTGGGGAGGACAAGGATGTCCACTCTCAGTATGTCTGTCAGGCACTTGTATGCTCCCAGGTAGCACAGAAGGAAGGACAGAAAAAAACAGATGCAAAGAATGAAGAGCAGGGAAAGAGGCTGAAACAAAGACAGATGGATTAAAAAGGAAATGGAACTTAATAGCATCCTTATTGGGCCCGAGGAGGCGGCTGAGCAGTTAAGGCACCTACCACTCAAGCACTCGGGGTTCCATCCCCAGAGCTCATGTAAGTAGGGGTGTAGGCAGCAGCAGGCACAGCGGCCAGTCTGTAATGCTAGGCTTGGAAGTGGAGACAGGGGACCCCTGGGGAAAGCTGGCTAATAAGGTCAGCTAGATCAGTGAGCTCTCCTTTAGACTTAGAGACCCCGCCCCAGTAAAAACCAGAAGGAACAACTGAGAAAGACTGGCGAAACCCTGGGGCCTCTGAGCTAAGGAATAAACACATGCACGCACACACAGTGAGCACACATACAAATGCTCTAGCCCAACACACAGAGAGTCACATGAAAAGAAAAGGGGAAAGTATCTTTATTTTCAGAGCACATAATAATTTTTAGCACGTGACTGTATCAAGGGTTCAGGGCTCAAAATCAAGTCATTTCTACACATTAGCAACAAACAAATAGAATAAGTTTTGGCATTATTTACAGTAATAACCCAAGCTATAAAACATTACAAATAATTTTAACAAAATAACTCTAACATCTGTACACACCAAAAAAAAAAAAAAAAAAAATGAGCAAACACTGATGAAAGAAAAATTTTAAATACCTAAATAAGGGGGACATGGTCTATGTCTATAAATTAAAAGGCTCAATATTGTAAAAATATCAATCTTCCCACATTAACCTATATATTCAATATTTAAATTCTTATTTAAAAACCCAAGCAGATTATTTTATAGAAATAACAAGATCCATGAAGATGCGAAGGACATCACATGATTTCAAAATATACTTTATTATGTGGGATGTATGCATGTGCACCTTTCATGTGTGTCTGCATATGCACGTATATGAGTGTGCATGTGAAGTCAAGAGGTCAACATCAACTGTCTTCCTCATTTTTTTTCTCCACCATATGTTTTGAGACAGGGTCTCTCCCTGATCCTGGAGCTCACCAATTCAGCAAAACTGGCCAGTCAGCAAGCCTCAGATAGTACCCACCGCCTGCCTCCCTAATACTGAAGTCACAAGTATGCACTGCTATTGCCCGACTTTTTACATGGGTGCTGGAAATTGAAACCCGGGGTCTCGTGCTTCCATGGAAAGCATTGTACTGACTAACCATCTTGACAACCCCTCAAAACATGCTATAGAGCTGAGGTGATAGGATATAGTTATGGCACTAGAAGAGAGAGGTAGGGCAAAAGAAATACACCGTTTGAGAAACACACCTGAAAACTAGGTGGTCAATTACTTTCCAAAGAAGAAAATCAAAATCAATTCAATGTGAAAAAGATATTATTTTTCAACAACTTGAGTTGGAATAACTGGGTCTCTTTAGAGAGAAATTCACTGTTCCTTCTCACACTAGTCCTAAACTCTATTCCAAATGGATCATAGTGTAAAACAGCAAACTCCCAGATGCACAGGAGAATTTCTTGATGGGTCTCTTGATGCAAACTTATCATCTCAGCTACCTCGGGAGGCTGAAGGAGAAGTTCAAGGGCAGCCTAGGCACAGAGTGAGTTCAGGCCAGCCTCAGTGAGGCCATGCCCCTAAATACAAAGCTAAAGAGGGTAGGTGTGGTTTGGGATGGCAATCTCATCTGACACGCACAAAGCCCTGAATTTGATCCTTAATACTATAAGAACAGAGAGGAAAATGAATTTCTTTACAATCCTCATAAAGACAAAGGAAGCAGTAAAGAAGACACTGATCAATTTTAATGTATCAAAATGTAAAATTCCTGTTTAGGCTAGAGATACAGCAGCCTTGAAAACCTGGGTCCAATTCTGAGTGGAAAAAATTTATTTAAAAGACAAAAAATAAAGATCAACCAAAAAAATTACATTAAAGGAAACATGCCAAAGACTGGAGGAAACATACCTGAGAATTTTCTACTCTATGGATGAGCACATGAAAGCTGTGTGTGCCAGAGCACATGACCTCTTCAAATCAGAAGTAAAAACACATAGAAATCCAAAGTCTCCAGGGAGACAAACAGAGTGGGACAAAAATGGAGTTGGGTAAGACATGGGTAAAATGTACACAAACTAAAAATAAAACAGCAGAATTAGAAATCCTTGCTTAAAGGAAAAAAACAACAACAACAAACTTGTTGTTGTATCCCAGAACTTGGCCTCTGCCTTTGTATGTTGGAATAACTGGGCTGCACTACCACTATAGGTTATTGGAGCTGATGCTGGGTTAGGATATATAGTAAGTTACAGAGTAAGAGGCAGTGAGAAGCTAAGAATCCAGAGGAGAATGAGCATGTGAATTAGTGATAATAATTGCTACAGATTACAGAAGATAACATTTTGACAGCCAGGCAGTGGTGGCACTCGCCTTTAATCCCAGCACTTGGGAGGCAGAGCCACGCTGATCTCTCTGAGTTCAAGGCCAGCCTGGTCTACAGAGCAAGTTCCAGAACAGGCCCCAAAGCTACACAAAGAAACCCTGTCTCGAAAAAAAAAAAAAGACATATATAACAATCATTGGTATTCCTGAGGAACATGCCTGAATAATTGGAAAAAAGGCAATAATTCACACTTCATTAGACAAAAATTTTTTGAAAAAGTACCCAAATTTTACATTGAAAGGACTTCACTGGGTACTCAGTAGGTGAGGTACTCAATGGGTAAAGGTGCTTACCACCAAGCAGGAGGACCTGAGTTCGAGCCCAAGCACCCACATGGAAGGAAAGATTCAAATCTTACAAGGTGTCCTCTGACTGCCAACTGTGTGCTATGGTACATGTACACATACATACAAAATTAATAAATGTAAAAAAGTGCCTCACACTACAGACAAACATCAAGGAAAAGATATTCAACCTCAAAATGTTCATGAAATTTTTAAAAACAAATAAAGAAAAACAAGATTTCTATAAAAGACAAAAATTACAGTGGTCTAAAATTCTTCTTCCATAATCCTACATACCAGAAAACAGTGGACAAATATTAACATACCTTTCAAGATGGAGCAGATTTTTCATGTGTAAAGCCATAGGAAGACTTTTTAAATATGCTCAAGCTTTAAAAAAGACATGAAAAGTCTATTCCATTGCTGAGAATATTTTCTTTACTGTTTAGTGGCAAGGATGCAGTCCAAACACTTGGCAAGTGACAAAAGGCTGATGGAGAGATCAAGGTCAGCCTCAACTGGAACACCAAGTTCCAGGATTGCCTGGGCTATATGAGACCTTGTCTCAAAAAACAACACAAAATGAAATTAAAATGCTATGAAGCATACAAAAGACCCAGAAAATGTAACCCATAACGGGAGGGGAGGGGGTGAGAAGAAGGAGACTTTTAGACCCATTCGGAATTAGGAATAAGGATTTTAAAATAAGTACTTTAGGGTTGTTTAAAATTATAGACAGACAGATTGTTAAAATAAGGATTCCAACAGAGAAACGAAAATTCTATTAAAAAGTATTAAAAGAAATAGAACATACAAAATCAATAATTCAGCAGGTGGACTTTTAAAAACATTGTACACAGCAAGAAGAAAGCAGGGATCAATGGACTGAAATACAAGCCAGTATAATCCTCACTCAAGTACAGCTAGTCTTGTGTGCACATGTGCTCACATGTTTCTGTGGGTGAGTGTGTGTAGGTGTAGGTGTGTGGTGGGTGCAGGAGTGTGCGCACACACACATATGGAAGCCAGAAGTCAACTTTAGTGTCTTCCTTGGACACTCTTCACTTCAGGCTTGGAAACAGGGTTCCTCCCTGGAGCTGGAGCTAGAACTGACCCCCTCATACAAGAGAGTTCCTGTCCCTGCTTCCCTCCCCAGCACAATTTAGACCACCCCACCCAGCTTAGCATGTGAGTGCTGGCATCTGTGCACACACCCTCACACCTGTGTGTTAAGCACTTTCTTAATTGAACCATCTCTCCAGCCACCCTCCATGTATACACACACACACACACACACACACACACACACACACAAAGAGAGAGAGACAGAGAGACAGAGACAGAGAGACAGAGAGACAGAGAGAGAGGCTATAAAACTTCTGGAGGTAAAATTCAATACCTTTGAGTCTCTGGACAAGAAAAGGAAAGACTATCCAGATAGAATGGCACCCAAATTCTTGTGATACCAACAAGAGGTATAAAGCCACATACCCTGAATCCCAGCAGATCTCAAGCAGAGTAAATACAAAGATAACCACACTGCAAGCATAAAAAAAAAAAAAAAAATTAAATACCAAACATCAGGAAAGATGCAAAAAAAAAAAAAAGCATTACATGAAAAGCTACACTGATTTCCTCTTAGAAACAGCAAACTGACAAAATTAAATAATGTTAAATGAGAAAATCAACATTCAATAATTACAATGAAATTAAGATAAAAATTTTCAGATAGCTGTAACTCAAAAACATAGAAATTAAACAATACTCCCCCATACACCACAAACAAAGATCTAGGGACAAAATTTTTAAATATCTGAATGAGTATTAGTAAAAATACAACACATGGGGGGGTGGAGAGGTACCTCAGCAGCTAAGACTACAGGCTGCCCTTTCAGAGGACCCAGGTTCAATTCCCAGCACCTACATCAAGCAGCTCACAACCTCTGTAACTCTAGCTCCAGGGGATGGCTGCCCTCTTTGGGCTTCTGTGGACATTAGGCATGCATGTGGTACATACATACATGCAAGCAGAACACGCATATACATAATGACAAAAAAATTACAAAAATATTTATAAAAATACAGAACGTCAAAGCCTGTCGGATACAATGTGTGTAAAACTTAGAGAAAACTGGTGATTTATAATAGATAAACAGAAATCATTTTAATGTTAAAATCAATAGTCTAAGCATTCTCTACAAATCTTTTTAAAAGAGAGAGAGGAAAAATAGACAAAATTCAGCTCCAGGAAGTATTAAAAGATGAAATCATAAAAGCATAACCTTTATCCGTGCTCTCTGGTTTTGATTTATTTTAGTTTATATGAACATTACGATAAAATTTCAAGATAAGGGTTTTAAATAACTGGAAATGAAACTTCCTGAAACCAATCAATAGATGCAGATCCCAACAGCTGACGTGGTGGTGAAATACCCCTGCAGTTAGGAACAAGCTACGTTGTGTATTCTTCCACATCTGTGTACCAGACCATCAGCTCTGAGGGTCTCGGACCAGGAAACAAGGAGGAAGGATGGTACTGAGTGGGTACAAGGATTGGAAAGGACTGGCATAGAGGGTCTGCATGAGAAACCCAGGCAGGGCCACAGAGGTGCTTCCCAAGCCAGCCTGGCGATCTGAAGTCGATCCCCCAAGCCCATGTGAAAGCAAACAGAGAGAACAAACTTGATGAAGCTTTTCTCTGATCTCCACACAAAAACTATAGCACATGAGCCCATACACACTCTTCAAACACGCATATGCAACAATAATACATTTTAAATTTTAAAAAAAGGCGATCACCAACTACTGTACAAACCACTGAATTGCATAAGATGTTCAGCGTAGTTTCTCGTCTATTGGCCCCAAGTTGAAAACAACCCAAATATTGATAAAATAGGACATTTGGAAAATGAAAAGAACTAATACCTTTAACAATAAGGATTAAGCTCAGTAATACTGTGTTGATGAGTGAAGTCAGACAGGAAAAGTATATGGTCTTCCATTTTATTTGCACGTATACCTGAATTAGATGATTACATGAATTCTATTAAAACTGCACCAGTAATTGCCCATGGGTACAAGAGGGTTGTGCTGATCAGAAGGGACAGGCTATGATTTCCTGCTTTGTTATTGTTATTGCTGTTTGTTTGTTTTGTCTTAATGGTGACCACAAGAGCATCATACATTGACTAAAATTGGCACATCAACACACTCAATACCTGTCATCATACCTATCATACATACAAAGTGCACTTTCGTTAAGTACTATTATCACAAACAACACCGGGATAAAACCCGACATTTCTCAAAACTGACAAGGCATCAAGTGTCAATTAAAGTCCTATGAACTGCCCTAAAAGACAAGTAGAAATAACAGAACTAGACAGGGCATAGCCAAGTAGCCAAAAAAAAAAAAAAAAAAATAGAGAGAGTTTATTACCTCTAAATTAGCAATAACCAATAGTGTGCATCCAAATAGCGCAACAAAAATAAGGTTCATAAAATACTTTCAAGGTATATGAGTAAAATGATTACCAGCTTAAAATTATATACATGGAGAGAACACATTTAAGAAGATCTCACATTCTAGGCGAGTCTGATGTGCGCAGTAAGAGCCTCTCTCAAAAAGCTAAATAAATAAGTAAAGTCAAGACAATGACATTTTTCAGATAAATACAAAGTGAAAAACTTATCCCCAGGAGATTAGCATTAAAGGAAAGACAAAAATGTATTATTTTAAAAAGTCAATTCCAGGCAGGTTAGATGGCTCCATGGCTAAAATGCTTGCCAAACAAGCATGAGGACTGGAGTTCAGACCCCCAGAATCCATATAAACGCCAGGAGGGTGTCATGGTTACAGGTGTGTAACCTAGCAGCACTAGAAAGATGGAGATGGGGCAAAGTTACACCATACAAACACTTGCAAAAGTCTGCAATAGCTATATTTGTTTGTGACAAAGTAAATCTTAACACAAAGAGTCATGAAAGATAAAAACAATGCATTTCAAAAAATAACAAAAGTAATAATGAAAGAAACTGAATTCTAAATTTGCATATACCTACCTACCTATTACATCATCTCAAAATATATATAGTAAATAAATCAGAATAGGAAGGAATTAGACAAATCTACAGATTATAGTAGAAAAAAAACCTTTAGGGCTTCACGCTGAAGATAGAGAAAGTGAGTAAAATTTACTGACAGGCTGGAGAGATGCTCAGTGGTTAAGAGCACTTGTTGCTCTTGCAGAGGACCAGGGTTTGATTCCCAGCACCCATGGCAGCTCACAACTGTGTTTCACACAGACTACTGTACAAGTTGTTTTAGCTATACAGAAATATGTATATACTCAGCCCTAAAAGAAAATATTAAAAAATAAATAAGTGATGTTGGACTGTGGAAATGGATCAGTCAATAAAGTGCTTATTATGCAAGAATAAAGGTCTGAATTTGAGCCCAGAACTCAAATAAAAAAGCCAAACATAGCAAAGTATGCCTGCAGTTCCAGAGCTGGTGACAGAGTGACAAAAGGACACCTGTCAGTCAAGCCAAATCAGAGTTTCAAGTTCAATAAAAGACCCCGTCTCAAAAACTAAGGTAGAGCCAGGCCCTAAGGCACACATCTTTAATTCTCACACCTGAGAGGCAGAGGCAGGTGGATCACTCTGAGTTTGAGGCCAGCCTGGTCTACAAAATGAGTTCCAAGTCAGCCACAGCTATTTAGTGAGACCCTGTGTCTTAGTTAGGGTTTCTACGGCTACAATGAAACACCACGACCAAAAGGCAAGTTGGGGAGGGAAGGCTTTTTTTGGCTTGCACTTCCAGATCACAGCCCTTCACTGGAGGAAGTCAGAAACTTAAGCAGGGCTGGAACCAGGAGGCCATGGAAGGATGCTGCTTACTGGCTTGTTCCTCACGGCTTGCTCAGCCTGCTTTCTTATAGAACCCAGGACCACCAGCCCAGGTATGACACCATCCACCATGGGCTGGGCCCTCCCCCATTGATCAACCAAATGTAAGGCATTGAGAAAATGCCTTACAGCTGGATCTCATTTACTCAACTGAGGCTCCTTCCTTTCTGATTACTCTAGCTTGTGTCAAGTTGACACACAAAACCAGCCAGTACACCTTGGTTCAAAAAAATAAAAATAAAAATAAAGTGGAGAGTGACTGAGAAAGGTACCTGGCATCAACCTCTTACCTCCACTCTCACATACGTATGTGAGCACATATAGACACATATGAGCATTTACACATGCACACACTCTCATAAAAATGTACATACAAAATTTATATACTATATAATACAAAATATGTCATCTGACCATGGAAGAATGAAGCTATAGCTTATCCTAATCAATTATCTATAGGTCAAAGAACAAACCACACAGAACTTAGAAATCAGCACAGGAGGTTTAGCCTGAGCAATGATGAAAGAAAGGCAGGAATCACAGCATCATCTCATGAAAGATCTTCGGCAAAAGCCAAAACTCCTTTGTGATTAAAAACTATAAAGAATACAGGAACAGAAAGACAATATCTCTGTGTAATTAAGGACACTTATGACAGACCTATAGCCAACACTACACAGAGGGGGGAAATGGAAAAATGTTTCATCCAAACCCAGAAATGAGATGCAACTTTCCCATAACACCTCTCTTATTACAGTGCTTAAAAACTCAACCAGAGTGATAGGCAAGAGGAAGAAGTGGGCACAAATAGAAGATGAAGAAGCTAAATTATACCTATGATGATATAACCCTCCTCTTAAAAGACCTAAAGAATCCACACACAAAAAAAATCTCTTAGATCTATTATATACTTTCATCAGTCACAAGGTGCAAAAAATCAACATTTAAAAACACCAGTTGCTTTATACACCAATGATGCACTCCTAGAAAAAGAGATTGGTTAAACAGTAGTTTATGATAGCAGCTTCAAAAACTAAAATAAAATACAGAGGTATAAACTTTACCAATGATATGACAATTCCATACAAAGAAAACTATAAAGCATAAAGAAAGGTATTATATAAGATATTTGAAAAATGGAAAGAGCTCCCATGTTTATGGATCAGAAAAATAGTCTATAAACAACCATATTGTTAAAAGTGATACACAAAACGCAATACAATTTCCACCAAAATCCAGTGATATTCTACACAGATCTAGAAAACAACAATCCTAAAATTCATATGGCAACACAAAGACCTGTGAAAATAGCCAAGGCAATCCTAAGCAAAAAGAGCACTACCAGCAGCATCACAGCACTGATTTCAAACTACACTACAGATCCATAGTGACAAAAACAGCCCAGCACTGGCACACAAAAAAGTGGAATAGGAGACTCAGAATTTAACCCAAGTGGTGCTAATCACTTCATCCTAGATACCAAAAGCACACATTGTCTAAAGAAAAAAATCTTTAACAGGAGATGCTGGGGAAAGCAGATATCTACAAGTAGAAGGACTGAAACTGGATCCCAACATCTCATCAGTACAAAAATCAACTAAAGCTTAATCACACGCTTTAATTAAGATGAGATCATTGGAATTTCTATAGCATGTTAATTAAGCATTAAGGATAGACAATAACTGTGATGGTTTGAATAGAAATGGCCCCCAGAGGCTCGTATATTTGAATGCTTGGTCATCAGGGGAATGGTGATACTTGACAGGGATTAAGGGATGTGGCCTTGTTGGCATAGGTGTGGCCTTGGAGGAAGTGTGTCACTGGGGGTGGATTTTGAGGTTTCAAATGCTCAAACCAGCTCAAGCCTACTGACCTGGTAGAGGTAGAACTCTCCCTTACCATGCCTGCCTGCATGCTGCCACACTTCCAGCCATGATGACAATGGACTAAACCTCTAAACTATTAGCCAGCCTCAATTAAATGTTTCCATTATAAGAGTTGCTGTGGTCATGATGTTTCTTCACAGTAAAAGAACACTGACTAAGACAGCAACTTCCTGAAAAAACTAATAGATTGGCAAATAAAATGAGACTGACCATTGTAAGCACATATAGCAATATCATACTGAAAGTCCTCTGTACGATTAGTATGACCGATGTTAAATTATGGATTTAAAAGAATCCATAAAAGTCTTGTGGATTAGAAAGGAAGTGTATTTTATTGTTCTAATAATTATACAATACATAAAAGAATGGTTAATGAAGCTAGTACAGTAAATATGCACTCCTAATGAGAGTGTGGATTAACATAACTGAACTGGGAAGCTGTTTATCATCTATTAAATTTGAGTACACATGTGCCTCTTACTCAGCAGGCTCATTCATAGGGATACATCTCATATCAAAGACATATCAAAAATGCTCAGAGTAGCATTATTTCAACAACCAAAAACTAGGAACAACCCAAACATCTAGTAATAGTAGAGAAGATATGAAAATTGTGGTACATGAATTTTGTGAACAATGTGTAACAATAAAGGTAAACAAACAACAGTTATCCTCAGCACACAGATAATGCATGTACACACACATATGTGTACACAGACACACACAAGTAATGGATGCTTCCATTTTTATAAAATTCAAACTTGGGTAAAACTAATCTCTGATATTGAAAGGAGGGGGAGGCCATCATTCAAGAAACACAGAGTGGGAAGGGCTCCACACACACTTCTTTGTGGTTTCATGCACGTGTATAACTGCACCAACAAAATAGTCTTAAGAGATTCTAGTTGTATAGATACAAAATCAAGATAATTGAAGAAAAGAGCAAGCCTGAAGACGGGAATGCACAGCAGAAAGGCCTGCTCAACCTTCTCATGCACATGTCTCAAAACCCAAGTCCACTAACGTGGGTTAGACGTCCAATAATCCAGACCACACTTTGCCTTATCATGTACCTCTCATTCTCTCTGGTCTGCCCAGAAATGTGACCTTATGGCGCACCTGTGTCCCATAGTTAAAGGGAAACTAAACAACAACCCTAAGTCATTTACTATTTACTCTATCGTTTCTCTTTTGTTTTATTTCATTTTATTCATATGGGTGTTTTGTCGGAACGTCTGGCTATGTATCACATGTGTTCCTGGTGCCCACAGAGGCCAGAAGAGAGTGTCAGATCACCTGGAACTGGAATTACATGTGGTTGGGAACTGTCATGTGGGTGCGGGGAACTGAAACCAGGGCCTCCAGAAGACCAGCCAGTGCTCTTAACTGCTCAGCCATCTCTCCAGCTACTGCGATTTTTATAATAAAAGGTGGCGACAGCTGGAGAGATGGATGGCTCAGTCATTAAAGTGCTTGCTGCACAAGCCTGAGGTGCTGAGATCGGATCTACAGCATGCATGTAAAAAGTCAGGCACGGCTGCATGAGTCTGTGATCCTGCATTGAGAGGTACAAATAGAAAGATATGACAGGATGGCTGGCCAGCCAATCTACCAGTGGCATCCTGGTTCAGTGAAAAGGCTTCTTTTATCTGATAGAGTGGAAGAAGAGGACATCTGGCATTGATCTCTGGCCTCCATACATACAAGCACTCACATGCACACCACACACACACACACACACACACACACACACACACACACACACATACACACACACACACACACACACACACATGCACACACGCACACATGCACGCATGCACGCACACATGCATGCATTAAAAGTGAAAATAGATTAGGGAACCTCTTTGCACTTATTCATCAAAGAAACTTTTTTCAACAGATGGTCACATCACAGAACGGGTCAAAATACAGAGAACAACAGATCATGAGTTGCCTAGCTTCAGCCAATACATCTGTATGACAACCCCTGCACATGAGCATCAAGGAACATTTCAGAAGAGAGAAATGAAGTGTAGGAGCCAGAGGCCCCAACCTCTGATGTGATAGTGTACCTCCTAGAAATGTCAGGGAAGCTACACCTCAAGAGTATGGCTGCCTAATCAAGACACCAGTACCCTACATGGAAGGGGCAAATGCCAAGATCTAAAGCTGCAAGAACAACATCCATCTGGTGCCAGATGCCCAGCGATAAAGACCACATGGTGACTTTTTCCCGTGGCTCTCTGTCCCCTTCATGTCTGTTGGAGTGGGAATGCTAGGAGAACCACTCATCCGTGAGGGTAGTGCCTGGCTACCAGTAGCACTTGGGACTCAGCAGTGAACAAAGGGACACCAGACACATGACTGCATGGACAGACTGCCGACTAATGCCCCTAGTCAACTACCTCTCCATCAGTCCAAGAGAACAAGAAAGGATTGCACTGATCTTAGCATGCAAATGCGGAACCAGTCTTACTAAGCATGCATTGGTTGGTCCTTGCTAGAGGCTTTGGCTACCCTGTAAGTGGAAATGACTGTCAGCTTTGGGGACTGTGGGATGCTCTGGACAGTGAGTCTCACCAAAACTTACATCAGGAAGCCCTTTGCTGTTGGAAACCAGCCCCAACTCTTCCACAAGCGTAGCCAGGCTTCCACTGACCTCCTCATTCCACTGAGCCGTCTTGTAATTTCCCAGTTCCTAAACACCACCAAGCTGTCGGTTGCACCCACCTCACAAGCCCTGAAGTTCCTTCGACCTTAAGCTCACGTTTTATGTGCTCGTGGTTTCCTCCTGTCTAATTACGTGCTTGTCATTGCCTCAGCTACCAGCTAAAGCTTCCCTCACTGGAGAGCCTCCCTTAACAGATGCCTCTGCCCTGGACCTGTCTGTGACCAGGACGAATTAGGAGCCCCTCCATGATTCCCACAGATCTCTTTGCTCTACCTTAGCACTACTCGCCCCAGGAGGCAGTCTCTGGTTATTTCCCCCACAACTAGTGTGGGAACTCCAAGATGCTAATGACTACAAACTGCTTTGTTTTCCTCATTGGCACACAGAGAAATGCCTGGCCAACAGCAGATACCCCATAAATATTTGCTGAATAAAATGAATTTCCACATCTAGATACCCTGTGAATATTTGCTGAATCAAATGAATTTCTGAATCTAGGCTGTATTCAGTTTAATGAGGTCTGCTTTTGTGTTGGCTCCCATATTAACAACAAAAATACAGCGGCTGGAACCCAGTTATCTCATCAAATATTATCATATAAGTAAATCTCATTGCTATCAGTCACCCATTCAAACACCACAGGGGGTTGATGCTTATGTCATGAACCCTATAAAAAAAAAGGGTAGTGTCAAGTATTTCAGCCACTTCACTTTTTACTCTACTGGCATGCTAAGTATTTGCTGGTTTGTTTGTTTTTTTACATTCAAATTATTCAGCTAGCAACAGTGAAACAGTCTCTGCTACCAACAATACAAAATATCAATAAAGAGATGTCCAATTTTAAAGAATTCTGTCTACCTTCGCTGCATTAACATTGCTGCCCCTTGTTACCATCGTGTATGGCTCTTGGAATGTGCCTTCCACAGTGTAAAATGCATGGATAATACTGTTGAGGGGAGGAGTGTGTAGACATCAGGAACTCCATTAGCCACTGGGATTCTCTTACACTTCATGATGCAGAAGCAGCAACCCTTGCGTCAGTCAGTCTTTCTGTCTGTCATTTTTTGCAAGTCTCTTGGTAGACATCTGTCACTATTTTTTAAGAAGGGTTTCATATAGCTCAGGCTGGCTTTTAAGCCACTATGTGGCCCAGGCTGGCCTTGAACACCACAGATTTTCACTTCTGCCTGCAGGATGCTGAGGTCATAGGAGTGGGCCGCCATGCTCAGCTCTGTCATTAGATTTGAAGTTACTGTTTTGTTGTCAGTGATGAAACCCTTCTGGTAACACTGGAAATGTGGCCAAGCCTCTTACAAGAACAGAATTAGACAGCTGGGGCTTCTGATAATGATAGCAAAGCTGTAGTCTCCTTCCCGTCTCTTACAGCTTTGTAGTAATTCATCTTAGCAGTGCGCAGGATGCAGGCCCTTTGGATAGCAACTGGGATAGGGGCTTAGGCAATCTGCTATGACAAATTGGTATGATTATGTTTTTGGGGGGTTTTTTTGTTTTTTTTTTTGCTGGTTTTCCTTTGAGTTGTTTTGTTTTGAAACATTTTTTCCTGTAGTTCATGATGACTTCAAACTTGCTATGTAGTCAAGACTGACTTTGAACTTCTGATCCTCCTTCCTCCACTCCCTGGGGGCTGAGATTACCACATGCTTGCACCACCACACTCAACGGTTGATTATCTTAAGAGATGGGATCTTGCTATGTTGCCTTGGATGATCCCCAAACTCCTGGGCTCAGCTGATTTTCCTGCCTCAGCCTCCCCTAATAGCCTGGATGACTGCACCTGGCTAATGGCCTTCTTTTTAAACCCAGTGTCAGAAAGGACTCGTGACCATGTCTAACCGTCTAGCATGGTCTTTTTAACATAGCGTGAGGCCCGGGTGGCACGAGAGAGCTCTTTTCTTCTTACCTGTGTACTGCAGCCCCCTGTACTCGCTTATTGCCCCAGGGGGCTTTAGGTTGGGCCAGTAGTGGAACAGCATCTGCACTGCTGGGGGTTTCACCTGTGAAGGCCCATATGCAATCACATACAAAAGGTCCTGCAGGAGGAAAGAACATCCCGACTCAGCGTCATCAAATGGAAATAAAGATCACACACCCAAGACTGCCAAAGCAGTAGAAATTCTAACAGCTTAAGGAGGGTCGTCTCCCTGGAGCCCATCATACAGGTGTGCTCTTCAGATTAAATGATGTTAGCCCATCATTTTCACCATTTATTCGTGTGTCTGTTTATATGTCCTGCAAATAATACCCCCAAGGAGAGTTCAAAAGTGCACTGTCCATTAATCCTTTAATGAGATTAGAATCAAAGAAAGATATTTTTACAACAGTGTATGTCCACATACCAAACACTGAGTTAAAAAAATGTTTCCCTAATCACATTTCTTAACAATAACAATTCATATCTGCTATTTGAAAAAAAAGACAAATTCTCAAGCAATTTCAAATTAAAATTATACTTGTCATGCAATATAATATTTTCCTAATTCAATGAATAAGATACATTCAACTATTCTGTCAAGACACTCTGTTCTTAAAGTTTCATTTCTGTTCTAAGTGATAATTTTACAAGTACAAATAAAGTACAGGTTTTCCACATCAAAATAATAAGACAGTTATAAATTTGATCAAAACAAGTTATAATATGTAATTTTTACAATTTATATAAATCAAGTTAGTGAATGAGTCAATCTTAGTCTAAAACTTACTTTCCAGACTTCCTGCTTATATTTCATGAGACATTCCAATAATTGACAATGATACACTGTAAGGAAGAAAATACAATCTATAATAAATGCAAATACCAGAAAAATCACCCTTGAAGATATAATAAATCACTTTAGCATTCATTTTCAGTTTAATCATTAAATTAGAAAGTACTTATCACATTTCTAGAAATCATATCAGCCCTTAGCTTCATCAAGCTTTATTCCAAAGCTATTCAGAAGCACTTTGCAAATTGCACTAACAAAGGAAATGCTAGAAGTCTCTAGCAATTTATACTTATATAATGTAGACTTGGACTGTTGCAGCAAAGAACTCCATGAGAGGGTAAATCCTCACCACATGAGGTCAAGTATAAGCTCGTATTTTGAGTGAGCTCATTCTTTGTCAGATGTTGCACTGAGTTTCCACACACGTTACCTCACAAACGCCAAGCTACAGTTAGGAAACTGAGGCTGACTTTCCCATCCTGCCTGAGGTTGAAAAAATACCAAGCGACACTTGAATTGGACTAAAACAGCAATTTTAGCACTTGTTCAGCAATCCGTTGTTCCTCTTGTCATAAAGAAAAAGTAGGCCTCAGAAGCCCCCAGTAGATTTAGTGGCTAGAACTGAGTCTGAGTTATAGGAGACTTGTATTTTGGTTTTTCATTTGTTTTAAGTAAAATGTTTTTATTAGTCCTTTGAGAATTTTAGACAATATATTTTGATCATATTCACCCCTATGTATCCCCCTAACTGCCAATATTCACCCCTCCCTTCCGATCCCCTCCCAACTTCATAGCCTCTCTTTTTTTTTTTTTCATAATAGCCCCAGGAGTCCAGTTTTTACTCTCCATATATTCGTGGGTGGGGAGCAATCCAGTAAACCATGGTCAACCTACCAGGGGCCACACCCAAGAAGCAAAGTGACTCTCCCTCCCTAGAAGCCATCTGTGGTCAATTGCTCCTTGGTTATGGGCTCCTCACCCCTCCAGGTTAGACTGCTAACTGGCTTGATCTTTTAAAAATATTTATTCACTCTGTGTGTTTGTGTGCGTGCATGCACGTATGTATATATGTATGTATGTAAACCATCTATGTGTGAGATACCCACAGAAGCCAGAAAAGGAGGTCAGAGTCTCTGGAACTGGAAGCAATTGTGATCCATCATTTGTGTGCAGAGAAAACCAAACCTGGGTCCTCTGCCAAAGCAGTGGATGTCTTAACTACTGGCTTGATCTTCTGTGAGTTGATGAATGCGGTGATCCTGTCACATCCAGAAGACAGTTTCAGTCCAGTCGTCCCTGACCTACAGCTCTTCCACTCTTCCCTGTCCCTCTTCCATGACGGTCCCTGAGCCTTGGGGGGAGGAGGATGCAGCTGCTCCATTAGTAGTTGAGCACTCCACTGACATTTGTTCTCTGCTCTTTGACCACTTGTGAGTTTCTACATTACCCACCATCCACTACACACACACACACACACACACACACACACACACACACACAGAAAACAAAAACAAACAAACAAACAAAAAAAAAAAACCTGATGTCTAAGAGCTGCTCTGATCTATAAGACATAGAAATACAAATTTATAGAGCACTATGACACTATGTCCATTTAGCAAAATAATAGTTTTGCCTAGGGCCTGGTTGTTCCCTAACCAGCTATCGTTAGCCTGATTTACAGTACCAGGCATGCATTTCCTCCTGTGTCTTAGCCCTTAAATTCAATCTAAAAGCAGTGGGTTACCTCCATAATATCTGTGCCACTGTCTCACCCCTGGGCACATCTTGCCCATTATTGTAGTACACAGGGTTCACACTGAGTGAAACCACTGATAATTTTAACCCCAGAAGCCTGCAATAGTACCCTCTGGAACTATAAAACCTAACCATAGAGGAAGCTTCATAGTCAGTATCAACTTGATTTCTCCATTTCCTGTGACCAAAGTGTGTAGTGTCTTTGCAATAGGGCCTTTTACAGGGGACCAGTTAAAGCTACACAGCAGCAAGCTTCTTTGATTGCCTGGGTTCACTTGCAAAGGACAACATTCATCCTAGATAGATTAGTGTTTGGTTCTTTCCATAAACTACCTTCCAGCTCCATCCCAACACTGAAGTTGATGCCCAGGTGACCTTTGCATCATTCAAATCCTGTGGACATGTTTCATCTGAATTTCCTTGACTCTTCAGAATCATTTGACACTTCTATTTTTTAAATCTCTCCCTTCTTCTGGCTTTATGATGCCATATGACCCTTTTCTTTTTGTCCCCTGTGGGGGACACCACTGTTGTGTGCCCTTTCTTCCTAGATATCTGCCGATACACAGCCTTTCTCAGACTCTACTGGAGCTAGATGTGACTCTGCTGGAGGTAGATGTGGCTATGGGACATTTCTGGTGACAAGAGTCTTCTGGGGAGGTTCCAAGCTGTGCTTTTTCTCTCTCTGACACTTTGGAACTCTCCACTCCTTTCCTTTCTGCTTTGAGAAGGGGTTTCACACTATATAACTCAGGCTGACTTAGAACTCAGGGTCTTACACTATATAGCTCAGGCTGGCCTGGAACTCATGGCCTTACACTATATAACTCAGGCTGACCTGGAACTCAAAGTCTCATACTATAAAGCTCATACTGACCTAGAACTCACAGTCTCATACTATATAGCTCAGGCTGGCCTGGAACTCATGGCCTTACACTATATAACTCAGGCTGACCTAGAACTCAAGGTCTCATACTATAAAGCTCATACTGACCTAGAACTCACAGTCTCATACTATATAGCTCAGGCTGGCCTGGAACTCACTGTATAAGCTCACACTGGCTTCAAACATGTGTCTCTCACTACAGACAGTCTCGAATGACTTGGACCAGCCTGTTTCAGATGTGGTTTTGTGAGGATATACCCTCCACTGTGGTGGCCACTATGCAAACATAAGGGAAATCTTGGAGAAACAGGATGCTGCCTCAGCTCCTGATATTATAGGCTATAGTTAAGACTTCCCATTAAGCAAACCACAAATGTGTTTGCAGTTTCAAGTGCACATAATCAGCTATACAAACACAACCTCCATACCTCCTGGGCAAAGTCATCCTCCCCCACTGACTGTTTTTCGGATTTCCTGAGGCCTGGTTCTAGCACCCATATATCCTTGATTCTCTATTCTCCCCTAAGCGATCTTACACCCAATGCTCTGCACCTCTAGTAACCGCCTACATGTAGTTGGTGAAGATCATTGGACATTTGTGTGGAGGCTCAAAGTTCATTAGCACCAGTTCATAGCTCTATTTTCTGTGTCAGACCTACAACAACAACAACAACAGCTAATTGCCATTGTCTTCTCAGTGTCTCAAAAACACCTTGAAACAAAGCATGTCCAGAACAAATCTCAGACCTTCCCTCCTGTGATGGCTCATCCCTACTGTCAACTTGACTGACTTGAGACTCACCCAGGAGGCACATCTCTGAGCATGTCCGTAAGGACATTTCCAGAGAGGTTCACTGGAAGAGGTAATACCCACCCTGAATTCAGGAGACACCATTTCACGTCTAAAAGAAAATGAGCTGGGTAGCAACATTCATCTCTTTCTGGCTCCTGATTGTAAATGTAATGTGATCATCTGTCTCTGATGATGAACTGATGAACTGTGCCCCCTCAAACTGTGAACCAGAACAAAGCCTTCCTTCCCTGAGTCGCTTTGGTCAAGTGTTGTGTCATGGCAGCAAGAACAGTAACTGACACACTTCAAAGCCTGATCTTCCAATAGTGCTTCCTTTGTCAGAAACCAAATCCTAAACATATTATTTCCTAAGTAGCTCTCGGTGGACATACTTCTCAGTCTCAACTGCCCTTACCTTTGACAGGACTCAACAAATGCAGTGATTTCCCTAACAGTCTATCTACATCCAATAATCAGTTCCGTACTGCAACTATGCTCTCTCTCTCTCTCTCTCTCTCTCTCTCTCTCTCTCTCTCTCTCTCTCCACACACACACACACACACACACACACACACACACACACACACACACATGAATGCACACACACGATTTCCTGCCTAACAGAGTCCACAATCCCCTGCAAGTTTTCCAGTCTGATGTCATACCCCTGGTGCGGGTGCTGAGATTTGAGCATTGAACTTGAGTTCTCTAGAAGAGCAGTGTGTGCACTTAACCACTGAACCATCTCTCAAGACTCTGACCTCTATTCGTGGTACACAATCAGCTACAGAAACCAAACAGCCACTTGTTTCTCTACCCCTGTCCCATTCCACTGAAATTTAAATAGTAGAATGATAAAGCTCACTTAAAACATTACAAGACTGATTTTCTGTGGGGTTGTTCTGCTTGTTTTGTAAACTGATTACAACAGTTCTCAAACATGAACTTTGTAGATGGCAACAACATCATTGGGTCAAACTGTCAGTAGTTTGAACATACCAGCATGCATTTGATACCAAAGTGACCCTACTTGATACTACACTTCTTAACTGTCTCCCATGTGACTAGTTTTGAGTCAGAAATGTACTCCCCAATACAGAATAGTTAGTTGGCTATAAACATTGACCTGTGAACAGTTTTGAAAATAAGAGAGGTGATTTTTGTAAGATATGGGTAGTTTTCCATCAATTCAAGTCCAAGAAGAAAATGCCAAGTTGTAGCCATTCACATTATTTACCCAGCACTTATGATGTGCCAGTCAGAACACCAAGGCCAAGCAAGTATGTGCACACGTATTTTCATCTTAATTTTAACAATGTTTTATGAATAGCAGGAAGAATTGTCCCATTTTACAGATGAGAAAACTTGACCTCAAGGCAGAAAAGCTTATTTGGGGTCACACTGACCAGTCATTTGCAAATGAGCTCGGGAAAACTCAGTCCTTTGGCATGCCCTAAGAAGCCCCCAGAGCCAGCTCAGGTATTAGACAATTTGTCTGGGCCAAATCACAGTCACATCATCACACATCTCTCCAGTGCTGATACTAAGGGGGAACCTGGTAACTTCCACCACCCACAGTTTACTTAAACATCACTCATTTAGAGGCTACCCAGCCAAGGAGGCCGGCTTCTCACTTTTTTTTCCCCTGGAGATGATACTTCTTCATGTGGATTATGGTAACAATCGCCTGAGTCACTTCTCAGAGTCATGAAGGCCAATTTGGCTAAAACATTGACTCCTCACTTTTGATGTCTACTGAGTGACTAGTAGAGGCATGGCGTCCATCTTCATGGTGTCTATCCTCTCTTCTGCCTTAATCTTTAGGTCAGATCCTGTACATGGTTATGTTGACCACTGGAGAAACTTGTGTCCAGAAATATAATACAGGGTTATTTAACCTGGCCTGGACTTGCTTAGCCTTTCTTTCCTCCCACCAAAGCTACAGACATCTCCCAGCCCCTGTGACTAGAAACACCAGACCATGAAAAATGTAAAAAGCAATGCCAATGAAGGTTCTGGAAGGTTTGCCTCCTCCCAGGAAGACAAGAATATTTCCTCCTTTTATGAGCCCATTTCCACCCATCATTACTCCTGTCTTGTATCTGGAACTCCACTCTCCTGAGGATAAAAAGCTGTTTATGAGCACAGTCTCCCCTCTTCTTCATTATTGACCACTGAGTAAAGACTTACTTCCCCTACCATTCACATGTTGGTCCTTCCAAGGGATGAAGCCCCAGACTGAGGTCCAGGAACAGATCTACATACAACTAACCTCAGAATATCCACTCCACTCTATTGCTGCCCGACATCAGGACCCATTCCTCGTGACTAGAGTTCCCTTCATAGTGTCTAAATGAAGAATTCTCTCAGAACATATAATATCATAAATGTGAGTTGTATTTTGATGGTCTTTTAAGGTAAACAGAGTGAGATATGAGATTATAGCTTGCCCTAAAATAAATGTTTTAATTAAACTCACATAATGATCACAGAGATATTATACTTGAGAATGTTGTAGACAGAATGTACACCTCAAAATCCACATGTTAAATTCTAATCCCCAGAGTGACATCATTGGGAGGTGGAGTTTTAGGATGTGTTTAGGTCATGAAGGCAGAGGCCCCATTAGTCGGTTAATGCCCTTGTTTCTAAATATTTTATTAGTAGTGATAGTATTATCATTATTCAATTATGTGGACGGAGGGTTTTACATGTGAGTGCAATACTTATAGAGGCCAAAGAAGGTGCTAGATACCCTGGAGCCGAGGTTCCCAACATGGGTGCTGGGAATTGGATTTGGGTCCTCTGGAAGAACAGTATGCACTCTTAACTCGTGTGTTATCTCTCCATCTCCTTCATCCCAGTGTTCTTATTTTTTAAAGGCCTCCCTCAAAAAAATCTTCTTGCCTTTCTGCTATGCAAAAGGACAGAACAAATAAGTTCATCAATGAGCCAGAAAATGGGCCTCTATCTAGCAAGTCTAGACTCTGTAACCACGAGAAATGAACATTCAATACACACAAGCCACGCACGTTGCAGTATTTGTTAAGGTACCCCTGTCACAGCTAATCTTGACAAACACGTGAGTGTGATTTAAAATTACCTGGGAGATAGACTACTATGCCTCTTGGAGGATGTTGCCAGAGACATTCTACTGAGAAGGGAAGAATGTGGGAGGCACTGTTTCGTGGGATGGGCTCTTACACTGAGTGGAAAGGAAAAAGCAATAGGAACTCCGGCATTCACCTCTCTCTCTCTCTGTTTCCTGACTGTGGATGCAGCATGGCAGCTGCTCATATTCCTGCCACCGTGCCTTCCCTGGCAGGGGAGTCAGCACCCCTTACACTACAAGTCAAAGCAAACCCTTCCTGCCTTGAGTCGCTTCTGTTGGATACTTCACCACAGCAACGAGACAAGTTACTAACATAATCCCAAACAGACTGAAACAGAGAGCCGGTACTGAGACATGGGTGCTCCTGGAACAAAGCCTAAAAATGGGGAAGTCGTTTTGGCATTAGGTAATTGTGGGGATTTGTGAGGTACATTCTAGAAAAGCCACTATTACTATGAACAGACCTTTAAAGACAACTGTGTGCAGGCTTAGGAAGAGAAGAGCAAGGGAAAGCCTCGCTCTTCTTGAAGGGTGCTGAACTGAACGGTAGAGGCGATTCTGATGAGGTGTCAGACAGAAATGGGGAACATGCGATTGCAAGCTGGAGGAAAGGCCACCCTTGTCATAAAGTGACAGAACTTGGTCACATTGTGTTCACGTCTTGGTGTACTATGGGAGGCAGAGTTTGTGGGGGATGAAACTGGCTGAGGAAATCCCCGGGGAAGTGTTAGATGAGTACCTGGTAGTGTTTTTGCTTCTGTTTCTGTTATTGTTTTCTGAGTATTTACAGTAAAATTCCAGAAGAAAGAAATGACTTCCATCAGAATTGTTCACCAACTAAGAAACCAGTTGGAAGTTTGGAAATTCCTCAGACTATCTATATTGAAAGGATGAAAAGGCCTGGGAGGAGAGACCAGTGGGTGTATGATCAGGGAGCGAGGAAACACATTAGTCAACCCTCACAGGAGAAGCCACATATTGTGGTCCAAGACTCACAAAGACAACTTAGAACTCATCACAACTGCTCTTCCCATCAGAGACCTAGAAAACAAGGAGTCAAGTACAGCATCGCTTTAGGAAGCCACCAGCAAGTAGAGTATCTCACCACAGGCTATACCTAGCTCCTTCACTCTAATGCCTTATTCTTTAGCTGCCGAAATGAAGCTCTTTGGGTCCCAGAGTAGTGTACACCACACCAAACAAAGCAGTGGGTGCATTGATAGTTCCACTTAGCATTCAAAGGATACCCTGAAAAGCCGTAGGCACCAGACCCCACTGCAGGTGGAATTAAGGTAGACAGAGAGACAGTCACCATGGGAAGCCCATTAAGGTAATTCCCAGCAAACCAATGGAAGCCAGGTTGCCTAAAGCTTTGGTGGCAGGACTACTAGCAGCTTAGGGCCAAACCCTTATCCCGCAAAGCAACAGAGGAGACAAGACTGTCACCACTGTGGGTCTAGAAAGATCAAGTCGAAGATTATTTCCAAGGTTGAGGTTTGATGGTGAGTTTCAAACTCACCCTTCCTCCTTTGGGGTGAGAATGCCTACTCTCTGGCTGGCCTACCACTGCATTTTACTGTTTGTCTGTTTGCTTTTGTTTAAGGATTTAACCCTCAGCTGCCCCTATGGTAACTAAGCAAGAGTTCTACCAATGAGCTGTAGCCTCATCCCTCACAGCTATATTTTGGAAGTATATAACATATTTGTTTTCATACATTCACAGCCAATGAGCAGATCATTCTGGGATAAATCAAGCCTCCAATCTGACAGTTACAGATTTGGATTGTCGGTATATGAGCTGTTGGACCTCAGAGTTTTGAGCTGATAATGGAATGAATTAACACTTTTAGGGTTGTCAAGATGGAATTAGTATACTACAGGTGTGAAAGGGATGTAAAATTAGGAAGATAAGGAAGAATGCTGATAAATGAAATATCTATGTTCCAAAAAAAATCCATGTTAGATCCTAGCCCCGATGTGACAAGTTTAGGAGGCCGGGTCTTTAGGAGGCACTGAGGTCCTGAGGACAGCATCCTCACAAATATGATCAGTGTCTGTCACAGAAGCTCCAAAGAACCCATTTCCCCTTCCTTTCACAGAGGAGACAGTGTAAGTGTAGCCATCCATGCACCAGGGAGTAAGTCTTCACCAGGCAGTGAATCTGCTAGGACCCTGATCTTAGACTTCCTGGCCTCCAGAACTCGAAGAAACATGTTTTTGTGTCTTAAGCCTTCTTATGGTAGCTCAAGGGGACTAAAACAGAAAAGACAGGGCCTGCCTAGATTCCAAGGACTTGGGAGGCTGAAGATAGAGAACTGACTTACCCAGGAGGTCAGCCTGGGCAATGTAGTAAGACTCCATCTCAAACAACAAAACTACACACACAGGACAAGTCTATGACTATGATGTATTAGTGAATATGAACAAAATACATTGTACGAAATTCTCAAAGAATTAAAATATTATGTTTATTTTTAAATAAAAGTTTTCAAATAAAAAATCAATTATTATGCTACTTAAATAGACTAAAAACAATGTCATAAAATTTTCTTACTTCCCAAACAAACATAACATGGAAATAAAAAGCAGAGTTCATATCTTAACACCACACCACTTCAACAGTGAGCTGCCTTTTAGGTCAGTTCCTCCAAATAAATTGGCAGTTACCCTGACAAACACAACCAGAGGACAGCATGGACAGACCCATCCAACATCACAAGGGCTCTCAGACACAAAAGCAAAGGTGAACTATCATTCTTTAGCTACTCAACTCAAACACAACTTTCATGATAACACTAAGTGATACATCACTGTGAAACAACTGTTTTCTCTCACACAATTAGAAGAATACTAAAATATTCCTAACCCATTAAATCATGTATCCCTTTTCATCAATTTGTTCTATGAGAAACCTGAAATTTGGTAAGAGATTTATGTTCAGAGATATTTCAAAGCAAATTTACCCAAATCATTAATATAGTTACCATTAGCAGTTAACATAGTACAGCAAATATATACCACACATATGCATGTATGCATGAGTCAAAACATGTAATATAGTGTGTGTGTGTGTGTGTGTGTGTGTGTGTGTGTGTAAGACAAGATCTCACTCTATAGCCCAGGCTAATCTAGAAATAATGACAATTCTCTTGCCTCATCTTCCCAAATGCTAAGAATATAGGCATTAGCCACCATACCAGCTTTACATTCTCTCTCTCTCTCTCTCTCTCTCTCTCTCTCTCTCTCTCTCTCTCTCCATATATATATATATACATATATATATGTATATATATATATATATGGTTTTTTGAGACAGAGTTTCACTATGTTGTGTAGCCCAGGCTATCCTGAATCTCACTTTTTAGACAAGGCTGGCCTCGAACTCACAGACATCTACCTGCCTCTGCCTCCCAAGGGCTAAGATTAAAGGCATGTGCCACCACCACCCAGCTCTCTATATTTTTAATTAAACTTCTTCTATATAGTCAACGATTTCCAGGCATCTAAAACTTCATCCTCAAACATTCTAAAATGTTCCCTAGCAAATCACATCACTACTACTAGCTATAGATAAATTTATTTTGATTCCTAAATCTACCTTTAACACATCAATTGTCTCTTCTGCCAGAAGACGCTCCCACATAAAAGATTCTATCTTGTCTGTTAAATGTTGCCTCATGATAGTTTGGGAGCTGCTCAAGGTGCCAGGTTCCTGCTTACCTGGATTAGATGTGTACTGCATTGCAATCATTAGCATGGCGGATGCAGAGAGGTTCACATGGGCTGGGACGCTTTCTCTCCTGGAGGAACCCACTGAAAACAAAATTTTCTGATTAGATACAAATTAATTTCTAGATATGAGCACATACTTGCCATCTTACATAGAACCATGAAAGAGCTTCACAAGAAAGTTCCCACTGAGCTGGGAGGACTATTGGCTTTTCTTTCCTCTTTTTTTAAGATGGTGTCTCATGTACCCCAGGCTAGCCTTAAACTTTCTATATAGTCAAGATGACCTTTAATTTCTGAGCGTCCTGCCTACACTTCTCAGAGCTGAGGTACAGGCATGCACCTCTACACCCAGTTAATGGAATGCTGGTGATCAAACCCAGAGCTTGGTGCTTGTGAGGGAAGCACTCTACAAACTCAGCCACTTCCCCATCCCCAAAGCCAATAGAAATTCACGGGAATAAAACCACAGAATTGTTCCTTGCATACGAATGCTACCATTGTGTGCCATTGTAAAAAAATTCTAGAGCACAACCACATGGAGGAGGTACGAAACCAGAATATAATGGCTTTGTCAGAGTTGAACTTAGGTGTGATCTCTATTCCCAAGCTGTTCATATCTATAAAAGAAAGGAAGGAAGCAGAACCTTCTGTGGGCCCATATAAAGGACACATAAACATGTTAGCAGTTAACCTCACAAGAAAATAGAAGATTTCTAAACCCTACTAGGACATATTAACACTTGGAAAGGTAGGCAAATAAGATTCATATAATGTGTAACTTCTTGTTTAGTTATACATACAAATATTAAGTCACATATCATGAAAATTATCACATTGGTTTTTAAACAGTTTTCAGTGACTACCCAGCTGGATTCCAACCTTCCATAGAATCCCATCAGTGTCTCCATTACCACAGGAAATCTCTTGCAGTTTCCAGTCTACCCTTCTCACATCGATCTGATTCTTTAGAACAAAGTGCTCTTTTGAATCTGTGAATAACTGTGAACCACATTTCTCCCATGCCAACAAATGTCCAATTGTAATGCAAGTAGGCACCTTCAACATTCACCTAATGACTGTATAATCGTGATATCCACTTGCACACTGATTTAAACACATCTTTAAGTGGCATGTTCATGATGACTGACATCAAACTGTATATCAAAATTGTGTCTATTTAATGAAAAATACTAGGTAGCTCCATAAGTATTCAAAACTAGCTCTGATGAAAGTTATTTGGTATAACATGTTTTCAGCCAAAGGGTATTTTTATCCTAGCAATAAGTGAGAAAAGACCCCCACAAAAGGAAGACTTTTATTAAGATTAAAATACAAAATGAATTCCTTTTTCCACAGAGATAATGGAAGAAGTAGGAGAAACCTCTTATAAACACACTTATATACCAAGCTGTCCAACAGGAAAAAAAAAAAAAAACCAACAGCATACAGAAGGTAAAGACTCACGAAGTCAACACTGTTTTGTACACACTAAAGACCGCTGATGCAGACAGTCAAAAGCAGATAACCTCAGACTCTACTTTGTTTTATATTAAGGTGCAGTGTATGGGGAGCACGTCTTGTTTACATCTAAAAAGAACAAGCCAGTGCAAGAAGGCTCTCAGTAAACAGACACTGAAGCAATAGTGAGGAGTTGCCACCCAGCAAACATGGGAAGTTTAACAGGATTCTGTTTTGTTTCCACGTCAAGAACTTCTGATGCTATAAAGGGCAGTGGTCTTTGCAACAGGTTGAAAGACACAAACCAACAAAACAGGTCCCTAACTGAGTTCCGCTAGCCTGAGTCTGTGTTTATTAATCACCCATGGCTGATTCACAGGCCAGGTGGTGTTCAGGGACATAGGTCCATCTGACTCTACACTAGAAACAAATGCTGAGGAGTAGATGAGGTTGATCCAGAGAGCAGTACACTGACGGCCCTGAGGGGGTGAGAAGGACTAATCAAATGGGATAAACTGAGGAAGAAAGAATTTGAATCACATGCTAAAGAACAAGACCCACTGCTTGCCATCTTCAGCCTTTTCAAATTCAGCTTTGTAGGGTCCACACCTGGAGGTCCTAGCTCAGCCAGTGTGGAAAATTGGAAACCCTCTGTTAAATTAATAAGCACATCACTGGCTCTCGTGCAAATCGGCCTTGGTTGTGCCTTAGAGAAGTACTGGTAGAGAGATGAGAGGTAAGCAAGGGGATGCCTAGTCCAAGTCCCCAGGTCAGGGCTGGGAAGAGTGAGCACTTATACAATATTCCTGTGCCCTTTGTTGAAGAAATGAAAGGAATGCCTACTCCACCATACTCAACATCAGCTCTCTCTCTCTCTCTCTCTCTCTCTCTCTCTCTCTCTCTCTCTCTCTCTCTCCTCTTCCCCCCCCCCCTCTTGCCACATGTATATTCTTTTGGTGACAAGTATTTTCACCTTTATTTAAATTCAACTCAAACTTTGTAATAATAAGCATTTTTCAACAAAGAAAATGGTCAGAGAAGCTGAGAGCCACTGTGCCCAGAGGCCTTTAAAAATGGGAGGGATGCCCAACTGTCTCGGGTGATTTAAGTGAAGTCTGTTTGGAGAACTGCCCAGATGGCTCAGTGACCTTTGGATGTCCCTGTTACCTCTGCAAATCTATGCTGTCCCTCAAGTATGGCCATCCATAAAGCCAAAGAATTCCCCTAGGACACAAGCCCCAGGAAATTGGCTCCAATACTTATATAAACAGACGGTATCTTGCAATTTCAAAGCCTTCTACAAGACCGAATAAAATCACCATGGCTGTAATTTAATAAGCATGCACAAGCACACATCATTTACTGAATCTTGTTTAAAAGGCATGATGTAAACAGATACGCAGCTCAATCCCGTGAGAGCACAAAAAACAAAAGCACATGCAATTAAAGGGAAGAGACTATTGTGCTCAGGAAATATAATTAAAAGTTTCCAGGCCTTCCCCTATTCCCCCAATAGCATCAGAACAAAAATTACCACCATGCCTTCCTCCCATGAACAGTACCAACTCCTTAACATGTGACTGTATATGACAATTCCTAATGTGCTAGATGTGCAGTTCTTAGCCTGATTCTTACCTTTCAGAGTAAGCAGATGACAGAAGCCATTTTATGAGTGAGAGATGAACTAGCTACAGGAAGGCACCAGCCTAATTACTGGGACAGTGAGAGTCCAAGACAAGTACATTCATAGCCAATGCACCAATCACTTGGTCACACACTACTTTTTTCATAGAACTGCACCAGGAATTATCCTGGGCCCTTGGATACGGCAGTAAGAAAAATCATTGCCAGAGCTGGGTTATGCAGTATGGTGGCCATTAGCTATGGGGGGCTGTGTATATTAGTTAAGATGAAATAAAATTTAAAATTACATTCCTCAGCTTCACTAGACACATCATATTTGCTTAGAAACCCTATGTGGTAGTGACTAACAGTATGAGGCGGCATAGAATTTTATTTCTGTTTCCATTATCAGAGAAAGTTCCATGGACAGTGCTGTTCTACAGAAAACAGCAGGCATTGGCCATTGGAGAAGCATGAATCTGGGCAAAGGAACAAAGATACGATGGAAGGTTCCATATTATATTAGAAGGGAAGGCAGCTCAAAATGTGTGGTCCTTAGAGTGTGTAGGAGACTGACTCAGGGGGTAAAAGAGCTGGCTGCACAGACCTGACATCCAAACTCCATCCCCAGAACCCACATGAGAAACTGGATGCCATGGCAGGCATCTGAAGCCCTGGCACTCTGAGATAGGAGGCAGAGACTAGGGAACCCACCAGAAATCTTGGGCCACCTAGCCTGGAGTACACAGAGCTGCAGCAGAAACACCAAAGGAGATCCTGCCTCAACACCGCACAGAAAACTGACCCCCAATGTTGGCCTCTGTATCTCTCTCTGTTTCTCTCTCTCTGCTTTCTCTGTCTCTCTACCTGTGTGTCTCTCTCTGTGTCTGTCTCTTTCTCTGTGTGTTTCTCTGTCTCTCTCCTGCGTACACACACACATACACACACACACACACACACACACACACACACACACACACACACACACACACTTCTTTAAAAGATGTGGTACTTGAACTGAGACCTGAAGGAAACACATTATGAGACCATTTAGATGGGCTCTGAGACAAGAGAAACTGTATAAGCAGAAAAGCCTTTGTAATCTCGCAGAAAGGCTGATGCAGACATGCAGAGTAGTCCCATGAAGAAGAAGTGATGAGGCTGGCCACAGCCAGAGCACAGAGAATCATGTGAGCCAAGTAAGGTCACTGAATTTGGTTGTTAGGAGTGACAAGAAGCTAGGTGGTTTGGAATAGGGGCGTAACATAATCTAATCCACATTTGGAAGGCAGCTCTGGGTTGGGGGCAAAGAACAGGCAGTGGGACACCTAACCAAGGAAGTAGAGAGACCAGACCTGAAACTATTGGTCTGATCCAAATGACACCATAAGGCATAGTCTAAGATAAGATAGGTTGAAATAGACCCCATTGCTGTGGGATGTCTTTCTGTATGCTGTGAATATGTGTTGCTCACATTGGCTAATAAATAAAGCTGCATTGGCCTATGGCAGGGCAGGATGGAGCCATGTGGGAAAATCCAAGAGAGAGAGGGAGAGAAGAAAGGCAGAGGGAAGGGGACGCCAGCCCGCCATCCAAGGAGCCACACGTAATGAGACACAGGTAAAGCCATGGAACACATAGATGCACGGCAATACATAGATTAATGGAAATGGGTTCAGTTAAGTTATAAGAGCTAGCTAGCAAGAAGCTTGAGCCATAGGCCATCCAGTTTGTAATTAATATTAAGCCTCTGAGTGATTATTTTATAAGCAGCTGTGGGACAGCAGGTGAGAGAGATTCGTCTGGACCACAGGGCCAGGAGGGACCAGAGAAACGTCTGGCTACACCCTATTAGCCTTATATCCTTCTAAATGAAACAGATAAGGAAGTCAGCTAGAGTGAAGAAACCCCTAGTACATGTGATTCAGCCACTTCCTACAGTTGGTCAGATAGCATTATCTGGCTAGAGAAGTGGCCTCTCCTCTTGCAGGCTTTGGGCTTGTACAGGCAGAGATGGCTGTGCTCCATTAAGGAAGGTTCCTGTTAGATAGAGTCATGACTACAGAAGGCATCAACTAAACTAAAAGATAATACCAGTATCACATGACTCTAAAGTCTACGCAGCATTAAAATCCTTGCTGGTTTGGTTAATGAAGCAAGATGTCCAACTTCACAAGTACTACAAATGCAAAACCTGCTGTGGTTTTATGTGAACTGTCACACAAGTGACAGATTAAGTCAGGGAAGGTCTGCCTCTCCTGGATGGCCTTTTGCCTCACAGTGTGTATAAGAGAGAAATCTTCAGGACAACATGAACAATCTCAGTAGAGAAGTGTCAGGATTCATTGCAATGTGATTTAATTAATATGTCTATGATTTGCCTGTGCATTTGACCCATTATGTATTTGCACATCATAGAATGTTCAAATTCCATATGGCCTTCATCTCACAGTCTTCACAACAAAGTTGGGATGTACAGAGAGCAAGTTATAATTAATGACAATTCTGTATCTAAGAAAATAAAAGTTGAGTGAGGGAGAAAGAGTTGTGAAAAGCCAAAGGACTATAGTTCTGCCCTCAATGAATCCTGGTACCAAACATAATTCACAGTTCAATAATAAAGCTCTTACAGCAACACCTACCTTGTGAATACAATCATTAGCAAATAAGTGGACTATGCATGATAATAGTTGTTCAAATATCACCAAGGGCTTGTCTTTTATTATTTTTTTCTGTGTAAGTTTAGTCTTCATAAGACATAGAACTATACCACGTGTTCCATGTGGTAGCCAAAACAAAACAATAAAAACCAAAGCCTAGAACCAGATAGTCATACAGTTGTTTTTAACTCAACACTAAGATTTTTGCATGAGCCGTGCTTTTTCCTAAGGGTCAGTGACTGAGAAAATCTAAGGTAGTGAAGACACTAGATTAGATAGAACAGTCCAGGATGCTGCAACTCTTCAGCATTGTTTCTTTCTTCAAAATAAGACAGTCCACATTAATGGATGCTTATTTAAATTATATTAATGGATGCTTATTTAAATTATATCAAACTATCGCCTTCCAAAGATCCATATTTCAATTTGGACAACAAATCACAAATCCTTCATTAGGAAAAGACAGGTTTCCATGGTGATGTGCAAATGATTTGTTTTTTCAATTCTTAGTAACCCTTTTAATATACTTTCATAAACAACATAGATTCCACATATATGGAATAAAGAGAGCTATATTTTATTCATGGAAGGAGTTAATATGAAAAACATGTCAAGGGTAATTTTTATAATAAATTGATAAGTTATTTAAAAGAAGTTATTTAAAAGTAAAAGCATAAATAATTAGTGTGGTAACAAAGATGGCATGAACAGTATTATGCTATGCATCCAATGCTTGGTTTGAAGAATTGGATCCACTTCAAAGCTCAAAACTGCATCATCTAAGTAATACAGACAATATGATCAGCAATTATATAATCAGCAATTATATAATCATTAGTGACACTCATATAAAAACTGAAAAACAAATCCATGCTTTACATTAACTATAAGAATACCACACCAAAGAGAGAGATTTTTTAACATCTTCCTGTCAATTGTGTTTTGTGTTGTGTTTTGTTGTTTGCATCAGGGTCTCACTTGCCTTGGACCTAGTAGTGATCCTCCTGCTTCAGCCTCCCAAGTGACAGTACAAGCCTGCACCTTCAATGCCCCTGTAGGTCCTTCTGGCAAAGACTAACAAGCATTTAGAAAATGCAGCATCTTTTATTCTAACATCTTTGTACTGAAATAAAAACATCCTGGACCCAGTTAAATGCCCCTGTCCTGTTTCAGTCTGAAGCTCTAGATACTGTAACGGCTACCAAAACTAGAAACAGTGTGGATAAAATAATAAAGACCCACAACCTCCCCCCAATCCTTTTTAGCACAAATCTAAAAGTCTATCCCTTCTGTCTTTAGTCTATGTAAAAGAAACAACTCAATAGTCTAACGGCCAGCATGCAGACTCCCACTACAACTCATTTCAAAGATGACGAAGTTCAGCTGCTATTGAACTACCAGGAGGGTGCTGAGAAGCCAAGTCCAAACTAAGAGAGTAAAACTAGAAAGACCGAATACATATGAGCCAGGTCTACCAATGGGCTAGACAAAGGTACCTATGTGCCAATTATAGAAAATAACATTGATGTTATTCATCCAGCGTTATTAAGCCAGAAATAATCAGGGAGATCCAACTTGTTTTCTGAACACACTCCTCCTTTAAAGCTGAAAAAAAAAAAACAAAACAAACAAACAAACAAAAAAACACTATGTCTCAGAGACATGAAGTGACTTGCTCATACCTTCAAGTGAATATTGAGTCATTCCACTAATAAACACTGAAATTCACACAAATTTTTTTAGGTTTGTATCATTCATTTTTAGTACTCAGTTGCTTCAGATATTTGTGTAAAGCAAAGATTTTAACATGACAAGGTTTATGTCTGGGAATCTCTATTTCTAATTAAGGAAGAATTAGTCACCAGCTCTGAAAAAAAACAAACAAACACACAAGCTGACAGTACCTGATCAATCTTCTGTGTAGTGAGAAGCTCACTACATTTAATGTCTCCCTGCAAATTACTAATTTATTCCTAAGGACTAGGGACACAGTGAGCTAGATTATTGTCAGGAAGACACAGTCTTGCTGTTAGTCTTTTTTAAAATATGCCTGTTCATTTGCTTAACAGTCAACATTATTTATTTAAAAATAAGATCACAAAATTCTAAGACTATATCCACAAGGGAACACAGGTTCATGAGAATGCACAGGTGAGACAGAGTGAAATGAAATATTCTACAACTTGGAATGACATCATCAGTCTGCTCATTTTTCCCTATTGCTAAATAATTAGGATATTTTAGCAAATATTTTATACTTAAATATTTGCTAAATGTTATTTGAGCAATGCTAAATATTTAGTAACACTAAATATTTTTTGATTATTAGCGAAGAGTTGGACTCTTTGCTTAAAAGACATGAAAATTACAGTTCTATACCTAAATTAAACTCAATTATAAGAAAAGCCACTATAGCCCAAAAGGTATATGTGTTTGCCAGTTATTGACACACACCTTTAATAAGGGCTTAAGTACATAACTTAATGTGGCTAGCACTGATATTAGGAGTTATACATGACCAATAAGTCTATTTTTATTTTTTTAAAAAAATCAAGAGAAGGGAAGCAGATAGGGCAGTGCACACCTATAACCCCAGTATCCAAGAGGCTGAGGCAGGAGCGTAGCCATAAGTGACATAATACTGGACCAACCAGGGTACATAGGAAAACCCTGTCTCAAAAGAGAGAGAGAGAGAGAGAGAGAGAGAGAGAGAGAGAGAGAGAGAGAGAAGTAAGTAAGACCTACTGCACAGCAGGCTCCGGGTTGACATTTTACCAGTGTCCCAGGCTAATTATGCCAATCCTTGACACCTCAAGATACAGCCACAATTACTATTCGTGAGGCAGCTAAGGTTACTGTTCACAAAGGAGCTATGATTATTTGCGAGGATGCTATGATTACTATTTTACAGATAAAAATCAAAGATTTAAGGCATCTGCCTAAGTTCACATAGCCAACCAGTGGCAGAGCTCAGATTTGCCTCTTGATCTGGTTGAATTCTAAAGCTGTAATTTTTTCAGATTATTCCCTGAAACACTTCTAAAGAACACTTTAGAGACTGTGATCGCAGAAGCTGCAATTCAGCATTGTCTCCTCTTTGCTTTCATGTCTGAGAAGCCTGCAGAATTATGTGCATAAAAGTGGGAAAAAAAATCAGGTATGGTGGCACACACCTATGATTCCAGCCCTTGGGAGTCCAAGACAGCAGATCAAGAATTCAAAGACATTCTTGACTACATAACCAATCAAGTTCCAGGTCAACCTGGAGTGATGAGGCCCTGTCTACAAAAATATTAATAAATAGACAAACAAGACTTGTCCCAGGCTTGTGACTCTAGCTTGCACAGGAGTCATGGGCGTTGGCTTTTTTTCAAAGCATGTCATAAATTTTGACTCATTTTTGTCATTAAAATATTGAGCAGGAAAGCTGATCCGGTCATCAGCGTTGAATTAGGTTTCAACCAAGTACACTGAGCTACACAAAACTCAACAGCCACCCAGGACAGAGTCTACCTTTCCCCACTCTCAGCTACCCTCTCCACAACCCCCTCTCAAATGCCTTCACATGCAGAAGAGAGTAGTCTCCACACCAGGCGACACTCTGTCCACCTTCTTTTCTAATGTGGAAAAAGACACTGTAATTTATAAAGCAGGAAACAGAATGCTTTGACATTCTATTTCTATTCCTATCATACTATCAAACATTCTATTTCCATCATACTCTTCCTATTCCATGGAGGCAAACTGAGTGAATAACATGATGATTCTAAGGTATAATCGTCTTTCACATCATTGACTTCCCACATAATGTAAATGCTGAAACAATACAATTTAATCACAGCAGGTGTACATATCAAGTGATTCCATTACAGTCTTGAAAGTCAGGCACCTATAACAGTAAACACAGCTTCCATTTGTATCATATATAAAGATAATTTTAGGATTAGGTGAGATTGAACTTACATATGGCCATTGGTAGAAAAGATGTGCTAAGGTATTCAATAATATCCTTGTGAAGAAATGGAGGAAAGGTAGCTAGCGTGGAGATCATCGTGTAGGGCAAAGTGCTCAGAACATCATCATTGAGAAAGGGTAGCAAACATGTGGTTGTATAAAATATTGACTGTCCAAGATCTACAAAACAAAATTAAGTAGTCAGCCACTGAAGATGGTGCCATTAACAAAACATGCTAGTTTTATATTTTCAGTTTTAATAAGCTAGTTTAAATTATAAAAGTAGCTATTGCTCCCTTCCTACTAAGAATTCAGAAAAGCACTGCTTAGTAGAATGTGGGATACACACAGCAGTTAGTTGGTGAATATATTAAGAAATAAATCTGTTCCATGAGTTTCTCATCAGTGTATCAGTCATCTATAAGCTTCACTATTCAGATGACCCTTGATCCCATTAATCAAAGCACTTTCCAAGGGAAAAGTGAATTCTGACATCCTTCCTTTTTTTTTTTTTTTTTTTTTTTTTTTTTTTTTTTTTTTTTTTTTTTTTTTTTTTTTTTTAGCTCCAGGGCATTTCATAAAGATAACTGAAATACAGTAACGTGCCCAATAGAATTTTCAGAAAAGTCTAGGGCAGTATTAGAAATTAAAACCTGGCCATTTCTGCTGCACCAACCAAGCCACATTGGTACTCCACCTGAAGCCTCAGGCAGCACGAGGTAATCTGTAACCTCCAGACTTGGTGTGCTTTGGAAAAAGGAAGCTATGAGCTGGCATTGCGCAACCCTGTACATTTAGTTGTTAACTGTCAGGGAAGCCAGCCTTTTTCAAAATAATTTCTCAAGGCTTTAAAATGCAGATAATAACAATACCTACCTGGCTTCATAGGAGTTTAGATGAAATAAATACAAAGAACTCAGCATAGCATAGCATGTACTCCAAAAACAATAGCTATTACTTATTGCCATTAATATTACTACCATTGTTACCTGCATGAGAAGTAAAAATAGAGGACCTTCAAAACAAACCACGACTATTTAGCTTTAGAATGTATGAAGAATAAATCCATTAAATTCAGTGTACATTGTGATATTTCTGAACCTCTCAAAATATAGGCCATCAGCCAAGGCTTGGCATGAAGATGGATCACTTCTGTATTTATTAAGATATCAAAGTCTCAGACTCTGGTCTGCTTTGGCCCTGATTCATCTTCCAGAATCATGTGCATTCCTCAAATTATTTCTAATAGTCATGAGCATTAACATACTGTATCAACCGGCCTGTCAACTGACAAATGTAGTCAACACGCTGCAACCTGGAGGGCCAGGGTCCATCGCCTTTGAGCTCAGACCAACAAGTGGAAAATTCACAGGTGTTTTGTGGGAATTCCATGAGGCTGTGCATAAGATGCCTCAGCTATGTTCACTGAGCCTTTTTTTAGTCTTAGGCTAAAATGCTCGATTACAGATTAACAGCACTGAAGGGGCCTGTAAGTCCACCTGGGGTATTTTCTACCCAAGGAAACTGAGATCTGGAGAGAGCAGTGTCTGCCCAAATCACAGTTCAGCCATAGTTGAATTACTCCTGCTCGTTCCTATAGGCCACCCGGACCCAGTATGAGGACAGAGCCTCTAGCCATGGGGCAGTCAATTACTCTCTGTCTCAGTTCACAGAAGAGGCTTCACAAGAAGCTCATTCCAAACATCAGCTGTCAGGACCACTCCTCAGTGATTCTTGCTGAAGAACTGCACGTTCCAAGTTCCCCTATGATAGCCCAGGTTGTGCAGAGAGCCCTGAGAGATGCTGCCTGGTCTCTCTAAACCGTTCACTAGAACACTGGTGAGCTTTATTCTAGCTTCTAAGCCATATTATGCAGAAGGAGAACATAATAAAGAAATATCAAGATAAGGTCACAAGGCAGGCATAGGTGTGAGAGCAAAAACATAAATCATCAATACGAAAATTGTCAAGATTCACATGTTATGTGGATTTCCATTTACCAAGTAAAATACCACAATCAAGAAATCTTAAAATAAAGGGCATCTACTCTGACCCAGGAGACCTCCCCAAGAACACGTGAGTCCATTTAGGACTGGGTACCACAGAGCACAGGCACAAATGAGTCTCTGCAAATGTGTCATTTGACACCTGCAAGCTCCCAGTCTGACTTCCCAGTTTGTCTCGTTTAGATTCTGAGCTTGGAGAGGAATGTACTACAAGAGGCTAGGTAGGTTTCAGACAGCAAAGGAGTTCAAGATAGGCAGCTTCACAGACTTCTACACTTTTATCTTCACTATAATACAGCATTGTTAATACAAGAAAAGCAAATACAGTAATAGGTATTTCATCACTTTATGAAAGGAAACTATTTTTAAACATTTTAATTACAAACACTTCATACTAAATCAACCATTAAACATTCTCTTAGGAAAGACAGCCATATTAAAATATAAAATAATCCCCACCACCCACGTTTCCAAAGCTCGCTTTTCCGTACAATGAAACTTCAGTTATCACACTTCCAGGGACCAAATGGCAAATGTTTTAAAGACAGCTCAGGTTTCTAAAGTGCATTTAAGGAACAACTCTCTATGCCCCACACAGTTTTCCATTTTAAATTTCCTCCAAACCCATATTGGATAGCTAAGCAAACATCACTGCACTCAATTTGAAAGAACAGAGTGGGCAACCAATAAAAAGACACAGTCGGATGGGGCCGTGAGAGGAAGCATGCTCACCGGCTTCTACTCCAAACATTGCCATCACGCCATGGGCTATCATTCTTGCCCCAGCACTTTGTAGTAATTGCTGGTTGTTAGATAAATTTGGAAGAGCTCTTAGGCATTTATTTTACCAGGAAAAATGAGTCCTGGAGAGAAACTCTGATTTGCCCCCGAAACTCCAAGAACAGTCAAGGATTAGAACCTGTTCTTCAAAAGAAGCCTCTGACATTTTCTGGGGCAAGGTTTTAAACTCAACTTCTCAACTGTGGCTTTAACAAGAGTCCCCATAATACACTGATCGGGGAAGGGAGCTGCTTGCTCTATATCCCTTGTCTCCAGTCCATCGTCTCCTACTTCCAAACCCTTGAATAACAACCCTGGGCATCAAGACAGTGTGAAACAATGGGTGGGAACCACCATTATTAAGTGTCATTGTCAGAAGGCTTCAAATACACAAAACCCTTCAAGAGATTTACAACAGTAACAACATTCTTTAAGCCTGCTGCTCAGCATCATAAATATTCATAAGCACACATGGACATTTCCAAAGACTTCAATAAAAATGCTCACCGTGTTGGCCATGCTGTAGTAAAGGAACTAGATCCAGGAGAGTCACCAAAGTCACGTAGAGGCCTTGGTAGTCCAAAGAAGGGTAGTCTGACAACTGAGCATCACGACTTTGCGGGCCGCGTTCTGAAGGAGCATCTCGCAGGACGCTGTAAAGGAGGGAGCGAGTAACAGTAGGGTTGATGGAACTGACCTGCGGTCTTAGAGATGGGGTGAGTGGGAATGGCACAGGAAAAAGACACATGGTCATGGGCACTGTCAAATTGGAGGCATCTTGGTTTTCCTTCTTCCCTGTGCGGGACAAAATGCTGTTGGGGGGACAAAGAAAAAAAAGAGACAACAAAGACACAAAGAACAGCACATTACATTGAAATGACACTCTAAAACAAATAATAAAACACCAGATACATCCCACATAAGATGCAATTGCCGCCGCAGCACAGTCTACAGATCTGGTGCTGGTCGCACAGCCGTGTGCTCAGAGATGTCAACAACACAGGTGGACTTTGTGGAAGTTGCATTGCATCTCATGTGTTATCTGGTTTATAAGGAGCAAAAATATAAAAATGCATGTTTCAGTGCCAAACCCATGTTTTACAGTTTGTCAATTTGGTGAAGGTGAGGTTTCCTAGGAGGAACGCTGGCTTGACTTTATCTGTGAGGGCTCTCATTCCTAATTATAAGGAGTTTTCGAAGCAACATAGTCAGCAATACTATCTCATCACGTAAATAGAAACTTGCAAAATATAGGTATGGCACTTGCAGAAACATGTTTTAGCAAAGAATAAACATGTGTGTTTATTAAGAAAGTCTTAAAAATCACATGTTTATTGCATCAAAATAATGTCTATATGTATATTATGATACTGTTTCATGACATTCTGTCAGTATCATTTGAGATAATGAAGTTTAAACAGGCATATGAACTTAGAAATAATACATATTTCTAAAGTGTTAACTAAACTACATTGGAAAAGCTATAAAATAATATGTAGTAAATGGCCCATAGCGTGTGTCAGTGAACTAATGACACTGGGTGTATGTGTGCATGTGCATGTGTGCGTGTGTTTTAATTTGGCATGTTGGGGAGGAAAGTTTTATTTTATGAATACAAACAGTGTTTTATTAAATAGTTACCTTGAAAACTCTAAAAGCTAAGCAGGCATCATCTATTGTAAAGCTGTACATCATACAATGAGGTCTCATATGCTATTGCTGTTACTTACTGTATTATTCAACAAAACTCACTAAAAACTAGAGAAAAGATCATTTAGAAAGTTAAAAAAGTTTAAAGGGAATGAAAGTAGTCTCTAAAAATAGTTTTACTTATAGTCTTCATTTAAAATTATAAAACTTTTAGTAAAAGTTATAAAGCAGAAAAGTTGTTTGTTTAAAAGTCAAAGAAATTGCTTCTTAGCCAAATGTTTAGGTTTTTAAAATTGGATTATGCTATTTATCAGTAGGTAACCATATGCGCTATAACATCTATAGCACTTAAGTGCTTTTCTCTACTAACGCTTATTTGTTAGCCAAACTAGAGAACAGTGTCTACATGCTTCATTTCATTAAAATAACCTGTTTTATACTTACTCCATGTGCATCCAGCGTTACTAAATTCTCAGCTAACGGTGTGGCAGCTACAGTATCACAGTGATGTGAGGAACTGGTTAGTGTCGGCATGCTTGTTATGTCAAGTTGACATTGATTTGTTTATTTACTCTTAGCGCAGAAGTATGTTACAATGTAAAAAAAATGACTACATGCTTTTTATTTTCTATGTGCCTAATTTACCTCGATTTCCTCTGTCTTCTGTTACCCAATGTCCAGGGAAAAACAATTGATAATAAAAATAATTTCAGAATAGTTATGTAATACTTCTTAGCAATAAAGAACTTAGGAGTTGCTGTACTGTTTTTGTTAAGGAGGATTTAATTTACCTTTTTTAGTGTGTGTCTATTGGGCTTTGTAACCTTAAACTGTACAATAGGATAACAGCATTCCATCTCTCACCATCTGCCTACATCTATTATAGAGAACATATATTTTTGCATCAGACTTTAGAGTTTCCCACAAAACTAAATTACTCCTCAGATTACCATCTTTCCATATTGTGTTATTAATAAGTCCAGTCACCAATGATTTGTTTTAGTCCTATAGGATTCTATCCCCCTGAAATCCCTTTAGAATCACAAAATGGATATGTTGATATATTTTCCCAAATTTCAGCATAAGCTGGCTAGCTGCCAGCATCTTCTCAAGAAGAACAACACTATCCCTTAGTCAATTAAAAAAATAACTGAATATCATAAATGCATAATATTTAAAGTATCCTTTAATTCTGATCAACCACCTCCTTGGTGGGGGAAATAAAACACTTTATTGACTACACATTGCTGTTGTTCCAAAGCTAAGTGGACTGCAGCAGCACTAGTGAATCAATTTTGGGAGCTACTTCTGTGAGATTTTTCCCTCCTGGACATGTGTGATTCTCGGGTGATAGCAATCACAGTAGCCTACATTCAGGGAGGGAAGAATGTCAGCATTGAAACAATAAAACTTTCTTTCTTTCTCTGTCTTTAGATTTAGCAAGTAGGTGAAGTTGAGAAAAAAAAAATGGCGAAAATGAGTTATCCATGAAACCAGTTTTAAATTGCCATTCATGTCTCAATGTAAGGAAATGTGTTCACTTGTGGAAACTTAAGAAGGGCTCATGAATCAATGTACAATGCATTGTGATTTTATGATGTTTTGTGAAGTTTATTCAGAGAAAAAAATTACTTATTTCCCCAACCAAACTGTTTAACTTGGAAATGACCAACAACTTCCACATCCATCTGAAATTCTTTCCCAAAGGTCTATATACAGATTCAGTCAAAAAGAATATTAGGAATGCCCTGTCAGAAGAGTCAGACATTGCAGCCAACTTTTCACCTCTCCTTCCCCTCTTGAGACCCTCTTTGTGAGCCCTGGCTTCCACTGTCAAGGAGAGAGAAGACCCCTGTGGGGTGTGCAAGGGGGTTGAGTGTCCTGAGGTCTTCCTTGCGCAGAAAGTTAGTCTATTGAATCAACTTTCTACACAATTGAGAATTTTGACATTTGCACTGCATCTACGTACTAAACAAATTGACTGTGCTATGCTATGCTTTAAAACTGTCCTGTGGACTTCAGATTGTGTGTGTGTGTGTGTCTGTGTCTGTGTCTGTGTGTGTCTCTGTGTGTCTGTATGTGTCTGTGTGTGTCTGTGTCTGTGTGTGTGTTGATGTGTGTCTCTCTGTGTGTGTATATATGTGTGCATGTCTATGTGTGTCTCTGTGTGTGTCTGTGAGTGTATGTTGTGTATATATGTGTGTGTGTCTGTGAGTGTATGTTGTGTATATATGTGTGTGTGTGTATGTGTGTGTCTGTGTGTGTCTGTGTGTATCTGTGTGTGTCTGTGTCTGTGTGTGTGTTGATGTGTGTCTCTCTGTGTGTGTATATATGTGTGCATGTCTATGTGTGTCTCTGTGTGTGTCTGTGAGTGTATGTTGTGTATATATGTGTGTGTGTATGTGTGTGTGTGTCTGTGTGTGTCTGTGTGTATCTGTGTGTGTCTGTGTCTGTGTGTGTGTTGATGTGTGTCTCTGTGTGTGTGTATATATGTGTGCATGTCTCTGTGTGTCTCTCTGTGTGTATATGTGTGCATGTCTGTGTGTGTGTCTGTGAGTGTATGTTGTGTATATATGTGTGTGTGTGTGTATGCGTGTCTCTGTGTGTGTCTGTGTGTCTGTGTGTGTCTGTGTGTTCATGTGTGTCTCTCTGTGTGTATATATGTGTGCATGTCTCTGTGTGTCTCTCTGTGTGTATATGTGTGCATGTCTGTGTGTGTCTCTGTGTGTGTCTGTGAGTGTATGTTGTGTATATATGTGCGTGTGTATGTGTGTGTGTCTCTGTGTGTGTCTGTGTGTCTCCATGTGTATGTATGTGTATGCATCAATATGTGTGTGTCTATGTGTGTGTCTGTGCATGTGTGTCTATATGTGTGTGTCTATATGTGTATCTCTGTGTGTGTCTGTGTGTGTATGTGTGTGCTGTATGTGTGTCTGTGTGTCTGTATGTGTGTGTGTGTGTGTGTGTGTGTGTGTGTGTGTCCTTAGAAATTCTTATTCTATTAAGAATACTGGGCTGAGACTAGATTCTCTATTTAAAACTTATTTATATTTTCTAACAAGATGGTAGTAAATGTAAAGAATTACACTCTAGCAGCTCCAAGAACACCAAAAGAAAGGCACTGAGGAAGATTTCCAGCAGCAAGTCTGAAACAGGAAGGAAACTAAGAACCGATAAACATCAGCCACCAGGTGAAAGGCAGGTCCTTAAAGACCTCAGATGATGGAAATATGACCACAACATGCCCCTAGCATGAAGTGAACAAACACTGAACACTTGGGGGTTAACTAGACCATCTAAGTTGCCACCCCTATGCTAAGAGGCAAAGAAGCACAATGACCCCTACGGGAAAGTTCTGTTAAACTGTCCCTTGCCAGACATGGGACCTAAATTAAAATGAGTGCTACTCAGAACGCATTTACAATCCCACCCCAGACCGCCAGTCACTGCTTGATGCAGGAAAGGCTTCTGATAGTTCCTGCCCTGGCTGAAATTTGGACAAAAGTCAATTCAACAAGCCTTTGTAGATCCCCCGTTATAGAGAAAGAGTTGCTCTGGGGCGCAAGGGCTGGATGTGACTGAGGACTTCTCCAGCTAGAACGGAGAGAATCTTGACCAACTAATTATCTCCTGAAGATGCTGCATAACTGTTATAACAGCTGTGGTAACATGTGTTCTCTCTCTTCCTGTGGACCGAAGTGACCGACAGTCAACATCTGGGCTAAGCTCAGCCTGGCCATACAAAGCTTTCCTGGATTCAGTGAGGCTACATGAATATCTAGACCCAGACAATTAGCATTTTAACCGTGTAATCCTAACTCAAGTAAAGGCAGTGGAATGTTACAAAATGGTGCCACATAATCCTGCCCCATGTCTCATTCCTCTTGCCTCCAACTCACTAGTTTGGAGACATCAGACAGGAGCCACAGTACCCAGCTCTTTCTTCCTATTTCTTTGCAAGAACCTGAGTTCTGGAAGCAGCAAGTAATTCTGGATATAAAAATTATAAAAATGCAAAGGGAACCACCTTGTTTGTGGTAGAGATGTTTACTGGTAATAGTGAAAAAGCAAAGACAGTCCATCTCATATGGCTTAAACTTTCTTCTAGCTTTTTAAGAGGAAGGAATGTAAATATGATTGGAATGTATGCAGCTGCCAACTGCAAAAGGAGCGTCTAACATAGTCCAATATAGAGAACAAAAGTTAAAAGTTTTGTATTTCCAGTTTTTTGAATGGAAAAAAAAGCTTCAGTAGGCACAGAGAAGACAGAAAATTCATATGGTTCAGACCAGATAGTTTACTTGTAAATATTCCTATTTAATGATACATTACATTCCTCCACATTCTTTCTATATCTCTATTATCTACATGTGTGCAGGTATGCACAGAGTCTGCCAGCCCTGCTCTGATCCACCACCTGCAGCTCCTTTCTGAGTATAAGGTGGAACTGAGCTGGGCGGTGGTGGCGCACGCCTTTAATCCCAGCACTCGGGAGGCAGAGGCAGGTGGATCTTTGTGAGTTCAAGGCCAACCTGGGCTACCAAGTGAGTTCCAGAAAAGGCACAAAACTACACAGAGAAACCCTGTCTCACAAAAACAAAAATAAAAAATAAGGTGGAACTGAGACATCTGGGAACTGCGGTACCATCCCCATCACCTCCACACAGCTCAATTGAACAAAAGTTCTGAGTGGATGCCAAATCTCTACACTAACACTCCCTTTCTTCCCTTGATTTCACAGACAGCCAAAACTACCCTGCAGCTTCGTATCGGATGCTAGCATTTCCAAATGCAAAATCAAGTATTTATTAAAAAGAAGTATCCCTGCTTTGTGGCAATAACTAGAGAGCAGCACCATGGCACTGGAGTCGCGATGTGTGTTGTGGATTTAGATCACCAATGACCTAATGGCTCCAAAATTACTAGATCTGTAACATTGAGCAACATATTGAACCACTCTGTGACTTAGTTTCATCATCTGTGGAATGTGTACAGTAGTACTCTAATCTAACTCTAATCTAACTACAATGGGTTAAAGGAAATGTCACACTTATAGAGCTTAGAGCAGACTTGATGTGAAGAAATATAGCTATTATAATATAATGTTGCTATGGTGATGATAGCTATTGCCACTGTCCCCATTAATAGCCATTGATATTGACACCCCTCTTAAGTGGACTATGCTCAGTTATACAAATCTTCCCCAATAGCCACTAGACTAGACGACCTGAATGCCAGTTTCACCATGAAGATGCTGTTGCCCCTGACCTCATGCCTTGCAGACACCACTCAAAACAGCATCCTAAATTTCTTAACTTATTGGCACAATTGTAAAGCCCTGAGTGGCACACTCTGAAGCCAACAAAGGTGTTGCCATTTCTTCACAAGTGGAATCTACAATGTTTCCTACCAGGAAAGCGTCCCTCACTTATTGGGTTCCAATATGGGAAAGAGGGTCCCCAGTCTCAAAGGTAAAAGGATAATTTAAAAGAATGGAATAGGGGTTGGGGATTTAGCTCAGTGGTAGAGCGCTTGCCTAGCAAGCACAAGGCCCTGGGTTCGATCCTCAGCTAAAAAAAAAAAAGAATGGAATAGGATGACTCGGTTCACATGTTCTCCTCATTATTACTATGAAAACCTGGCTAACTATTCTATGCCCTTTGAAAAGGGGAAATGGCTTGCTCCAGGGCCCTAAACCAACTGTGTAAGCCTAACAGACATCACGAACCTGATAAATAGAATCCCTCTACACTAGGACAGAGATACTAAGGATTCTAAAGATGAGACAATATCCGAAGAAGAAGAATGTTAGACAGTGATGCAGAGGACGAGGATTGGCTGTGTGCAGGATGTTCCTCTCTGTAAGTGGCCAGCCTGTCTGCACACAACAAGTGTCAGACCACTGGGAACTCCAGGGCCACCACAGTCACCCCTAAGCATGTCCTCCCCACACCTGATTTAAGGAACTCTTGCTATTGTCTAAATAACAGAAATGGTGGTGAGTCTAGAGACAGATTCAAAGAGAGGTTGTGGCAATGGGGAGACCAAGTGTTGGGGTGTAATGGTGAGTGAAATATTCTGAATTCTTCAACTCTAACTGTCAAAGACAGCCGCAACTGCTGGGAAAGGAAGGTCTTGGCTTGTTTGTATTAGTGGCAAGTGTCTCTGCCCTGTGATAAAAACAATGTAAAAGGAGCTCCTGAGCTGCTGCTCTCTTGTCCTCATGGGACTTAATACCAGTTGTGACACATTGGATCGAGGCAGCCACGATTGCTGCAGTAATCTGAGAACCAGGACGTACTAGCAACAAGCCTAACTTGTCATATAACTCTCAGCTTTCTTTCGACTCTAAGTGCTCCTTGCTCTCGGTTTTAAAGACTCCAATCTCACTTTCCTAATCTTGAGTTGTTTGTGTCAAACACACAACTTTTTTTTTTTTAATCATTTGTAGATTTCCCAAAAGAACACTCAACTGGGGAAGCAGGCCACAACCAGGCTGCCCATGTTTCCAAGGAAGCCAAGGGCTGATCTGTTAGACACACCCAGAGGGTGGGAGTCCAGACTCTTCTGACAGAACACCAGAAAACTAAGGCCTTTCAAGACTTTCAGTTCAGTGTGAAATTAGGTCCCAATCAATTCAGCAGTACTACCTAATAGTTCTCTCGAAATCAGGGTATTGAAGGCTTACCTTAACAAGGTTTGGGAAAAGTACTTCAGGGTGTTTGCGATATCTGTTCCTGATGGTACGGGATAAATGTTGTGGAGAACTCGATTATGATAGTCCTGCAAGTACCGGATCTTGGAAGCAACTAGATAAAAGCAAAAAGAAAAAAAAAAAAAGAAGAAGAAAAAGAAGAACCTTCTTGTAATATGTATCAAACATACAGAAAATAATTACATATGAGAATTCAATTCATACTTTTAAAAACACATATAAATTTTTACTGGAACTCCATGATAGAAACACTAATATAAAACACTTGATGTCTTATAACTGTATTCAACAATTAATATTATTTTTATCTGTCTGGATTAATAACCTTATGCAAACTGTCTATCCTCTTTTTGATCACTAAGGAAAGCATTATTCTCCATATTAGCTTCCTGTTATCAATAATACTAAGTATAAGTCTCTGTAGAGTTATAGTTAATATGAAAGAAGAAAATTCAAAACTCTAAAATTCCCTGAAAATAAAAAAGTGTGTCCATTGTATAATAATTAAAATCAGGTTTTCTTTAACTCAGTAAGTGATCATGAAAGTGTGTTTAATGAATGCTTAACTGTATGAATATGTTAAGTATATTTACTGGGTATCAAGTAAGAATACAATGATTGTGTGGTGATAAAAACACAAACAATAAAGGTCACTTTTTTTTCCAAAGAATTGCATAAATTAGGAACCACACTAATAGCTTTCTGAGATTGGCTTCCCGGTCTCAAGACAGGAGGGACTAGACACGTGTAGTTACCCTCCTACACCTACCTGGAGTCACCAGCATTGTCCACATTCCTGACCTGACCTTTGACCTGGCTGTAGTGAATGGCTCTAGTCATTCCTCTTTGCAAATCCCAAGGAGCCATGGTGATCAACGTCTCTCTGGTCTCCTCTTCCACAGAGTTCTCAATACTGTCCGTTTGTCCTTTCAATCTTTAAGGCTACCCAGGGAGCCTTTTAGGCGATATGGCTCACTGTCAGCAGTTAGCAGAAGACATAGGAAGTCCCGGAGAAGCAAGGCTTTGCTGTTCCCAACAGCCAATGGGAATATGCTCCTGGATGGATCTAACTGAAATGCTGGCTTAAGCAACTTAAAGAAAGTCAAAATGCTTTTGACAGGTGTGGGATGGAGAACCACAGAACAAGAAAGTATCAGAACATGGAGAATCTTAGAGCCCTTTACCCATAACCACCTCATTTTAAAGATGGGGAAAAATGAGGCACACAGGTGGATAGTGGTAGAACACGGCTATCGATTAGTTCTCCTGACTCATGATCCAGTGCTCTGTTTACCATGACACACTCGAGAACACAGTTCTGAGACTAAGCCAGCATGCACACAGTAAGTGTTTGTTACACAACATCAGAGCAATTGTCAGCAGTAGTTGGGCTAATCGCTATTATAAAGTCTACATGTTCCATTTATTGGACTTGCCTTTTCTCCTTTCTGCTTCTGGGCATTCTCCCAAAGAAATAAGTTTACATTGCAGATAGATGGCCTTGGGTTTCTACAACACATCATCTCCAAAGACAGCAATAACTTTAATATCTACTGTTTCATTTAACCCATGGTATTTGGCTATAAACAATTTTTCTGAGATTAAACTATTAATAGGTAATACCTGAAAAATATATCAATTATATAATCAACAGAATTCATTTTCTTCCAAATGTCTTTGACCTGTCACTCATCATAATTTTTATAATGACATTACAAGAAACATTCATGTTAATGTATAGTTTTAAGTTCCAAATATCTGAGATACATGCCAGGCCAACTTATACTTTCTCTCATGTAGTATCACAATGATGTTTTATTACTGTGACTTTTCTCAGCTTTTAACACTCAGCAGGTCCATGTGGAGAATTTCAGGAATATCATTCATCATTCTACTACCTAAAAAGGAAGTTGATGATAGTACAGAATTTGGACAACAAGCTGAAATGAGGAGAAAAGTCAAAGAGCCCCCAACTCAATGGCTTGCTCATAATTCAAGAGCTTTAAAACCATCATTACACATTGATTGCAAGCATTCAAACATGTTTATGAGATGAATGGATTACTTTTTATAGTAACTTTCATTAAAATGCAGTAACAGCTCCTTTCAATGAGTTTCCAAACTTGCATGGGAAAGCAGACACTATTTTATATCTTTGTATGGTTGACAGATTCTTGTAGTGTTATCTCTGTACACTTACCTGTTTATTTTTCTACATCAAGGCAGGGATTTGCTGGGAAGCATCTTACTAATGTTTCCATCTCAATAATCTTAAAGACGCTGCCTAGTGCTAAGTGGTTACCCAACACAGTCAAAAGATTTAAGTGAACAATGAGTTAATACTTTAATAACAGCTTTAGTACTTGGCTCTGTGTGTGTGTGTGTGTGTGTGTGTGTGTGTGTGTGTGTGTAACACACATATATATATAGTATTTATGGATTCTTTGCTCTTAAGATCTCAGGCACCTAGTAAGTACTCAGAAAGTTACCAGTGACTAAAGGTGGAAAAAGGAAGAAAGAAAAGGGTCAAGAAGATTGCATGCACAATCATGAAGGGCAGTTTAAAGAACAGGTTGGAAAATGCTCACACTGCTTTCTATATTGGGGAACCAACAAAATTTCAGCCCTCATAGATTTAATTCTCTTCATTTCAACTACTTGAAAATAATCACGGGACTGAAGAGATGGCTCAGCAATTAAGAGCGCTGGCTGTACTTCCAGAGGACCCAGGTTTGATTCCCAGCACCCTCCCAGCAGCTCACAACCATCTGTAACTCCAGTTCCAGGTGATCTGATGCCCTCTTCTGGTCTCCATAAGCATTAGGTACACACATGGTACACTTATACACATTTAGGTAAACCATCCATACATTTAAAAGAAGATGGAGAGGAGAAGGAGGAGAAAGGAAAATAATCAACAAATAGTAACATGTAATTCTGCTGAAAATATGAGTAAAGCTCATTTGCACTTCAACCTTGTACACAGAAGATGATGTTTTGGCTAGCCCATGAGCCCAGGAGGACCAAGCACATTCTTGACGACCTCTCCTAGCTTTATACCATGAGTAAGTTGTCTGTCATAAATTACATTCCCCAAAATTCAGAATTGGAACCCTGGTCTCAAAAAGTGAATACACCAAGAGATAAGGCCGTTAAAAGAGGTGACCAAGTTCAAGTGAAGCCGTTGCAGCAATGTGCCTCCTAGCCTGATCTTCCTTGTGTCCTTGTAAGAAAAGATTAGGACATGGGAGAGACACCAGGAATGCAGGAGCACAGACGAAAGGCTGAGTGAGGACAAGTGAGAAAGTGGCCATCTGCGAGGCAAGGAAAGAGGCCTCAGGAGAAACCAAATCTGCCAACACCTTGATCTTGAACTGGAAGTCTTCAGAACTGAGAGAGAAGAAATGTCTGTTGTTTTAGCACCTCCATCTGTGATGGTTTACGGAAGCTGGAGAAAACTAATACACCATCACACAGGAAAGTCTCTAAGTAAGAGGAAGAAAGGTATGAGCTCTGAATTAAGACCTCGGCTATCCCCCTCCTTTAAAGCTTGAGTCTCTCATCTGTAAAATGGAGAGGCTTCCATCAGTGAGCCACTTTGCAGTCACTTAGCACAGTATCTAGCACATAGTCACTTGCAGCAGACAACAAAAGCCAGCTTGTGTCTCTTTCCTCCTGCCACCAAACACCACGTTCCCTGACAGCCCACCATCCGCCAGCTGTCCCTCCAGCGTCGTTAATGTCTCCCTCTTTATTAAGTCTATTAAGTCACTCTCATTAACTAGAATCTCCTTTGTCGGAGGGAAACAAACAAACTAAATACCTTCCCCTAATCCCCTACTCCACTTCCTCCAGTTACTGGCCTCTGCCTTCAGAACTTAGATTATTAAGAGTTATAGACAGTCTCCCCTCTATCAGTGTGTGTGTGTGTGTGTGTGTGTGTGTGTGTGTCTGTCTGTCTGTCTGTCTGTCTCTGCCCTCCCCCGCCTTCTTAGTCTCTCTCCCTGCACTGAATCTGGCTTTTTGGCAACCTTCTCCCTCTACAGCATCCAGACTACCACATACAAAGACACTTCCCAGTCACCCATTTCATTACTACCCCTTCCATCTCTTCCCAATAGTCAGTCCATTGCTCCCAGGTTTTGTTTAAACCCTATTCCCTCGGCTTCCCTAATACCATATTCCCTTGGGCTTCTACCTTTGAGAGATATCCTTCATAGAGTGCTTTGCCACCCCAGGCTACTAGAATGTTGGAATTTATCAGCGCTCACAATAACTCCCTTGTTGACTCTCTCTCAACATCCTCTCCCTGGGTAATCCCATCTTCACATATGGTTGCCAGTACTACCCATGAGACAGACATTCTGAAATACACATCTCCATTGCAGGTGCTTATGTCACTTGAGTTAATAGACCTCGTCTCAATTTTTTTCACAGAGGAATCTCACATGGACCTCAGTAAACACATGCAATGCTAAATAACCCTCACCCACCCACCCATCCCCAAATAAAGCCTTGTACCATCTGTGCAACCTACCAAGTTCACACAAAGGATGAGCAGCATCCTCATACTGTCTGCCTCTGTCCTGATGCATCGCTATCTCCTAGAAACACAACCAACAAAATCCACCTCCTAAGCATTTTCTTTCTCCCCCATTGAGGGCATGCCTTGCCACCATCTCCAGATGAACTCAAAACACTCCCAGCTCACCTTCCAGATTCTCTCTTACCACACCCCACTTCTTTCTCCTTGGAGCAGCCTAAGAGGCCTTTTAAGATGCTTTGCATAGTCCTCTGTGGCCTGCTGCCCTTTGAGTAAACTCCAAACTTCTTCCCACACTCTTCCAACCTGATCTTGTACTCCACAGCCACACTAGTTGCAGTTGCTCTTGCTCAGATTGTCATGCAACTCTATTTCTTTTTGCTTGTATGTGCTCACCCTCTGCCTTGAGTTCTTGCCCCTCCACATTTTGTGTGATGAACGTCAACTCGTACCTCCTAGGTGGCTTTACATGCCACTTGCTCATAGAGGCCTTTGCCAACATCCTCACCTGAACTGATTCCTTGATCCATGTTCCCATTTTTCTCTAGATAATAGACTATTTCAGGGTTTTTCTTTCCCGTGGCAAACACAATTTGCAATTGTATATTTGTTCAAACAGCATTACTGCCTCTTCCAAATGGACATGCTCCAAGCACCATGTCACTTGCTCGCCACTGCAGAGCCCTGGGCCCTGGCAAGAGCTGACTACGCTGAGTTCCAAGTAAAGAGTGAAATGAAGAGGTGGTCAGCAAGACGGTGGCTGTTCTCAGCCATTCAACTTGTCCTTACACTCCAAAGCCACTGCCAAAGCAAGAGGAAAATGAATGAAAGCCAAAACGGCTGTCAGATGTTCATCACACAAAGAAGGTACCAGTTTTCATTTGTGCATACACTATCCAACCTCTGCTCCCTGCTACTTTACTTCTTGGACACTTCACTACATCTTCAGAGACAGAACACAAAAGAAAAATTCAGCCACAGACATAAAAGTGATCCAACAAAACTAGGATCATATAACACACGGGTTTAAAATCTGCTCTTTAACCTTAAACAAGCTCCTATGTCACTAAATATGTTTAAAGTGATCCAATACTATTTTCAAATCTTAATGATATAGGCTATCAAAAAAGTAAAAATCAAAAATCAAATAAGCACAATGAAGGACATAAAAATCATATAAAGAATGATGTTCAATCATACATGACATTTTAGTGTCTTAGCCTTCTTGAAAATTTTTTCTGCATAACTAAACATCATATATACATAGATTATATATCATTTCAGAATTCATTTTCCCCATCCATCAGAAATAGATTTCTACATCATTTCAATTGCTCTCTAAGAAAATCATAATTTATTTCACCTGTCATCTATTGGTGTTTGTAAGGTTTGGGGTCGTTCCACTGTTCTGTGTAATGCAATAAAGGAGCTGGAGAGATGGCTCAGTGAATAAGAGCCAATACTGCTCTTACAAAGGACCTGAGTTGCGTTCCCTGCACCCCACATCAGGCAGCTTGCCTCTAATTACAGGTCCAAGGCATATGATGCCCTCTTCTGGCCCCCTCAGGTAGCTACACACAAATGGCATAAACATTTACACATAATTTTAAAATAAAATAATCTCTAATGCTGCAAAGAATGCTCCTTAATATCTGACCACATCTTTTCATTTCCTTAGAATAATTTTCAGTGAGGAACTACACAAATATGAAATTCTTTGTAATGATTTGGGGAAGTCAGATGTGGTAGTGTGTACCTGTAATTCAGGCACTTGAGGGGTACAAACAGTAGAATCAAGAGTTCAAGATCAGGGCTGGAGAGATGGCTCAACAGTTAAGAGCACTGGCTACTCTTCCAGAGGACCCGGGTTCAATTCCCAGCCCCCACACAGCAGCTCACAACCATCTGTAACTCCAGTTCCAGGGGATCCGACACACTCTTCAGGCCTCTGCAGGCACCAGGCACACAAGTGGTGCACAAACATGCATGCAGGCGAAACCCCTGTACACATAGGGCCATCCTAAATAGGAAGTTTGTGGCCACCCTAGGCTACATGAGACACTGGATCAAAAAAAAAATTGAAACAAAAACAAGCTCTTTAAAAAGAGCAAGTAAAATTTTTTAGGATACTTGATAAACCATTCTTCCAAAAGATAGTACACATCATTAGCATGAATAATAACACCATTTGGTGCCCACAATCATGTGTGTTTTAATTTTTAAATCTTGCAAAAGCTTTTGTGTTGTATCATTTCGAATTTACAGATTACTAAACCACAAAAGTAGTGATCTGCCCTTAGACACAAGCTGGTGCATAGTAGAACTGGTCGTTTAACTAACTGGGAGCCATGCTTCTCCCCAGACCACACTGTTCTCTAATTGCTTTTAGCACTTTCATGACCTTCAGCCACAGGAATATGGCAGGAAAGAACACTTCTCTAGTCCTATTGTTTGCAATATCTCACTAAAGAACGTGGTAGCAAGTAGATGAACTATTAGACTAAATTCTCAATATATTTATTAGAAACACAAAAACAAATATATTTACTTCATTAGTCTGTCTTTTCCTTGAGAAATCAAATTACTTCCATCCTTCGGGACCTATGTCAAGACCATATCATCAGATCTTAAGTCTCTTCACATCATTCCTGGAGCATTCTAATTGGCTCTAGACATTATCTTTCGCTTCCTTTCTAAGCATGCAGAGTGCTCTATCTGCTTTTTAAAGAGACTCACTTCGTTACATGCTTATACCAGTAATTGCAAGCGAATCTAGATGGCTCCAATTAGTTTCACATTTGCAAATCCATTTTCCCTAACACCTTGAGGCCCTTGGAGATAGACCTGTCTTCTCATTGAAAATCCCTCAGAATAGATCATGATGCTAGGTGCATGGCAGATGGCCAGCAACAGGAGTAGCTGAAAAGACTAGAAAACTAAAAGTGTCAACTACCCTGTGTCCTACATATACTCTAAATTCTTTAAAAATTCTGCTATTGGTTGTACAAGTTATTTCTGTATACAATTTATTATGTAAATTAAATAAAGAATGCAGTATTATTTTCAATGGTTAATTTCCTTCCCTGTTCCAATGGAACCTAAAAAAAAAAAAAAAAGAACCCTCTTAATACATATTTCAAAGGTTTTGTAAGTTCTTTATTATATTTGAATACTCACTCTTCTTTTTTTCTGACTGGCCATTCTGGTTCTAACAGGCTGAGTGTCCGGGAGTTTTTATGATGCCCTACAGAGAGCCCTAGATGGTCTATGGGTTCCCACTTACAGCTATGTGTGAAGACAGGCAAGCCAGTTAGTACCTTGACTCTCAGGGGTTCTTACTTCATTGTGTTTGGTTTTTACCAAGTGAGAATTAAAACAGCATTTCCAGTACATTCTTTGCAAATTTTTGTTATTAATGTGGTAGACCTGATAGTCTGTGTTCTAATCCCACCTTAATTTTAATCAGTTTCTTCTTCTACTATGTAAACTCACTGATGGATTTGGCATGGTCCCCTTTTAAACTACCTTCTTGCCAGCTTAGTATTTCATTAAGGAATAATAGACATGGGGCTGACAGGCTGGCTAAGGGGGTAATGTCACTTGCCATCAAGCCTAGAGACTTGTGTTTGGTCCCCAGAATCCTTATCAAGGTGGAAAGAAGGAACAGAACCAATTACACAGAGTTATCCTCTGGCTTCCACACACGTACCACGGTACACACATGTGCACATACACAGAGAGACACACTAAGTAAATGAACAAATAAGTGTAAAACATTTTTAAAAGAAATGATAGACATGAGGAAAAAGTATCTGGACATATTTCTCAAATTGGATACCTATAGCCACTCACCACAGTGGTTTAAGCAACAATCATGCCTGGTATCTTATTTTTCTCTTGGTCAAGCATGGGTTATAGTCAGATGTCCTCCTTCATTACCACTGACTATCTGTCTTTATTCACTCTTTTTGCATTAATAGAAATGGGATTATTTGGTAGTCTTATTGGCTCTAACAAGAAATCATCTCTCAAGATCTATTTTCTTCTTCCTCACAACATCGCCTAAATTAAATTTTGCACGACCCTTTCTGAGATGAATTGCCATAATAACCAGGCTGGTTGCACTCTGATCCTTTTTCAATGTGACATCCACAGCAATCTTTTCAAAATTCAAATGTTTTTCTGTTCATTGAGATTAAGTTAACATATGAAGCTCTGGAAGAATAATTCCCTGCCTCCCAGTCAAGCTTCCTCTTCTGTGCTTTCCCTGTGTGCCACACCCCAACCATTCTAACTTGAGAGACCCTAACTGACGGTCTTACTTAAACATGGCTTTGTTCAGAAATGCAATCCCTATTTCTCTGCCTGGTCTCCAAAGATTCCTCAACTATCAGGTCTAACCATGTCTGCTGTGGACAGCTAACCATCCCTGGCATACGCCACCTTCCCTGCAGTTCTTCTGAATGTTCACAACCCCTGGATTCTCTGGGCTGCTTATCACTCCATGATACTGCCAATAACTCAACAGCTGTCTTCACACTGGACTATCAGATGCATCTCTTTTAATCTTGTACACTCAGTATATAATAAGTGCCTGGTGCTGAATGAATTATTTGTTGAATGAGTGAGTGGATGTAACGTACAACTCAGTACGACAAAACAGTTCAAAGTTTATGGTCCTTTCATGAACTAGATTTGGATCTCAGATGCAACTAAGGCTTCCCCTGCCTCCCCTTCCTACTCCTCGTCACAAAGATCCCTTGTATCACCTTCTTCTCAAGGCCCCTAATTCCATCACTATTTGTGGGTGTGGACACAATCTGGCTGAAATAATGGGGAATGGCACAAGCCCAAGAGACCACCCATGGGTGCTGCTGATGTTGGGACTGCAGGGGCAGGGCTACCCCAGACCACTGCACTGCACATCAATGCACTCACATGCTGGATGTGCAGCCTCAAGATTACAACTCTGTTTGCCCTGCAGGGCTCCAGTCTTACTTTAATCCAATGCTCCCCAGTTACGCTCCTGTCTCTTCTTTTGAAACAAGAATGCAATGTTTACTCTGTGCCGTTAGATGCTTGGAAGTGTGTCACTTGTGTTTGGGTTTTTTATTTGTTTGTTTGTACAGTGACTCACAGATAAGAATTTGTTTTGAGTCTGGCCTTTTAAACAGTTTGGAACTGTGCAGACTATGTGGATGCCTGAAGTTGTCACTGAACGCATTTTACATGAGCCTGAAGGTGACCAGGGCAAAACGCTATGGTTTGAATGTCCCTCCCCAAGCTTTGTTTTGCTTTGGGTTTTGTTCATTTCTTTATTTGTTTGTGTGCAATAAGGTTTCACTATGCAGCCTGGTTGTCCCAGTACCTACTATGTGGAGCAGCCTGGCCACAAACCTGGACCAATCCTTCCACTTCTGCATGCACCAACTCCAAGCTCATCATTTGAACACTTGGTCCCCATGCTGCAGCAGCCCTGTAAGTAGACCCTGGCTGGTGGAGATGTGACACTAGAGGCAGGCTTTTGAAGATGATGCACGTCCCTGATTCCTTTCCTGCACTCTCAACCCTCCAGTCCTAGGCCCCGTGACAAGCCTTCATTGTGCAGTCTAGCTGCCAACAGCCAAACCATATTCGCATTGCCTTTCCCGCCATGATGCTCTGTGGTTCTTTCGAAACCAGACGCCAAGATAAATCCCTCCTCCCTTGAGTTGATACTATCAGATGTTTTGTTACGGTGATGAGAAAAGCAACGAGATACCTGGCTTTGCTTAAATTCTGGCTCCCTATGCACTATCTGTGAAAATATGGGCAAAGTAATAAACTTCACTCGGTCTTAATTCCCTAGTCTATAAAACGAGGGCAATAGTTTTTTAATCTCACGGGGTTGCATATATCGACCTGCAGCACAAGGACTGGCACACAGTAAAAAAAAAAAAGAAAAAGAAAAAAAAAAAAAGCTACATTCCTAATTAGCTACTACAGATGGTTTTCTCTTCCCCTTCCCTGTTCCTTCCCTAGACTAATGTTCTGTCTGTCCTTTAAATGGAAGATAATGCACAAGCGTAGCTAATAATGAAGATATTCAGAAACTAAAGTGTAGGGGAACAAAGCAACAGAGCCTTGTTTAAGAGCTCTGGCGGATACGCAGGGCTCTGTGCAACCCCTTGATCAAAGAATGTCACTCCTCCTTTGAGGAAGGTCATCCCACAGAAAGCCAAACCTCACAGAAGATACAACCGAAGGGTAGCGGCAAAGGAAACAAACAGGCAGAGAGCCAAAGCTGTCCACAGATGTCAGATGCCATGCACCACCTCATCGAGCGTTTCCAAACACTTCTTCAGTCAACTGAAGTTCCAGGTGGCAAGCTTTCACCTGGCATTTTCAGCAGACAAGAAAGGTCAACAGAGAACATCCCTGTCCTCGTCAAAGAACTGCATTGTCACCACCACCATCATGATCATTATTAAAACATCACATTTGTTTAATTATTTACATTCTTCAGAATACTTCCACATACACTATTTGGTTAGGTTTTGAGCATATAAGTTTTATATATATGAAGTTTTAGGGAAATTTAGTTATCACACAACAAACTGAGCACAAATGTAAAAGACCCAAGTGCTCTTACCCATTCATTAACTAAGGACTTCGGGATACTAACAATGCAACAACTGCTGAAACACAATCCCCATCCTCTAGAAGGTCACAGAAAAGCACAATGGTGAGTCTCGATTCTGGTGTGCACTGCAGAATGCCAGTCAACATGAAAATAATAGCTATATTGCTCCCACATTTCTGGTGAGAATACTGCAGTTGAGAGAGGCTTGGTAAGTCACTCTGAGGTCCCATGAGAGGTAAACAACAGAGCCACTTTCTGTTACGCCATCTAGTAAGAGACACTGGAACTAGCTGTGGTCCATTGCACATCTTTAGCTCATTAAAAGTATGCAGCTGCATAAAAATCACTCAGTGAGCTCTCACGCATGAATTAGCAAGAGTTACCCTCCTATCTGGAAAAATATATATAAACACAGAGACATTTCACTTGCTGGAAATGAGGCACTTGCAATTAAGGAGGGCGGGGTCAATTGTTCAAGGTTGCTAAGTCAGTTCCAGAGCTCTGCTGGCCACAAGAGCTTGAACGAAGAACCCTGTGAGTCAGATTCACCTCGTGGTGTGATGGAGAGAGTAATACAGGAGGTGCATTTTCGTCAAGCAGAGGGTTAGCTGTCGGGGAGTGCTGAAAGGCAAGAGCCCTGTCGTAGCTAATGCAAGGACTAGTTATGGAAGCTTGGCTTTAAAGTGAGCTAAGCAGCCACCTCAGATCAAAATTTACAACTGGAAGAATCTGAAGCCCAGTTATTAAGCACCTTCCAAAGCATCACGTGACTCAACAGCCGTGCTTCCTAACTGATGTGACAAGACACCTAAATACCATGCTTGAAGTTTCATGGAAGAAAGGACAAGAGCACTACTGGTCTACCCATAACAACACAAATTCACAAATACAGATCTAGCAAACACCACAAAATGTTATAATCTCTACTAAATGGTATTACACTCTGGCATTTAAAAAAAAAAAACCTAGATTTTAAGAAGTCTTTGGTAGAATTCAATTTCAGAGATATGCAGAATGATGACTCTGTGACATTCTTTACATTTCTGCAGCCAGATTAAATACCCAAGAAGTATCTGAATTGCCAACCCTTGTCAGGGCTAGAGTCGACTTGATGGAATATACAGCCACCTGGGAGATGGGCTCTTGAGCATGTCTGTGAGGGATAATCTTACAATCTTGATTACATTCATTGCTGGTGGGAAGAGCCAGGTCTTAGCTGAGGCTAGACTGCTCCTGGAGCAGGGACTCCTGGGCTATAGAAGTGGAGAGAGGGGATTGAACAGCAACAACAACCAACCCTCTGTTTCCTGATGTGGACACGCCGTGACCAGCTGCTTCAAGCTTCGGCTGCCTTGACTTCCCCAGCATGACGTATAGAAAAGAAATGAAGACCTCCCTTCACTACTGTTCATCTTCAGAGGAAAATAATGATGCTGAAAAACAACTCTGCACCCTAAAAAGACAAGCTCTCCCAAAACTGTCTAAATAAGAAAACGAACTGCTGCCACCATTGTCCTTGAATATATGGCCATGTGGACAACCACTGGGAATATTTGGAATCCCACTTTCATGTGGAAGCATGCTGTCTTCTACAACAGTGCCAAAGTCCAAGTGGAGTGCTATGATCAAGGTGGAGTTAAAATTCAGATTTGCCATGATTCAGGGCCTGCAACACTCAGGAGTAATTCACACCATCACATAGGGAAATTGTCTTTCACTCTATCAAAACTGAACACCAATTAAAGAGAAGAGCTCAGCTCATGAGGACTGTTTTTAAGGGTGTTTAAAAAAACATCACTAGCATTTCTGTAGAATCCCCATGTACCACACAATGTCCGGAGCACTTTGCCCTTTTGACTCTTGTAAATTTCAAGACAATTTTATGAGGCAGGCCTTGACTTTATTCTTCCATCCTTATTTTTTAGCAGATAAGAAAACTGAAGAAATTGTTCTCAGTTTTGAAAATACATGTGATCCACATATATTTTGTTCTATTATTCAGGCAGCAAACGTTTATTAAGGTTCAACAGTACATAAGATAGCTCTCACCTTCAACCTCATGAGCAGACAGAGAAGAACAAAAGGTGAATAAAAACAAGACAATGTTTTAAAGGTCTATAAAGAAATGTATAAAGGACTAACATAGGGAATAAAGACAAAACTAAGGCATCTCTTTTACACAGAGTGACTTTGAGACAGACTCTCTGAAGAGATGATATTTAAGTAAGCCTTAGAAGACGAGATGACACCAGACCCGAGCGGGAGAAGAATGTCCTGAATTAAGATGGCAACCAGAAGACGTCATCTATCATGCTCACTGGAAGGTCACTCCAATGCAATGTAAGGGTTTTTTTTTTTTAATATAAGAAAGAGTAAAGAAGGGAGGTGACACAAAACAACAGAATTGGGGGAGCTCAAAAGCCAAAAGGTAGGAAGCATGTGATTTGGCAAGCCAGAGGAAGATGGATCCCAGGGCAGCCTTGGTGAAAATGAGGAAGAGCAAATGTGTAGCTCAGAATTCACTAAGGCACACACTGGCCACACTGGAGAGCTAGAAAACTAGAGATGAGGGAAAAGAACCGGAGGCCAGGCAACATTTTTTAAAGATATGGTAGAAAACTGTTAAGAGTAATGGGAACCCTAAATTGTCTCCTATACTTAACATCTCTTGAAGAACACCTCTCCCAACCCAGCAGATCTAATTCACAGTCTAGAAAAATCAGGCATCTGAGAACTCTAATGGAGACAACAGACCTCTGAGGGCAGGTAAACCTACAAAATCCAATGTGATCTGTCCACTAAGTGAACTGTGAATGCTGACCACAGCTAAGCCAGCTCTTGTTCCTCAGCACCAAGGGCCTCACCCTTCAGGCTGGAGGTTGGAGGCCTTCTTTTGCTCCTCCTCCTGTAAACCCAACCAATCAAAGAAGAGGACCTAAAGACAATAACACCAAGGGATTCCCTGGTAAATGGTCCACTGGCTGCTATCTCAACATCTTGATCCAACCTAAATCTGAGTAGACAGCAATACACAGGCAGCCACCTAGAGAAAGCCTCTATCATGTAAGACAGAGAGGAAAGGACAGAAAATTACCTTGAGGAACAGAAACCTAAGTAGAAGAAGAAACCCGTGTGTGTGTGTGTGTGTGTGTGTGTGTGTGTGTGTGTGTTATAATATATATTATAGGGGCTGGGGAGATATTTACATGGGTAAAGTGCATGCTACACAAGTGTAAGGACCCGAGTTCAGATCCTAAGCACCCATCTAAAAGCCTGGATTGGTGTTGCAAGCCTGTAACCCCAATGCTTGGGACTAGGAGGCTGAGACAAGCAGATCTCTAGAGCTTACTGACCAAGCAGTCTAGACAAAAATGGCAAGCTCTAGGGTCCATGAGATGCCACCTCAAAGAACAACAGAGAGCAATAAAGGAACAATCTGAAGTTGGACTCTCACCTCTACACCGGCGTATACAGGTGAGTGCATGACTGCTTGCACATGTGTACACACATGCGCACAGATACAAATAAATAAGTAGCTGGGCAGTGGTGGGGTATGCCTTTAATCCCAGCACTTGGGAGGCAGAGACAGGTGGATCTCTGTGAGTTCAAGGCCAGCCTGGTCTACAGAACAAGATCAAGAAAAGGCGCAAAGCTACACAGAGAAACCCTGTCTCTAAATAAATAAATAAATGAATGAATAAATAAATAAATGAATGAATAAATAAGTTAGTAAGTAAATAAGTAAATAAAAATAAAATGTAAAAACTATTCTAAGGGGCTGAAGAGATGACTCAGAGGTTAAGAGCACTGTCTGCTCTTCCAGAGGATCTGAGTTCAATTCCTAACAACTACATGGTGGTTCCCAACTGTCTGTAACTCCAGTCCCAGAGATCTGACACCTTCTTCTAGCCTCTGTGGGCACCAGACATACATATGGTACTCATACATACATATAGGCAAAACACCCATACACATAAAATAAACAAAAATTTTAAAGATTGTTATAAATGTCAAAAAGGGCACTCTGGTTACAAATAAATATTGATGCGCTTTCCAAAAGTAATACACACAGAATGACAAAAGTAGGGCTATTGAATATTAGAACATAATTTCAGAAATAATCAACAGAAAGAATAAACGACACAGTTGAAAAAAAGTTTCCCCGGAGTACAGCAAAAAGAAAAAGGCACAAAATGAGGGAGAAACGACAGATCCAGGAGGTTGAAATTAGAGCAGAAAAACCAAGAAAGACACACAATATCAGAGGAGGTAGAGCCATTAAATAAAATTAAAGAATGTCCGGGTAAAGGCGGGTTTAAAAGGGCCCATCATGGACTAGCAAGATGGTTCATCAAGTAAAGCCACTTACCACCGAAACCAGGGAACTCAAGTTCAATCCTTAGGACTTTTACTTGGGTAAAAGTGGAAGGAGAGAACTGACCACACAGAACAGTCCTGTCACTGTCACACATGTGCCCCCACTCATACCACGTTCACACACACACACACACACACACACACACACACACACACACGATAATAATAAATTTTTTGTTTGTTTTTCAAGACAGGGTTTCTCTGTGTAGCTTTGGTGCCTGTCCTAGATCTCACTCTGTAGACCAGGCTGGCCTCGAGCTCACAGAGATCTGCCTGGCTCTGCCTCCCAAGTGCTGGGATTAAAGATGTGTGTTACCACCACCTGGCCCAATAATAAACAATTTTAAATGGACCCACCACAACACACAAAAGTAGATAAACAGTGTATATCACTACACGATGTCAGAAACTAGAGACAAACGATTCTGCATGCATTTAGATATTTCTTAAACTTTTGCATTGCTTAAGAAAGACACAACTCCAGGGAGGCTACCTAGAAAACAGGACCCTAGGAAAGACCCAGGGATGACAGAGAAATGGATGAGATCTACATGAACAACCTGGACGACAGTGGGAGTAATGAAGGGCAAGATTTGAGGGAAAGAAAGCTTAGGGGAGCAGGAGATCCCAGCTGGATCAAGAACAGAAAAAGAGAACGAGGAATAACAGACCATGATAAATGAAGACCACATGAGAACAGGAATAGGCAGAGTGCTTGAGAAGTCCCCAGAAATCCACAATGATATATCCTCTGTAGACTGCTGGCAGTGGTTGAGGGAGGGCCTGATCTGACCTAGTCTGGTGATCAGATGACTAAACACCCTAGCAGTCGTCTTGGAACTCTCATCCAATAACTGATGGAAGTGGATGCAGAGATCCTCGGCCAGGCCCCAGGTGGAGCTCCAGGTATCCAACTGTCGAGAAAGAGGAGGGACTGCAAGAGCGTGAATTGTTGAATCCAAGATTGCAAAAAGCACAGGGACAAATAGCCAATCGAATGGAAGCACATGAATTATGAACCAACGGCTGTGGAGCCCCCAGCTGGATCAGGCCCTCTGGATAAGTGAGACAATTGAATAGCTTGAACTATTTGGGAGGCACCCAGGCAGTGGGACCGGGACCTGTCCTTGGTGCATGAGCTGGCTGTTTGGAACCTTGGGCTTACACAAGGACACATGCTCAGCCTGGAAGGAGGGGACGGGACCTGCCTGTACTGAATCCACCAGGTTTAATTGAGTCCCCACGGGTGTCTTGGTCCTGGAAGACATGGGAATGGAGGGGAGGGGCTGGGGGGAATGTAGGGGTAGAGGCGGGAGGGGGGAGGACCGGGGAACCCATGACTAATGTATAAAATTAAAAATAATAATAATAATAATAATAATAATAATAATAATAATAATAATAAAGAAAGATCCAAAATCAAATGGCTTTGGACTCTTCAAAAGCAGGACTGCAAATGAAACAAGAAGAAAACAATGCATTCAGAGTGCTGGCAACAAGTTATTACCAGAGCAGAAGTATGTATTCAGGCAAATTACAAATCAAGACCGTATGTGTTGGGACATTTATGGACGCATCCTTTCTCCTGAGAAGACCAAGACCCAGTAGTGCATCAGGTATGGGTGGCCACGTGTCAAGGTCAGAGGACTATAGCTAAGAAAAGACTGGCAAAAACCGTCATCACTAAGAGTCCCCCATACCTGATATACTGTGTTTTTAACCTAAGAGAGACTGACTGACTGAGCAAGCATGACCCTGATTTTCATTTGTTCTTAGGCCAGTGAAGTTCCTACCCTCTTCCACAATGTCCTCAAACAGCTAAGGACACTCATTTACCCCACAGAAGTGTTCTATTTTGAGCTACTTCTAAAAGCTAGAGGTAACTCTGTTTGGGCTTAAAGAAAAAGCACCAGGCACCTCTCCCAAACCAGAGCACTGCAAAGCCGCAAGATCTGTCTTTAAAACTTCTTCCTGGCTTGTTTGGTTACTTCCCAAGTAGGGGCACTCAAAGATGAATTCAAACTGTGTCCCAGAGACTACATTCGTATATCTCTGTAATATGAGAGAGTGCATCCAGTTACGAGCACATACGTCCCCACACAGCACCCAAATGAGAAGACAACATCTCTGTCCCTTCTGGGAACCTATCTACGACTTTGTCCTCACTCACCATTAACACCATTTTCTAATCATCCTGTTCCTCATTCCCTGGCTTCCCTTTACCATTTCATCCCAAGTATGTGTTCCTCAAACCTATATTAATCAACTTAAGCTGGACCTGGTGGTATAAGAAAGACACAATAACACAGTGGCTCCTGCATTAACCAGTTTGGTGCATCATTCTTTTATTCAAGAACGAAGGGCTATTGGGGCTCCCTTTGGACCCAGAAACAGGAGTGAGTGATTAGGCACAAATCTAGTTCAAAGTCGACTGCTATTTAGTCAAGAAAAAGTATTAAACATCAGAGAAGACATTTGAGCATCCAGAAAGTCCATTTAAATATGCCAGAGGATACAAGTTCTGGGGTGAGGGCCCTAGCAGCAGCACCAGGGTTTCAACCCAAAGTCTTCCATTAAAACCAGGCAGACCAGTGGAGGTAAGAACAGCTCAGATCAGTGACAGAGTGCACCAAAGTAGGGGAGAGTGCATCCCCAAAACCAAATACACAGGGTAAGGAAGCTGCTGAGAGCTACACGTGTGTATGGCATCAACATATAGGAAGACACAAAAAAGAGGTTAACGGTCCTCAGTACAGGAAACCTCCCAAATGGTCAACAGGTACCACTGAAAAATGCGGTTGGCTGATCTGAAAAGAGCAGTCAGGCGAAGAATGGGTTCTTCAGGTGGTAAGAGGTCAACGCCAAGGGGCAGACTCCCAGTCCACGCACTAGCAAGCTGAAACCCACCCTCAGCATCCAGCCCTGCACGGAGGGCAAGTCCCTGGGAGCAGCAGGCAAGTGGAGCAGTGTAATGACACTGGACTCGAAGGAAAAAGGAAGCGTGGGCAGAAGTGAGCAGAAAGAGAACCGGAAAGAAACAGGCAAAAGTCAACAAAAGTGGCTGGAGAGGTGGCTCGGTGGCTAAGAGTGTGTACTGCTCCTCCAGAGAACCTGAGTTCAGGTCCCAGGACCCAAGTCAGGCCCTCCAGGGGGACCCGTTGCCCCTAGCCTCAGAGGGCACCTGCATTTGCATTTACAAAACCACACAGAGATATGAGTATACACAAAATTAAGAATAATGTTACATTTTTTAAAAGGAAACAGAAAACATCTCTCCTCCTGAAATTGTAGGAACACTTATTTAACCTAAAAACTGAGAAACAGAAAATCCCATACATTAATATGTATAAACAATAAAAAAATTAGGAAATCATAAAAAATAAAATTCCATACAACTTCATGAAGAGAATTACTATTTCACAGGGAAAAGGGTGTGTGAGGTAATACATATGCTAAGAAGCTCCATTTAAATATTTCACAATACATTTTTTAATTTTATGCTGTACATATTAGTTTTACCAACTCAAAAACCAGTAATTAAGAGCAAGGGGGCAGTGGAGGTATAGCCATTAAGCAGATAAAAAAACTAAAACACAATCTAATATTTCAAAACAAGCCCCAAATAATTAAGAAAACTGCTAGATCTATGTTATTAAAATTCTAAATTAGGTGACCAAATAAAAGAGAGATACGGAAGAGTGAAAAACCCTGAAGAGAAAAAATAAATATTTCACTACTGAAAACTCCATCAGTCAAAATGTAAGGACTAAAAAACACCAGGGACAGTGCTTAAAAAAACAAAGCATGGAAAAAAGAAATTCCTTTTATTTCATTTATTATTGGTGTGTGTGTGTGTGTGTGTGTGTGTGTGTGTGTGTGTGTGTGTGTGTTTTATGTGTTTCTAGGCACACACACCATAGTATCCATGTGGAGGTCAGAGGACAACTCTGTGGAATTGACTCTCTCCTTCCACCTTCTGTGTGTTCCAGAGATTGAACATCAAGTTTGCTCTGGAAGTGTCTTTATCCCACCTACCCAGAAATTCTTAAAAATTAAAAAGTAGCAAAGTGGCTTCAGGTTATGACCATCTATATCTCTACCAAGGAGCCCACCTCTCCCCACAATAGATAGATAGATAGATGATAGATAGATAGATAGATAGATAGATAGATAGATAGATAAACAATGAATGAATGAATGAATGAAAACTCACACAAATGAGAAAGCAACAGAACAGTGGGCCAAAGCTGACAAGGAGGATAGGAGAAGGAGACAGGCTAGTCAGTGCCCATCTCCTGGCACTGACCTGGAGTCAGTCTACACTGTGTAGGCAGATAGACAAACTCACAATCCCTGGACTTGGGGATTAGAGAAAGAACGCTGGCAGACTGTAAGCACTAAAACAAGAGGCAAGATGGTAGGAGATGGGCCAGAGCGGCGACCTCCAGCCCTAGACCTCTGCCTCTGTTGTTGATCTCTGCAAAGCAGGTCAAGAGTAGCTCAGCTAGAAACCAAGCCCTGAGCTGAGCAGAGCAGGAAACCGCCGAGAGGACAGGAGAGTCTACTGTTCAAGTAGAGTCTGGTGGCTCACACCAGCACTTTGGAGGCTGAGGCAGGACAAGTGTCATGAGTTCAAGGACAGCCTGGGCTTCAGAATGAGTTTAGGAGTAGCCTGGATTCCAGAGTAAGACCCTGCCTCAAGAGAAAATAAAATAAAATAAAGGATGGAGAGGGAGATGGGGAAGGAGGGAGGACTGAGACGGCAAATCAGTCCCAACTGAATACATGACCTACTAAAATCAACAACATTCATCTGCAGGAAATAAGAAAACCCAGTCTTCACAACTTACTATTCATGAGATCCAGCAAATGCTTGAAAATAACTGAACAAATAAGCAGGATAATGACATAGGAAAAGAAAGTCAGTCTAGTTGGAGCCTGAAAGGGAGCAACTGTCAAAAGTGAAACACAGACTTCAGTTCAATCTCTACACCTGTCCTGTCCTAGATGACATAAAACATGCTTTCAAAGCATAAAACTCTCATCTGAGAGATGGGGAGTCTCCACAGAAAAGGTTAACAAAAGCATGCTGGCAAGGTGGCTGGGCAGGCAGAAGCTCGCAGGGCTGGCAATGAGAGAGAACCAGCTCTCGGAAGTTGTCCTCTGATCTCCGTGCACCCACTCACACAGAAACAACAATGGTAAGTAAAATTCAAAAAATTACTTTTAAAAAGCAAATAAAAGAAAAAACGAGATCAAAATTCTAGAGCTTCTGAAAAATTTAACTTTGTATATTGGGGCCTAAAAAAAATCACCAGATGGGCTTAGCAGTTGAACACACAAAACAGAGGGATGATTAATAGAAAGTATCCTAGGTGAAAATAGGGGAAAGATTCGGGGGTGGGGGGTGAAGAACTTCAGAGGCGTGCTGGATAATACCGAAGAATGGGGTGTATGTGCAGGGAGAGTATCAGAGGTTCAAATAGAAACAATGCACAGAGGCATTTGAAACACCAGTCATCAAAGACTTCCCAGATTTACTGAAAGACAGAAATTTGCAGACACAATACACACACAAGAATAAACACATTGTGAGCCCATGCCAATTGGAGCCACATGGTCCCCACACCAGTCAAAACAAAGATCAAGAGGTCTTGAAAGCCCCAAGATGAAAATCATCTTACATCAACTCCACAAATGTGCACCAGGCAATGCTGATCCCCTCTGCAACCCTCTGCAACCATGATGACCAGATAGAATAGCATCTCTATTGAAAAGAAAATTGATAAATCAGAATGCCATATTGGGGGGGGGACTATTATAGAAGATTAAGAGCAAAATAAAGATCTTTTCAGATAAAAAAGAAGTCAAAATATTTGGTCACAAACAGGCCTATACTACAAAAAAAAAAAAAAAAAAGTCAAAGCAGTTTGTTGGGCAAATAAGAAACAAGATGGGGTAGAAATTTGAATCTCCAGGGCAAGAAGGAAAAGTTACTCCCCAGTTAAAAAGAAAGAAAACAAGGAAGAGAGGGAGGGAGGGACGGAGTGAGGGAGGGACAGAGTGGGGAGAATGATAGGGAGAGAGGGTCTTAGCAATTGAAAATACTTTTCCAATAGGAAAGTCTAGAATATTGAAAAGCAATGGATGGAAGAATACATCATACAAACAATAAGCAAAAGCAGGCCATAGTGGCAATATCAGTATCCTATAAAGTAGTTATGAAGACAAAACACATTAACGGGCAAAGCATAGGCTTTGTAATAGTGAAAGAGACATGAACAGGAAAATATCACATGCCTATGAACCCAATAACACAGCTTCAAACACACAAAGCAAATACTGATAGGTTTAAAGAAAAATAAATCACATAAACACAGGTAAAGATTGCAACACACTTTAACCCATAACTGATTGGGGAAGCAAGGCAAAAACCATTAAAAATATGGAAGAATTTGCTGGGCGGTGGTGGTGCACGCCTTTAATCCCAGCACTCGGGAGGCAGAGCCAGGTGGATCTCTGTGAGTTTGAGGTCAGTCTGGTCTACAGTGTGAGATCAAGGACAGGCACCAAAACTACACAGAGAAACCCTGTCTTGAAAAGCAAAAAAAAAAAAAAAAAGGGGGGGGGGAATTTAACATATCACTCAATTGCAAAATACATTATCTTCAATTATATAAGGAATGTTTATCAGCACAGACCATATTTGGGATCATAAAACAAGTCACATTAAAAGTGAGAAAGTGTCAAAGCACACAAAATATGTTCTCTGTGTAATTATGTTAGAAATCAAAAACAATGGAGTAACTGGGAAAATCCCTAATATTTGGAATTAAGCTAACCACTAAAAACCTCGGGCTCAAACATAGATAAATAAACAAACCAGTAATGTTAGAGAATATTTTGAACCAAACAGTAATGAAAACATGACCTATGAAAATTTGTGGGCCGACATGGTGACACACACCTGTTATCTCATTGTTCAGGAGCCTAAGGCAGAAGGACTGCCTCGTAGTTCATGTTCAAAGTCAGCAAGGCCCTGTCAAACCGAGCCAAACACGACAGGATGAGAGGATACACTTAAAATGGGGCTTATAAGGAAATATGTGGCTTTAAAGCTGCTTTACACATTGTAAGGGATGTAAGGTTTCAAGTCAATAATATAAGCTTTTGCTTCAATAAACTCAAGAAAATTAAGTCCAACCCAAACCAAAGGACAAAAACGGAATAGCTAAGAAAAGCATCAAACCAAACACTGGCTTTGGGGATTGGTGAAATTATTTAGCTCAGTGGTAGAGCACTTGCCTAGCAAGCGCTAGGCCCTGGGTTCAATCCTCAGCTCAAAAAAAAGAAAAAGAAAAAAGAAATTCATAACCTCTAACCAAGAAAATCAAGAACAAAAATAGACAGTGCTTGTCAAGATAAGAAATGAAGGAACAGGTTTGAGGACACAGTTCAGTGAGTAAAGTGGGTGGTAGTTAAGCATGAAGACCTGTGTTCAGATCTCCAGCACCCATGTAAAGGCCGAGCACCGTGATGAATATCTGCAGCCCTCAAGTGTGAGAGTGCAGAGAAGGTGAATCCTTGGAGCACAATGGCCAGCCAGTCTAGACCAGGGGCTCTCAACCTTCCTAATGCTGCGACCCCGTAATCCAGTTCCTCATGTTGTGATGACCCCCAACAATAAAATTATTTTGTTGCTACTTCATAACTGTAATTTTGCTACTGTTGTGAATCACAATGTAAATATCTGATATGCAAGAAATCTGATATGTGACCCCTGTGACGGGTCATTCAACCCCCTCCCAAAAGGGCTATGACCCACAGGTTGAAAACCGCTTATCTAGAAGAAACAGTAAGCTCCAGGTTCAGAGAGAGACCCTGTCTCAAAAAAAAAAAAAAAAAAAAAAAAAAAAAATAAGCTAAAGAGAAAAAGAGGAAGACACCCAAAATTAGTCTTCAGTCTGTGTGGGTAAGCATAGGCAAGTGCATACACACACACACACACACACACACACACACACACACACACACACACACACCACTTGTACACAATATAATAATAGCAAATTTTAAAATATAGTAAAAATTCTACAAACCAAAAAAAAAACGGATTGCCACAAACAACTGTATGCCAATACATGGAAACCTGGACAAACCTGCCAATTGCACATGGAACAAATTCCTTGAAAGACATAAATAACCACAACTGACCCTCAATGGTATGATGTATATTTGGGGGTTTTGTGTGTATGTGTTACATGTTCACATGTGTTTCTGCAGGTATGCACAAAAAATGTGTGCATGTTTTATTGTCTAGGCTGGCTAGCCATTGAGATCCAGGGATCCTCCTGCATCCACCCCAGTGCTGAGGTTACAGATGTGTACAGCCTTGACAGCTGTTTTTACTTGAGTGTGGGGATCTTACCTCAGGGCCTTGAGCATGCACAACAAGCACCTTACCCACTGAGCAATCTCCCTAGGCCTACTGGGGGAGATGTGGGCCACAGGTCTTGGCTTCTAACACCCTGCTCTTTGATCATTCCAACGGCCAAGAGCAGCAGTTCTCAACCTTCCTAATGCTGCAACTCTTTAATACAATTCCTCATGTTGGGTCGCTTATGCAATGAGGTCTCACACAAAAGACAAGGTTCTGACCACTTCCAGACAGCTCAATATATGGAGAATTCTGGAGGGTGGTAAGCTCAGGAGGAGCATGAGAGCCCTGCACTCCTTCCTCTGTGCCTCAGCCCTGGGCATCCATTCATTTGGAACCTTTGCAATGTCCTTCATAAGAAACCAGCAAGCACGTTTCACTGAGGTTCTGTGACAGGCTCCAGCAAACTTACAAAAACTGAGTAGAGTTTTCAGCATTTAATTTGTAGGTGGCTATCTGGAGGCTCAGGTGATGTCACACAAGTATTTCCCAAACTTTAGGATCTCTAGGATGACAGTATCAAAAAGGGCCCTAATGGGAGAACACACAGATCACATCAGTGCAGAATTAACTGCCTGCCCTGTTGGGAAGAAATCCGTATTCCTCTCAGGGCACAGAAGTGATCTGTGTTGTGGCCGTACAGCAGCAGAAATGAAGTTTGAGTTCTCTTGCATCCATCCTCTCACCCCCACCAAAGAAAGAAAAAACCATGGACAGCACTAGCCATTAAAGAGTTGAATTTAAGTTGAATTAGAGAGAGAGAGAGAGAGAAGCAGAGAGATGGAGAGAGTGTTGTCTACTCTTCACAAACTCAGAAAAATATGAAAAAGAAGAACTCTTCTCATTTCATTTTATAAGAACAATTTTGCTCCGATTAAGGGGAGGGGTGGACTATGGACCAGTATTTTTTAGACAGGACAATCCTTAATAAAGTATTAGCAAATTGAATTCAACAATTATTTAAAAGGACATAGATTCTAACTAAAAGGGTTTGTTTTTTTTTTTCAGGAATACCAAGGTTGGTCTAACCCTGAGAGAGGCTCAGAGCTGTCAAAGGCAGAGAAAACAGGTGTACTGTAAGAACACCCACCCATGTTGTTTTTATTAAACCTTGTTCTCAGGGTCCTAGCCAATGCAATAAGGCAATTAAAAGACATAAAAGCTGGGGCTGGAGAGAAGGCTCAGTGGTTAAGAACACTGGCTGATCTTCCAGAGGACCCAGGTTCAATTCCCAGCACCCACATGGCAGCTCATAACTGTCTGTAACTCCTGTTCCAGGGGATCTGACACCTTCACACAGACATACACACAGGCAAAACACTAATGCACATAAAAATTAAAATAAAAATAAAAAAATAAAAGGCAACATAGAAAAGATGCTTGATTATGTCTATTAAAAACCTCCAGCTATCTAAGAGTCAACCTACTAAACCCAGTAAGCAAGCATGGCCAAGCAGCCAGCAAAGACACAAACACACGCAAAACTCAATGTTGCATATTTATACAACAACCACGCTTAGAAAACAAAATTCTAAAGCTAACAATTTTATTGCTGGCTGGTTCTTTGCTATTGTTTTTTTATATTTGTGTGTGTTTGATTATGTGTATTCATGTGTGTGTATTCATGGGTGCATACATGTGTGCACATATACATTCTTATGCATGCATGTGGAGGCCAGAGATTAATATTGGATATCTTCTCCAATCTTTCTCCACCTTATTTAAGTAGAGTTTCTCACTGAACCTGGAGTTTACTAATTGGTCAAATTGGATGGCCAATAAGTACTAAGGATCTTCCCATCTCTGCTTCAACAGTACTGGGGTTACCAGTATCTTTCACGAGGACCAGCTTTTTACACACATTAGAGATTCAAACTCAGCACCTCCTCCTTATGTAGCAAGTAACTTACAGACTGAGCAGCCTCCCCAGCCCCTTGGTGGGTTTTGTTATTATTTTTTCTGGATTTTGTTTGTTGGGGAGGGTTGTTTTGTTTTGTTTTGTAAGATAGGGGTTCATACTGAAAGCTCAGGAGGGCCTGGAACTCACAATGTAGCCCAGGCTAAACTAGAAACTCAGAAGCCTCCTGCCTCAGCCTCCATAGTGGTAGATAACAGGAATGGGCTCCCAAACTTGCATGTACCAAGCAACACTCTACCATTGAGCTCCATGCCCGAGTCCCCAGAAATGAAACTGAGAAAAGAATTCCCTTCATCAAAGCACTTAGAAAAACATCTAACTAAATAGACAACATTGCAAATGGCTATTAAATAAGACTTCCACAAGTGTCTGTGTGCATGCATGTGTGTGCGTGCGCATGTGTGTGTGTGTGTGTGTGTGTGTGTGTGTGTGTTCCCTAAAGAGCAGAGGACTCAGGTTAAGATCTTAATCTTCCTCAAAATTATCAAGAAACCAAAATGCAAGTATTTAAAAAAAAAAAAAGACTTTGATTTTAAAACCTGTATGAAACAAATTTTAAAAAGAATGTAAGACACTGAGTAACAAAGAAAGTGTGTCTTGAATAGAGGGGTTTAAATGGATAAACAGAGTAGAGCCCTGAGATAAATCTACACGTACACAGTTCACTGGTTTTCAGCAAAGGTCCTAAGGGACTTCAATAGAGACGAGATGGTTTTCATAGCAAATGGAGCCTGAATGAATGGATATTGTATGTGGAAACAATAAACCACAAACCTTATCTCACATTACACATGAAAATTAACTCTAAAGCATTCACAGACCTAAAATTTAGAGGCAAAATTATTTGACTTCTAGACAATATCAGAGAAAATATTTGTGACATTGATCAGAAAAAAAATATTGAATAGGATAATCAAAGCACAAGTGATAAAAGAACAATCACATGATGAACTATGAGGTTTAAAATTTCTCATCTTTGAAGTCATAGTTAGGGGCTGAGGAGATGGCTTACTTGACAAAAAACTTGCTCACAAGCATGAGAGCCTGAGTTCAGTCTCTAAAGCTTATATAAAAATGCCAAGTATGATCCCGGAGGCGGTGGCACATGCCTTTAATCCCAGTGCTTGCTGGGGAGGCATAGGCAAGGAGATGTCTGAAGTTCCAGGCTGGACAGCTGAGCCTAACTGATGAACCTCCAAGCCAATAACTGACCCTGTCTCAAGGGAACTGAATGGCCTGAGCTGACAGCAGAGACTGTCTTCCACACACTAATACTCACTCCTTTGCACATGTGTGAACACACACACAAAAAAAAAACCCTCATTTTTTAAAATTCATAGTTAATAAAACACAAAAGTAAGCTATACATTAGAAGTAACTTTTTTAGGAAAAAGTGCTTGAGCCTAAAGATTACACAAAACTCTTACAACTCAATAAAACCAAAAATTCCAATTAAAATGGGCAAAAGACTGGAACAGGCACTGTCCAGAACATATCCAAACAGCCAATAAGCATGAGAAAATATGCTTCACATCACAGGTCTTCAGAGAAATACTAATTAAAACCACAAGAGATTCCATTACACCCTGACTAGGAAGATTAAGATTCAACAACATCAAGTATAGACAAAGATACAGGACACTAGAACCCTCTCCTACATTTCTGGTGGGAGTACAAAACACTACAGCCACTTTATAAAACACTAAGATAACATTTTTAACATTAACTATTCATTTATCATAATATCAAGCAATTCTAGTCCAGGTATTGAACTTAAAGGGTATTAACAGGGAGCAGAGGGTATAACTCAGTGTATGCATGAGGACCTGAGTTCAAATCTCTAGCACCCACATAAAAAGCCAGGCATGTCTACGTGTGCCTACAGCCTAAGCATTGAGAGTGGAAACAGGAGAATCCCAAGAGCTCACTGGCCTGCCAGCCCAGCTCCCAGTGTGGTGAGAGGCCCTAACCTCAAGGAAAAAAGACAGAAAGAAATAGAGTTCACCTGACATCCTGCTCTGGCCTCTACATGTGCACACACAATGCATGCTTCTGTATAGTCATGTGCCACATACACACACATACAAGAAGTAAAACATATGTCCAAAGCCAAGCACGTGGGCCATGTCTACAATCCCAGCACTTGAAAAGCTGAGGCAGAAGAAATACTGTAAGTTCAAGGAGAACCCGGACTATAAAGTGAGCTCTAGGCCAATAAGGAATGCGTAGTGAGATGCTACTCAGAAAACAAAGAAATGAAGAAAAGAAAAAGAAATCCCACACGAAAACAGATCTGCCAGCATTCCCAGCAGCACCATTCATAAGGTCCAAAAGCTCAAAATGATCTCAATATCTACCAGAGGGTGACTGTAAATAAAGTGCAATATATACATGCCACAGCACACTACAGAGCCATAAAAGTGAATGAGATATTAATAAATACAATGACACAAATGATCCTCAAGAACATTGTGCTAATTAAGATCGTCTGTATTTTGGATAATTGTCCCCCAAAGGCCCATGTATAAGAGGCTGCACACCAGCCTGGGGTGCTTTCAGGAGGTGGTGGGACCTTCAAGGGGTGGAGCCTAATGGGAAGAACTTAAGTCGTTGGTATGTTGGGAACCCCAGCTTCTCCTCTCTCTCTTTGTTCCTTGACTGCCATGAGCTAAGCAGCTTTCTCAGCTACACACTCCTGCCAAGGTGTGCTGGCTCACTGTGGCTCAAAGACAGCCACAGGCAAGGACCTTTAAAACTGTGAGCCAACATTACACTTTCCTCCTTATAAATTGATGATTGTCTCAGCTCTTGTCTAGATGAGACAAGAAAAGAGGAAAAAAAGACAAACATAAAAGGCTGAGTGCTGGATGACTCCATTTATGCGAAATTCTATAAAAGATAATACTTCAGTGACAGAACACAAAGTGTCTTCCTGGAGCTGGGGTAGAAGGAGATCATGGTCAAGGGCGCAAGCAACCTCTACAGTGAGGGTCCTATCTCTCTGACTGTGATAGTGCCTACATGAATGTATGAATTGAGGAAAATCAATCCAGCTACATTTTGAAAAAAGCATTGATTTTATTATATGTAACTATTTTCATATTTGGAAAACAGAAAAAAAATAATGATATAGTCAAATGCTGATGATTACACATTATAAGCTTATACATATAATAAGGTGGTAATCATGAGAATGCAATATTCAACTAGATGGTATAAATTTCACATTTATATTCAACATTTCAAACTAAGGGCTAAATAAATATATTCATATATCTGTGTAGAATCACCACAAATAGGCTAATTCAAAAATGACTAATAAAGATATACTGTGCGAGTAGCTTTCTCTTAAATACAGGCCTAGAGAGAGAGCTCATCAATAAATATTTGCTGGATAATCAGGAGAATAGAGTTCAGATCCCAGCACTCACACAAGCCAGATGTCCCTGAAAACACTTCTAACTCCTCTGAAGCAGGAAGAGACAGGAAGACCACTGAGGCTTGCTGGTTCCAGCCTAGCTGAGAAAGGACATGCCCAAGGTTCAGAGAGACACCCTGCCTCGAAGGAATAAATGGAGAGTGACAGAGAAGGACACCTGAAGTCCTCTTCTGGCATCCATGCACACAGATGCCTACAGACTCACACAAGCACATACTAGATAGATAGATAGATAGATAGATAGATAGATAGATAGATAGATGATAGATAGATAGACAGATAGACAGATGATAGACAGATAGATAATGTTTTTAAAAATAAAAATAAAAATGCCATTGGGTGATCCCTGTGTCTTTCTGTGGAGCCCCCAACTGGATCAGGCCCTCTGGATAAGTGAGCCAATTGAAGAGCTTGAACTGTTTGGGAGGTACCCGGACCTGTCCTTAGTGCATGAGCTGGCTGTTTGGAGCCTGGGGCATATACAGGAACACTTTGCTCAGCCTGGAAGGAGGGAACTGGACCTGCCTGTACTAAATCTACCAGGTTGAGCTGAATCCCCAGGGCAGTCTTGGCCCTGGAGGAGATGGGAATGGAGGGGGAAGATGGGGGAGGGGGAAAGACAGGGGAACCCATGGCTGATATGTAAAATTTTAAAAAATAAAATAAAATAATAAAATAAAATAAAAATGTATAGATTTTAAAAACTTAACAGAGCCAGGCAATGGTGGAGCACATGTTTAATCCCAGCACTCAGGAGGCAGAGGCACACAGATTTTTGTGAGTTTGAGGGCAGCCTGGTCTACAGAGCTAGTTCCATGACAGCCAAGACTACACAAAGAAACCCTGTCTCAAAACTCAAAATTAATTAATTAATTATTAAAAACGCTGCAGAAAGTTATTTACTCAGAAGGTAATAAAGAAAAAAGGGGTTCTGGGGCTGGAGAGATGGCTCAGCAATTAGGAGCACTGGCTGTTCTTCTAGAGGAGCCAGGTTCAATTCCTGTCACCTACACGGCAGCTCACAAACCTCTGTAATTCTACTTCCAAGGGATCCAGTGCTCTCCTCTGGCCTCCATGAGTAGATATGCATGTGGTGCACAGACGGATGTGTGGAAAAATACTCATGAAGCAAACAAAATTTTTAAAGAGGCACATCCATAAGATATGGATCCTGAGAAAATGCCAAAAATAGGACAAAACAAATATCAAAACAGTATTTCCAACACATTTTCCTAAAATATCTTTAAATTGAATATTGAAAGGCCACACAATAATGACTTCAGCAATGAATCATGTTGTGTTAAAGCTACTTCAAAGAAAAAAAGGGTCATCTGGGCAAACAGACAAAATCAGTAAGCAAGAGAAGAGAACTAATTCCATAGTGAGACTCTTTCCCAATTCTGAAGCCCCAAAGAAAAGAACAGAACCAAGTTAAGGCCCTTGAGTAAAGGAAATATAAGCTGAGGGACTTATATCTACCCAATCTAGCCTTCAAGTACAAAGCTACATGCAAACCTTTACAAACCTGCCAAAACTCAGGGCACCTTGGTCCTGTGAGCCCTTCAGATGGAATCTTAGAAGGAGTAAGCAGTGGGTTCTAACTAACTAACTGTCAATGAGCCAGTTAGAAGAGAGCCGATCCATGGCTATAAAGAGAACATAGCAACAACTGTACAATTATTAAAAAGCAGGAGAACCTGGGGAATAAATTGTGCATGTAGATATGACTCACTAATAGGCATTAAATATAAATAAAGGGAAATTACTTTATATCAGATATTGGAAGAGGGGAGACTATAGCTCATTCCAATATAACATTCAATGTAGAGAAATAATTAGCTGTAAAACACATGAGCAAATATCCTTATATAAAGGAATGAATATAAATTTTATTAATAGAACAAATAAGAAAATTAAAACCTCACTGCATAATGAAAATAGCTTTGATATAAAAGATATATTTAAAATGACAGAACTAAGGCCAAACATTCATCATATCAGCAGATGTAAATGGGCTTAACTGACCTATCAAAAGAGATCTTCAGATTAGCTAAGAAAGAAAAATCCAACACTACACAGAATAGAAAAGGCATACCTAAAACTAAGAGACTCAAATTTTGAGTTAAAAACAAGATGTATCAGATAGACATAAACACAAGAAGAAGCAATCAGAAGCCATACTCTTGATGCTCTGACAAGGTCACAAAGTATTCCTAGATGCAGATGTGTACATCATGATGCTTAAGGCTACATTCACAGTGAAGTTGTTAGTCACTGATATTTACACACACAACAGAACAAGAGTAACTTCTGTGAGCAATAACACACCAAGATTCAGGAAATGACAAAAACACACCAGCAAAGGAGAGCTCACCATACCTCTCCCAATCCAACCAACTACACTAATAATGAGTACAGAGGGCTAATCAATATAAATAAGGAATCATCTCAGACTTAAGATTTAAGAAAGTTAAGCTATCTGTCAAATGTGATATTCTGAATCAATGATAAACATTACAACTGTTTTTCAAGTGCACATGGAACATGGACAAAAATGAGAAAACTTGAAGGTTTTATGGAATACCAGCAGCACATCATCTTCAGAACACAGCACAATAAAAATAGAAACCAACAAGACTGAAAAACAAAATGCACAACCACATTGGAATTTACACAGTAAGTGACTCTTGGCAGAATATGAGATTCTATTGCAGAGTTTCTTAAAACAATGACAATAACATCTCAAATCTGTGACCAGAAATCTGTAAGCTAAAGGGAGCATCAAACAAAAAATATATGAAATGCCTATGTTGATAAGAGGTAACTTAACAGAAACTCAAGGAAAGAAATAAAAATAATAAATGAATAATTTTTAAATGACAAAATGAGGAATAAGAAAAGCTAAAAGTAATAGGTAGGAGGCCCAGGGAAAAAGTGCTCATGACACTAAACACACAACACTAAAAATGATAAAGAGAAGTAAACATCAAACTCGAGCAACTTTTTGAGTTTATATGGAGCCTCTGCATAATCCCAGACAAACAACATTGAAAACGTACATGAAATGTATTATTATTGTTCTGAGAAATAAAACATAACCAAATTTCACCCGAGTAGAACAAGCAGGAAGTCTAAATAGAACACATGTCATAAAACAAACAGAAAAAGAAGTTTAAAAGTTCTATTTAAGAGAAGAAGAGCCCCAGCTAGATGGTTTCATAGGGGAACACTAAGCACATTGAAGACTGAATAGTCTCAGTACTACTGTACTGCAAAGCAAGACAGAACCTCCCAAACTCACTTCCTATACTAAACAGAAGATTGTTCCCAGATCCTGACTAGAACTCACCTCCACTCTACCTCTTCCAAACCCTGCAAACCAACCAATTACCATCAATACAAAAATCTCTCAAAGTTTGCCAAAAATCCAGAATATTAATAAGCTTAAAAGACATCACATGGTCACCATGGATACAGAAAATGACTTTAACTCAATACTCAGTATAGATAGATAGATAGATAGATAGATAGATAGATAGATAGATAGATAGATAGATAGATAACAACTTTAGAGACTGGATAGATGACTCAGGGGTTAAGAGCACTTGCTGTTCTTGCACCAGCACCTACATGGTGGCTCACCTGGAACTGTATGTAGTTCCAGGGAATTTAATATCCTCTTCTGGCATCTGTGGGCACCAAGCTTGCAAGTGGTGTATATACAAGCCCTCACACATACACATAAAATGAGTATTTTTCATTAGGACAAAGTAAAAAATTGATAGGTAGATACTTTGTTAATATATCATCAGGATCTAAAAGAATATTTTACATAACAGAGAAATACCAGTGTGCTCTTACTAAATTTAAAAAGCAAGATGAGAAATCACATGTGTTGGCACATGCCTATCACCTGAGAGGTAAACACAGAATGGCAAGCTCTAGGCTACTGAATGCTGCATCATGAGTCCTGCTTCAAGGAAGAAGACAGACAAGAACAACAGCTGTCTGGGCTGTAATTGACACTACTGTTTTAAGCCTCCCAGGTTCTGGTAATTTCTTACAGAAGCCACAGGAGATGGAGATATGGAGCCTTTTTTTTTTCCAGCTGCACCAATAGAGAACACAGGCAAATGGGCTTAATAGTTATTCCTATAGAACACAGCTGGCAGGTGTGGTCAGCCAATAGTTTGACAGTATTATGAGCCAAGCTAAAAGAACATTCACATTTGGGAGAAGATTCCTGTGCTTTGCACTACCTATGTGAGCACAGGTCATGAGTCCTTTTACAACTGCACCTTTGAAAGAGGAGGTGGGGAAATGTAGGATACACTTTGGTGTAAAAAGGCAAGTTACCAAAGAATAGCAGCTACCCTACATATGTTCCAATATTCGCCTGTTTAGGAAGCACTTGCTCCATTCTCTAATTCAGAGAGTTCTAATACAGGTCAGTGGTGACGGGCAGTACCTATGGGTTTTAAAACTGAGGACAATGACATGCTGGTTTCCACATTTTTGATGGATCATCCAGGCTGCTATATGACAGTAGATTTGGTGGGAAGAAAAGCAGTGTTCTAGTCTGTTTTTATTGCTGTGATAAAGCACTTACCTAAAAGAATTTGGGGGAGGGGAGGGTTCATTTGCCATCACTGAGGGAACATGAGGCAGGAACTCAAGCAGGGGCCTGGAAGCGGGAACTGAAGCAGAGATCCCAGGGGAACAGAGTCTACTGGCATCCTGCTCTGGCTTGCTCAGCTACCTTTCTTATGGCACAGGCCTTCTTGCCCAGGAATGGCACCACCCACACTGGGCTGGACCTCCCCACATCAATCATCAATCAAGAACATGCCCCCCCAGGCTTGCCCATAACCCAATCTGATGGAGGTAATTTCTCTAATGAAGTTCCCTCTTCCCAGGTGTGTCAAACTGACAACCAAGATCTACCATCAAGCAGACAAGGGAAGTGCATTAGAAGGCTGTTGTAATAGAGAAGTGCTATGCTCAATTCCATAGCTAATTAACAATGGCAAAAACATATAGGAAGTGATCTAAAGCATATTTAAGAGGTAAAACCAGAGTACTAGTATAATAGCCCTTCTCTCTCAAAGCTGACATTGGAATTGATATATAACAAAGTGCCTTGGTCATAGTAGGCAAAAACAATAAATATATAATCTTCCCTGTGAAAGGTTAAGATTCAAATACATATAACTAACTTGCTTGTGGAGCAGAAATGGGGAGACCATTGTGTACTCACGTGTAGGAGTGCACGTGGAGGCCAGAGGACAGCCTCGTGGATTGTTCCATTAGAACAGTGGTTCTCAGCCTTCCTAATGCTGCAACCCTTTAATACAGTTCCTCATGTTGTGGTGACCCTCAACCATAAAATTATTTTCATTGCCACTTCATAATTGTAATTTTGCTATTCCTATGAATCGTAATGTAAATATCTGATCTACAGGATATTTGATATGCAACCCCTGTAAAAGGGTCATTTGACACCCCCTCAAAGAGGTTGAGACACACAGGTTGAGAACGACTGCTCCAGAGTGTCATCCACTCCATCTCTCATTGACCTGGGGCTCACCAAGCAGGCCAGGCTGCCAGACCAGCAAGCCCCAGAAATACACCTATCTCAGTCTCTTCAGTGCTGGGATTAGCATGCAAGCCACCTTGCCTGACTTTTATCTTATTTTATTTTACTTGTGTGTGTGTGTGTGTGTGTGTGTGTGTGTGTGTGTGTGTGTATAAACATGCACTACTTTACCTAGCTTTTTTATGTATGGGTTATGAATGAGCCCAACCCCAAATATATATAACTCTTATGCCAAATTGGTCATATCATTAAGAGTTATCACCTTTTTCTACTTTTAAGGCAAGCCCATTTGTTCTTAAAATTAAAATACCATCACCTATATATAAATGTATATGTGTACATGCACCCTTTCGATTTTATCCATGTGTCAGTCAGTCTCTGGAATGGGTGAAAAGGAAAGATACCTCAAAATGCTGAACACTCCTCTAATTCTAATCCAATGCCAACAATAAAATGAGACTCATGATGATCTATGTGCTGTTGAATGGGTCAGAGGGAGAGACAACCAAGACAGAAATAGAATGCTTGAGATGAAAGAAGCTAAGAACCCTGCATAAAATGGCTGAGCTTTCCCCACCACAGAAAGCTAGACTATTGGTGAGTACATGTTAGCTAGTTCTCTATACTTTCTGAAGCAGTAGAGTTCATGTCTAAACCAGTATGTCCTCATTTCCAGGGAGCTGCCAAATCTCCTCAGAGTATAACAGATAAATGTACATGAATGTCTAACAGTGGTTCTCAACCTCCTTTGGCAACCCTCCATCTCAAAAAAAATTTTACATTATGATTCATAACAATAGAAAAATTACAGTTATGAAGTAGCAAAGAAAATAATTTTATGATTGGAGGTCACCACAGCATGAGGAGCTGTATTAAAGGGTCGCAGTATTAGGAAAGATGTGAACTGCTGCTCTAACACATCACGACTGCATGCAAGAACTCAGCATCAATCTTACACATGGCTGGACAATCTGTGCATAGCACTTGAACAGGATCCATAGGAAACTACATCTCAAAGCATCTCTGACTTCTAATATATTGCCACTTCATCTTACAAAAACCAATTGGCTGGTTGTGGACTAAGACAGCCTACAAATTAGGAATCATAATTATTATGGTAAACATAATAAAAGGAAATTTTAACTAATTAGAAAGAATCAAAACCACAATCAACATACAATAAAACCATAACCTGTTATGTAAACACTATAACATTTGAGTAAGCAACTATATTCTCAAGTATTTTTGACAATTATACATCCATTTGAAAAACATACATTTTATGTATTCACATTGGAGAGAGAGCAGAATTTCATATTAATCAGAAGTAAAACATAAAACCACATTCAATGACTTGATTATGTAATCCTTCCATACCAAAAAAATATTTCATCCACCCTCAATCATTTTTATATTTTTCAAGAAACATTTTTGTGTGTAAAATGTGCACCAACAAAGTGACGCATCCATGAGACAACAGATATGAACACAATATATTACACATATCAAGTAAGTTAAGAGAACTAGTGATAACATTAATTACTGGAATCCGGTGTGACATCTAAGTACACACAGAGGAGATGGGCAGTAGGGTGGGGCATCCAAGCTAAATATTCAGCATTAAGTCGACATCAGCCACCCTACAAAAAGGACCAGGGAGAGGAAGAGCATTTCAGGCACAAAGCATAGTAGTGCATTGACAGAATTAAATAAGCATCCCACTGCAGGCACAGTGAAAATATAAAACAGACATGATGCCAGATGAGCTAGAAGATAAAGGGCTTAGAGATGTGTTAGATAGCTATTGTGAGAAGTGGCAATCTTGGAAGACTCATATTTTTTTTTTTTGACTTGGATAATAAAAAGGTAGTGCCACTCACTGAGATGAGCAACATTTTTTTAAAGTACCAGTCTGAGACAGTACAGTGAGTTTGTTTATCTGTATATAGATGCCTGAAGAGATATGGGGGCATCTAGTTCAAGATACGTGTTTAGATTAGAAAATTATATTTGGTAGTAATACACATGAGGGAGATAACTGGCATCATTGGAGAAGGGATAAGGAGACTGGACTAAATATGGAATCTTGAGTAAATATTTTAAAAACAAAACACAGCCCTACAAAAGGTAAGTTTGAGTAGAAATAGTCAGAAACATGGCAGAGTTTAAGGAATGCATTAACTAGTGTCAATAACAGAGGAGCCGTGTAAAACACGGGCCAAAAATAAGTTTGCTTTACAATCACAAAACACTGATTGTTGCATATATGAAGAAAACAAGCACTTCCTCCGTAAGAAGCTGTTCTGTGGTGTTGTGCAAAGGCTTTTCAAGACTAAAGACAACAGTCCTGTGTTCAAAGGAAGAATGTTTTCTATCCTGGTGACTTTATCATGTGCAAAAAAGATTGTATTGAATTATCCGTCATGACCCTTAAGTCTGCATAGGAAGCAACAACTTCAACCTCAAACTACTAAATAGATACAGTCTTAAAAGAATTTGTCTGCAGCCTGCAAGATGGCTCAGTGGGTAAAGATAAAGGCCACCAAGTCTGACAACCTGAGCTCAGACCCTCTAACTGACATGGTGGAAAAAGAGACTCATGAAAGTCATCCTCTGACCTCGACACGTACACCGTGGTATGTGAGTACACACGTGTGTGTGTGTGTGTGTGTGTGTGTGTGTGTGTGTGTGTGTGTGTGTACGCATACACACACAGGTACATGAACACATATAAATGTAACTTAATTTTTCTAAATTTCTCTAATGTAATTAAAATTATGTTAATTATTAAGACAATAATACTCAGTTAATGGACACATTAAAAATAATACATACTCACATTTCTATTACATAGTTAGGTATTTTAACTTAAATTATTAGCTGTTGATTTCCGAGTCTGACGAACATTCTGATGGGTATTCATTCATAGGATATATGTTTACCAACTGTCACACTGTCATCATAGCACAGAAGATGACAATTAGTCAGCTTATGCCTTAGAAAGGTTCTATGTAGGTAACCAGCCAGTATTTTATCAGAAATATCAACTCCCAGGGGTCCCTCTGCAGAGGAGAAAGGAACATAGTCTAGACTGATAGTCCGTGTCTTGTTTAAATAATATCACTTTTTTTAATTTTGTTGCATTCTAGAAAACTATACTCAAACTTTATACATATCCCCATTTTGGTAGCCAGCACATGGTTGTATTCGTGATGATAAAAGCTACATCTACTTAACTCCATACTGTGTGCTAGGGTTCTGTGCTAAGCACTTTTCATAGACCATCTCATTTTATCTTCACAACTGCTATTACTAGCTCCACATTAGAAATAATTCAACCAGAGCTCAGATGAGTTAAACTGACTTGTTCAAGGTCACAAAGCTTGCAAGAGGCAGAGTCAGGATTCAAACCAAGGCCACAATCTGATGTTAGAGCCCTAACTCTTAACTTTTACTGTTGTCAAATACAAAGATTCATGTTAAAAAAGCATTCTCAACATAGTCCAGGATGGTTAGCGTCAACTGCCAACAGAAAGAAAAAGGTGGGGGAGGGGTGATAGAATCATTTTCAGAAGTCCAAATAAATCATGAATTCTTATTTGAATCACTCCCAATTCTGCATGTGCTGTACAGACATCTTCACTACAATGAAGTCTGTAGGGGGGTGCAGGGGCACACAGATGAAAAGGAACTTGGCTTTTCTGCAGTCGCCTGAGAGACTGCTAGGGAGCATTCACCTCCTGTTAGCAGGCAGACTCTGCAGACAGCCCAGAGACTGACAGGATGTTTCACATAGGCTCCCCACTACATCTTTACTAAAACTAATCTATTGTGTATTACTATTGTTTATCACATAAAGAAAAATGTTACTGCATAAAAAAAAATAAATAAACCTCGTTTGTCCTAGCTCTGTGATACACTACACTTCAGAGGTAAACATAATCTGTTTGGGTTGAAATGCAAGTACTTCCTCTTGCTGCTTCAACCAAACTATATACACTTCCTGTATGTAAAACCTTCACTTCTCAAGAGTCTCCAAGAAAAAGAGTAATAAAATAATCTTGTTACATTATATTAAGCCTAATCCTCTCGATACTTGGTCCTTAAGAAAGCTGTGCGTGCTAACTGCAGAGGAGAAAAGGACTCTCTCATCTCTCCTCTTCCCTCTGGTGATCTTCACGCCCAGTACAAGAGAAAAATCTTCTTTTGGTTCTTTCTTCTTTCTCGTCCCCAAGTAGCTATACTCCTACCAAGTCCAAGGATAAACTGTTTGCAGTCTGCAACTTCACTTTAGTAAAAAGTATTTACCATCATCACTATGCAGCTTTTTGAGCTGTTGCTCTGTTTTCAGGAGTGCACACCACAGCCATTCATGTTAGTGCATAGGGAGGAAAAGAAAATATTCCTAACTCTAAATTTAAAAATGTCTATAAGACCCTTTCACGGCCTCCTTTTATTTATCCCCTTTGCCCTCCAACGATAGCTATCACTGTTACTCCCTACTTTATGGATAGGATTCTAAGGCAGAAAACTATTAAGTTAATTGACCCAGGTCTCACAGGTCATCAGAAGGGCATGCAAAGCTCAAGTCTACATGTTTTAGCCCCAAATACAGTGTCCAGTTCATTCTCTACAGATGAAAACATCTATCTGTTTTTGCAAATGAGTCTAAAATAGTTATATTTAAGTCTACAAATTGCAGTACACAGCCAAGCCCTGGTCTAGATTTTTTTTTTCATCCTGGCATTCAATGCCCAAGAAAGAAGCAAAACAAAAAAATCAGGCAGACATCAAAACACAACACGAGGAAGAGAGAGAGCCCAGTAAGAGGACAGTGCTTTTCACTGGCTTTAACCTGAAGTCACTTACATAATCCGCAACTACAGAATCCAACGTCAAGTGGTGGGGCTTCTCAACAACCAGAGTACAATAAAACCTTCAGGAGTGCTAATGTCCTCCAGTGGAAAGCTCTGCACTGCTTCCAACTATGTTCCAGGGACTCTAAACTGAGTGCATCTGATGTTTTTTAAAGTCTCTGTAGAAACAGGATTTAACTCTGAGGGCAGGCTTGACTTTTGGAAACAGGCACACACACACACAAAAAAAAAGTCACAGAGGACTTTCTTCACTATTTAGAAGAGATGGACAATTGAAATGGAACTGCTTGTCGACACTTTGGCTAACATGTATTGGGTATATGCTAGGTGCTGGGCTCACGATATCTTTCATGTGTATTTTCTCATTTATTATCACAACTACACTATCAGCAGCTTCACCCTGGGTCTGTGGATGAGGAAATGAAGTTCAGAGGGGTCAATTAGCTTGCCCAAGGTCAACAGAAGTGGGACTAGCTTTAAACCCAGATGTTCTGGATCCTGAAATGACTGAAAGCTCTGGTGGCAAGTGGGCACACACGATGTCTAAAGAAGTGTCCGCCTGGGAATTGGGTGATCTTCAGTCTGTTCAGTCTTAGGTGGTGGGTAAATGGCATACTGCATTTTATCTTACACATTCCAAAACCGGTATTAGTATCATTGCAAAGAAGAATTACACAGGCTTAAGCAGGGACAGCACTATCAGAATAAATGTGTAATGCTGTGGGAGAAACAAAGAATCATTTGGAAGAATAAGTTCTAGATTTTCTTGTTTGAAATACCAACTAATTGCTTAATAAAATCATCATTTTATTTACGGCCAGAAGCTCAAGTTCCTGAATACCTCAAGTGCACTCAGGTAAACATTCATATCAACCAACGCACCAAGTACATACCCAAGGTCTACTAGTGTGCATTGCCATAGGAGACACTATGGGGACCATGCTGGAAACATTCTCCATCAACATGGAGTTACCATGTTGTTTCCAGCCAAGCACAGAGTCAGTCATTATTGGTACAACCAAATTCCTCCTGTGCTATTAGAGTTTGTGTAAGCTGCCCTACAAAGAAAGCCTGCTCTTTGGAAAAATCATTAGCTCAATTAGATCATTTTCCCAGCGCCCCTTTCACTGTCTTGGAAGCCCCACACAGTGGAGGTTAGTTTTAGCATCAGTGTTGCTATTCATGAGTTAATTTTCCTTATACTGAATGCAGAATTTAGCCTGCTCCCTGCTCCCTGCCCCCTCTCTCCCTTCTTGTCTCTTCCACCCGAAGTGGAAACTGCAGACTCAAACTCCCCGATGGCTCCAGCACCAAGAACTGGGCATGCTCAGAAGGCCGGGAAGGCTTTGGTTGCAACTGACAGTTCCCCGCCCCTGATTTGCGGCTGCCCCCCTTCCCCCACTCCAACAAGAGATACCGAAATGTTTATCTGAAAGATACGAGGCCTCTTTTTCCCGAGAATGACCCCATTTTAATTTCATCTCGCGGGGTCTTCAGTCTGGAAAACCCCACCGCTAGCATGAGAAGACCGCATTATTTTTTCAGCACCGGGGACAGCGCCGCGCTGCCTCCGCCGTCCACCCCCCCCCACCTCCTTCCACCCCCCACCCGCCACCCGCCCCAACCTCAGCCCCCACCCCCGCACCAGCACAATGCCAAGGTCTCCCAGCAGCCGCAAACGCCGCAGCTGCGATAGCTCCCAGCCGGAGGCCGGGCCGAACGCCGGGCCGGCTGCTACTTACACTGCTCCGCTTTGGTGGACATGGTGCTGTCCAGATGGAAAGGCTTTGCCCCAAAATCTGTGTCGTGTGAGCTCCCTCGCTCCGCCAGCGATGTTGCGAGGAAAAGAGCGCATACCCCCCCCCCCCCCCCCCCTCGCTTTCCCCCTCCCTTAGGCCCGTGTCGCTACCATTCGGACAAAACGCACATCAAATTGCAGAATTCGGTCCCGGAAGGTTAGGAAATCGCCCCCGGAGAAATGGGTGGGATTTAATGGGCGGCCAAAGGCTTCCTGTCCGTCCCCTCCTGGAGCTGCCCGCGTGGATGTGGGCGGGGAGACCGAAAGGAGAGAGCGAGCTGCGGCTCCTGGTGAAATGGGAAAATGGGCTCGACCGGGGGAGGAGTATTTCCATTCATAAGGCGCACGGAGGGGCCGGGTGTTTCCCAGAGAAAAGCCTCTTAAAGTGCCGGAGTCCCCGACCATTTGGATCTCCCCATTGGCGTTCTCCAGGCCCGTAGATTCTGCGGGCGAAGCAGCCCCCGGCGCCTCGACGCGGTGACCGGAGAGGAGCACAGGTGCGTCCCACGCGCGTCTCAGCCTCCGGGAGGAAGGGCAGGGAGGCGGATCCGGGGCGGGCTGCACACAGCCGGGCCGGAGGGCGACGACGGTGCTCCCGAGGACTGCGAGGAAGGAAATGGAGAAGTAACACTCTGCATGGCTTCCCAGCGTGCTGCGCTCCGTGCCCTCTGCCTCCCCTGGCGGATGGGCTCTCCTGCTGCTGAGCAGCGATGGGAGGTCCCACTGCCAGGGGGCTGTGAGAAGACTTGAAGGGGTGGGGGTTGGAGCTAGGGAAAGGAGGAGATTTCCATAGATGGTGAAGCTGGAAGGTCCACAGAAAAGGAAGAGGAGAAAGTGGAGGCAGGAAGAACCCAGGTGTGCTCCTTGCAGCAGTCCAGCCTGGGAGCGGTAAGAAGCCCCTGGGAAGCAGAAACCAATAGAAATGGGAAGCGATCAAAAGGGCACAATGCATATTAATAGGAAGACGCCTGGAGAGTCCACCTCAAAGTAAGGAAGGCATTGGAAACCCAGACTTAGAAAACCCAGATCCCAGACCCAAGCCCCATCGCTTACTCCCCCAGCTGTTCTTTGCATCTCCCTAAGCCTGCGGTTCTTCATCATCTGTAAAATGGGAACAATAAAATCCATCCTGCCACCCAGAATTAATGGACATTCAAATAATACAATGGAAGTGAGATTTCTTTTAAAATGGAAAACAGCGACGAACTGCCAGCCATTTAAGAACCGTTCTTCATCCAAGTCCTTCAGTTGGAAAACTGAGGGGCAATGATCATAGCAAACTGATTTAGCAAAAGCAATAGGAACTGTAAGTTGATGAGTGATTTTAAGCATCAAATCAGTGTCCTTCCATCTCACAAAGAATGATCTGTAAGTTGGGGGAAGTAATAGTAAATTCTTTATGAAATGTACTAAATATCCAGATCTTTGACTATTAAGAAAAAAGTACTGTGAGCAATTATCACGGTATTCCAAGCAGCCAGGAAAAAAAAGAGAAGTCTAGGGAGCTGTCCATGGTGCACATAGGGCAGAGTTGCTGAACCGCACATAAGGGGCTGGCGGGGGCAGGAGTGATTTGACTCTTGAGGATGCCCTGGGACTCCGTTCTTGGGAGGTAGGTTGAGCTCTCTGTCCAGGCTATCTTCCTATAGTATTGTTCACTCCCTAAACCACAGCCCCGTCTTCAGGCAAAGATAAAATGATTCTGTGAAGAATGATGGTGAAGAGTTAGTCTTGAGTAAATAAAATCAAATAAATGGTAGTCGTTCCAAGCAAAAATATGAATATAATGAACATTTCTGAGAAGATGGCAAATGATTTGTGTGATTAAAGGAAAGCTCAAGGATTTATTCCAAAATTTCTGGGAAGCTTGAGGCTTTAATAAAGAAAACAGGAATTGAAATTTGAAAGGGGAAAAAAACGTGGCTTGGAAGAACACCAAACAAAGGAGGAAAGAAGTATGCATTGGAAACTGTCCCCACCCCCTCCTCTGCCCACTGTTTCTGCTGTTGGTCACTGAACCTCCATTTCCACACTGAGAACTGGCTGCTGCTGAGGTCATGGCCGCCCAGGTTAACCTGGATCATCTGGGTTTCAGACCTGCTCTTTGTAGTCCTGTTCAAGCCTTTCACTTTCCTATGACTTGATTCTCTCATTTAAAAAAAAAAAAAAAAAAAAAAAAAGTAAGCCGGGCGGTGGTGGTGCACACCTTTAATCCCAGCACTCAGGAGGCAGAGCCAGGTGGATCTCTGTGAGTTCGAGACCAGCCTGGTCTCCAAAGCGAGTTCCAGGAAAGGCGCAAAGCTACACAGAGAAACCCTGTCTTGAAAAACCAAAAAAAAAAAAAAAAAAGTGACATGGCAGTCATATCAAAAGTCATTGTCAGTACTAAATGAGCATGGTTGTGATCATCCAGAGCAGCCAGCACACATAAATAGTAGTTGTTGGCAGCGCTATTCTGAATGCTCACATGCACACAGTCCATTTAGAGCCTCAAATCATCTACATCATCGACACTATTCCTCAGCCTTGGCTGTCACTAGTTCAGTTCTCTGACTTGTGATTGAGTGGGTTAATTCATAGCCTGTACCATCTCCACACCCAGTTTCTCCATGCCAACACATGGTCTGACTTAGTTTTTCAGTGAGACATACTCCTTTTCTTCTCTTTGCCTCCTGCCTAGGTCAATTTTTCTTGCTGCCTTTTATTTCCATTGCGGCAGCTGAGCCTCTTCTCCTTGCCAGACAGAATGTCTTTGCTTCTTAAACCCTGCCTGTAGTTATAAATGCTTCCATTTGTTCTGGATAAGTGAATATCTAGCATACAGAGAACTTTTCCACCCTGGAAAAGCTGGACTAATCATCCTCCTGAATAAGCAGCTGTGTCTCTACCTACCACCTGCATTGTCTTATGTACCTCCTGGTCACTCCTGCTTGCAATAGATGCTTCCAAGAGTGGTTAACAATTCCCTGCTACACAATTGCAATTATTTTATCTATTGGAACCAGCATTTGAAATAGCTCCCTATTCCTTTATAAAAACTCCCTCTTCCCCTGAATTCTATGGTATATGCTGTTCAAATCTCTCTGCTTCTTGCTTATGGTTCAAGATATGAACTCTCAGCTTCCTGCTCCTGCCCCATGCCTTTGCTCTGCCATCATAGACTCTAGCCTTCTGAACCCATAAGCACAAATAAACTCTTCCTTCTAAAAAAAAAAAAAAGTGGTAACTGATAGCATGAAAACTAATATCATTTCCTAATCCCATATAATATTTTGTTATACTGTACCTAATGTTTATGTTTTAAAAATAAAATATTTTATAGATAGTAGAAGCCCTTATTTTAAAAAAAATTAACATGGGAGTTGGGGATTTAGCTCAGTGGTAGAGTGCTTGCCTCACAAGCACAAGGCCCTGGGTTCAATCCTCAGCTCAAAAAAAAATTAACATGGGGCAGGAGGATTGCTCAGCAGTAAAGAATCCATACCACTGTTCCGGAGGACCCAAGTTTGGCTCCCAGGACCCACTTCAGATGACTTACATCAAACTGTTACTCTAGGGGTATATCATGACTCAGACCTTCACAGGCACCTGTACACACATGCACAACCCTCTCCCCACATAAGCATACAAGTAAAATGCAATCTTTTTTATAAAAATCTTCTATACATAGATCCACAAAGATATTTGTTTGGGGGCTGAAGAGATGTATTAGTGGTTAAGAGCACTTGCTGCTGTCCTCACAACCACCTGTAACTCCAGTTCCAGAGGATCCAAAACCCTCTTCTGGAATCTACAGACACTGCACACGTGTGGTGCACAGACATACATGCAGGCAAAAACACCTACACACATAAAATTAATTTTTTTAATTTTTGAAATATATATATTCTATTCTTATGTCTGTATAGCACATGCTGAGCAAGCACTGAGCAATGTCCCCAGCTCTGTCTCATAGATATGTAGGTAGGTAGACAATAAATAGGCAGATTCAGTTTGTTCAGATAGTCTCATGCATATCAGCTTGGATTCTAACTCATAAACTAGCCAAGGATGACCTTGAATTTCTGAGACCCCAGCCTCCACCTCCTGAATGTTAGGATTATAAGCATGTAATACCACACTTGGTTTATGTTGTGCCTAGAATCAAACCCAGGGCTTCACACATGCTAGACAAAAACTGCCAAATGAGCTACATACCTAGACCTTATTTCCCATATTTTAAGCTTGTAATTATTAGCAACTTATAGACATATTTGTAAAACTTTGTTTAACATTGCATTTTTAGTTAATCATGTCAATTAGGCACTAGTTTATTTATTCTCTGTGAGACGTGTGCACGTGGGGTGGGGAGTCAGAGGACAAGCTCTCAAGTGTGTGTCCTTTCCTTTGCATTTTGTTTGATGTACATTCTCTCATTGTTCACTTCTACTATGTCAATCTATCTGGCTCACAAAGTTTCCAAGGAGTCTCCACCCTGCCTCCCATCTCACGACAGGATTACAGGCATGCTACCGCACCTTGCTTGACATGAGTTCTGGTGATTCTTTTTGCTCTGTAGACGAAGCTAGCCTTGAGCTCAGAGATCTGCCTGCCTCTGCTTCCTGAGTGCTGGAATTAGAGGCAGAATTCAGGTTCTTACACTTGCATGGCAAGTGCTTTACCCACAAGCCATCCCCCCAGCTTGTTTATTCATTCAGAGACTCATCCTACAATTAATTTACATATGATCTTGCTGAGGGAAGTTTAGATTATTTGCAATATTTTTCTATTCAGAAAACAAAGTTCAGTGAACATTCTGACATATGTCCTTATTACAAGGACAAGTTCAATTTTTTCTAGATATTTTCAAATCCTTCAGTGAAGTGCTTGCACCAATTTAGACTCCATCCAGGTTCCATTTCCATTATGGCCAAATAAATTGATTCTATCAGACCTATCTTCCCACAAACAATAATTATAAGCCCTGGATGAAAGACCAAAACACTCCCGGAAAGTATTGGAGAGATTCTCAAGAGGCATCAACATTTGGAAGGAAGAAATGGATCCAGATGAGTTTTCATTGCTTGTGGCTGAGGGCTGCTACTCATGACAGTTGAAGACTCTACTAGCACACTCACAGCATTTCTTACCAGAAATAGCAAAACACGAAGATGAAAATAACCAGAGCCACTAAAAAGTGAGGGAAGAGTTACAAGAAACAGCCAGAGCAAAAGATGCACAAAATATGTTTCTCTGCCCAAATCTCTAGCTGATTTCTAAACCATATCTGCACAGAGTGACACACAAACAATAACCACCAAACTGGGAACAAAAGAGCTAAGCAAAGGTTACTGTTGCTACCCAAGAGTTAGCTTGTAGTTAACTCATTAAACAACTGCTTTTTTTTAAAAAAAGAAATCAACTTCTTTTTCTTTGGCTCTTCTTCTTCTTCTTCTTCTTCTTCTTCTTCTTCTTCTTCTTCTTCTTCTCTCCCTCCTCCTCCTCCTCCTCCTCCTCCTCCTCCTCCTCCTCCTCCTTCTCCTTCTTCTTTGTTTTGCTCTATTCTGGTTTTTATTTTATTATTATATTATGTTTTAGATGCCTTTTTTCTGAGAGAGAAGAAAGGCTGTGGATTTTGGTGGAAGGGCAGATGGGGTGGGGCTGGGAGGATTTGGGGAAGGGTAATCTGTAATCAGAATATAACAGAACACAGATCCTCTACAACATAATAGTCACAATATGCAGGCTAAAATCCAAAGTTATTTGACATATAAAGAAACAGCATGCCGCCAAGCAGTAGTGGCACATACCTTTAATCCCAACACTAAGGAGGCAGAGGCAGGTAGATCTCCAAGTTTGAGACCAGCCTGGTCTACAAAGTGAGTTCCAGACAGCCAGGGCTACTCAGAGAAATCCTCTCTCATAGATAGATAGATAGATAGATAGATAGATAGATAGATAGATAGATAGATGGATGGATGGATGGATGGATGGATGGATAGATAGATAGATAGATAGATAGATAGATAGATAGATAGATAGATAGATAGATAAGGATACTGAGAGTTTAGTGCATGCCGATGGTTCCAAGGCTGAGACAGTGGGATTGCTTAAGCCCAGGAGTTTTGGGAAAGTGGGTTGTTTTTGTTTTTGTTTTCAGTCTTCCTAGGTAGCCTAGGCTGATGTGGAACATGTCCTAGGTGCCACCATGCTCGGGGATGGACAGAATAGGAAGAGTCTATTAAGAAAAGAAGGGGGCAATAAAAGAAAGAAGAAGAGGGGAGGAAGAAAGGGAAAGTCAGAAATATCCCACTGTGTAGAAAGGGGAAAAAACTGAATGCGGAATATGTGCTTGTAATCCCAGAGCTAAGAGACTGAAGCAGGAAGATTTGTAAACTTAAGACATGCCTGGGCTACTACAGTGAATTTGAGGACAGCCTGGTGTAGTTAGAAAGAACCTATCTCAGAAAAAACAAAATGAAAGAAGAGAGAGAAAACAGAAAGTGAACTCAGGATGAAGCAGAAGTCATAATCAGCTGGCAAGAGTTTTAAATGATCTAATTCTGTCAGTGAGGTAAGAGAAGATACAATGACTGTATAAACAGAGATCCTAAAACTACTTTTTAAGCTACAAGCTTTAGAACTCAAAAATGCAATACTTCAGGGACCAGTGAGTTGCTCAGTGAATTAAGGTGCTTGCTTCTAAGCCTGACGACAGAAGTTCAAACTCCAGGACCAAATGATAGGAGGAGTGAATCAGTTCCCACAAGTTGTCTTCTGATCACATGGTGTACATGAACACACACAACAATTAAATGTAAAAATTTTAACACATTTGCAATTGTAAAACCCAGTGAGATTAGTGATAGAATACAGACAACAGATAAAGAAGTTTAAAGAGGTTTCCATAGAAACTATTCAAACTGAAGGGGATAAATTAGAACAAAATCAACATAGCCCCAGGCTTATGAAGCAACTGCAAAAGTTGTAGCCAGCATCTCTGCAGTGATAAAAGGAGAAAAATTAAAATGTCAAAGAAGTGGTTTTCAGAGTCATGGGCCTAGGGGTATAGGCAGGAAGATACCAAGTGCTCTATCTGCCTGGGATGTATAACAAGACTCAAGAAAAAATCAGCAATCAAACAACAGCAACAAACCTTGAGGGTGAAAAGACACATGTATTTTCAGGCAGAGGAAAAGTAAGGTGTTCTGTTAATGCCACCTTGTCCTACAAGAGATGCTCTGCTTTCCAGGCTCCACTGTTTCCAACTGGAAGTGTCAGTTTTCTCCATGTGCCTTCATGACATCTTAAATCATTTTTGGTTTTCCTCCATTTGAATTCAATGTGCCCAGGCTTGATTTTCATTAAGTATGTTTTGTTTGAGAGTGTACATGCATAGGGAATTATAAGGATTCTCTGTGCATCCTGTTCCTTTTTCTATGAATTTAAAACTGCTCAATCCAAGCTGGTACCAGACTAGAATCACCACCCCTACTGAATAACGACTATGGTACTGGAAGGTACTCTGCATACAACCAGAGAAGAAAGGGAATCATTGATATCACCCAGATACATACACACTCATAACCTGCAACAGTAACCTATCTATAAGATATACAGGTGCAATAATGGCACATTGTTATGGGAGCAACCAACCACTTTCTGCTTGAATTTAAGTCCTACTCCATGAGATAGAATTCATACCTGACACTACTACTACAGTGGCCAAGAGCCTGAGAATTGTTATGTCATGAGTCTAGAGGGAAACCTAATGCTAGTATTCTGCTAAAGGAAAATTGCAATAAAATGACTTCTAATGACATATTGCTATTCCCATAGTTCAGTGCCTCACTTGGCCCTCATCAGAGAAGCTTCTTTCAGTAAATGGGAACTACCACAGAGCCTCACAACTAGAGAGTGCACAGAGAGAGACTTTGAAGCACTCAGCTCTAAATGGGATGTCTTTATTAAACTCTACCTCAGAGATCTATATGAAAGAGGAGGCAAAAAGAGCCAGAGGTAAAGGATGACTCCAAGGAAGCAGTGTCTTCCAGACACAACAGGACTGATAACACATGTGGGCTCACAAACACTGTGGCAGCATGCACAGGGCTTGCACAGAATCGAGACTGGCAGGATCCCAGCACTGTAAGGGGGAAGTAGACATGGGGTCCAACCTCTACCCAAGGAGCTATTTGCAATTGATACCCACTGGTAAAAAGAAAATCTAATGGAGTTTCTCTGCTGGAATGTCACTGGGTATATCAATCACACTTCAAGTCAGGCCCATGCCCAGGAGTAATTGACCAACACAAAACAAACTCAGTGGTGTTTTGGTGGATTTTTTTTTTTGTTTCATGTTGCTTTGTTTGGGCATTTTTTTGTCTTATTGTTCTTTTGTCTGCTTTGATTGTCATTTTTGTGGAAGTTTTGTGTGAGTTTCTTGATTTGGGTTTTTTGTTGTTGTTCATTTGTTTGTTTCTTGGGTTTTGGGGGAGGGCTGCTTTTTTATTTAAGAGAAAAAGAACATAAAGTTGTGTGGTTAGGGAGGTGGGGAGAATCTGGGAGGAATTGGGAGAGTGAAAAATTAACCAAAGTACATTTTATGAGAAAAAAATTTTTTCAATTAAAAAATCCACTAAAAAAATGCTTAAAAATAGTCTTAAAATTTTATATGAGGGGCTAGGAGTATTGCTCAATCAGTAAAGTACTTGCCATGAAAACATGAGGACTTGAGAGAGGGTCTCACTAAGTTACATGGACTGGCCTTAAACGTGTGATGGTCCTGACCCCAGCTTCCCAAGTACCTGAACTGCAGACCTGTACCACCAGGGCCAGCACCATAGTATCTTAATAATCAGTTTTATAGTTAATATTTATAAGGCATGTTGATTTTACAATTGATGTACCAAATTACATGGAAAAAATTGAAAGTTTTACTGATATTTATTTCAATTTATAAACTCATTTAGAGGTATCTGATGTCTTGAGGGTTACCAACTTTAAATATAATTTCTCTTTCCACATGTTTTTTCAATCATTTGTTGTAGATTTTTCCATAAATGACCTAAAAACCCTCTAGAGGTTAATTATTAAGCAGTTTATATGTTTTATTACTATTTTGAATACAATGATATCTCATACTACATTTTCTAATTTTCTGTTTTGATTTATTTGAGATGAGTCTTGATAGGTGATATCATTCTGTATGCTGTGAATATGTGTTGCTCTGATTAGTTGATAAATAAAGCTGTTTGGCCAATGGTGGGGCAGAATAAGGTTAGGCGGTACATTCTAACTAGATAGAGAGGAAGGAGAAAGACAGAGCAGAGGAGACACTGCCAGCCACTGCCATGAGAAGCAAGATGGAAAGGTACCAGTAAGCCATAAGCCAGGTGACAAAGTATAGATTTATAGAAATAAGTTAATTTAAGGTGTAAGAACTAGCTAGCGAGAAGCCTGCCTTGGCCAAAGTTTAAAAATAAAATAAGCCTCTGTGTGTTTATTTGGGTCTGAGTGGCTGTGGACCAGGTGGGACAAAGGAAAACTTTCAGCTACAGGGTTTCACTATGAACCACAAACTGACTAAAACTCTTGATGTCTAGGCTGGCTTTGAACTCTTGTCAGTCCTCCTGCCTAAGATTCTTGAGTGTAGGGATCACAGACTTATGCCACTACCTCTGGCTCTCTTAATTCATTTTTATTAGAATATAGGATGTATTAATTTTTTTATTTTTCACCATAAACTGAGCAGTCTGGTAACCTTTCTTACTAGTTCTAATACCTGCTCAATTTTTTTTCCAAAGCATTCTACATTGACACACTTGACATCTATAAATAATGAGAGATCTGCTTCACTCTTTCCAATTATGTTTGCCATTTAATCTTATCACATTGGAAAGAATCTTCAGAATAATATGGAGTAAATGTGCTGTGGCATCTTTTCCCTACCCCAAATTTTAAGGGTTATTCTATGATTCATTGCTATATTTGCTCTGTTTATCGTCGGACATTTTTATAATGTGCTGGGGAAGAGATCTCTCATACTTAGCTATGGACTTTTAATGATCAAAAGTTATTCTTAATAAAGAACTTGTTGAACAGATAGGATATAGAATCCCCATATGCATTCTCCATATCCCACCCACACAAACTCATGCACAGATATGTATGCATGCAAATGTGAACACTCATGCACAGATATACAGGCAGACACACATGCAGGCACACATGCAGTCAGACACACAGAGAGAGAGACTTTATTACAAACATACTGCATTTGTTGCAGTTGATGAACCAATGGTCATACTGTATGAAGCAGGGTCCACAGTTTAAAGCTTCAGTCTGTGCTAGAGATGAGTCAGTAAAAGACATTGTTCACATCTATCATAATGGGCTTTTTTTATTTCTAGAATTTCCTTTAGATGGAGTTTCAGGGCTCTCTGCTTGTATTACCCATTTGTTCCTCATGTTGTCCACTTTGCTGGCAGATCCCTCAGCACAATAACCACACTCAATTTTAAATCAAATCATTATTTAATCATCCTAAGCTGCCGGATCTGTTTGCTTCCAATGCTTGCTTTGCCTTTCGGCCTGTGTAATTTCTTTCCTTTTAGCATGCTGACCTGCTTTAAATGCAGATAGTGTCCTCTAGAGATCTGTGTGCTAAGCTCTAGGTCCTCAGCCTAATACTCCCGGGATGCATCATTGACCTTTAGAAGGAGGACCACATAGGTACTCCTTAGGTTACTGAAGATATATCCACAAAGAGGAGCATGAAGTCTAGTTTTGTGGTCTCTCTGTTTCCTGGATCATTAGTAGATAATTGACTCTGACAAGCACACCCTTCCATTGCTATCCAAGACCCACACCAGGGACCTGAATCAATGGGCTGCCCCATCTTGGACAGGAAACTCCAGAATTATGAGTTGAATAAACTCATCTTTGTGCTGATTGCGTCAGGGATTTTGTTGCAGTAATCCACTCCTCCTGGTTACTATGCATGCCTTATAATTTTTTTGTTGAGTACCAAATCAAATGTATTGGGTAATAAGAACTAAAGTAAATAATGTTTAGCATGGGGGTTTATTTAGATAAGACTCAGGCTGTGTTTAATGTTGACTAGGAACTCTGAGTGTCAAGGTTTAGTTTCCTTTACTGTCATTCTTTATCTCCCTTGCTATCTAAATTTCCCTAGATACTCCTTAAATAAAGTGTCTTGACCCTCTCACTTAGAATCCAGTTAGTATACTGGGGCCCTGTTGATATGGTAGTAAGGCATTACATGGGAGACGCCGTCTATGTAATACTTAGTCCTATGATTAAATCTCCATGTTTTTAGTGGACCCCTGTTACTGTAACCTACAGAAGACTTTCCTAGCTCCCACCCCACCCCACACACAAACATTATGTGTGGCAACAGGTCTAACAAGAGCTTGGGCAAGGTTGGAACAAAGCTATTTCCCTGAGAAAAGGCCTTCATGGTGGAGAATATAGAACTCTGGTTGGACCCTAAGGCAGCTCATCTTCTCATTCCCTGCCAGAAGCAGAATGCTCTTCTCAGGGCTTCACCATGAGAACCTCCTGGAGCCTCTAGAGGTAAAGCTCATGAAAGTGATCCTCACTAAGCCTGTACCCCCAACAAACTTTCCTGTATCAAGCTAGTCCACCCTCTACTCCAGCAGTTTAAGAGTAATCATTAGAGTGTTCATGCATTACTGATTCAACAGAGTGAGATTCTCCGTGCTAACCTGTTTGTGAGCTTTGTGTGTTGCTTTGTTTGTTAGTAGTAGTGTGTGTGTGTGTGTGTGTGTGTGTGTGTGTGTGTGTGTGAGAGAGAGAGAGAGAGAGAGAGAGAGAGAGAGAGAGAGAGAGAGAGACTGAATCTTATTCTCCCAAATATGTATTCTCTCAGAACATCACCATATGACCATATTTGGAAATAAGATCTTCAGAGATGGAATCAAATTAAGGCCATAAGAGGTCAGAAAGGCTGTAAGGGACTCACACTCCAGAAGGGAAATCATGTGACAATGGAGGCAGAGATGATGGGAATGCCATGATGACTGGAAACAAGTACTCCTCCAGCAAAGAGCCTTCCACCCAGCATTTGAAGAAGCATAGCTTCCTCATGCTATTGCTAAGGATTCCAGTTCTTGGCATTTCCTCACAGCAGTGATGGGATCCTGAGACACACAATTTGTACTCTGGCGTCGACCCTCTGGTAAATCTGGGAAGAGACAGTGAGGACAGGAGTGACAGCCCCCACTCTGGGAAAAAGTCTATTGAGTTGGTTTGTGTTTGTGTTTTTGTTTGGTTGTTTAGTTGGTTTTGGTTATTTTGAGACAGAGTTTCTCTGTCTGTTTTGGAACTCTCTTCCGTAGACCAGGCTGGCCTCAAACTCACAGAGATCCACCTGCCTCTGCTTCCCTAGTGCTGGGATTAAAGGCGTGCACCACCACCACCTGTCTATGTTTGTGGTTTTTTGGAGCTGAGATCTTGCTGAACTGAGCAGACTAGTCTTTAACAATTGAGCTCAAACTATCCCCCTGCCTCAGCCTCCCAAATAGCTGCAACCACAGATACACCCCCAACTTGTACTGGGCTTAATAAATCATCTTTGAAGTAGGCCATAATTTCTTCTATCTGTTAATGAGATATATAATATTAATAGATTTCTAAAGAATCCTCACATTCCAGGAATAAATTTGATCCTATCTTTCTTTAATATTTCTGAACTGACTTGATCATTGTTTTCTAGAATTTTTGCACATCTCATGAAAAGTGCCTCTGGTTAATAATTTTCTCTTCCAGTTACACCATTAAGACGATAGTTGTCTGAACAAAAAAGAATGCGTTAGTGTCTTTCTTTGTCTAATCTTGTTTACATCAAATTAGGATTATCTGTTTTTTTATAGCTAAGGCTAGGCTGAACCTGTAACTGTGCCAGTATAGCATTAAAAATCCACTGTGCCCTCTGTCCCAGACCAAGACAGTAGGTGACCTTAGTAGATGAAAGGCAGTGGGAGCAGAAGTGAGCAGGTTCTTGTCTCGTCCATGTCTAGTGTCTCTAGGTAAACATAAACAGGACAGTTCTTTTGTTTGTTTTGTTTTGTTGTTGTTGTTGTTGTTTGTTTGTTTGTTTTTGTTTTTTGTTTTTCGAGACAGGGTTTCTCTATGTAGCTTTGGAGTCTTTCCTGGAACTCACTCTGTAGCTCGGCTAGCCTCAAATTCCCAGAGATCCTCCTGCCTCTGCGCCCCCCCCCAATGCTGGGACTAAGGGTGTGGCAACCACCACCTGGCTAATGGACAGTTCTTAATTACTTGTAGTAAGTGCACTTACAGTTACATATTTACTTGTCAGTGTTACCTTGGCTCTATGCATTTCAGATAAAATTCACTGTCATTTATTTCTGAGTCATTTTGTACTTAACATTTTAATTTCCTCTTTTTAAAGAGAGTCAGACTGCGTGGTGGTGGTGCACACCTTTAGTCCCAGCACTTGGGAGGCAGAGGCAGGCAGATCTCTGTGAGTTTGAGGACAGCCTCATCTATAGATCGAGTTTCAAGATGACCAGAGTGACACAGAGAAACTCTCTAGAAAAACCAAAAAGAGGAAAAAATAAAATAAAAGAAAGTCAGTTTTGGTTTGGGGTTTTTTTGTGGTCCTAGGAATTTAACCCAGGACCTGTACATTGCTAACCTTGCTCTGATGCAGAGACAAACCCAGCCCAGATGATTGGTTGTTGTTTATTTTTTTGTTGTTTTTGTTTTTCAAGACAGGGTTTCTTTGTGTAGCCCTGGCTGTTCTGGAGCTTGATCTGTAGACAAGGCTGACCTCAAACTCAGAGATCCAGCTGCCTCTGCCTCCTGAATGCTGGGATTGCCAGGCTGTGCCCTGTTGATTTCAAACAGACGTTTTCTATATCTTTGCTAACTAGTCTTTTAAAGATTGTGTGTGTGTGTGTGTGTGTGTGTGTGTGTGTGTGTGTGTGTGTGCCTAAGGAGGACAGAAGAGAGCATCAGATGTCCTGGAGCTGGAGTTGAGCATCAAATTGCTCCTCTGGAAGAGTAGGAAATATCCTAACTTCTGTGCTTCTCTCTGGCTTCTGCTAGTTTATGGCAAACTTATCTGTTTATACCACATTGATTACGGTTTTATTTCTCCTTGTAATTCTGCCCATCTTGTTATCTGTAGATAAGTAATAACATGTCTGTAAATTAAAGATTATATTGTTAAGTGAGAACATGTCTAATGGTTGAGTCTTCATGGTGACTTTCCCTCTTAATCTGCGGCATCTTTACTTTTCCTTTGAAGCAATTTTGCCCTAAATTCCACTGTGCGTGATACAGCAGCCTCTCTGGGCTAACGTTTGGAACACTGTTTGCCCTGTGTATCCTTTTCATCTCTTTATTTCTACTAAGTCTGTGTGGTTTTAGTTTCTCTCTTTTTAATCAGCAAAACAGTTGAGGCTTATTTTCATTTAAACCAGAGGTTCTCAACCTGTAGGTTGTGACCCTTTTGGAGGTCAAATGACCCTTTCACAGAGGTTGCATATCAGATATTTACATTGTGATTCATAACAGCAGCAAAATTACAGTTATGAAGTAACAATGAAAATAATTTTGTGCTTAGGGGTCACCACAACATAAGGAACTATATTAAAGGGTTGCAGCATTAGGAAGGTTGAGAATCATTGATTTAGACTAATAATGTCCTTCAGTAATAGCTTGATTCTTTTTGTGTTTATTTTGATATACCCAGTGTATGTTTACCTTCTTATTTTGCATAGTCTTTCTTATTCCTTCATTATTTTCCTCTTACTGTGCCATTGCACTTTTAATATACAAAATGTGTTCAGATATCCTTTGCCTTCTTCCTATCTGAAAAGTTTAGATTCTATTTCTAGTCTTCTACTGATTGTTTTTTAAATAAATTTTCAACTATGAATCTTTCTAGTAAACTATAATATTTATAATTTCTTCTCAACTGAATGCAAATCTTTATTTTGTTGTTGTTCAGTAGAGTTTCAATTTGCCTTTGTAAACAATACTCACTGATGGTTTGGTCAACAGCTAAGCACATCTGGTACTTTATCAGTCTCTGTGCTCACAATTCTCTCCTCACTTGCTAACAAACCTGACAACTTGAGATCAAACCCCTCTTTTGGTGAACGGAGACAACTAACACACACATGTCACCCTCTGATCTCCCCCACCCCACACACATACATGCACACATGTGGGCACACATGCACACACTAAATAAGTATAATTAAAATTTTTTAAAATAATAATGATAAAAGGCATAGGACTACATAACTTGGACTTTTGGGTCTGAACATGTTTCTCTTTCACCTCTTCCTTTGTAGTGTTTAGTTGGTTGTAATATTCTAGCTCAAAATCATTTTTCTTCAATACTTTTTTTCTTTCTGGAATATTTTATTAGTGAGAAGTTTGCCCTCACTCTGCCTTATTTAAAAAAAAAAAAATTAGCCAGACATGGTGATACACTCCTTTAATCCCAGCACTTGGGAGGCAAAGACAGGAGGATTCTGTGAGTTCAAGGCCAACCTAGTCTACATAGTGAGTTCCAGGACAACCCGAGCTACATAAGAAGACCTTGTCTCTAAAACGACAACAACAACAACAACAATAATAATAATATTAATATTAATAATAATAAATTTTTAAAAACATTTCCCCCTTTAGTCATTTTAAAACTATGGATTATGGACTTTCTGCATACTCACTATCATGTGTTTTCTTGTAGCTTTACTTTATTCTACCCAGTACCTAAAGTACATTTTCTATCATCTGAACTGAGAAAGTGTTGGAACTTCAGGAGACTGCCGTTTTTGCTTCTATTTTTCTTCTCTGCCATCTCCTCTTTCTCTTATCCTAGAATGCTCATCTGATACTTTAGACTCTCATTCAGACAGTGTCTCTTAACTACTTGTTTCTTTTCCTTCTTTCTGTTTCTCCTGGTGCATTCGAAGTGAATGTCTCAAAATTCATCTTCTTTTTCTACCAGTGTATATTTATCTGCCTGCCTCTCTCTCTCTCCTCTCTCTCTCTTCCTCTCTCTCCCCATCTCCCCTTTCTCCTCTCTCTCATCTTCTTCTCTCCTCTCTCCTTTCTTCTCTTCCTCCTCTCTTCTCCCTACCCACTCTCTTTTTCAGGGCTGGATATCAAACCTAGGGCTTAACACACACTGGAGAAATGCTTTACCCATGAGCCATGTCTATCAATCCACTGGTTCTTTTTGTGTCCAATCTATTGTGCATCCCAGTGATTTAAATTTTCCATTTCAATGATGTAAATATTTTATTTTCACATACCTAATTAAATTTTCATATTTACCTGTTCCCATTTCATATCTGCTTCACTTCCTTCATATTTGTTCCTCTTTATGAATTTTACTCCTGCATTCATTACAAGCATATTTGCTTTGGGGTGTTTGGCAGCTTCTTACACAAAAAAATAATTTTATTTGTAGTGAATTCACTTTCTCTTGTGGTTTCTTGTTTTGTTTTATTTTGCTGCAATTTTATCACTTAATTAGTTTATTTAATCTAGACTTAGATGTCTCTTTGTGAGAGCCTTTTGTTCTTACTTCTTTTCTTTCCTTCTATTCCTTGGTGTTCATTTTCCCCATCTAGTCTTTCTGGTTTATCTGTCTCCACCTGGCTCCCTACATAGCCCAGCCAAAACCAGATGTTGAATAGGCAAACAAGAGTATTAAATAGAGACTTTATGAATGCAGTCTTGGGTCATGAATTGGAGAAACAGTAGAGCTAAGCCTTATAAGGCACATGTGAGGCCCTAGATTCCATTCCCAGCACTGCAAAAATAACCAAATATGTGGATTTTACTTCTGAGTCAAGGTCTCACTATGTAACCCTGGCTAGCATGAAACTCACTGCGTTGACCAGGCTGATTTTGAACTCACAGACATTTACCTACCTCTGCTTTCTGAGTACTGGGGATGTGCCACCAGACCTGGCCAGAAGAATAGAATTTAGAATAAAATTATTAGGCAGTCTGATTCAACTGAGTCTCAAGACATTACCCTCACATCTCTTACTTCTTGTATTATAGTGTGTTATAAATTACATCAATTCCACAAACATACCCACAGTTCACTGGGACTCTTTTCTTTTTCTTATAAAATGGTTTTTAGACTTATTTATTTTTGTTTGTGTGTTTGAGTATTTTACCTGCATGCATGTGTGTGCACCACATGCCTGCCTGGTGACTGTGGAGGTCAGAAGAGGGCATGGGATCCCCTGGAACTGGAGTTACAGAGAATTGTGAGCCGTCATGTAGGTGCACAGAATCGAACCTGGGTCCTCTGCAAGAACAAAAAGTACTCTCTGGGTCTCGAGTCCCATGAATTAACATGCTATCATTTTGGACAAGCAGCATTTACTACAGTTTGAATCTAAACATCTCCCAAAGGCACAGTTACTCAAGGACTGTTCCATCACACTGTGATATGGAAAGATGGAGCATCCTTTAAGGGGTAGGATCTAGTTCCAGGACTTTAAGTCGCTGAGGGTGTGTCCTTGAATGGAACAGTAGAATGCCCATCCCTTCCTCTTTCTCCTGCCAGCTTCCAGTCCACAAAGGAAATGCTTCTAACATCAATTGGTTTTCAGTTCTGGGAAGCAAATCCAGGACCTCACATGTTAAATGCTGTGCCGCTGAGCCACATTCCCAGTACAGGGGTTGCCGTGGGTGGCTTTTGATCCATCTCATACTCATGCCATGTTGTGCTGTCCCCAACTACAGTCCTCAACGCCACATCAGCTGAAGTCCCCCCAAACTATGAACCCCAACATGCCTTTCTCCTTGCAAAGCAGATTTTCTCGGGGACACATTACCGTGAAGGAACGCCGAGTACTTCTTCATTTTCTGCCCCCTGCTTTCAGAAGAATGAGCTATTTCTCAAGCCCTGCCGTTGGGTCCTTTGCCTTTTATGTACGGCCTCACTATCATTTGGATAGCTCATCTACTTCTATGGTTCATTTACAACTTACAGGGTGAAGATTTTCAACTCTTTTTGCGCCAGTCTCTGTCAAGATTCAAGCATGTGTTTCTAACTGCTTGACAGATGCTTACTTGTAGACTCCCCATCAGAACCTTCAGCTCAGCATACATGAGTCACGTCCCATTTTCCTACCGCTGCCCAATTTTCTTTTTCATCATGAGGCCACCAGTGTCACAGTCACCATTGCCCAGACTTGAAATCCCAATGTTGTCTCATTTTCCTTCGTACATACAATGTGACTGGGATTCCTGTGTTATCAATTCCTTTTCAGAACCATTCCCAAATTCATGTCTTTCTATGCATATTTGCTGTAACATTCATCTGTTTCTTCTTGATCTTGTGTCTGAATCAATGAAACCCCTTCCTTGGGAGTCCCCAGACACCTCTCTTGTCCCTCTTTAATCCGTTCTCCACGCTGCTCCCAGCAGCATTTAAGCATCCAGAAGCTGTCTGTGCTGTAGACTCTGGTACCTGGTTGCTCTGTTCAAAGCCATCCTGTGCCTTCCTCATCACTTGGTCTGTAGCTGCGTCATTCCCTTTCCTACATGTCCACGTTTCTCTGCTCAACCTCTACTTCAGCTATGAGTGCTTCTCAAATCAACTCATTCAGGAGAAATTCTCCTTCACTTCCACTCCCAAAATGTTCTGCCTAAACCACATATATGGTACTTGTCTGCCACCTTAGACCATATTTATTTATTTAAGCCACTTCCTTGGGCATGGTGGTATGCACCGATTTGTGATGAATTCCATTTCCTTGAAAAAGAACCAACTTAAATATCAACTCTCTAATATCTATAAAGTGAGTTAATGTATTATCACTAGAAGTCTGATGTGAGAAATAAATTAAATCCACATATAAAGTATTTAGCATGGTACTGGGCACGTATAAAGGGATAATAAAATGTGCTTCTTTCCACTTCAAAAATAGGAAGAAAAGAAGAAAAGAAATGGGTAGAAGGAAGAAAAACTGCGTAGAATTAGCCGATAATGCAATCTTCTGCCTCGGGCAGTCCCCAAGACACGTCACTTCTCTTTCGTCCCCTTGTGACCATACACCATTCTGTTCTAGAAAATTTTCCACATTAGGCATTTTTTTAATTATCAAATAACATTTCATCACAAAACTAGGTTTCTGTGTGAAATGTTGTCCCTTGTTGACACCAACACATATCCTTCCATTTCATATTCATTTCTACCCTCATGTCAGTAGGTACATGCAGCAACCCTTTACCACTCGCCTATCAAACCATAGCTGTTGTTCAAAGGGCAACTTTCCATTCTGGGTGCAAAACTTCCTAGTTACTGCAGCTGTAAGTGACCTCTCTCTCCTAAAGCCCCTCTGTGTTTATACACTATGAAACTCAGGAAAGCCCTAAATGCTTCATTGCACTTTGACATTAACTTTGGGTGATTAGTCTGGTGAAACTTTTATAAACATCTGTCCCACAATGCCGCACAGACATGATGTGGACAGCAGATAAATTGGATAAGTAAATTTGGTCCATGGGGTTGTTCATCCTCTCCATCCTGAAACAGTCTCCTGGGCTCCACACTTATTAACTCCTATAAGATTTTTGGAGGAGCATGTGACACCGTAAATTCTTCATAACAACAAGTATAATTGTTATTATTTTATGAAGATATGCTGAATGGGATGACCACTTGGTGAGAAATCATGCACATACTAAATGAGTGGAGAGAGAGAGAGAGAGAGAAAGGAGGGAGGGAGGGAGGGAGGGAAGGAGGGAGGGAGGGAGAGAGAGAGAGAGAAAAGGCAGGAAGGAGAAAGAAAGGGAATCCTGTTTCCTATGTGAATTATGGGAAACTATAAACTTGATTCTCAATAAAATATTAATGGAAGACATCAAATCAAGGACAGTCCTGTCTAGTGACTAAGTCCTAAGTTCACTGAAGACACAGTCCATCAACCCTATCATGTACAACAGGTCCTGCTTATATCTATATCTTAGTTATATATATATATATTAGTTTTTCCACACTTATTTTTCTATGTTTCTTAATTTTTATTTTAAATTATTTATTTTATTTTTGAGATTATAGTATAATTACATTATTTTCCCCTTCCCTCCCCTCCCTCAAAACTTTCCTATATGCCCTTCTTTGCTCTTTCAAATTTATGGTCTTTCTTTTCATTATTTGTTGATATGCACATACATATATACACATATATTCCTAAATATTACCTGCTCAATCTGTATAATGTCAGACTGTATATTTTGTGTATGTTTCCAGGGGTGACTGTTTGGTACTGAATAACCAAATGGTGTGCTCTTCCCTGGGGAAGACTGTTTCCCCTGCTTTCAGCACCCCTTATTGACTGTAGACCTTTGTGTAGGGTTGAACCACATGGTCTTTTCTGGTTCACACTTTCAAGTCTATTTCTGTTGTCCTTGTTCAGCTCAAGTTTAGTCAGTCATGTTGAGGAGACTTTATTGATATAGCTTCTAACATTACTAGGAGACAAGGTCTCACAGCAAACTCCCTGATCTTTATTCTGGCTCTTACAGTATTTCCACCCCCTCTCCTGCAATATTCCATGAGGTGTGGGAAGTGTTCTGTGGATGTCGCCATTGGGACTGGGCTCTTCAACAGCTTCTTGATTAGTTGTGGGTTTCTGTAACGGTCTCCATCTGTTGCAAAGAGAAGTTTCCTTGATGAGCGGTGAGAACTACACTTGTCCGTGGGTATAAGGACAAATACTTAGAGTCTAGTTGGGGATGATGTGGTTTGGCAAAGCAGTGATCATAGGTTCTCCTGGAAGATCCATGACTTCACTAGCTCTGCGTCGTTGGCTAGGTTTCTAGTACCAGGCATGGTTTCCCTCCTAGTGAGCAGTTCTAAACTCCAATTAAAGAGCTACTGGTCACCACCAAGATATATGTGCCACTAGAACACCCTTAGGGATATTGTGCCACACTGTCCATTGTGGTTCTTAGATTTCCCCCTCCCCATTTCCCCTGATCACGTGTACCCTGTTAGTCCCCTCTAGTCCCCCCATATCCCCTTGCCCTGACAATGTTCTCTTTTTACTTTCCTGATTTCTGCAATTGCTCCAGGATATGTACTCACATCTGAAGATTTGGAGCTCTGAGCCTCTAATGAGAGCAAATACGTGGTGGTTGTCCTTCTGGGTCGGGGCTGTACATTCTTCCTTCAGTAAACATCCACATGTCAAGAAAACCCTCACTCCTTATTCTTCACGAAACCTATGCAATAAGTAAAAAATTCAACATTGTGTCTCTTTGAGACAAATAATTATAAGACAAGTTGAAGTCTTGTCTCCAGATCTCTTTAAAGCCATTAATACTAGGAAATACAGCAAAGCACAACTCCTTTTCTGATCTGTGGCTTTGCTTTTGGCAGTTTTAATTACTTCCATCAACTGTGGTTCAAACATACTGATCTTGGGGCTGGAGTGATGGCTCAGCAGTTAAGAGCATTGGCTGCTCTTGCAAAGATCCAGATTTTGTTCCCAGCATCCACATGGCAGTTCACAACTATACATAGCTCCAGTTCCAAGAGATCAAACACCCTCTTCTGGCCTCCACAGGTACTGCACAGACATGGTGACAGTCTATACAGCAGGTAAACACATCTATATTATATCTGCCTATATGGATGTTAGTATATTTTAAAATATACTAATATTTGATTCCCCCTAAAAAAGAAAAACCATATCCTCATTACTTTTATTACAGTACATTGTTATAACTTTTCTGTATTATAATTAACTGATATTGTTAATCTTGTGCTTAATTTATAGATTACATTTTACCGTAAGTATGTCTGTATAGAAAATAAGGTATCATATACAGGGCTCAGTACCAATCTGACATCCACTGAGGAGCTGGGACGATATCTCCCACATATAGGGCAGAGCTACTTTATGCAGAACATAAAATTACATTTTAATGAGTGGTGATTAATCAAGCTGATATGGTGTAACCACACCCAGGTCAAGAAACAGAACATGCCACCACTACGAAAGGCTTGAACTCACTCTTCCTTCGCGGCCAGAACTCCCTACCTCTCTCTCTCAACAGTTACAAATCTGACTGTGAGGGTAATTGCTTTCATTGCTCTCTTTACTCAAATGAGATCTTAAAAGAACAGAAGATCAAGGAAAATTTATTAGTCACTAGACTACATCTGAACATATGGCTGACATCATTTTTAGAAGAATTTTCCCAATTATTTTTATGAGCTTACTAACGATCCAAATTGCCTCCCTAGCCTCTACCAGTGCTCAGGTTGGATTTATTGCACAGCCTTGAAGCCTGTCACCAATGGTGAAAGGGCAGGCAGGATGCAGTTCTTCACGTCTTGCGGATGTATTAGGTGCAACCCCCAAGATCTGAGTGATCATTCCTCAAAGACCAATATTTCAGGAAGATTATGCAATCCTTTCCTGTGGAAGATGCCTCTCAGGAAACAGCTGGCATCAGTGAAAAATGAAGCAAAGTGGAGCAGGAGACTTCCATAGCTGAAGATGGAGAAAAATAATTCTTCTCTAGCTTTTGAGGGTGGTCCTTGCCTGTGGCTTCCCCACAAAAAGAAGACTGAGATTCATTGTGTGCATGCTGAGAAACAGGAATGGAAAATTCAACTTGAAACACAATAGACACTGTCGTCATTTGAATGAGACATGCTTCTCATAGGCTCGGGGATTCACATATTTGGTCCCAGTTGGTGGCTCTGTGGAGGTTTAGATGGTGCAGCTTTGCTAAAGGAAGTAGGTGGCTGGTAGTGAGGTTTGAGAACTGGAAGTCTTGCTCTATGTGCATATTCTTCTTTCTGCTTCATTTCTGTAGCTGAGGATGTGATCTCTCAGGTTCCTGCTCCTGCCTCCATGCCTACTGCTTGTTGGTATGCTTCCTCGCCATGGTGAACTCTTAACCCTCTGGAACCACAAACCTAGATAAACTCTTCCCTTCAGTAAGTTACCTTGGTCATTTTATCACAGCAACAAATTAGTAACTGATGCAGAAGTTGGTACCAGGAGTGGGGTATTGATGAAGAACCTGATCTTGCTGTGTACGGTTGAATACGGGAGACTTTGGAACTTTGGTGAAATTAATGGTTGAATGCTATAAGCATCACTCCTTCTAGCAAGATCCTGTAGTGCCTAGAGCAAAGCAAACTATAGAGGCCTGGCTCAAAAAAAATCAGAAGGAAGAAAGGACTTCAATGGCAACTGCTCTATGACTATTCCTGTGATGCAAAGAATCTGGCTGTCTTCTGCCCTTTTCCTGAGAACTTACTGGAGGCTAAATTAAAAGATAATGAACTGTGGTGGTTTGAAAAAGAATGGGTCCCCCCTCCCAGTTCTCAGATGTTTGGATACTTGGTCCCCAGTTGCCGGCTCTATTTAGGCACGTTTGCTATAGTGTGGCCTGTTGAGTCACACAGTTTTGTTCAGTTGGAACCTCTGCTTTGGCCTCACTCCCCCACTCCATTCCAAACCCTGCCCTTCTCAGAAAGCCCACCAAGTGGGAGCTCCTTCCCCAGAGCTATTCTAGACTGCACCTACAGGGTATTTAAACTCCTAGAGAGCAGCCACGTGGTTTTTTTTTTTTTCCCAGTGTCCTTTCACCATCTCATCTCTGGGGGCTGGAAAAAGTCACCCAGGAACATTTTGTCCAATAAACCTGGTCTTTTATTTTTAATTCAGCTTGATTTGGCTTTCTATGTTGGCAGAAAGACTTAATATTGGAGTGCGGAAGCCTTTCAAGTTTACCCTTTCATCCATTCATCTTTAGTTCCAAGTGTTCATTGCCTTGAATCATTGGTTTGGCTTGAGACCTCTGGTTTCTGCTACATCACCAATAAGGGCTTTCACTAGGGTTCCCCTTATATATCCTGTTGTCCTGTGTCATAGATACCCTGCCATTTTGGATCTGTAGGTTCGTCTCCTTCACATGCTCAACAGTTCATAGATTTGATGGATGCTGAGGTCAGCGAACTCTTAGCCCTGGTTTTGGGCATGGGTGGTGTCTGGATTTGTCAGCTCACCAGCTTTCCCTCCTGGTCACTACCCAGGCAAGCTCCCTGAGCTGTCTCAGGTAGCTCACCCAATGCAGCCAGGGGCAGGGCTAATTCTCCTGCTCTAAGGTCCTCAGATCCAGATCACCCACGTTTGCATCACCAGAGCCAGCTCTACTGTTTTGCCCAGGAAAGGTACACAGTCCTCTAGGAAACATACAAGGGGCATATGGTCAGCTCTCCTGCTCTCACACCCTCAGAGCTTGCTCACCTGCCCCCCTGACAACAGGGTTAGCTCTAGTGTGCTGCCCAGGTAGGGTATACCAAGGTGGGGTATAGGGCTCATGCTCCTGTGTACTGCAGCTGGTGAGGGTCAGGGCTAGCTCTCCCACTCTTGTGGCCCCAGGGGCCAACTCTCTCACCTGCCACAGGAGGTAATAGGGGAGAGGGGAGGGCATCTTTCTTTCACCCATGCCACAACATGGCAGAAGAGGGGGGTGTGGGTCAGTTTTCCTGTTCTCACACTCCCAGGATCAGCTCACTTGCATCCCAACTACAGTCAGCTCTAGTGTGCTACCCAGGTGAGGTGCATGCCTGTGGTGAGAGGTGGGGTCATTTTTCACAGGTGGAGGAACAGTTCTGCTGTATTATCTAACAAGGAGTGGGGCCAGCTATCCCAGGGCCCGTAAAGGGCAGAGCTGGCTAAATACAGCATTGCTCTAATGAGCCCTTGTGTTAACACAGGCCATAGACATCATCACAGACCCTTGGCAGCGCTTGGGCTCTCACCATGGCCCAGTGGCAACACAGGCTGCCCAGACCTGTATGGCTCCTATGGCAGCATGGCTCTCAGGCACCAACATGGTCTTGGGTCTGACCAGACACTAGGGCATCTACAGATTCCTTGGTGGTAACTAGAGCCATGGACACCACCCCAGACTCCAGGCACTGCAGGGCCATGGACCCAGACGTGGGTCTAAGCAGTAGTCCAGGCCCAGACATCTCCATGGCCCCAGGCGGCAGCACCAGCCACCTAGATCAGCATGGCCCTGATAGTAGTAGCATGATCCTTGGACACCAACACAGCCTCAGGTGGCTGACCAGCCCCTGGTCATCAGCACAACTCTCGGTGGTAATAGGAGCCACAGATATCAATTCAGATCCTGGCTGCTGTAGGGCTACAGACCCAGACATGGTCCTCAGCAGCAGCCCTGGTCTGGACAACACCATGGCCACAGGTGACAGCACAGGCCTCTCAGATCAGCATGTTCCTGGTAGCCACATGGCCCTCAGACACCCTTATGGCCATAGGTTGGGGTGCAGACCATCTATGTGGTCATGATGGACTTTTTTTTTTTTTCAATTTTGTTTAGCTTGTATATAGTGCTCTCTCTGTGTGTTTGCCTGCAGGCCAGAAGAGGGCACCAGATCACTTTCTAGATAGTTGTGAGCCACCATGGGGTTGCTGGGAATTGAACTTAGGACCTCTGGAAGATCAGCCAGTGCTCTGAACCTCTGAGCCATCTCTCCAGGCCCCCATGATGAACTCTTAACCCTCTGAAACTGTAAGTGCTGTGGAATAATCCTCTTGTACACTGTAAAGATTTGCCACTCGAATTGGTTTAATAAAACACTGATTGGCCAGTAGCCAGGCAGGAAGTACAGGTGGGGCAACCAAACTAAGGATGATGGGAAGGAGAAGGGCAGAGTCAGGAATCATCAGGCAGACTCAGAGGGAGCAGGAGATGAACACGCCATGCTAATAAAGGTACCACCACATGGCAAAGCATAAATAGAATTATGGGTAACTTCAAATGTAAGAGCTGGTTAGCATAAGCCTGAGCTATTGGTCAAGCATTTATAATTCATATAAGCCTCTGTGGTGATTTGGGAAGTGGCTGCCAGGTATTTGGGAGTTGCCAGTGGAACAGAAACTTCCATTTACACATAAGCCCAAACAAACTCTTTTTTTTCTTCATAAATTACCTTAGTCATGGTGTTTTATCACAGCAACAGAAAAATAACTAATACATGAACTAATTTCCCTGGTAGAGAAAATTTCAAAACAGTATAACATTGAATCTATGGTGTAGTTGTTATTGATAATGCTTATGCAGGTCTGCAATGGAAAAGAATAAGTGGGTGAAAATGTACAATTTAGAGAAAAAGGAAGCATTAGGAAATTTAATGTTGCAGCCAAAGAATGTGCTCGAAGAGAAGGTATAATCATCAAGGGATTTACACCATTAAGAGAGGCCTGATATCCACTGTAACAAAGGAAAAGGTGCCCTTAGGGCAAGACCCCACAACAAACAAAAGCAGTTGCTGATGTGATACAGGAGGAGGAGGGTCCACCCTGAGCTGGTACCCAAACTTAGCAGTGTTGTCCTCATGATACCAGCTTTCGAGACATATGAAGGATGCAAGAGTGAATGAGTCATGCCAAGCAGTATGTGGCAAGGGAATCCCTGCCTGAACACCCTGATAGGTCAAGAGGCTGTGAGATGCTGTCATGTGAAGCTATGAAACTGAAGCCTGACTTACAGTGGAGACTCCAAGATATTGGAGATGCCAGAGCCATGAGACATCTGCCATACCATGGAGAGCTGCATACAGGTAGTGAAACCAGCCCCAAGAGAGAGATGTATATTGCAGGCAGCAAAGCTAGAGGGTCAGAGCCATCTACGACCTTTGAAACTAAAGTCTCAGGCATCAGTCATGAAGCTACACTACAGGCTTTGGTGTTTGCCCTGATAGGTTTCAGTCTTGCTTTGGTCCAGTATTTTCTTACTATGTCCCTATTCCTCCCCTTTGGAGTGGTAATGAACATTCCATGCCATTGTATGTTAGAGTATGTAATTTGCTTTTTGATTATACAGAAGGTTACAATTAAGAGATTGTTTTGAGTTTCAGAAAAGACTGGACTTTCAATGTATCTTAAGTCTCAAAGACTTTGGACTTAAACTGTGAAAGACTGTGGGAACTTTAGATGTATTAAATGCAATTTGCATGATAATATGGGCATGAGCTTATGAGAGTCAGACATAGTTTGAATGAGAAATGCTTTCCATAGTCTTGGGGATTTAAATACTTGGTTCCAATTTGTGGTGTTGTTGGGGAGGTTTAGGAGGTGTAGCCTTGTTGGAAAAAGTATGTCACTGGAGATAAGGTAGGCTTTGAGAGCGTGAAGACTTGCATAATTCCAACCAAATTCACACTCTCTGCTTCATGCTTGAAGTTCAAGCTGTGAGCTGTCAGCTTCTGCTCTAACCGCCATATCTGCTGCTTACTGCCATGATTCCCGGCCAAGACAGACTCTTATTCTTCTGGAACTATAGCGAAATAAAACCTTCCTTCTACAAGTTGCCATGGTCATGCTGTTCTATCCCAATATCTTAGTTAGGGTTTCCATTGCTGTGGACAGATACTATGACCACAGCAGTTCTTATAAGGAAACAATTAATTGGAGCTGGCTTACAGTTTGGAGGATTAGTCCATTATTGTCATGGTGGAAAGCATGGTGGTGTGCAGGCAGACATGGTGCTGGAGAGGTAATTAAGAGTTTCTACATCCAGATCATCAGGCGGGAGGAAAAGAGTGAGACACTGGGCTGGGGTTGAACATCTGAAACCTCAAAGCCCACCCATATGATACACTTCCTCCAACAAGGCCAGATCCCTAATAGTGCCACTCCCTAAGGGTCATTTTTATTTTCATTCAAACTACCACACACAGCAATAAAAAAGTAGCTAATATAGCTGAGTGCATTCTTAAGTAGGAAATTGTTGTTCATAAGTTTGCTTTATCTTTAGCCTCAGCACATCATATTCAACTACTTTCAAATGACTCTGCCAATTTATGCTTCCACCAGTACCTCTTTACATCCTTGGTCATATTAGACATTGCAGCCTTTTTAATCTAAGCTGTTCACATAATTGTGTGGGAGGTTCTCTTTTAGTTTGCAATTTGCCAATTACGAGTAAATTGAGCCTATTTCACATAATTATTTTATACTTAGATACCTTTTCTGCAAAGTTCCTATTCAACTCTTTAACCATCTTGATAAGTTTTTTTTTTCCTTCCTTATTAATTTGCCGGGGTAGTTTGTGTCATCCAGTTAGAAGCTCTTCATCAGTTGCAGATGTTGTACAGGGCTATCCTCAGAGCCTAAGTGCCACCATCTTCATGAGGTCAGCTATGTCCACTTGCAAAAGATCATCACAGCTTGACCTATTGATTGTTGACCTCCTCCCATAAAATGTGGAGAGAGCAACATGAGGGACCCTTCACCTAGTGATCCAGCTACTCTCTCCAACCAGCTGTATGCAGTTCTGTCATAACTGCATGTTGACCCAGGCAGGGACCAGAAGTCTAAAAGCTGGGAAGGACTAAGGACAGGCCGCATCCTCACAGTCATCATCCATGTTGGTTTACAGACTTTCCAGCATGGCTTCTTTAAGGCCATCTACACTCTTGCTCATAACTCCTGACCCATTGCTCTTTAAGTAAATCTAATGAACTCATTGGTTCACCAGGTTGAATCTGACCCTGGGAAGAGAGGTAAATGTTATTTTATATCTCCCCCGGGGGAGAACTTCAGCAACAGCAGTCACTTTGTGGCCTACCTTTGCATTCTCTTAAGTCCATTGCTTGATGAAAAGAAGCCCTTATTGTACTTATTTTCTATTTTTTTGAGACAGGGTATGGTGGTTTGAAGGAAAATGATCTTCATAGGCTCATATGTTTGAATGCTTGCTCTGCAGTTGGTAGAACCTTTTGGGAAGGATCAGGAGGTGTGGTCTTGTTAGAAGAGGCATGTCACTTGGAATGGGCTTTGAATATTCAAAAGTCCAAGTCATACCCAATGAGCATTTTCTCTCTGAAATGTGGTTGTTGTCTCAACATGTAAGCTCTCAGCTACTGCTCCAGTACCTGCCTGCTGCCATGCTCTCCACAATGATGGTCGTGGATTCAACTACCCTCTGGAACTGTGAGCACCAAATGAAATGCTTTTTTTTATAAGTTGCCTTGGTCATGATGCTTTGTTATGGAAGTATAAAAGTAACTAAGACACAGGGTCCTTGTAACTCAGGCTGGCCTCAGACATGCTATGTAACTGAGGGTAACCTTACACTCCTGATCTTCCTGCCTCCACTTCCCAAAGACTGGATTGCAAGAGGTGAGTCAACATTGCCAGATTCTCTTCTTTTCTTACATGGCATATGACCTTTTTTTTTTTCCACTATGATCATTAAGTGACTTCAGAGAGAAGTGATTTATTTTGGTTTACAGTTTACAGGTGATACAGTTCATCTGGCAGGGAAGATATGGTGGCTAGGACCAAGAGCAATTCACATATTCAGCATAATCTAAATTTAAATTCCACAATTACATTCTTCACTGAACTAAAAAAAAAATCTAAGATTCATATAGAAGCACAAAAGACCTAGGCTAACCAAAGCTATCCTATGTAAAAGGAGCAATGTCAGCAATAACAGTCCCTGATCTCAAATCACACTACACCCACAGCGACAAAAACTGTGTAACAGTATAACCAATGCAAACATGTAGACACACGGAAGAGAATTAAGGGCTGCCTGTGAATAAATCCACACAGTGATAGCCACCTAATTTTCAAAAAAGGGGCAAAAACATGCACTAGAAAAAGGTGTCCTCAAAGAATGGTCCAGGGTAACTTGTATGTGCACATGTGGAAGAATAAAGCCAGCCTTACCGCTCATCTGGTACCAAAATAGATTCAAAATGGATCAAAACCTTCATGTGAGACCTGGAATGATAGACAGAAATATGAGCAACACATTTCAACATACAGGCCTTTCTGAAAAGGACTCCAGAAATTCAGGAAATAATCTTCAAAATTCACAAATTGGATTTCACAAAACAAAAATGCTCTGCATAGCAAAGGAAACAGTCAGCAGAGTGAAGCAGTAGCTAACAGTATGGTAGAAAGTCTTTGCCAACTATACATCTGACAGGGCACCAACAGCTGGAATATATAATGAGCTGCAAAAGTCAGAAGTACAAAGCCAGGTGTGCTGGTGCACATCTTTAATCCCAGCTCTTGGGAAGCAGAAGCAGGTGGATCTTGGAGACTTTGACATTAGACTGATAGATCTACATAAGAGAGTTCCAGCCAGTCACAGTGAGACTCTGTCTCAAATAAATAAATAAATAAATAAATAAATAAATAACACAAAGAAAATCATACCATCAATAAATGGGCAAATGAAATAAAGAAACAGTTCACAAAAGAAGAAATAAAGAGGTCATCCCTGAGCCAGGTGGTGGTGGTGCACACCTTTAATTCCAGTACACAGGAGGCAGAGACAGGCAGATCTCTGTGAGTTCGAAGCCAGCCTGGGCTACCAAGTGAGTTCCAGGAAAGGCGCAAAGCTACACAGAGCAACCCTGTCTCTGAAAAGCCAAAAAAAAAAAGTCATCCCTGGATGTATGTACATACAATGTTAAATAGACTCAGTAGGCTCTGTGTGTGTGTGTATCTACATATTTATACACATGTAAGAATAATAATGACAGAAGAGGTCATGACCGTTAGAGGGGAAACATGGGAGGAAGTGAGGGTGTGGGAGTGAAACAGATGCAGCACTCAAGTATGAAGTTCCTAAAAATATCTTAAAGAAGAAATACAAATAGGCAATAAATATATTTCAGAAACGTCCAATAAAGGGCCTGGAGAGATGGCTCAGTGGTTAAGGGCATGTACTGCTCTTCTAAAGGACCCAACTTTGATTCTCAGTACCCACATCAGACAGATTGCAACCACCACTCCATTTCCAGGCTATGGAACGTCTCTGGCCTTTCAGTCATCTGCACACAGACACACAGATACATACATATGTTCACATAATTTAAAATAATAAAAAATTTTATCTACCAGGCTGGGCTGACTCCCCAGGGGAGGGAGACCTTGCCTTGGAGGAGGTGAGAATGGGAGATGGGTTGGGGGGGGAGGGCTGGGGGGGGAAGAAGGAGGACAGGGAAATTTGTGGTTGTGAAATTAAGTTAATTATAAAATAAAAATATATATAAAAAATTTTTAATTAGGAAACAGATTGTCCAATATCATGGAAATGCAAATTCAGACTGCTGACCTCTATCGGAATGGCTATCATCACAAAACTATCACCAACAAATGCTGGCCAGGATTAGGAGAAAGATGGAGCTTTGTATTCAGCAGGTAGGACTGTAACTGGTGCCGACACTGTGGAACTCAGTGGGAAGGTACCAAAGAAAAGTCAATGCCAAATTTTCGTTATCCACTCATTCACTTATTGTCTAGGACAATTCCATTTCCTAGCTGCTGTGAGCAGAACAGTAATGAACATGGACATGCAGGAATCTCTGCCATGGGATATAGAAGTGTTTGGATACATGATCAGGAGTGGTATAGCTGACTCATATCATCTCAGGGTATGAATTAAGGTTATGTGAGAATATAACGAATTTGTGGCATGGACATAGGAACATCCAATGTTGATATTTCTCAAGAAGGGAATTTGGAGTACCAACAAATGTGGGAAAGAACACAGGAATGCCTGTGGCCTTCCTCGACTTCTAGAAAATAGTTTGGGAAAGTGATGCCCCTGTGCCTCCAGTTTTGTTTTGGTTTGGTTTGGTTTTTTTCTGGGGAAAATAACATTGTTGTGCTCTATATAACCTTGACTGCATTGGTCTGAACAAGATCTGTATAAAGACAACAATCAGCACACTAACTCACATGGGGAAATTCACATGGCCTCACTCTTAGATGAAGCGCTAAAGCTAATGGATGCTGAGAGAAGGGGAATCAGTTTCTCTAAGGCCAAGACCCCTGATGGGTTGTCCAATCCCAATTGGTCAGCCTAAAGCATAAGAGCAACACTAGATGGGCTCAGTAAGTTTCCGGGGGGCGGGGGTCTGCCAGCGTGTATGGGGAGGTCCTGTTTTACTTTCTGATGCTATGATAAATATACCATGAGCGAAAGCAACTTGGGAGGAAGGAGTTTATTTGGCTCATCATGGAAGGAAGCCAAGGAACTAAAGGATAGACCACGGAGGAGCACTACTTACTGGCTTGCTCTCCCTGGTTTCTCAGCTAACTTTCTTATCTAACTCAGGCTGACTTTCCTAGGGATGATACTGTCCACAAGAGTCTGGGCCCTCCTACATCAAATAACAGTCTTTAAACTACCTCACAGACATGGCCACAAGCAAATCTGAAGCAGTCAATCCCTCACCTGAAGTTCCTGCTTTCCATGTGTGACAAGTTGACACCTAAAGCTAACTATGGTGAGTGTGTAGCAACAATAATCAAAGACAAAGAGGTCATGAACCTGCGAGGGGACACAGGAGGAATTGGAGCAGGGAGATAGAAAGGTGGAAATGATGAAAATATAATACTTGTGTGAAATTCTCAAATTATAAAAAAATGTAAATAAAGAAACAAATAAAATTTGCTTCTGCATACTAGAATTTCAAGTAGCCAGTGTTTAATGGCCTTTTCAATGCAAGTTGCGTATTAATGTAGGTAGAAATGACAGCAAGGAAAATTGTCCATTTTGTTCAATTCTGAAATGCACCAAATAAGGTGTATTATGAATGTCTGCAGCATGAAAGATAATGTTTGGACTTTCGGTCATGAAAACTTTAATATTTATGGTTAACTGCAGGGGGCTCCATGATTTACCAACATCAGAAAAATGTACTAACCTTATTAAAAGTGTACTGTCCATATTTAGCAAGCCCTGCTTAATTAGGAGTAGGGGGTATCTATGACTTGCATAAATTTATTTTCAACCTTCACCAATTTATAAGTCTATGCATATTTTGTCTGTTCATGTGAGACATGGTCTCACTATGTAACCCTGATTGGCATGGAACTCTCTATGTAGACAAGACTGACCTCAAACTCAGAGAGATCCACCTGCTTTCCAAGTGCTGAAATTCAAAGTACATGCTACCACATCTGGCTAAGTCTACACATTTTATTTCTTTAGGAAACAAACAAAAGAAATCTCTCATTAACATTTTTCACTCAAACTAGGTAGAGTGCTCGTTCTACCTGAAGAATTAATAACATCCCAGACAGCCACATACAGAAACCCAAGTACAAGTGTAGGCTGGAAGCAGTTCTAGATGTAAAGAAGGGATTGCTCACAGCAGTGGCCATTCATGAATACCCATTCTTCCATATGACATGACTCTCCTGCATTCCTTTGCTCCTCCTGTCCTGGGCTTCTCTGCTTGCCCATGTTGTGTTCTCTAACACTGGCTTTTATATGGTCTCTTGTAGCCTCTCCAGTTTGCAGATTCATTCTAGCTTTTGAATCTTACCACCAACTCTGGTATTTTGTACTATCATGCATCTAAATTCATGTTTCTAAGTAAAAGGAAAATGAACACACATTAACTGTCCTAGTAGACCTTTGGTTGTATTTGCCAACTCTGACTCCAATCAACTATATCCAGGTTATACAATAGGTTATAGGGTTTGAAGTATGCCAGTGCACTGTCCCCTATACCTTGGTTGAAGTAGCTTTCACTACAAGGGACATAGTAATCAGGGCTACTAGACAGGAAGGGAACAAAACAGTCATGTCTTTCCAACACACCCACACAGGCACATGAATATCATGACTATATCAGCGTCCTCTGAGACGAATAACACTATTAGTGCTCAGCAATTCTCTGGTAGACAGGAAGTCTTTACAGGGTGAAACAGTAGATTTCAAGCATGATAATGGAAAATCTCCAAGCTGCTTCTCACTTGTGTTCAAGCACAGGCCTTGCATTGCTATTCATAATAAACCACCACTAGCCTTCCAAGTCAGTGATAAAGGTCATGGGCTGCTTATAATTAACTGCCAGGGTAAAGGTGAACCAATGGCAAGGGCTTTAAACTGGCCATAGAGCTAAAGGGTAAGTGAGTGGCAATAAATACAGTACATACAGCTCTTCTTTTCTGGCCCAAATCTAAAAGGTAAGCTGAAGGCAATAAACGCTGTTAATTATTCTTGCCTGGCTGCATAAAAGTCCTGGCAGGAGAGAAGACAGAAGGAGAGACTCCTTCAATCTATTAAAACACTGGACCCCAAAGAATTGGAATTTTCCCAGAAATCTGCTGGGGAAAGGGGAAGGTTGAGACCCCAGTGCCATTCAGAGGAGGAATGTATCTCCTGGGAGTAGATTAAACGCAGCTCTCACAAGAATGGGCATTGCCACAACTAGGCCAGGAAGGCTTAGTTACCCTGTATTTGAATGCAAACTTTATGTCAATACTTTAACTATGGATTCGGGGGCCGCTGGATCTCTTCATTTGTTCCTTACCTCCTCTTGGTGCTCTTTACTAACACTTGCCTCTGCAGTCTGTGCACTAAAGACAGGTAGCTGAGCCTGTTAGGGCTACCAGAGCCAAGGCCTGGACTCTAAAAACTTTGATATTGGGGCTGGAGAGATGGCTCAGCGGTTAAGAACACTAGCTGTCACTGACTCTGGACTGACCGCACGGGAACCTGCATGAGGCCGAACTAGACCCGCTGAATGTGGGTGACAGTTGTGTGGCTTGATCTGTTTGTGGGGTCCCTGGCAGCAGGACCAGGACTTATCCCAGGTGCATGAACTTGCTTTTTGGAGCCCATTCCCTGTGGTGGGATACCTTGCTCAGCCTGGATACAATGGGGAGGGGCTAGGCTCTCCTTCAACTTGGTATGCCAGACTTTGTTGACTACCATGGAAGGCCTTACCCACTCTGAGGAGTGGATGGGGGTAGAGCGGGAGGGAGGTGAGGAGGCTGGAGAACTGGAGGGATGGGGAACTGGGGTTGGTATGTAAAACGAAAATAATTTAATAAATAAATATATTTTAAAAAAAAAAGAAAGAAAGAAAAGAGAGAGAGGGGGAAAAAAAGAACACTAGATGCTCTTCCAGAGGTCCTGAGTTCAATTCCCAGCAACCACATGGTAGCTCACAACCATCTATAATGAGATCTGGCGCCCTCTTCTGGCCTATAGACATACATGCAGACAGAACATGGTATATGTAAGACATAAATCAATCTTTAAAAAAAAAAAAAAAAAACTTTGATATCACCACCACGAAACTAAAAGTCAGACTGACAACAACAAATCCAGTTAGCTATTGTTCCTCCCTCCCTCCCTTCCTCCCTCCCTCCTTCCATTCCTTCCTTCCTTCCTTGTCTGTCCTTAGTTCTATACAACACAAATCAACTCTTAGCTGTCTACAGTGTTAGGTCATATTATTTTAAGGTTAAATATTTCCTTCTCATTGGTTGCACAGGTGTGGAGCATTGCTTCTGTGTCCAAGGTTCAGATCACCTTAGGAGGACAATCTTGTACCCTTCAATAAAAATCACGAGGAACAAATGCCGTGGGCACCCTGCTCTTTATTTCGCTGAGTGTCTCCCTTGTCCTCCAAGCTGTATCCTATGATCCGGACTTTGTTAAAATATATATTTCTTCCCTTTGGCCTCTTTCATTCTTCTTTTCCAAGAAGCTACTGAGATATCCAGCTTTCCTGCTCTGTTCTTTCTCTAATTTCAGCAAATTGTTCAGTAGTTCCTTTCTGCATCGTTTCTTAAATTCTTTTAACAATGAGATTAGGAACCTACAAAAGGAACTCTCTGACCCTGGTGACAGTAGCTAGGAGATTAGTAGATAGATAGATAGATAGATAGATAGATAGATAGATAGATAGATAGTAGACAAACAGATAGATAATAGGTAGATGTAATTGTGTGTGTGTGTGTGTGTGTGTGTGTGTGTGTGTGTGTGTGTGTGTATGATATGACTTTTCTGCCTGACAGTACAACCTCACATCTCCATGCCATTCTTTCTTGTCAGGGCTCTCACCCCAAGGATAGCACCACAAACAAACACAGTACACTAAAAGGAGAAGCAGAATTCTGGCAACTACACCATTTCATTACTAGCGAATGTGGTAACTTCTAACAAAGAAGGGTCAGCCACTCATTGCATATTGGCAATTCCAAGAAAAAGTTTCCTAAAGGTTGAAATTGTCAGTTTTCTCTTCCTTGATTGAAAGATTCTTATAATCGCCTAAAGATATTGATATCAGCAATTCTCAACAGGAAGTCAATATAAGTCTCTGAGGAAGTTTGTCATGGGACCGCAAAGGGCATAGTGTCTCTGCAGGCAAGCATTGGTACAGAAGGCCAAGGCACCTGGAGACAAGCTTAGGGCATAAGCATAGTAGTAAGCAGGTGCATAATCAGCCACAGTCACTAACCATTTTCAGACGAGTGAATTTTTAGTAATTTCCAATGACTTAACAAATGGTAAGTCTGGACACCTAGTTATTACTGCAGGTATTTTTCAATTAGTTAAACATTTTAAAAATTAAAATGTATTTTATTGTTGGTAACCAGTAACTACATCCCAAGCAGCAGGGACCCTCTTTCTGGTCCCTTGAAAGTTCCACGTAGTTAGTACTGCTCTGGGCATAGGCAAAAATGAATGGAGTTATTCTTGTGGTTTTTCAAGCTGGAGGGTACTCTGGCGGACAATACCTAAGTGACCACCATGCAATAATATACATATTGGGACAAGAAAAATGGGATTGTCCCTTTCCAAACCACCCTGTCTTCCACTAGAAGCTCCAACAGTTCCTGCAACCGGATTGAAGAGTGTCTTAAGATGTGGAGTTGAAAGATTTCGAGTTGTGTTCCCTGGAAATAATTGCCCATTTACATCAAACAATACAGGCAAAAGGTCACTGGCTGAGTGCTCAGCACATCTCACAAAATCACCATGTTGTCTGTTAATTAAGTATAAAAATCAATCAGTTTTTAAACCTTGCTACCTGCATCATGGAGTGGAGCTCAGTGGAGCTCTTATCATATATTCTGCCTGAACCAGGAGTTACTCCTTGTGCAAACAATCCTTTATCTAAAAATATATTTTAACCATATATGTCTACACAGCACGGGTATGTATGTATATTTACAAGTTGCAGATATATAGATATATAGACATATAGATATATAATTTGTAAGAATCTTCTTTCTTCCAAACATCAGGTCAAGAGAGATACACATTTTCTTAAGACAAAGAAAAGACGAGGGAAAAAAAACTTATACATCAAATACAATACATTAAAAAACCTTAAATATACATTAATTAGTTCTTTTCTTACCCCAAATCTGTCTACCTCAAAGGGTCTTCTGATACACATTAAGCTCTCAGGTTATCTACTGTTAGGTAATGGTCAATAACTGTTGGAACAAAAACATTTTTCTCATAGCTCATAATTGTATTGGTCAAGAATTTGGAAACCAAAAAAAAAAAAAAAAAAGAACATTAAGCCGGGCAGTGGTGATACACGCCTTTAATCCCAGCACTCAGGAGACAGAGGCAGGCAGATCTCTGTGAGTTCTGTGAGTTCGAGCGAGTTCCAGGAAAGACACAAAGCTACACAGAGAAACCCTGTCTTGAAAAAAAAAAAAAAAGAAGAAGAGGAAGAAGAATTTGGGCAGAACTCACTCAGCTGGATGATTTTCTGCTCAATGTGGTATCTACCAATGTCACCTGATCTCTCAGCTAGCAGATGGATGGCCTGGAGGGCCCAAGATGGCATTATTAATATGTCTGGCACCTTGGCATGGAAGAAGGGCCACAGTGTGCATATAAATAGTACCCCTAGAATGTCTTCCAGATAGATGGACTTCTCGGAGTTTCTAGGATAATCAAAAACATAGCAAGCTAAAGCTACCAGTCTCCTAAGGTTGATGCCAAGAAGCCAACAGAGTAACCACTTCTGCCGTGTAAACCGATCAGAGTTACATTAAAAAGTCTATGCAGACTTGAGGAGACATAAGCCCACCTCAGTGAGAGAGCTATCAAAGAATTTGTGTGTATCTATAATCTGCCACATGAAGTACTGAAAATGTGCTTGTCTGATAAATAAGAAAATTAATGAGTTTCTGCCTAGTTTGTGATAGTCAGCCTTGAGAAGAGACAGAGGATTGACTCTGGAGTAAGTAGAAAGCACCATAAGGAAGATTATGCAGGCCATAGAAATCATGTGCACATTCAAAGAGGAGGAGACTTCTAAACCAAAGTGAGGAGGGAGAAATAGATTTTTCTGATACAATAATACCCAGCTACAAGGATCAACAAAAAGATTGACACTAGTCCAACACTAAATAGAAACTCATTGGGCAGACAGTCTTATTGAAGATTATTTTGTTTTATCTTTCTTTTTACATTTATGTATATGATGCTTCTGCATGTATGCACGGGCACATGTGTATGAGGGCATGTGCTCACCTGTGTAAATATGTATGTGGAAATCTAAAAGTTGGCATCAGAGGTCTTCCTCAGTCTATTTTGAGGCAGGGTCTCTCACTTAAACCCAGAGTTACCAGTTCCAGCTAGTTTAGCTGGCCAGCTTGCCCTAGGAATCCCCCTGTCTTTGTCTCCCAAGTCTTAGAACTACCGGGACTTACCACACCTGCCTTGCTTTTAAGCAGAATTTGGAGTTTCTAATTCTGATCAGCAAGTGTTTTATCCACTGAGCTATCTCTCTAGGCTCTGTTTAGTCTTTTGAGACAGGATCTTGCTATGTTGTCCAGACTAGCCTCAAATTTACAATCTTCATGTGGCTTGGATTACAGATGTGCACCACACCAGGCTCAGAATCCTTCTAAAATTGTGATGAGCTTTGCACAAGTGATTTTCCCCACAGAGTATTTGTGTTATTTCTTGTCATAGAGCATATATATAATAGATAACTTCCCTCATAGCCTCCTGGCATTATTATTATTATTAAAATATAGGGTTGGGGATTTAGCTCAGGTAGAGTGCTTGCCTAGCAAGCGCAAGTCCCTGGGTTCAGTCATCAGCTCTGAAAAAAAATAAAAAAAAAAAAAATAAAAAATATATATATATATATATATATATATATATATATATAGTCAGGTGGTGGTGGTGGTGGTGGGTGTCTTTAACCCCAGCACTTGAGAGGCAGAGGCAGGTAGATCTCTGTGAGTTCAAGGTCAGCCTGGTCTATAGAGGAAGTTCCAGGACAGCTAGGGCTATACACAGAAACTCTGTCTTGAAAAGCATGTGTACACATGATATTAGTTAATTAGTTAGTAGTTAGTTAGTTAGTTAGTTAGTTAGTTAGTTAGTTTTAGGGGAAACTCTAACACAGTCCCTCACTACCACAAATGATGCAGTCAAGTTTCCAGTGTTTGGGGAAATCGCAGGGGTCAGCACAATCCAGAGTATAATAGATAAGCCTTGCCCTGAGAAAACCACCTTCATAATCATGGTATCTCCCCTGCCAGGTAAGTATGTGTGTAATATTCTTATTGGAACAGTGGTTCTGTTTTAATTCTGAAAATCCACATACTATTTACTACAAAAGACAACAGAGACAATTTTTCAAGTAATTGCCTTTACATTTTATTCCTGAGAATTGACTCAAACTAGATTTGTCTTTGACTCATGAGAGTTTATCTTATTCTTTTCTTCCTGTTGGTTGTTGTTTGTTTAAAGGAATGGGGTCTTGCTCAGCTGGACTCAAATGCCTGGGCTCAACAAACTTTTGTCTCAGCCTTCTAAGTAACTGGAAGCATATGCCACCTTGCCCAAATTATCTCATTTCTTAATTTTGGACCTTAAGTGTGCTTTCATTTTGAAAATATTTTCCATATTAACACTAGTAAGTTAAAACACAGATTTTTTTTCTTGACTTTTAAATGCAAAAGTTGAGATAGCATCTTCAAGAGAGTCGAGTGTGCCAGTTCTCACATTTCAGAAGGAGCACCCACTAAAATGATGAACGAAGAAAGATAACATCAGGATGGAGAACAAATGGAACATCGCACATTGCTGATAGCAAACAAAATGGTACTGCCGTTCTAGAAAAGCACTTGGGAAAGTCCATCTAGGTTAACTCACCAGGGACCTCAAACTCCTGAAGCCAACATCAATAAACCTTTCTGTTAAAGGACCAAATAGGGACTCTGATAGTCTTGTGAGTCAACTTATGCAACCTCTCAACTCTGTCATTGCATGAATGACATATATTTCAATATAATTTTGCTAATGAAAACAGCCTATTTGAGAGAGAGAGACAGACAGACAGACAGAGAGAGAGAGAAATTGAAAAACCAATTTTGATTCCTGGGCCTGGAGAAATTAAAATGTATATCTATACAAAAATCTGTACACACATCTTTACAACAGCTTTTTTATCTTAATAGCTTTTTTTTCATCTGTATCTTGAGTGGGAGATTGTATGTGTTCATTTGTGAGGGATGCAGGTGCACATGTGTACCATATGCATTCGGAAACCTGATGGCAACAACAGGTATATTCTTCATTCATGTTCAGACAGGGTCTCCCACCAGAACTCACAGATATATCCCAGACTGGTTGACCATCCAATGGTTGACGATCCATTCCCATGCTCCTTCTAAAAACAGAGATTACCAGCCTGAACCACCACTATGCCCGGCTTTTACTGTGACTGCCAGGAATCCCATCGCAGGTCCCCAGTGAATTCAACCTTTCCACACTTTTTTTGTTTCAGTCAGTCTCTGAACAGATTGGGGGACGTCCACCTACATTGTTGAGAGTCATCTGTTTTACTTGGTCCACCAATTCAAATGCTGATCATTCCCCAAAATAGCCCTAGACACACCCAGAAATAACATTAAACCAAACATCTGAGCATCCCTTACCCAGTCAAGTTGAAACATTTATCTAAGCACCAGTCATCTTCACAAAACTTCACAGTTTTGCGTTTTAGAATTAGATATGTGATACATTTTTGAATTAACTCTTGCAGCCCGCAATTAGAAGGCACATTGGTAATTAGCTGGGTTTTCTCTGCTAAGGACTGAAGGTCCTGGTCAGCTGGTCAGAAAATGTGCAAATGCCTTCAGTGAGAGGCTAAAATTACTTTCTTAGCAAGGACTATTTTGGGTGTACTATGGCCAACAGTCAACCACAGGTAGCAATCTTGCTACAAGTGGTAACTAGTCTGGAAGCTACTTATTCCATTTCTAAATTGTGTCTAGAACTCCTAAAGTGACAAGAGTGAGCTTAAGTTCCAAAAGGCACACCGAGTTATATTTGGGTACAAGATGTCACTAAGACAAGAGTCTCATCATTTCCTTGCAGAGTTCTGATCCCTCATCCTTCTTCCCTTGCCCTCCAAAACAACCTGCTTCTCATCAACAACAGTTGACTTTCCAGGGTTCTCCTACCCAAAATCTATGACAGCCTAAAAAGCCGGGGAATGGGGGGGGAGTGACCTAACTCAGGAACTTCATGACTATTTCAAAGCCAAGAAAGTAGGTCTATGGAAAGCACTTGATTTATTCTCTAAAGGACATGATTCTGATGAACATACAAGATCATATCCAGGCTACAAAGAGGTGAGGATAGGCTACCAAGTCCTCTGGAGATTTCAGTTGTAGTATCTTCTCCAAACCAAATCTAAAGAAGTACACAGAGAACGTGGGGGTTGAAAGGTCTTGGTTTGGGAGCTCAGAGGGGAGAGCACATTGAAAAGGATTGTCCTTTGGGATAACAAACTTATTAAAAATGTATTAATGCCATGCAAAGACAGAATGGCAGGGGTCATGAGAGCTCAGGCCCACAAAACAGAGTGTGGGTTCCTCCTTAGAGGTATCAGAAAAAAAAAAAAAAAGGTCCTTTGCCACAGGGCTGGTAATTAGTCCATGGTGCTTGCTTGTAGTCAGGCTGTCTCTAATTCCTAGGCCACGGGAGAAGGGGAAGAGGGATTGAGGATGAGGGTCAAAGTCTGGTAGCTTGGGGCCTGTAAATTTCCTTTGGGAAAGTGAAAAATAAGGTGCCTGCCATTCTCCTGGAATCCAGGCACCTGGGGAGTCTGTTAGAGGGTTACAGATTCTTAGACAGGCTCTCTGTAGGGTGTCCATCTGTCCCTGCAGCAGCAATGATCACAGAATCAAATATGAGGGTGGAGGTTGAGAGAGCTGCAGATGGGCATGATCTGAGTAGCATCTGGTCTGGAGTCTGGGTACCTGGGGTGCCTGTTAGAGGATTACAGATTCACAGAAAGGCTCTTGGTAGGGGGGTTGCCATTTCTTTCACAGGAGCTGTGAGGATGTAGAAAGTGGCTGCTGCAGATGGTATTAATCTGAGGAGCCCCTACCTCAAAGCCTAATGGGGTGATTGCCATGTCCCAGCCCTATGGTGCCCTTTCTGTCTTCCAGAAATAGTCCATGGTACCAGAGTACATAATAGATTGTCTAGGCAACTTGGTAGCTGTGTCTGCAGTAGGACCCTGACCATGTCTAGAGAGCATCCCCAAAACACCAGGAACATGTCACAAAAGCCATCAACCAGCAGCTTCTTTAAAAGAGCTCATGAGTTTGGGGACCTTTTGCCATAATCTACCTATCAGTTCCCAGGTTCATTTACTTTTTAACTTTCTATTGATTTTTTTTTTGTTTGTTTTGTTTTGTTTTGTTTTGTTTTTGTTTTTCAGAGACAGGGTTTCTCTGTGTAGCTTTGCACCTTTCCTGGATCTGGCTCTGTAGACCAGGCTGGCCTTGAACTCACAAACATCCACCTGCCTCTACATCCCGAGTGCTGGGATTAAAGGTGTGCGCCACGGAAGCCACCGCCGCCGCCGCCGCCGCCGCCGCCGCCACCACCACCACCACCTGGCTTCTATTGATTCTTTATGAATTTCACATCATGAACCTCAATCCCAGTCATCTCCCCGTCCCTCCATATCTGCCCTCTGTCCTTGCAACCTGCCCCCCAAAAGAAAACAAAAGATAAAAAAATAAAATAAAATAAAAATATTTTTAAAAATCTCACTGTGAAAGCTGTGGTGTATCTTGGTGTGTCACACAGTCTACCCTTTTGCCCAAACAGGTTTACTTGCAAATGTTCATTGCGATGAGTCATTGGTCTGGTTCAAGGCCTCTGGCCTCTGCTACACCATCAATACTGGAAATCCTGTTGTTGCCCTGTGTCATGGAGATCCTGCAGCTTTGGTTCTGCAGCACTGGCCCCTTCACAAGCTCCAGCAGTTGGATGGGGTAGATGTCGGGGTGAGCCAATTCAAAGCCCTGGATCTGGGCCTGGGTGGTCGCTCAGTTGGTCAGTCAGCCCACTCTCCCGCACCCACCAGGGTCACTAAGGCCAGTTCTCCTATCTGTTCTCCTGCACTCACACCCACAGGCCGGCTCACTTTGCCTGTTTGGGATGGGTGGCTGAACATGGTTTGTTAGAGCTACTGGGGCACAAGCTCCGCCCCATTTTCTTGATTCCATGTGGAACTTCTATTAGATAATACTGAATTCCTAACTGGGCATGGTAGCACATGCCTATAATCCCAGCACTTAGGAATCTGAGTCAAGGATTGCTGGAAGGCCAGACTAGGATACATAGCAAGACCCTGTCTGTAAACAAACAATACAGGGCTAGAGAAACGGCTAAGAGGTTAAACCAGCTTTCAGTTCTTCCAGGGGACCAAAGTTTAGCTCCTAGTACCCTTATCTAGTGACTCACAACCTCCTGGAATTCCTGCTGGAATCTAATGCCTCCTCCTCCTCCTCCTCCTCCTCCTCCTCCTCCTCCTCCTCCTCCTTTTTCTTCTTTGGTTTTTCAAGACAAGGTTTCTCCATGTAGTTTTGGTGCCTGTCCTGGATCTCATGTTGTAGACCAGGCTGGCCTTGAACTCACAGAGATCCACCTGGCTCTGCCTCCCCAGTGCTGGGATTAAAGGCATGCCACCTGGCTAATGCCCTCTTCTTACATAACTTTTTTTTTTAAGATACTGAATTGCTAAATCTGTATCCCATGTGCCTAATTTTCCTCGCTGTTTCTAATTCCTTGATCTTTCCTATGTGTTCTCAAAGAAATCCACTGCTTGTTCTTACAGTTAATTTGCTCTTCGACTGCTATCATCGTTAGCATTCAGACCCACTTCTTGGAATCCCAGCCAATAAGCAGAGAATACCCTGGCCAGCCCAGCACCTTGACGTCATCCTATATTCCCTTTCCAAAAAGGACCCCTCCTGCTTTGCACACACTCTCTCCCCCTCACCAGGAGGTAGTGTGCACCTCACCCCTCCACTTCTCTCAGTCTCTGTCTGTCTCCCTATCTATTTTCCTCCCACCAAATAAAACTGCCCATTGAGCACTGTCTGCACCGTGTCTGTATTTCTCACCTGCGGTGGGGGCACCTTGGCTCCACCCTCCAAGGTGTCTCTCTCTCTCTCTCTCTCTCAATGATTGTGTTACTTAGCTCAAATTCTGAGTTCATCTCTCTTTTTTTTTTTTTTTTTTTTGGTTTTTTGAGACAGGGTTTCTCTGTAGCTTTGGAAGCTGTCCTGGAACTTGCTTTGTAGACCAGGCTGGCCTCGAACTCACAGAGATCCACCTGCCTCTGCCTCCTGAGTGCTGGAATTACAGGCGTGCACCACCACCGCCCGGCCTGAGTTCATCTCATTTTTAATTTTTAATTTTCATGTGTATGTATATGTATGGTATGCATGTATGTGTGCATGTTTTTGTATGTGTGTGAGCACTGCCAGGGATTTGCCATAGGACTGGGATTACAGGTACATGCCACTGCATTCCCCTTTTTAACTCAAGCTAGGATCCTCATGCTTGCAAAGCAAGAGCTTACCCATTGGGCTATAGATCCATTCCCTGGTCTTTTTTTTTTTTTCTTCTTTTCATGTCTTCATTGGGTCATTTGTACTTTATGTGAAAGGTCTCTGTTCCAGTCACTTGCCCATTTACTGATTATTCTTTCAGCGATTTTTTTTCAGTTCTTTATATATTCTGAGTATAAATCCCATCAGATACAGTTAGCAAAGACTTTCTTCCATTCTATAGGTTGGTTTTTCACTATGCATAGTTTTCAAATTCAAGACCATTTCTCATTCATGCTAGCATTTATTGAGTTATTGCAGGCTTACTCACAAACTCATTGCCTATACCTATGCCTATATCTTGAAGCATTTCTCTGTTTTCTTCTAAACAATTCCAAGGGTTTAGGTCTTACATTAAGGTATTTTATTCAGTCACTCATCCTCAACAGGTCTTCAATATATATCCAGGCTGTTTTTTTGTTTTGTTTTGTTTATAGAATGAGAGATATGGATCTAGTTTCAGGCCTTTGTGTATAGTTTTTCCAGCACCACTTATTAAAGAAGCTCTTTTTATGAATGTTTTTGACATCTTTGTCAAGAATCAGATAACTATGCCTGTGTGGGATTATTTCTAGATATTCTGTAGTCTTCCACTGATGCACCTTTGTGTCAGTGCCATTCTGTTTTAGTTACTATGGCTCTTTATTACAATTTGAAATCAAGGATTGTGATTCTTTCAATCTTGTTCTTTTTGTTAGGAAATGCTTTGGGTGATCCAGGTCTTTGGTGTTTCCATACAAATTTTAAGACTTTTTCCTAGTTCTGTCAAGAATGCCACACACCTTTAATCCCAGAGGCAGGCAGACCTCTGTGAGTTCGAAGCCAGCCTAGTCTACAGAGCTAGTTACAGGACAGAGAAACCCTTTCTCAAAAAGCCTACAAAATAAAAACAAAACACCATTTACAATCTTGGACAGCAGTGTTAAAGGAATTACAGTAGCAGAAATAAAAACCCACAGTTAAAAATTAAATGTGATGTAAGTTGAGAACTTGGTATACTTAAGAAAGCACTGAAGAGTTTTTAAATTTTTCACTGTACCATGACCCAGGTGTGGTAACACACACCTGCGATCCCAGCACATGGAAGGCAGAGTCAGGAGGGTCAGGAAAGGGCCCAGGACCAGCCTTGTTCTCAACAACACAGAACAAACAGGAGATGAGAATTGAAGATAAACATGTTTAAACTGTTTGTAACAGGGAGAAAGGACATTAACAATTATTAGAGCTCATTTCATGTCTACCAAAAGGAGGTAGGACCCACAGCACACCAAGGGATCAACCTTAAACTGGGAATTTTGCTCCTGCTGCAACTGGGGATTTCAGCCTCCAAAATGGTGAACTAAATAAAACTGCTGCGGACGTCTTTCTGTATGCTATAAATATATGTGGCTCCCATTAGATAATAAAGGTGTTTTGGCCTATGGCAAGAAAGCTTACAGCCAGGCAGGAAATCCAAGCAGAGATACAGAGAGAAGAAGGGCAAAGTCAGAAGAGATGCCAGCCTGCCTGCTGCATAAGGAGCAGCAAAATGCCAGCAGACCAGTAATGCCACAGCCATGTGGCAACATATAGATTTATAGAAATGGGTTCATTTAAGATTAAAGAGATAGCTAGCCAGAAGCTAAAGCCATAGGCTATACAGTTTGTGATTAATATAAGCCTCTGAGTGATTATTTTATAAAAGGCTTCAGGACCACAGGTGGGAGATTCATCATGACTACAGGGCCGGGCAGGACTGGAGAAACTTCCATCTACAAACTCTTTTGAGTTATGCAGCTCCAGGTATTTCACTATAGCAGAAAAAAAAATAGACTAATAAAACATAAGGTTTTTAAACAGACCACTGTGGGGGGAAAAAAATGACAGAAACACTGGGCGGTGGTGTAGCGCACACCTTTAATCCCAGAATTCAGGAGGCAGAGCCAGGCGGATCTTCGTGAGTTTGAGGCCAGCCTGGTCTACAGAGCAAGATCCAGGACAGGCACCAAAACTACAGAGAGAAAACCTTGTCTTGAGGAAAAAAAAAAAAAAAAAAAAAAAGAACTAACTACAAGGAATTTCAAGCCTGGAGGGATTCTAAGTAGGGTGTGTGTTTCTAATAACATTAATGGCTCAAAAAATAAAAAATAAAAAGCAAAGCCACTATAGTGTAGTTCTGTGATTTCACCCTGCAGAACTTACCTCTATCAAAATCAAGGGACTAGCAGACCGATTAGTTTTTGCTTTGTGAAGAACAAAATACAAAGATAAAAACCACAAAGTAGGGATTAATGAGAAGGCTCAGCAGGTAAGAGAGCTGGCCAAACATAATGATCTGAGTTCAATCCAGGAGACCCATGGTAGAAGAACAACTCCAAGAAATGTCCCCTGACTTATACATATGCACACACACACACACAGTGGGATATGTGCACTCACACATACATCATATACACACAATAATGATAAATTTTTAAAAACAAAAATTCCCCATAAATAGTAAGGAACAAAATTTTTAAATGATGATGTATTATTTCCAATAGAGCAAAACTAGCCGGGCAGTGGTGGCACACGCCTTTAATCCCAGCACTGGGAGGCAGAGCCAGGAGGATCTCTGTGAGTTCGAGGCCAGCCTGGTCTACCAAGTGAGTTCCAGGAAAGGCACAAAGCTACACAGAGAAACCCTGTCCCAAAAAACCAAAAAAAAAAAAAAAAAAAAAAAAAAGCAAAACTAAAATTCATGGATCTAGGACAATATGTTAATCTTATAGTAAACAAACTTGCAAAATTAAACAAGTTACCCATTATTCAGTGGTGTTCCGTAGCATCGAAACTTTAAAAATAAATACAACCTTGAAAATAACATTTTATAGGTGAGCACAGTGGTGCATGTCTTTAATCTTAGCATGTTGGAGACAGAGGCAGGTGGATCTCTGTGAGTTCTAGGCCAGCCTGGTCTACATAGTTCCAGCATAGCCAAGGTTATATAGTGAGAGCCTGTCTCAAAAAAACAGTAACAAAGTATTCAAAAGCCCCAAATTCTGGGGAAACAACTCACTCAAACTGCCACAGACCCTGTCTCAGAAAAACAAGACATACAAAATAACATTTTTTCCTATATTGAAAATAATTTGGCAAGGCATAATGGGACGGACATACCTGGAATCCCAGCACGCAGGAGTCTAAGAAAAGAGAAATGTTGGGTTCGAGGCCAGTCTAAGCTACATAATGAGAACCTGTGCCCATCCCCTAAGTAAAAGAGCATAATTATAATCCTACTGAAAAGAAATATTTCAATATTTCTCATAGAACATTTACCACAATATACCATATACATTGCTTTTAAAAAATATTGTATTCGTCAGGTGGTGATAGTGCATGCCTTTAATCCCAGCACCTGGGAGGCAGAGTCAGGATGGAAGTCGAGGCCAGTCAGGTCGACATAGTGAGCTCCAGGACAGCCAGGGCTACATAGAGAAACTGTCTCAAAAACCCTGTTAAGCACACTTACAAATTAAATATATTACACATGACTTCCAAGTACTTGCCTAAAGCCTGAATTTATAACTCCTAAATTTATTTCCATTTTCCTTAATTGGTAAAGGTTATCAGGGGAAAAAATGTTGGATCAATATAACTGTTACAGATTGCTTTATTTCTAAATGTCGTGAGAGGTTTTCCCAAAGCTGATCTTAGTGAATGGGTAAGATTTTAATTAACTCATAATTTGTTTTACCCAACTGTGATGGTTAATTTTCTGTCAACTTGGATAAGCTGTGATACCCAGCCATTCAGGCAAACACTATTCTAGATGTCTGTGTGAGAGTTGGAAGGGATTACTATTTAAATCAACAGACTTTCTGTAAAACACATGTGGCTGGCTTCATCCAGTGATCCAAAGGCTTTTTCAAAAGACTGAGGCAGGGCATGGTGGCACACACCTTTAATCCCAACACTTGAGAGCAGGGGTAGGCGAATTTCTGTGAGTTCCAGAACAGCCTCATCTCCATAGTGAGTTTCGGAGCAACCAGGGCTATATAGACACATCCTCAAAAAAAAAAAAAAAAAAAAAAAAAAAAAGGCTGAGGTTTGGAATGCAGCAAAGTACTTGCTTAGCACATACAAGGCCCCATGTTCACCACAAATAAAACCTAACAAATAAATGCCCCCTAAAGCCCTTCAGAGAGATGTCTTCCCCGAAGAGCAAATTGTCTTCAAACTTAACAACTTTATACTCTGCCTTCAGCCTGCACTACCCTGCAAATTCTGAATTTACCAGCTTCCATAACTATACACAGTAAATCCTCAAACCAGTTTCTATGTACACACAAATAATCACACACATACACACATGTGCCTGTGTGATCACACACTCTCTATTGGATGTTCCTCTGGAAAACCCTGACAAAATCACCACGTTGTTCTTGCTGCTTTTGGAGACTGAGGAGGTCTCACTTTGTAGCCAGGCTGGCTTCAAATTTATGATTCTCCTGTCTCAGCCTGCTTAGTGCTAGAATTACAGCTGTGTACCACATCTGGCTCCCAATAAAAATGTTGAAATAGAAATACACTAGAGTGACCGAATGCAAATCTTCTAAGGTCTTTAGGTTCACAAAGTGCCATGACCTATGTGTTGGCCTATTGCTCTAGATAATACCTAGTACGCCACAGGAATACAGTATGTATGAAAAGAACATTACCAAACATATCTAACAAGAACCTATATTTACTTTCAAGCACTATGCTGAAAACTATTTTTCCTTGTTCACCAAGTTAATTAATCCCCACAAAATCCTTTCAAAAAAGTAACTCTGAGCCCCTATTACAGAGACAAGGAAATTGAGGCCAAGTTGAGGGGTGCACCATAACTACACAGTATACTAAAAATCCGAAGGTAGGTGGGCTAGGGAGAGGCTTGGTCACTAAAGGTGCTTGCTGCCAAGCCTGACAACCTGAGTGCAACTCCCCAGGAACCATGTTGGGGAAGAAAACTGACTCCTGGAAGTTGCTCTCTGAGCTCTGCATTATGGCACATATACATAAATAACTATTTTTTTTTAAAGATATTGACAGTTTCAATATGAAATGTCCCCCCTCAACAGCCTCATGTAGGGGCTTAGTAGCTAGTTTAGGTTTTGTAAAGGGATTGGATATTGAAGGCTCCAATCTAATCAATGGTTGATGGATTCATAGTATTTGGAAATCACTGGCAGAGGGTGATGGCGGCACACACCTTTAGTCCCAGCACTCAAGGGGCAGAGGCAGGAAGATCTCTGAGTTTGATGCCAACTTGATCTATACAGAGTGAGTTCCAGGACAGCCAGGGATATACAGAGAAATTCTGTCTTGAAAAAACAGACAGACCTCTGGGGAGATAAAGAATAGGAAGTTGGGGCCTAGTTAAGTACTCACCGGGTCTGCGTGTCCTTGAGGTTATACTCCCCTGCCCTACTCCCTTTCTGTAGCACTCTCTTCTCTATTTCTTGGCCACCATGATTGTGAAATGTTCTGCTTTGCCACACAATGCCCCAAGCAAGAGAGATAAAGCCATGAGCCAAAATAAATCGTCCTCTCTTTACACTGCTTCTGTTGGGATTTGGTCATAGCAGCAGTAAAAATAATGAATACAGCTGTGTATACATATAACGTGCCAAACTTGAAAGCTGATTAAGAACAACAGAATCAGAAATTAGAAGAGTGGCTATGTGCATGGAGTAAACAAAGCTTGAAAAGGTAACTGGAACTCACCGCTAGAGTGT